>NW_027362767.1:371593418-372214251 GCF_046119375.1 Phyllobates terribilis
AAGTCCCACACACTGCTAGAAGGCCAAATATTTTTTCAGAGCTAGATGCAGACAAAAAATTATTTTGAATTTGCAACCTGATGGAGGTCAGTATAGGTGGACTAATAGAACAAGTCCCACACACTGCTAGAAGGCCAAATATTTTTTCAGAGCTAGATGCAGAAAAAAATTATATTCAGTTTGAAACCTGATGGAGGTCAGTATAGATGGACTAATAGAACAAGTCCCACACACAGCTAGAAGCCCAAATATTTTTTCAGAGGTATATACAGATAAAAATTATTTTTAATTTGCAACCTGATGGAGGTCAGTATAGAGGGACTAATAGAGAAAGTCCCACACACTGCTAGAAGGCCAAATATTTTTTCAGAGCTAGATGCAGAAAAAAATTATATTCAGTTTGAAACCTGATGGAGTTCTGTATAGATGGATTAATAGAACAAGTCCCACACACAGCTAGGAGCCCAATATTTTTTCAGAGGAAGATGCAGAAAAAAAATTATTTTTAATTTGCAACCTGATGGAGGTCAGTATAGATGGACTAATAGAGAAAGTCCCACACACTGCTAGAAGGCCAAATATTTTTTCAGAGCTAGATGCAGAAAAAAATTATATTCAGTTTGCAACCTGATGGAGGTCAGTATAGATGGACTAATAGAACAAGTCCCACACGCTGCTAGAAGCCCAAATATTTTTTCAGAGGTAGATGCAGATAAAAATTATTTTTAATTTGCAACCTGATGGAGGTCAGTATAGATGGACTAATAGAGAAAGTCCCACACACTGCTAGAAGGCCAAATATTTTTTCAGAGCTAGATGCAGAAAAAAATTATATTCAGTTTGCAACCTGATGGAGGTCAGTATAGATGGACTAATAGAATGATGCTATGCCCAAAAGATTTTACTTCACTAGGTGCAGTAAAAAAATTGGTATTCTATACACAGGTGGTATATCTTGCAACACAGATAGGCTACTCCACTGACTAACACACTCTGCAATAGGCCAAAAAGGATTAGCTTTGCTAGATTCAGCCAAATGCTGTGAAAAAAACTTGCACAGCACTGGCACAGACCTGCCTGGCAAAAACTGATAGGAACTGATGTACCCTAGTCCTGAAAAGGACTGCAATTACAATTAGTCTTTACTCCCACAATCTATCTATTTAAGAGTACAGACCTGCCTGATAAAAGTCGTAGGAAATGCTGTAACCTAGTCCTTAAAAGGACTGCAATCACGACTATTCCCTACTCCCAAGCTATCTGTAGATTTGTGCGATAATTGGCTTGAAATTAACAAGGTATAGCGCACACAGCAACACCGGTGCCGTCTAACACGCAGCTGCAGCAGTGAGAAAATGGTGGCGACGGGGAAAATGGCTTGGTCTTATAGGGCAAGGACATGTGACATACACTGCCAATGACACATGCCCTTGCTTGTGTGAAAAACAGCAGTTCGCTCCGTGTGTGCGCTGCTGATAGGCTGACAGACTGCACCTCCCCACTGCAAATGCGGGAAAGAGAAAAAAAAATGGAGATCTTCATTATTCCTGCAGAGATCCATCCCCTGCCCCTCCCCCCACCCCGCTGTACACTCAAACTGCGTATTAACATTAATTTTCATCATTACTGAGAAAAAATCCAGTTATGATTTTGGTGCACGAACAGTTATCGAACATAACCTCGAACAGCCGAATTTTTCTCAAATCGTTCGTGTTCGCCGAACGGCTCGAACACCGCCCAAAACAGCTCGAATTTGAGATTGGCGAACAGTTCGAGTAGAACAACGCTCATCTCTATTGAGGATAGGTCATCACTGTTATTAAAGTTCCAGACAACACCTCTAAATTCTCAAAGGTGGAGGGAATGTTCAATGTCGCTAGAAATGATTTTAAATATTTTTAAACATTTTTAGGTTAATGGCTGTTTAAATAATATAGAAAGATTAAAATATAATTTATTTATTTTTTACAGAAATAAAAGGTATTTATGTAAGAAGCAGTGAATAACACATTCACGTCTTATGTAATAACATGTACAATAACTTGGGAGAGATTAAAGGAGAAATATGAAATAAATCAATTCATTTGTTTGTTCTCTACATTCTGTGTTGTCTGGTAATGCTGCGGAAAATTAAACATGAACTAATTAATCCTCGGTAAGATTTATTGAAGTAGGGTTTAATTTATGATGTCCAAGAAATTTGACAGTAAAGCAAGTAAATCCCTTCTGTTAATACTTAGGAATTATTGTGTGCAGATTTTATGTTATAATTAAAAATAAATCTGAAATATGGAAGTCAATATCTATCTATCTATCTATTTTAACATAACCCCTGACTTTTTTACACAAATTAAAATTTAGATTTTTTTATTCAGCCTGCCAAAATCATGTGGCATACCAAAAAAAGTGTAGATTTTATTTTTGATGTATTTGCAGAAAACATATTTCATTGCATTTTTTGAATTTTTTTCAAGGGGGAGGGTATTTATTTTTTTACTTTCAGTTTATTATATGATTTATGTTGCATATATCTACAAAGAAGTCTTATTGTTGATGCTTCTATTCACGACTGTTAGACTCACCTGGTGAGGTGGATTCATAAAACTTCAGGTTAGGGTGGACACACAGACCCAGGCATTGGTACAGACGACGGGAGGGCATGTGGAGGAATGAGGACTTGGACAAACTGGAACCACAGCACCAGCATAGGGCAACACATAGATGAAAGCAGAGGAACCAAAATTATGTTTAAAGGATCAATAACAGTTTGTTAGCTTATGATATACGATTGGTTAATTAAGAAGCTGGTTATCATATAGTTAATATAATATCTGTGACAGTTTCTGCTTTGAACTCTAGGCGGGCGCCGGGCTTTTGTTACAGGTGATGCTTGACAGCATCAATCCTGCTTTATTTCTGGGACTTGTGGCTCTGGCCAGTCCAAAGGTTATGGGTTAAATCTTTTAGTTTGGGTTTCTACTTTCTGTCAGCACTGGGTGGGGCTGTTACTATATAAACCCCTGAGAGTCAGTTCTAGAGATGAGCGGTGTTCGACTAGAACTGTTCGCCAATCTCAAATTTGAGCTGTTTTGGGCGGTGTTCGAGTTGTTCGACGAACCCGAACGATTTGCAAAAAATTCGGCTGTTCGAGGTTATGTTCGATAACTGTTCGTGCACCAAAAGCGTGTCCTGCATGTCTGGCACTATTTAGAGCACCAATCATGCAGGGATTGTCTGCCACTCACTGTAATGCCACAGCCATGGTGGTTGTGGCATTAGAGTGATTGCCCAAATCGATGGGAACTGTGCTCACAGTGAAACATGAAAAGCAGGCAATTCAGCAGCGGCATACACCGGTACCCGACAATTTAGAACCGAAAGAATAGAGCTTTACACATAGATTAGATAGATAGAAACATGTCAGTCACATATATAAGAAGTACAGTGACAGTGTTGATTACTGTACTTGTCATTTAGTGTAAAGGATTTATAAAAAAAAATATTAGTGTTTTCATGCACCGTCTCTTTAAAAAAGCCGGCCGGCAATTCAGCAGCGGTACCCGACAATTTAGAATAGAAGGAATAGAGAATCACACATAGATTAGATAGATAGAAACATGTCAGTCACATATATAAGAAGTACAGTGACAGTGTTGATTACTGTACTTGCCATTTGGTGTAAAGGATTTATTAAAAAAAATAATAGTGTTTTCATGCACCGTCTCTTTAAAAAAGCCGGCCGGCAATTCAGCAGCGGTACCCGACAATTTAGAATGGAAGCAATAGAGCATCACACATAGATTAGATAGATAGAAACATGTCAGTCACATATATATGAAGTACAGTGACAGTGTTGATTACTGTACTTGTCATTTAGTGTTAAAATAAAGGATTTATTTAAAAAAAAATTGGCGTGGGATCCCCCATAATTTTAGTCTCTAGCGGAGGTTAAGCAGACGGCTGGGGCAGATGTTTGAAGCCTGGGAAGGGGTAATACCCACGGAGCTTACCAGGCTACTAATATCAGCCCCCAGCTGAATGCCTAGCCATTACTAGCTATTAAAATGGGGGACCCCCCAAAAAATTGACGTGGGGTCCCCCCTATTTTAATAGCTAGCAAAGGCTAGGCAGACAGCTGGGGGCTGATATTAATAGCCCAGGAAGGGTGCCATGAATATTGGCCCCCTCCCAGGCTAGAAACACCAGCCGTCAGCCGCCCCAGAAATGGCACATCCATAGGATGCGCCAATTCTGGCACTTAGCCTCGCTCTTCCCACTGCCCTGGCGGTGGCAGTGGGGTAATAGGGCTGGGGTTGATGTCAGCTTATAATGCCAGCTGACATCAAGCCCAGGTTAGTAATGGAGAGGCGTCTATAAGACACCCCCATTACTAACCCCATAGCCAAAGTTAAATAAAACACAAAAACCCAGAATAAAGTCCTTTAATTGAAATAAAGACACAATTCTTTATTGTTCTAAATTAAACCATACTTACAATCACGCCCATTCCAGCTGAAGCCAACGATCCCCTGCAATAAAAGAAAAATAATAAAGCAACATAATCCTTACCTTCCCATGGTTCCCATGACAGCTTCAGCTCTGCTACATCGAGATGACAGGCTGAACCGCAGCAGAAATGTCCAATGAACTCGACTCACCTCATGCACGTCACTGACAGCGTGGGAAAATTCTCACGCTGAAGCGCTGAGTGCAGGAGAACTCTCCCACGCTGTCAGTGACGTGCATAAGGTGAGCTCATGTCCAATGAACTCAGCTCACCTCCTGCACATCACTGACAGCGTGGGAGAATTCTCCTGCACTCAGCGCTTCAGCGTGAGAATTCTCCCACGCTGAAGCGCTGAGTGCAGGAGAATTTTCCCACGCTGTCAGTGACGTGCATAAGGTGAGCTCATGTCCAATGAACTCAGCTCACCTCCTGCACGTCACTGACAGCGTGGGAGAATTCTCCTGCACTCAGCGCTTCAGTGTGAGAATTCTCCCACGCTGAAGCGCTGAGTGCAGGAGAATTTTCCCACGCTGTCAGTGACGTGCATGTGGTGAGCCGAGTTCATTGGACATTAACTCGGCTCATCTGGATGCCCTCACAGAGAGACACTGTGGAGCGCAAGCAAGCCTGCGCTTCTCAGTGTCTGCGGGATGACAGGCTGGATGGCAGCGTTCTGCTGCGGTCCAGCCTGTCATCTCGATGTAGCAGAGCTGAAGCTGTCATGGGAACCATGGAAAGGTAAGGATGATGTTGCTTTATTATTTTTCTTTTATTTCAGGAGATCGTTGGCTTCAGCTGGAATGGGCGTGACGGTAAGTATGGTTTAATTTAGAACAATAAAGAATTGTGTGTTTATTTCAATTAAAGGACTTTTTTCTGGATGTTGTGTTTTTTTTAAATACTTTACTAGAAATTCATGGTGGTCATGTCTAATATTGGCGTGACCCCATGAATTTCGGGCTTAGGGCCAGCTGATAATGCCAAGCTGGCCCTAACCCCTTTATTACCCAGTGAGCCACAGCATCAGGGCCCTGGATGAGTTGGGTACAGCGCCAGAAGATGGCGCTTCTATGAACGCGCCATTTTCCGGGGTGGCTGCGGACTGCAATTTGCAGCGGGGGTGGCCCAGAAAGCTTGGGCCTCCCTGCGCTGCGGATTCCAGCCCCCAGCTGCCTAGTTGTACCTGGCTGGACACAAAAACAGGGCGAAGCCCCACGTCAATTTTCTTTAAATTATTTCATGAAATAATTAAGAAAAAAAGGGCTTCCCTATATTGTTGTGTCCGGCAAGGTACAAATAGGCAGCTGGTGGTTGGGGGCAGCCCGTTCCTGCCTGCTGCACCTGACTGGACTGGACACAAATATAGTGCGAAGCCCCACGTCAATTTTTTTTAAATTATTTCATGAATTTCCTGAAATAATTTAAAAAAATTGACGTGGGGCTTCGCACTATATTTGTGTCCAGCCAGGTACAGCAGGCAGGAACGGGCTGCCCCCAAACACCAGCTGCCTATTTGTACCTGGCCGGACACAACAATATAGGGAAGGCCTTTTTTTCTTAATTATTTCATGAATTTCATGAAATAATTAAAAAAAATTGAAGTGGGGCTTCGCACTATATTTGTGTCCAGCCAGGTACTGCAGGCAGGAACGGGCTGCCCCCAACCACCAGCTGACTATTTGTACCTGGCCGGACACAACAATATAGGGAAGGCCTTTTTTTCTTAATTATTTCATGAATTTCATGAAATAATTAAAAAAAAAATACGTGGGGCTTCGCCCTATTTTTGTGTCCAGCCAGGTACAACTAGGCAGCTGGGGGCTGGAATCTGCAGCGCAGGGAGGCCCAAGCTTTCTGGGCCCCCCCCAATGCAAATTGCAGTCCGCAGCCACCCCGGAAAATGGCGCGTTCATAGAATCGCCATCTTCTGGCGCTGTACCCAACTCATCCAGGGCCCTGGTGCGGTGGCTCACTGGGTAATAAAGGGGTTAGGGCCAGCTTGGTATTATCAGCTGGACCCAAGCCCAAAATTCATGGGGTCACGCCAGTATTAGACATGACCACCATGAATTTCTAGTAAAGTATTTAAAAAAAACACAACACCCAGAATAAAGTCCTTTAATTGAAATAAACACACAATTCTTTATTGTTCTAAATTAAACCATACTTACCATCACGCCCATTCCAGCTGAAGCCAACGATCTCCTGCAATAAAAGAAAAATAATAAACCAACCTCATCCTTACCTTTCCATGGTTCCCACGACAGCTTCAGCTCTGCTATATCGAGATGACAGGCTGGACCGCAGCAGAAAGCTGCCATCCAGCCTGTCATCCCGCAGACACTGAGAAGAGCAGGCATGCTTGCGCTCCTCAGTGTCTCTCTGTGACGGCATCCAGATGAGCCGAGGTCATGTCCAATGAACTCGGCTCACCTCATGCACGTCACTGACAGCGTGGGAAAATTCTCACGCTGAAGTGCTGAGTGCAGGAGAATTCTCCCACGCTGTCAGTGACGTGCATGAGGTGAGCTCATGTCCAATGAACTCAGCTCACCTCATGCACCTCACTGACAGCGTGGCAAAATTCTCCTACACTCAGCGCTTCAGCGTGAGAATTCTCCCACGCTGTGACGTGCATGAGGTGAGCCGAGTTCATTGGACATGAACTCGGCTCATCTGGATGCCGTCACAGCGAGACACTGAGGAGCGCAAGCATGCCTGCGCTTCTCAGTGTCTGCGGGATGACAGGCTGGATGGCAGCGTTCTGCTGCGGTCCAGCCAGTCATCTCGATGTAGCAGAGCTGGAGCTGTCCTGGGAACCATGGAAAGGTAAGGATGATGTTGGTTTATTATTTTATTTTTATTACAGGAGATCGTTGGCTTCAGCTGGAATGGGCGTGACGGTAAGTATAGTTTAATTTAGAACAATAAAGAATTTTTTGTGTTTATTTCAATTAAAGGACTTTATTCTTGGTGTTTGTGTTTTTTTTAACTTTGACTATGGGGTTAGTAATGGGGGTGTCTTATAGACGCCTCTCCATTACTAACCTGGGCTTGATGTCAGCTGGCATTATAAGTAGAGATGAGCGTTGTTCTACTCGAACTGTTCGCCAATCTCAAATTCGAGCTGTTTTGGGCGGTGTTCGAGCCGGTCGGCGAACACGAACAATTTGAGAAAAATTCGGCTGTTCGAGGTTATGTTCGATAACTGTTCGTGCACCAAAATCATAACTGGATTTTTTCTCAGTAATGATGAAAATTAATGTTAATACGCAGTTTGAGTGTACAGCGGGGCGGGGGGAGGGGCAGGGGATGGATCTCTGCAGGAACAATGAAGATCTCCATTTTTTTTTCTCTTTCCCGCATTTGCAGTGGGGAGGTGCAATCTGTCAGCCTATCAGCAGCGCACACACGGAGCGAAGTGCTTTTTTTCACACAAGCAAGGGCATGTGTGATTGGCAGTGTATGTCACATGTCCTTGCCCTATAAGACCAAGCCATTTTCCCCGTCGCCACCATTTTCTCACTGCTGCAGCTGCGTGTTAGACGGCACCGCTGTTGCTGTGTGCGCTATACCTTGTCAATTTCAAGCCAATTTTCGCACAAATATACAGATAGCTTGGGAGTAGGGAATAGTTGTGATTGCAGTCCTTTTAAGGACTAGGTTACAGCATTTCCTACGACTTTTATCAAGCAGGTCTGTGCTCTTAAATAGATAGATTGTGGGAATAAAGACTAATTGTAATTGGAGTCCTTTTCAGGACTAAGTTATATCAGTTCCTATCAGTTTTTGCCAGGCAGGTCTGTGCCAGTGCTGTGCAAGTTTTTTTCACAGCATTTGGCTGAATCTAGCAAAGCTAATCCTTTTTGGCCTATTGCAGAGTGTGTTAGTCAGTGGAGTAGCCTATCTGTGTTGCAAGATATACCACCTGTGTATAGAATACCAATTTTTTTACTGCACCTAGTGAAGTAAAATCTTTTGGGCATAGCATCATTCTATTAGTCCATCTATACTGACCTCCATCAGGTTGCAAATTAAAAATAATTTTTTTCTGCATCTAGCTCTGAAAAAATATTTGGGCTTCTAGCAGTGTGTGGGACTTGGTCTATTAGTCCATCTATACTGACCTCCATCAGGTTGCAAATTAAAAATAATTTTTTTCTTCATTTATCTCTGAAAAAATATTTGGGCTTCTAGCAGCGTGTGGGACTTGTTCTATTAGTCCATCTATACTGACCTCCATCAGGTTGCAAATTAAAAATAATTTTTTTCTGCATCTAGCTCTGAAAAAATATTTGGGCTTCTAGCAGTGTGTGGGACTTGGTCTATTAGTCCATCTATACTGACCTCCATCAGGTTGCAAATTAAAAATAATTTTTTTCTGCATCTAGCTCTGAAAAAATATTTGGGCTTCTAGCAGTGTGTGGGACTTGGTCTATTAGTCCATCTATACTGACCTCCATCAGGTTGCAAATTGAATAAAAAAAATTTCTGCATCTAGCTCTGAAAAAATATTTGGGCTTCTAGCGGCGTGTGGGACTTGGTCTATTAGTCCATCTATACTGACCTCCATCAGGTTGCAAATTAAAAATAATTTTTTTCTGCATCTAGCTCTGAAAAAATATTTGGGCTTCTAGCAGTGTGTGGGACTTGGTCTATTAGTCCATCTATACTGACCTCCATCAGGTTGCAAATTAAAAATAATTTTTTTCTTCATTTAGCTCTGAAAAAATATTTGGGCTTCTAGCAGTGTGTGGGACTTGTTCTATTAGTCCTTCTATACTGACCTCCATCAGGTTGCAAATTGAATATAATTTTTTTCTGCATCTAGCTCTGAAAAAATATTTGGGCTTCTAGCGGTGTGTAGGACTTGGTCTATTAGTCCATCTATACTGACCTCCATCAGGTTGCAAATTAAAAATAATTTTTTTCTGCATCTAGCTCTGAAAAAATATTTGGGCTTCTAGCAGTGTGTGGGACTTGGTCTATTAGTCCATCTATACTGACCTCCATCAGGTTGCAAATTGAATAAAAAAAATTTCTGCATCTAGCTCTGAAAAAATATTTGGGCTTCTAGCGGTGTGTGGGACTTGGTCTATTAGTCCATCTATACTGACCTCCATCAGGTTGCAAATTAAAAATAATTTTTTTCTGCATCTAACCCAGCCAATAGTTTTGGCCTAATACCACAGTTTGGCCACTCAGCTCTGCTCGGTTACCATCCATTGTTTTTTTGTGCAAACAACTCCAGAGTTGTGAATTAGTTAACCACCAAAATGAGTGGAAAAAGGCCTGCTGCTGGTGGAAAGGGGAATAGGCGTGTTGGGAAGGGGAAAAAAGGTTGTGTCCGTGGGGTAGGTGCAGAAGAAAGACCATCTTCCAGCCAAACTAAAATGTCTACTTCTTTTAGCGGACATTGTGATAAGATCCCTTTCTTACGGCCACGCCAATCGCTACAAATTCCAGATGAGGCACAAAAACAGCAGGTGCTTCAACGGATATCAAGTGCTCCTTTAAGTGGGCTCTCCTCCACATCAACTTCAACATCACAAATACTCCAGTCCTCAAAGGTGTCACCCAAATCGCACTTGCTTCCTCACAGCTCCCAAATCTCCAGCTGCCCGTCTGAGTATGAGGTAGAACAGATGGTTGAGTCTGCAGAGCTGTTTACTCATACTATAGCCTGGGAATCAGAGGTCGACTCCAGCGCTTCTGTGAATCCAGACGAGGAAATGATCTGCACTGATGCCCAGAATCTTTATGAGTCGGATCCAGGACCAGACGCAGAAGGTTCTGACCATAATGTAGACCCTCATTCCCAAACTGTAACTCCTGTTGGTGGAGACAATGAGGAAGACGATGATAAGACTCAAATACCTGATTGGAGCGACAACTTTAGTTTTTTGTCAGGGCAGGAACAGGTTGGCTCTGAGGACGACGGGTGTGATAACGCACAGGGTGATGATGATGAGGTCGGAGATCCCACTTACTGTCAACCCACAGTCAGCCAAGAGATGAGGTCAGCAGAGGAGGTGGAGGAAGATGCCAGTGACGACGAGGTCAGGTTGCGCCTTCCTGGACAGAGACGTAGTACTGGAAGCACGTCAACAACTGCATCCTCAAACACAACTCTGCCTCTCACCACAAGTCGTGGTGGCTCTTCAGGTCGCATGGGTGCTAAGCCTTGCATAGCCTGGGAATTTTTTCAGATCGATAAAGATGACCCAACTCGTGTTATCTGTAACATTTGTCAGCAAAAGCTAAGTAGAGGCCAAAAAATACATAGTTTGAGTACTTCATGCACGAACCGGCACATGGACATGAAGCATAAGTTGCAGTGGGAAGCTCAGTGTGCTACAATGCGGCCTTGCCGGCCGGGCCAACCGCCGTCTGCCATATCTTGTGCATCCGCGGCCTCTTCATCCTCTGTGACTGGGGGGACAGCAGTCACACCTGTTTTGGGGCGCAGACCTGCCACCTCTTTACCCGCAACAGCCAGCATGATTGGCAGGTCATCATTTTCTTTGGAGGTGGTAACACCAGCTGGTCTTGAGCACTGTCCGACATCGATAGCACCACCTTTGGATCAAGGCAACCTAACATGTCCGCCTGCATCTTCCTCACAGACCGGCAGTTTGCCGGGGACACCCTTATCAACCCCGTCTAAGCACAATAGCCAGCCCTCGGTCCCTCAGATGTGGACAAGTAAAAGACCATTTCCTCCTAGCCATGAGAAAGCTAAGAGGTTGAATTTCACCATCTGCAAGCTCTTGGCTACAGAAATGCTGCCTTTCCGCCTGGTGGACACAGAGGATTTTCGAGACCTTATGTCCGTCGCAGTGCCCCAGTACCAGATGCCCAGTCGGCACTACTTCTCAAAGAAAGGTGTGCCTGCGCTCCACCAGCATGTCGCACACAACATCACCGCTTCTTTGAGAAACTCTGTGTGTGACAGGGTGCATTTCACCACAGACACTTGGACGAGTAGGCATGGACAGGGGCGTTACATGTCGGTGACTGGGCACTGGGTAACTATGGTGACAGCAGGACAAGGGGCTGCTGTCCAAGTCTTGCCGTCCCCACGAGTTGTGCGTCAATCCTCTTTATGTCAAAGTTCCTCCACTGCTTCTGCCTCCTCAACCTCCTCTCGGTCTTCCACCTGCACCCAAAGCCTGTCTGGTCATGCCACAAGCTTTCTAACTGCGCAGAAGGGATCCTGCACACCTCCTTACTATGTTGGCAGTAGGACTCAACGTCATCAGGCGGTTTTTACATTGAAATGTCTGGGAAATGTGAGTCACACAGCTGAGGAGTTGTGGTCAGCTCTGGAGAACCAATTTCATGAATGGTTGTCTCCACTGGACCTGAAACCAGGGAAGGCCGTGTGCGACAATGCTGCAAACCTGGGTGCGGCCCTTCGCCGGGGCAATGTCACACACGTGCCTTGTATGGCTCACGTGTTGAACCTGGTTGTCCAGCAATTTTTAGCCCACTATCCCAGACTAGATGGCCTTCTGCAGAGGGCACGGTCGCTGTGTGCTCACTTCCGCCGTTCGCATCCCGCAGCTCAGCGACTTACATCTCTACAGAAGTCGTTGGGCCTGCCACTTCACCGGCTAAAATGCGATGTGCCTACCCGGTGGAATTCAACTCTGCACATGTTGCAGCGACTGTGGCAGCACCGACAAGCCCTGGTGCAATACGTTCTGACGTATAGCCTGAGCCAACGAGATTCAGAGGTGGGGCAAATCACGCTGGAGGAGTGGTCTCAGATCAGGGTCCTATGCACCCTTCTGCACAGTTTTGAAATGGCGACGAAGATGTTTAGTGCTGACGATGCCATTATCAGCATGACTATTCCGGTGATTTACATGCTGGAGCACATGTTAAACAGAATTCGGAGTCAGGTGGTGGCACAAGAGGAGGTGGAGGAAGTAGAGGAGGAGGAGTTGTATGCGGAAGAGCTAACATCTGCAAGGTCCAGACGGTCGGCAGCACCAAGGCGGCAGGCATGTGAGGGTGGGGGAGATGATTTTACCAGGGCGCATGGTAGCAGCCAAACTAGTGAGGAAGGTGCAGGAGCCCAGGAAGAAGTGGAGGACGAACTGATGGAAGACTCATCAGATGAGGGAGACCTTGATCACATTTCTGTTGTGCGAGGTTGGGGGGAGAGGACAGAGGAAGGAAGCATGATTGTTACCTCGCCACCAACACAACAGGGACTTGGTGCTCCTGGATGCGCAACACACATGAGTGCCTTCTTGCTGCACTACCTGCAACATGACCCTCGAATTGTGAGAATTAGAAATAATCCTGACTACTGGGTTGCCACACTGTTAGATCCCCGGTACAAAAGTAAATTTGCAGAAATTATTCCTGCCATAGAAAGGGATGCACGCATGCAGGAGTATCAGCAGAGACTGTTGCAGAATCTTACATGTGCTTTTCCACAAAATACCAGTGGTGCACGTAGTGAATCTCACAGTTCCAACTTGCCAACCGTGGGACCGTCAAGTGTTCAGCACTCAAACCATAACAGAACCACAGTATCTGCTGGTAACATCAATTTTGCGGAATCATTTCACCACTTTTTTAGCCCATCCTTTGCAAGGCCACAGGAGACAAGAAGTCTGACACATAGTCAACGCCTAGAGACGATGGTACAGGAGTATCTCCAAGTAAACATTGAAGCCACGACTGTGTCACTGGACCCTTGCTCTTTTTGGGCTTCCAATCTGGATAAATGGCCGGAGCTAGCCTCTTACGCCTTGGAGATCTTGTCATGCCCCGCAGCCAGCGTTCTGTCTGAACGTGTGTTCAGCGCTGCTGGTGGTGTGCTGACAGATAAGCGCACGCGGCTCTCCACTGATAATGTAGACAGACTCACGTTCATAAAGATGAACAAATCATGGATCCGAAACGACTTTTCTACCCCTGTGTCATCCTGGGGAGAGTAAAAGCTTGATGATTGGTTAAAATCACCCTACCAACCGTTTTAAGCTTTCAAATTACTAATCATGTTTATCTGTATCTTGACTGGAAAATAATTTGGGCTTTGTAGCAGTGTGCAGCACTGATCCTATTAGGCCATCTATAATAAGCTTCACCAGATTTAAAATTAAAAATAATTTTTAGCTGCATCTAGCCCGGAAAATAATTTTGGGGCTCCGAGTTGCGCAAGACACATAAGTGCCTTCTTGCTGCACTACCTGCAGCATGACCCTCATATTGTCAGAATTCGAAGTAATCATGACTACTGGGTTGCCACACTCTTAGATCCCCCAAACTTTTCGATCAACCTTTTCATTTTAATAAAGACCAAAAAAATGGTCATTTTTGAAATTTTAAGCATTAGCAGGTTGTTAGAAACTGAAATCAAACAGTTTTCAACTCAAAACTTTATTCTAGGTGATGCTACATTTTCACATAGGACCCCTTGTTCGAAAGGAGCTTCTGAACTCTCTCGTCCATTGAATTTGTCAGGTTTTGGATGGTTTCTGCTTCAATTGTTTTGCATGAGGACAGAATACCCTCCCAGAGCTGTTGCTTAGATGTGAACTGCCTCCCGCCATCATAGACACTCCTTTTAATGATGCTCCAAAGGTTCTGAATGGGGTAGAGGTCAGGGGAGCATGGGGGTCACACCATAAGTTTGTCCCCTTTTATGCCCATATCAGCCAGAGATGCAGATGTTTTATGTGCAGCATGAGATGGTGCATTATCATGCAGAAAAATGATCTTGCTGTGAAATACACGGTTCTTCTTCTTGAACCATGGCAGGAAGTGCTGTTTGAGAAAATCCACATACATTATGGAGTTCATCTTTAGCGCCTTCAGGGATCCTAAAGGGGCCGACAATCTCTCTCCCCATGATTCCAGCCCAAAACATTACTCCACCTCCTCCTTGTTGGCGCTGTAGCCGTGTTTGCGTGGGGTGTCCATCAACCAGCCATCCTCCACTCCATTCATCTGGACCATCGAGCGCTGCACGGCACTCATCCGTGAACAAAACAGTTTTGAAATCAGTCTTCATGTAATGTTTGGCCCACTGGAGCCGTTTCTGCTTGTGTGAAGTGGATAGAGGAGGTCGACAGGATGGCGTATGCACAGCTGCAAACCTCTGAAGGACCCTGCATCTTGTTGTTCGGGGGACGTTGGAGGCACAAGCAGCTTCAAAAACTTGTCTGCTGCTATGACAAGGCTTTTTTGCCGCTGCTCTTTCAACCTGACGTAATTGCCTGTAGGAAAGAGTCCTCAATTTGCCCTTATCAGCACGCACACGTGTGTACTGTGAATCAGCTACATACTTCTTGATTGCCAAGACACTTCATCCTGATCATCGCACAATGTTGATTGTAGTCATGCCTTGACCTAAACACTCCACAATTTGTTGCTTCTCAGCAGCCGACACATCCTTTTTCTTTCCCATTTTGGCAGAAAATGTAGGCTGCTTAATAATGTGAGAGAGCCTTCTTAAGTAGTCTTGCCTTTCATTGGACACACCTGCCAAACTAATTAGCACAGGTGTCTGCAATTGCTTACAGTGATATAAAGAGCCCTGACACACATCACCATCAATGAGTTTAACTGACAAACAAACAAATTCTTCCCTTATCACTCCTAAACACTTTTTGCATAATAATTTGGAACGCGGTGTACATGTGCTTTTCCAAAAAACACCAGTGGTTCACGTAGTGAATCTTACAGTTCTAACTTGCCAACCGTGGTCTGTATGGAATTGTTCAATAAAGGGCCCAAAATTAAGATAACATAGATGGGAGAGGTCTCTATGAATAGGAATTCCTAAGTATTTGATACCCTGTGAGGGCCAGGCAAAGGGAAAGTTGGACTGGATGGAATCCTATATGGATTTAGGGAGGGAGACATCGAGGGCCTCAGACTTCGCTGCATTGATTTTAAAATTTTACCATGTAACAAAGTGATCTATTTCAGCCATAACAGCAGGGATGGATATATGTGATTGAGTGATATATACTAGGACATCATCAGCAAATAGAGAGCACTTGTACTCGGTGCCTCCCACCTCAATCCACCTAATATTGGGGTTATGGCGAATTGATGAGAGCAGGTGCTCCGTCACTAGGATGTATAAGAGAGGGGACAGAGGACATCCCTGCCTTGTCCCATTGGTGATTGTGAAAGGTGATGAAAATGTTCTGACGCACCCCCTGGGCCTTGGGACACCCGGAGCCGGACCCTTTTTGGTGGATGCTGGTGGTTGTAGTCTTCGTGGCGGCGATCCGGTTCCGTGGCTCAGGGCGGTCAAACCAGTGGCGGAACTATTTATGTGGTTTTGATGTTTAAATGTCCGACTATGCCACCCGTGGATTGCGGTCAGAGTGAACCGCCGCTACAGGGCAGACCGCTAAGGCTGGTGTTGTGGGTGCAGCAGAGCGTAGCATAACTCCCCACGGGAGGAGTATAGCCTCAGGGCAGTGTATGCGGAGGATGGGGGTGATGGTGCAGGGCAGCAGCAGTAACGACACGGAGTCAGTGATGCAGTTCAGGGCCTTTACTCACAGTTCTTATTATCCAGACCACGTCTGCAGGTAACGGCTGCCCACGTCGTACTGTGCTCACCAGGTGAGGGGCTCAGACAACTCCCAGATAACTTTGGAGCGCTTCACAGGACCCCCTTTGTGTGTCCTTTGTCTGGCCTTTCTTACCAACACTTCTGTCCGGCTGCCTCGGGCCTCCTCTTGGTAAACTTGGCGCCAGTTTCCCTGACCCTATGTGGTGCCTTCCTAGCGGGTGGAGCAAGGGGCTGCGCCACATAAAATGTCAGAGCCTCCGGTATCTAGCTGAGGGTCGTTTCCTGCCTCCACTAGTTCGGGGACCGGTCTCCCCCTTTGCCTGACCCCTCCACGCAGGTGGATTCGGGCGTGCGGTGGCGACTCGCCCGTCCGCACCCCTGGGATCCCTTCATTCCTCGTTCCTGGAGCCTTCTCCGCTCCTCTTCCTTCCTTCTCCCTCTTGCAGGCCTGGGCCTCTGTTACTAGGCCCGCCTCCGGAGCAGAGCTCATGCAGAGCCCCTGCTCCCTGCCACTTCTGCTCAGACTTCTCTGCACTGAACTAAGATGGTGCCCACCTTTTATACTCCCTTCTCAATGCACCCAGGAACTGCTTCCTCCCTGCTCCTGCACTGCAGGGTTCCCCTTCCTCAGTGTTCCCTCCCCCCACTCCAGCCAGGGACAGGGACTGTCGTGCCCATCTCAGGGGCATATTGGTCGCCCTGCCCCACGGCAATGTGGTGTAATGCATGCAGGTGTCGGGTCCTGATCCACACTCCATCCTTATCTGAGAGTGAGATATCACACCTCTGGGTGAGGTGCAATACGTCTGTAGCAACCGAGCCCTCGGTGCTACAGTTCCATTTATCTTCAGCCTAGGTGACGTATTGTGATACAGGGCCGTGATTTTGGCTATAAAAGGGTCCCCTAGACCCCTACCCCAAGCTTTTTAAGAGAATCATATATGGCGTGCCAGGAGACTCTATGGAATGCTTTCTCAGCATCCAACGAGAGTATCTACTTACAAATTTTTAACTGCATCTAGCTCAGGAAATACTTTGTGCCTAGTAGCAGTGTCTGCTAGTCAGCGGATTATCCCGGCTGTTAAGCAAGCTACACCACCTGTAGTTTGGACACTTAATTTTTTCAAAGGAAATGCTTCGGGACCACGGGATACTCAGTGAAGAGCATCAGGAGGCACCCCAAGGCATAGGGGCTGGGACTGGCAGTAGGATGCCTTGCGGTGGACAGCCGAGCTCGATCCTTATAAAAGCTTTTTAACTGCAGCAGCTTTAGTGGACGATACTGGAGCTGGTATTACGCGGCTGCTGGCATGAGACTTGCCCTCCAATAGATCCTTGTAAATGGATTTAAAGTGTATTCATTCAAATTAGAGGGACAATTTAAATTAAAAAGCTTAGAGCTGCCTCCACCACAGGGGGGCTCTCTCGACCCACCAGCGGACAGGCACCAGTATTGGGAGAGGGGGGCTGGCCGTCAGGGTTCACCGCGGCTCTGGCACAAACCCGGCGACATGGAGGTGGCACGGGCAGGAGCGGACTGGCCGTCTCGGCTTCTCACTTTTTGGATTTTAGAAGGGCATGACATGCCTATATCTGTGTCTCCCCCTCCTTTTTCTCCTCCACCTCTTTTCTTTTCGGATGACTATATGTACTTGTCACTTTTCCATGTGTTAGTTGTGTCTTCTGAGCAGTTTGTCAGCTTTTGGACACCTTTGAAGGTGTTTTCTATGTGTTTCTATGTGTTTTTGTTTGCCTGCCATTGGTTTTAACGGTGTTCGAAGGTGTTCGACGAACAGTTCGACGAACAGTTCGGCGAACACACGGGTGTTCGACGAACCGAACCGAACTCGAACACTACGGGGGTGGCTCAACACTAATTATAAGCTGACATCAACCCCAGCCCTATTACCACACTGCCACCGCTACAGGGCAGTGGGAAGAGCGAGGCTAAGTGCCAGAATTGGCGCATCCTATGGATGCGCCATTTCTGGGGCGGCTGACGGCTGGTGTTTCTAGCCTGGGAGGGGGCCAATATTCATGGCACCCTTCCTGAGCTATTAATATCAGCCCCCAGCTGTCTGCCTAGCCTTTGCTAGCTATTAAAATAGGGAGGACCCCACGTCATTTTTTTGGGGGGGTCCCCCATTTTAATAGCTAGTAAAGGCTAAGTATTCAGCTGGGGGCTGATATTAGTAGCCTGGTAAGCTCCGTGGGTATTACCCCCTTCCGAGGCTTCAAACATCTGCCCCAGCCGTCTGCTTAACCTCCGCTAGAGCCTAAAATTATGGGGGATCCCCACACCAATTTTTATTTTAATAAATCCTTTATTTTAACACTAAATGACAAGTACAGTAACCAACACTGTCACTGTACTTATTATAAATGTGACTGACATGTTTCTATCTATCTAATCTATGTGTGATGCTCTATCTTTCTGTTCTAAATTGTCGGGTACCGCTGCTGAATTGCCGGCCGGCTTTTTTAAAGAGACAGTGCATGAAAACACTATTATTTTTTTAAATAAATCCTTTACACTAAATGACAAGTACAGTAAGCAACACTGTCACTGTACTTATTATATATGTGACTGACATGTTTCTATCTATCTTATCTATGTGTGAAGCTCTATTCTTTCTGTTCTAAATTGTCGGGTACCGCTGCTGAATTGCCGGCCGGCTTTTTTAAAGAGACGATGCATGAAAACACTAATATTTTTTTTAATAAATCCTTTACACTAAATGACAAGTGCAGTAACCAACACTGTCACTGTGCTTCTTATATGTGTGACTGACATGTTTCTATCTATCTAATCTATGTGTGATGCTCTATTCCTTCTTGTCTAAATTGTCGCGTACCGGTGTATGCCGCTGCTGAATTTGCCGGCCGGCTTTTTTAAAGAGAGTGTCTTCTGAGCAGTTTGTCAGCTTTTGGACACCTTTGCAGGTGTTTTCTATGTGTTTCTATGTGTTTTTGTTTGCCTGCCATTGGTTTTAACGGTGTTCGACGGTGTTCTAAGGTGTTCGACGAACAGTTCGACGAACAGTTCCTCGAACATCCCGGTGTTCGATGAACCGAACCGAACTCGAACACTACGGGGGTGGCTCAACACTAGTCAGTTCCCACTGCCAGTTAATGTTTGTGCTATCTGGGTTTACCTGTATTCTGTGCTTCTGGTGTTTCATCCAGATTTTTTCTGCTCCCTGACCTGGTCTAGTTTATTGATGTTTCTCCTGCCTGACGATTTTCTGCCAGCTTGCACCACCGAACAGCAGCTAACTCCGTGGCCCAGCCAAAGGACCCATGTGTAAGTCTAGATTCCTGAACAGATGTTAAAGAGTGAAGGCCAGGACAACTCATAGGTTGTGGTAGCCATTTTGCAGCTGCCAGGTGACCACGAACAGTGCTTGTATAACAGTTAACTGACAGAACTAGGGGTATTTAAGAATCAGGACAATTGCAAATTTACTGCTCAGTGTGAACGGATAGCGAAACACTCCAAACTGAACTCTAAAGTTTCAATACTAACACACAGCTGTCTCTAACTGGACCTTAAGAGGCTTTGGGAGAGGAACATGCCAGGCAAATTGCAAAACCCAATGTGGAGCACAGCAAAGGGTGATGGCAGTTGGGGAAGAGAGTAGAGCCTGGCCCAGCCAGGACAGGTGTGTAAAGAGAAGACAGATGCAGTTTTACAACTTTTAAATCTTATTCGCTGGGACCCTATGTGCTCCTGTTATATTGAAAATGTAGATGCACTAATGCAACAATGTCATGTTGTTTTGGTGTAGATTAAGAATCTGTGTTGCTTGTTATCAACACATTGGTGGTTCACTAAATGGTTAAAAGTGTCACCCAGGATTGGACAAGCATGTCTGCCTTCTTCCAAAAACAGTGCCACAGTTGTCTATATGATTTTTTCCAGTAATTACAGCAATACACCATTAAAATAATCAGGTCTTCTAAGCAATATGACTCGCTGTGTGTCACCTACATTTTTCTATTAATTAAAACCAGAGAAAGAGAAACTTTTTTTAAATCGTTTGTTATTGTCTGATTGGGCAATATTTTTTCTTTTTGATACATTATTATAGGGCAGCCATCTTGCTCATGCTGCTGCTCTGAACAATAGTTTAGAGAACTTTTTATGGCAAACACACGGACATAGAAAACTTATGGATAGAGAAGAGAATAATGATTCACAGGATCCTGATCCTGCACCATGTTGGTATTCCGTGTCCACCTGATCAGAGCCCTGCAAACCTCCTTCTATCTGCACACATCCTCAGCGCCTCTTCTGATTAGTTGGTCCGGTATGACGCATACATATCATTACACCAAGCTACCAATCACAAAAAGCTCCAGAGCTGCTAGCAGGTAAGAGGAGGTTCATAGGCTCTGGTTCATCAGCCATTGATTACCAATTTGACCACTGGGCCAGGGTCCTGCAATTCATTTTGCCTATTTTTATTTTTGGATATTAATGAGAGAGTTTTGTGTGCCTGCCTTATGTGGGCCTATGGTCATAAAATATGGAGACCAAAACCAAAGTGGTGCTCTTTGTGGCTGTTCTTCCAACATCAGAGAATGGGAACCCCAGTTAAAGTTGACCTAGTTTACCTTACTTACAGTGAACCAGTGAAGGGCTGGGAATGGATAGGATGTGGCTATGCTACCATTGGATACCTCATTCCGCTTATGTTCTCTGCTCTATTGTTTATATTTTATTTAATATATATCATAGCTTGAACTACATACAGTAGAAACAATGTGTTGCAGCTTTAGATTCTATAGTGACTTGTTGCATCACGGACACATATTAGAGAAAAAACGTTCCTCAAAAAAATGTATATTGTCACTTTATGGCTAACATATGCTCAGAACTGACTTCTACATTTTTCAAAACACAGATGGTTTCATAATAAAGCTTAACAGAGACTAAAATTGGTAATCATTATGTCAGTGCCTACACTCAGACATAAGAAGCATGATTTCTACCACTGGCATATGGCAGAATGTCTAAAACTGTTGTAAACTTTCCATCTTATGCTGAGATTGGCCTAATGGGACATAGCTAATACACCTCATTTCTCTTCATACATTAGAAAGTACATGGATCATTTCCATTATTGACAGGAGACTTTACCTTCAACATTACACCAAATTTATTTACTTTATTTGCTTATATAGGGTCATCATAATCTGCAGTGCTTTACTGACATTATTATCACTGGGGTTTACAAACTCAAATCCCTATCAGTATGTCTTTGGAGTGTAGGTAGAAATCGGAGAACCAGGAGAAATCCCACATAAACACGAGGAGAACATACAAACTCCATGCAGATGTTGTCCTTGATGGTGTTTAAACCCAGAATCCCAGAGCTGCAAGGCTACAATGCTAACCACTGAGCCACCGTGCTGTCCAGGGTATAATGCTACAGTATTATATTGTCTTGGATAGGGTTTGCACCATTCTGTAGGCTTAGTGCTGTTTAATGGCAGTAGCCTTTAATTGATGGAGTCAGATGGCCTCTCTTCACAAGTGTAAAGTCCTACTAAAGGTGCATTTAGAAAGGCTGATTTTGGCCAAATAATGAGTCTTGATTGACTATATACAAATCAATTGAAGTTCCATTACTGGCCTGTTTACAAAAAATGCTGAGAACATAATTGTTAATATAGTTTTTCTTCACCCATACAGCATCATGTTTTCATCAGCACATTACCCATTTTTATCAGGTAATTTTTGGCATGTTTATATGGACCAATAATTGGGAAAGAGCTTACAAGCAATTGATTCTCGGCCCATCTGAATCTTAAGTCAAGGATTGGACTTTAAAAAGTCTGACATTTTGTGACTTCTAAAGGTAGATCAGGGTGGCCAACCGAAGTATTGGGGAAAATACTGCTGATTAGCGACCTCATTGCTCTCTAAAAAGTATCATAGTTATAAATTTTAACAAGTTTGATCTATATGAGTCTAGTGGGACCTTGAAATTAAGTCTACTGAGAAGTGATTTTTTTATTTTAATGAATATGTTATTATATTTTTTTACATAATATGTTTTTTTTTGCAAATGTCCAGTTTAGTTGCTGGAGCATTGTCATAATTTATTGCAACAGTAAAAAAAAATCAAAATCTTCCTACAACAATTACCTGGACTATTAAATAATTATGTCCAAGTTTGCAACCATTACATAGTTACATAGTTACATAGTTACATAGTCTATAAGGCCGAAAAAAGACAAGCGTCCATCCAGTTCAGCCTATTTCTTGTGCACTGCAGCTATTCCGCAGCGTTGATCCAGGGGAAGGCAAAAAAAAAACCATGTGGTATAGGCCAATTTACATCATTGAGGAAAAATTCACTTCCCGACACCAATCTGGATTAATTAACTATCACTAAGCATAAGATGTAATTTTATTGTTCTCAAGAAAGGCGTCCAGGCCTCTCTTGAACTCATTAAGTGAGTTGGACATCACCACTTCCTCTCCCAGAGAGTTCCAGAGTCTCACGGCTCTGACAGTAAAGAATCCCCTTCTATGCTGGTGCAGGAACCTCCTTTCCTTCAGACTCAAAGTGTGCCCCCTCGTCTTTGTCACCATCCTTGGTATAAACAGGTCATGGGAGAGATCTCTGTACTGCCCCCTGATGTATTTATACATGTTTATGAGGCCTCCCCTAAGCCTTCTCTTTTCCAACGTAAATAGGCCTAATTTTGACAACCTCTCTGGGTATTCTAGTCCCTCCATTCCCTTTATTACCTTAGTCGCCCTCCTTTGTACCCTCTCTAGCTCCAATATGTCTTTCCTGGGCACCGGAGCCCAGAACTGTGCACAATATTCTAAGTGCGGCCTTACCAGCGCTTTATACAGAGGAAGAACAATGTTCTCATCATATGCCCCTATTCCTCTTCTGATGCATGCCATGACTCTATTTGCCTTCGCAGCTGCTGCCTGACACTGGGCACTCCAATTTAATTTGCTATTAACCAAGACGCCCAGGTCCTTCTCCATGTCTGATTTCCCCAACGGTTTCCCATTTAATATGTATGGGTGACTGCTGTTTTTCTTTCCCATGTGCATGACCTTACATTTATCGGCATTGAACCCCATTTGCCATTTTTTGGCCCAACTCCCCAATTTATCTAAATCCTCCTGTAGCTGTGCCCTATCCTCATCTGTATTAACTACTTTACAAAGTTTAGTATCATCTGCAAATATTGCTATTTTACTATGCAACCCTTCCACTAGATCATTAATAAATATATTAAATAATATAGGGCCCAAGACAGACCCTTGAGGCACCCCGCATTATATTGTTCTAATGCATGTTAAAAAAAAAAAAAAAAATGGAAATGATACTAAAGTGTTCCTTCCATTTCAGGCAACTGTTCAGAATAACTTGTTATGTGTGTGCATAAGGATTGACAATATTTCTGCCCAGCATATGACTTGTTTCTTGCATTCGACTTTAGTTTTTCCCTTGCTTAGTTTCTAAGTTTCTGTTGTCTCTGACCTAGTGTGGATAATAGTTGCTATGGTCATATATAATACATAGAGACATGAGGGATTTATGCTCATCTCTATTTGTTGCATACCCCAGATGCTGCAGCATAGAGGATATTATTTAGCGACACTTAGCTGTTTAAATGTGAATCCAGCACTGGTATGAGACAAATCTCTTCCAAGAAAGCAGCAGCAGTCAACACTTTATATGTGTGTGTCTCTTTTCCTTTTTCTCTCAGTCTGCTCCTACATACCCCTCTTTCTACCTCTCCCTTTCATAGATTGTAATCTGATCCCTCAGTGAGCTGATAACATGTCTTTACTGAGCAGTGAATAAATCAAGGGAGCACCAGACAGATGGAGGAAATGATTTACAACAACCCATTTGGATCACAAACATCATGATTAGAGGTTCAAAAGTGGGAACAGTGCCCCTTTTGTCCCTCAAAAACAACTCCATATACATGCCATAATTTATAACAAAGAGAAAAATGGAGCCTTCAATAGCTTAGAACTATTATTCAAATTTTATTGCATATATATAAAGATTAAAATCAGTAACGAAAAAGACCCATATAATGTTTATGCACAAAGATGTGATCAACACAGACCTCAAGCTGTGAGTAGCCAGTTGCGCCAATTACAATGTGTTATCATGAATAGTGACTATGCCACAAGGGCATTCCTATACATAATACATACTGATAGTATCTAATGAGTCCATAAGTTAAACCCTGAGCCAAAGGGAAGGTATAGTACCTAGTACATCTTTGGAGTTATCAATAGGCTCAAGGGAGAATACATATTAAATAATTGGACTCATGAAAAAACCCGAAGTTGGTCATGGACTCCAATGTGACCGTCAGCCTGGTGAGAAAATTCGCCACGTCCCCTACGTACGTTTCGCTTGTATAAATGACCGATTCATCATGGGGGATGATGAAGCTGTCATTTATACAAGCGAAACGTGCGTAGGGGACGTGGGGAATTTTCTCACCAGGCTGGCGGTCCCATTGGCGTCCATCTCCAACTGCTGGGTATGTTCATGAGTCCAATTATTTAATATGTATTCTCCCTTGAGCCTGTTGATAACTACTAAGATGTACTAGGTACTATACCTTCCCTTTGGCTCAGGGTTTAACTTCTGGACTCATTAGATACTATCAGTATATACTATGTATAGGAATGCCCTTGTGGCATAGTCACTATTCATGATACCACATTGTAATTGGCGCCACTGGCTACTCACAGCTTGAGGTCTGTGTTGATCACATCTTTGGACATAAATGTTATATGGTTGTTTTTTGTTACAGATTTTAATCTTTATATGCAATAAAATTTGAATAATCGTTCTAAGATGGAGGAAATGAGCAGTTTAATAAGTGGAGAGAGAATTTTTTTTCTCCAGTAAAATTTATTTGTCTTAATTTTTCTTGTACCGCTAATATATAAAAACAATGTAACGATGGTTATTCTTTAATGAAATAATGTCCTGACATTTTGTGTGTATATAATACAACTCCAATGCATTTCTTTGTGTCCCCATAATTACAGACTACAAATTCTATGTTATCTAATAGGAAGTTTTTTTTATCAGATGGAAATGTTTTTTTTCAATGAAAAATAGTTCTGCATGCAGCTCTATATTTCCTCTCAAAACTATGTATCAATTTGTTGGGCAGCAATGAAGCAAGTGTGGCTTCTTGTATAAGATAAAAAAAAACAGGGTTTGTTTGAAATTTATTTAAAGATTATATAATAATAAATTTTTAAAGATATCATGAATTTCTTACATTTTAGTTTTTTTTATCATGTATAAAGAACGCTCCAGTGTGTCAGATCCAGATTACATGCTCAGCCAGAATAGATCATTTCCACAGAATAATAACAATGTAATGAAATGAGCAATGTAATATCTCCCAACTAAAAATGACTTCTTCTCTATGGCTATAACTTTCCAATTAATGAACTACTTTTAATAACATTACATTATGAAGAAAAAGTTTGTCTAATTAGTATGAAATCCACAGTGTGCACCAAATAGAAATCTATAAGTTTCAATTTGTGAAGTATAGAAGTAAATTAAGAGCTAATCGTTTTACATTTTACTTTTTCATTAGAACATCTGGCAAAATTACTTTATAAATTGGAAATTCTAAATATAATTTCAGCAATATTTTCTCTTATATTGGACAGATAGTGTTTTATAATTTTGTGATGAAAAAATATTGTATAGTCATTGACTTATATCTACATCAATGTATCTAATAATATGGCTGTACAATGTCTTGATATTGCTGTACAGTGCAATTTTACCAATCAAACTGGGATAGATTGTATAGATTATAATATAAATATATATATAATAAATATATATTATATGAAAAACACAGGCTTCAGCAATTTTGTGACATCCAGATGGCACCGTCATCATCATTAGTGTTGAGCGAATTTGTTCGGCGAATGTTTGAAAGTTTCAAATTCGGCATGAATAGGACACATTTTTTATTCGTGATCGCAAAGGCGAGCAAATTTTCTTAAAATCGGAAAAGTTTGATAAATTTGTGCGGACCGTGAGTACAGGGCAACCATGGCGTTTTAAACAGTTTTGTTAGTATAGTGCAAGTGTATGATGAGCAGTGACATGTGCCAGGTGAGAGTGGGGGCTGTGGAAAGCTTCAAACAGGTCAGATCAGTGGCGCACTGTTTTGTTTTTTTTCCTGTGGGCGGTAACTTTAACTGAGGAAAGCGCGGCCAGCCTATCATAGCGCAGGAAGCATCTACACTGTCCAGACATAAGGGCTTCTGCAATTGGCTGCAGAAATCACATGTCCTCTCAATATAAAAAGCGGCCATGTTCCCTCAGCGCCATTATATCCATGTCAATGCTGGAGACTGACGCAGCTCAGTGTTCTCCTGTGTAATGAGAGATATTAGCTAGATAGATGGGTGCTTGTGTGGTAGTCAGATAGTGTAGATAATGCCTGGCCTGTGTACCTCTGCAACCGCTGGTGCAGCACATTTTTGGTGTTCTTGTGCAAGTACTGAGATTCTGACAGAAACAGAGGGCCCATACTATACAACAGTGCTGTTTAGCGCTGGTATAGAGCTCCATGTCTCAGTATACCTTGAATCTTTTTTTGCACTTTCTAATGTCATCAAGCAAGCGCAGTGCACCTTTTCATTTAATGGGGTTGAAATTGTGCTCTGCACAGTCTGCAGAGCTTCTTATTGCAGAGCACAAAATCTGTTGTTTTTTTCTGTTGCTATTGTGATATTGAAAGCTGTGTGCACTAAAGGTTTTTTAGTGTCAGATACTATTTTAGTGGAGTTGAACTTCAAGTGGCTTCAGAGTAAAAAAATACATTTTTTCTCTTGCTTCACCCAGTCCAAAAAATATTTTTTCCTGTGCCAAAAGTCATACAGTGCTAAAAGTCAGCTACTACGTCAGTGGTGGTCAAATTCAGCTTGTACGCACAGTCAAACCTATATATATTTTTAATTGGCAGCCAGAGTCCACCAAAGGTTTATTACTGTGGCAAAGTTGATCCAGTCTGTTAAAAGGCAGATCCTATATTAGTGGTGTTGAACTTGTGCTTGTTTCACAGTAAAAAAAAAACTTCTCTTACTAGGCCCAGTCCAAAAAATATTTTTTCCTGTGCCAAAAGTCATACCAGCTGCTACGTCAGTGGCGGTCAAAGTCAGCTGGACACAGAGCTTATGCAGAGTAACCTAAAAATATTTTTTGCTCTGAGTAAAGTGATACAGCTGGCTAGATCTGAGTTTGAAATATTTTGGAGCATATATTCTATGTCATACTGGCCTCATCCACATTCAAAAAAAAAAATTATTGTGTTCCTAAAGTAATACAGCAGGGGACATCTCAGTTTGAAATTGTTTGGAGAATATCTCGTAGGTTACCGGCATCATGCACACTAACAATTTTCTTTGGTCTGTTAGTAATGTTAAATGGCAGGCCATATCTTACCTTGTCATTTAGTGTCGCTAAAATTCAGGTCTGTGCTGAGCCATTGCACAGGAAAAAAATGTATATTTCTTTAGTTAATTGCTTGCTCCTACCATTGTATCTGACCAACATGAGTGGGAAAAAGAGAGGGCTTGATGGAAGGGGAAATAGGCTTTGTGTTCAAGGTGTACGCGGGGTATGTGGTAATGTTAGTGAAAGCACTAGTGAACCAACACAAACAGGTCCTATTCAAATACAACTGACAACTTATGTTAGTGGACGGCCTACTGCACTAACTTCCATTGGCAGCTGCACAGCGATACGCCTTGTTGATAAGGCACAGAAAGAGCAGGTGCTCCAGTGGATGGCAAGCTCTGCTTCCAGTGCCCTCTCTTCTTACTCCACCTCAGCATCACATGCAGTACAGTCCATAGAGGTGGCACCCCAATTACCCATGCTTCCCCCCGCGTCACAACTTGCCAACTGCCCAACTGACTGAAGCGAACCACAAATGGGCAAATCTGTAGAATTCTTCATCCTTTCTACACCATAGGCATCAGAAGTGTACTACAAACAGTCACAGCGTCAAGGGGAGGAAAGCATCTGCACCGATGTCCAAAATTTTTTTAGCTTGGATTTGGGGCAGGATGAAGTAGGGTCCGAGCAGGTTCCTGAGCCTCATCACCAGACATTAACCGCAGGGGAGGGAGGTGATTCCATTGAGACTCAGATACCTGAGGCTCAAGCGGACTGTACTGTGCTATCAGGGCAACAAGAGGAGAGGGGTCACTCTAAGGGCGAGGAATGGGATAACACATTAGATGATGATGAGGTTGAAGATCCTACTTGGTGTGAACCCAAGATCACGCGGCCGAGTAGCTCATCTGAGGAGGTGGAGGAGAAAGACGAGGAGGTTGCATTTCACCCTATGGAGCAGACACGGAGTGATGCAAGCACAAGGAGAACTGCATCCTTAGCCACAACCGTGTCTGTGACCAGCAATGGTCACGGGTCTGCACCTCGCAGGGGCAGCAAGGGTTGCCTAGCATGGGCCTTTTTTGTCACTGCAAAGGATGAGCCAACTCACGTTATCTACAAACTTTGCGATGAAAAACTCAGTAGATGGAAAAATTGAAATAATTTGACTACTACATGCATGAACGTTCACATGCTCAAACAACATTCTTTACGCTGGTAATCTTACCGCGCTGAAATGCGGACCAGCGCACCTCAACAACCATCAGCTGCCCAATCAAACGCATCCACTGCTTCTTCCTCCTCCTCAGTTACCGTGCCAAATATTGTCACGCAGGTCTCCCATCGCAGACACTCTGGTTCTTAACCCGCTCCAATCAGCTTGAGTGACAGCCCGTCAGCTGTAACGGAAGAGGACACACCTGCTGTGTTTGTTTCACCGAGCACACCGCATGTTTCTCAATTCACCGTAACATCTGCACCTCACTCGCGCTCCACCAGTTTTTCCGGTTCACCATACTCCACCCTCTCTCAGCACCTTAGCCAGCCCTCGGCCCCGCAGTTGTGGTCACGTAAAAGATTGTTTCATCCTACACATAACAAAGCTAAGAGGTTGAACTCCACCATCTCCAATCTGTTGGCCACGGAAATGCTGCCTTTCCGCCTGGTAGAAACAGACGATTTCTGAAAACTGATGGCCATCGCAGTCCCACAGTACCAGGTGCCAAGTCGCCATTACTTCTCTAAGAAATCTGTGCCTGCGCTACACCAGCATGTTGCAAACAACATCACCCGTTCCTTGTCTAAATCTACGTGTGCCAGGGTGCATTTCACCACAGACACCTGGACGAGTAAGCATGGTCAAGGGCATTACTTCTCGCTGACTGGGCACTGAGTGACTCTGGTGGCTGTGGGGGCAGGCGGGAAGGGGCTTCTACACAAATCTTGGAATCCCCAAGGCTTGCAGAAGTGTATTTCCACTTCCTTCGCTGCTTCTGCGTCACCCACCTTCTCTAGGGCCTCCACCTGCGCACTCAACCTCTGCCTTAACGAGACATGTGTTCCTAGAGTGCGGAGTGAATACACACCACCTCCGTACTGCGCAGTCAGGGCTCACCATAATCAGGCAGTCTTCAAATTAATATGCCTTGCAGTTCGCAGTCATATAGGTGAAGAGTTGTGGGCAGCTCTCCACGCTCAGTTTGAGCAATGGCTGTCTCCGCTGAACCTAGAGAAGGCCATGTGCGATAATGGTGCAAACCTGTTAGCGGTCCTAGGCCGAGGCAAGCTCGCACACATACCTTGCGTGGCTCACGTCCTCAACCTGGTGGTACAGCGATTTCTCCACCACTACCCTGGCCTGGATGAGCTGCTTCACAAAGTATGGAAGCTGTGTGCTCACTTCCGCCGTTTGCACCCCTCATGTCATCGACTTGCATCGATGCAGAGGTCTTTTTCCGTGCCAGTTAACAGGTTGATCTGCGATGTGCAGACGTGGTGGAATTCCACTCTGCACATGTTGCAGTGACTGTGCCAGCAGCAACAAGCTCTGACGCAGTATGTCACGAAGTATAGCTTTGGGCAACGCAGTACAGACTTGGGGCATATCACGTTTGCGGAGTGGGAACAGATTATGGACCTCTGCACCCTTCTGCACGGTTTTGAAATGGCTACTAAACTGGTTAGTGCTGATGATTCCATCATCAGCATCACTATTCTGGTCATATACAGTACATGCTGAAGCAAACTTTGAATAACCTGCGGCAGGAGGTGGTGGCCCCAGAAGAAGAGGAGGATGCGGAAGGGATACCAATTTCTCAAATTTCCAGACTGTTGTCTCACAGGCGGATGCTAAATGATGGTGGATTACAGCGATCGGGGGGTTTGGTGATACCAGGCAAACTGTTAGTGAAGCTGCAAGAGCCTAGGAACTAATGGAGGAGGAAGAGGTGATGGGTGAGCAGCTGTCAGAGGATGAAGAGGATAATCATCCCCTCTCGTTTGAATGTGGTTGGCAGGATGGGATGGAGGAAACAAGCATCAGTGTTATGCAGCCCACAATACAGCCTGACTTTGGACCTCCTGGAAGAGCCCAACATATGAGTGCCTTCTTGGTGCACTATCTGCAACATGATCCACGTATAGTTAGGATTCGAAATAATGCTGACTACTGGGTTGCTACTCTGTTAGATCCACCTTATAATAGTCAATTTTGCCAGATGCTTCCTGCCCTGGAAAGGGACTCGCTTATGTTGGAGTATCGAAACAAGCTTTTAAGCAACCTTAATAGAGGTTTTCCCCAAGATAACAATGAGGCACACAGTGTGCATGGAAGCTGTAGTCTTTCAACCACCGGTTTGTCAGTTTGTCAACGCCAAAACATTAGCAGCAGAGTAAGTGGCAGAAGCAATTTCTGGGAGTCCTTTCACACATTTTTTGCACCAGCTAGTGCACCAGCACAACAGAGTACAAGTCTGAAACGTGGTGAACGACTGGAGAGGATGGTGCAGGAGTATCTAGAGTTCAGTATCAATACCATCAGGGAGGGTTTGGACCCTTTCACATTTTGGTCTTTAAAAATGGATGAATAGCCTGAGCTCACCTCTCATGCCTTGGAGGTTTTATCATGCCCAGCAGCCAGCATTCTCTCTGAATGCACTCGGCTGTCCCCTGAAAGTGTAGACCACCTAACTTTCATCAAGATGAACAAGTCATCGATCTCCAAGGACTTTTGCACCCCAATTGCAGACTGTACAGAGTAGGCAATGTTGTCATTTTGAGTGTGCTGCATTGATCCTTGAAATTGCAGTCTGTGATATGTCTTCTGTGCCTGCTCTTGCTGCTGCTGCTGCAGGTTTAGGCCCTAATTTTGGGAAATGTGGAAAATTCTGATTGTGTATCCATCCATTGGGTTGGCTGTAGTGGGACAGTTTGCGTCTGCATTAAACTACTTGTAGTCTGATGACAATTATGCCACTTTTGTGGTGTTAGGCCACAATGTTAGGTCTCCATCTCCTGGGTTGGCTGTACTGGAACAGGTGTGGGTCTTAGTTACACTATTTCTACTGTAGTGAATTTAATTAGACATTGCTAGTGTCTGCCACTAATTTTTTGAAATGTGGAGAATCATGATTGGGTCTCCATCTATTACTTATACGCTAGTGAAATTGATGCCACTTTGGTTTTTTTTTTCTTTGGCCCTCATTTAGGGCAATGTGAGCACTCCTGGTTAAGTATCCATCTCTTGGGTTGTCTGTACTGGAAGAGATGTGGGTCTCACGCTATTTCTATGGTAGTGAAATTGATTACACCTTGCTGGCGTCTGCCGCTAATTTTTGGAAATGTGGGGAATCCTGAAAGGGTCTCCATTCATTGGGTTGACTGTAGTGGAAGAGGTTTTGGTCTCCATGCATTTCTATAGTCATACTATAGTGAAATTGAGCATTTGGTGCAATATTATTCTCCCCAAATGGGTACACAAACATGATAAACTCTAAATTGATTTTCAATAAACAACCATCAGCCGCCCCATCAAACACCTCTGCTGCTTCTTCCTCCTCTGTTACCGTGCCAATTTGTGTCACTCAGGTGTCTGACAAAACCAGCTGTATACCCGCTGCAATTAGGCTGAGTGACAGCCCGTCAGCTGTAAGTGAAGCGGACATGCCTGCTTTGTTTGTTTCTCTGAGCACACCACACGTTTCTCAATCCACTGTAACATCTCCGCCTACACCTCACTCACGGTCTATCAGTTTGTATGTTTCACCGTACTCTGCCCTCTCTCAGCACTGCAGCCAGCCCTCAATCCCGCTGTTGTCGTCAGGTAAAAGATTGTTTCATCTTACACATGACAAAGCCAAGAGGTTGAACTCCACCATCTCCAATCTGTTGAAAACGAAATGGTGGTCTTAGGCCCTATTTTTTAAATGTAAACACTTCCGATTGAGTCTGCATCTCCTGGGTTGGCTGTAGTGGGACAGGTATGGGTATGCGTTAAACTACTTGTAGTCTGATGACTTGATGCCACTTCGATGGTGTTAGACCCTCATTTAGGGCAATGTGAACACTCCTGGTTCAGTTTCCATCTCCTGGGTTGGCTGTACTGCAAGTGGTATGGGTCTTATTTACACTATTTCTATTCCACTTTGCTGGCGTCTGCCACTAATTTTTTTAAATGTGGGGATTCCTGATTGGGTCTCCATCTATTGAGTTGGCTGTAGTGAAACCTTCCTGTTCTGCAGTCTAAGTTGTTCTAAGGTTACGTACCAGTCCTTGCTGCACTTCTGATACAGACTCTGCCTGCTGCACTCCTGTTACAGACTGTGCCTGCTGCACTCCTGATACAAACTCTGCCTGCTGCACTCCTGATACAGACTCTGCCTGCTGCACTCTGATACAGACTCTGCCTGCTGCACTCCTGATACAGACTCTGCCTGCTACACTCTGATACAGACTCTGTCTGCTGCACTCCTGATACAGACCCTGCCTGCTGCACTCTGATACAGACTCTGCCTGCTGCACTCTGATACAGACTCTGCCTGCTGCACTCTGATACAGACTCTGCCTGCTGCACTCCTGATACAAACTCTGCCTGCTGCACTCCTGATACAGACTCTGCCTGCTGCACTCTGATACAGACTCTGCCTGCTGCACTCTGATACAGACTCTGCCTGCTGCACCATCTAGTCTGTCCTACTGCTGCGCGTCCGTTGGTCTGTCGTGGAGTGGCACCCGGCATTCATTGGGAGCCAAGTCTAACCTCACCATCAGAGGCTCTAGTGAACAGTCCGGTGCTCACTTAGTCACGCCCCTCCAGGCTCTCTGAGGTCCGTGGCACAGTGGTTCCACAAACCTCGTCCGTGACAGTGCCCCCTCGCAGGCAGGGTCCTCTCTCCTGTTGTACCAGTCGGTGACTCCTTTTGACATGTAAAGCGCAACTGAATAAATGTCGCTGTCACAGTAATAATAATTATAGTACTTGTACTCTGGGTCAATTGATGGCACTTCCCTGGTGTCTACACCTAATTTGATGTGTTTTGGCAGCTTTTGGTCCCGTTTCTAGGTGTTGTATATGCATTTTTTTGGTCCCCCCATTGACGCCTATGGGATTCCGAAATGTTCGTCGAACATTCGGTGAATATCAATTTGCTCGGCAAACTTTTTCCATCCTAACATTGAAAAGCTCGCTCATCCCTTCCTGAGCTATCCACCAAAGCGACTAACTCTGAATTCACCAGGGCGATAGGACATGAGTATGCCTCCATAAGTTATTTTATAACAATCAATACCTTAAAAAAAGTAAGACCATATTATTTAAAATTAATTGGTGGTTATAATGAGTAAATGAGAAATTTTAAAAATGCCACCCCTTTTAGCATGGGCTTTAACAGAGTCTCCTCATTTTTTAAACATCCCCTAGATAGGACATCAAAAAATTGTTTGAATTAAAAATGCAATTAAGTTATAAAATCAGGGGCAATCAGATATGAATTTGATAAAAAAGAGAGAAAATTAACTACTAACATTCCAGATCCCGCCGACTACATCAAGTTGTCATGTGGTGACAGACTCTCTTCGCTGGTTATGATGATGAGCCTACAGAAAGAGGTGTGCAGTGCCACTATAGCAATAAATATCATGACCATAGTGCAATACTTAATAAGTGATTTATGTTAACTCAACAAAAAGTGCAGCCCAGCATTTTACATCTCACAGAGATAGATTTCTTGAAGAGGTTGTCCACTTTATATGATTGCAGACATTTGAATCCTCATAGCGTGTGCACCGAGCTCTGTCAGGATCCTCCGGTGACGGCGGCAATAGTGTATGGTTATATAACCACAAGTATGCCATTTGCATACGGGCGGTCATGTGCCAACTAGACAGAAACAGACTCAATCTATTCACTTGAATTTATCAAGGCCAAGTACATCTAGCCAGAATGTAGAAGAGAAACATGCCACTTCTAGTTTTGAGGTGGTGCTCAAGTAGGATCCAAAATCCGTCAATTAGAACGTAAAGAAACTTGGCACTGAAATAGTGGTGAATCAAATTGAATGAATTTTATTGCAGAAATATCCAGTCAAAAACGTGAAATGTTTCGGTCAAATTGTGATCTTCGTCAGTCAGCTGGATAGGAGAGAACATGCATGTTACACCGCATGGTGAGGCTATGCGTTATCCACCGCTATGTGAGTGGATATGTGGATACAGCATAGCCTCACCTCGCACTGAAACATGAAGTTTCTCTCCTATCTAGCCAGATTGTGGCCGGAAATATGCAAATTGCTTTCCTGTACACGTGTGAACACCCACTCTCACTGCCGGCATCAGAGAAACCTGACAGCGTGCACTGTGATGATTCTGCTCTATCTAACTTCATGGACAAGAACCATTCTGATATAAGAAATACCTGGGAACATATGTCTGTAAGAGTTTGAAAGAGCTAACCGACCTATATGGCACAATCTTGCCCAAAAACTGCATGCAATAAGCTGCTTGACATAGACAATGCCTTTAAAGGGAATCTGTCACCAGATATTTTTCTGGGAGCAGCATAATGAAGAAACAAACACCCTGATCCCAGCAATCACTTACGGGGCTGCTTGCTGCAGTTTTGAATAAATCACTATTTTCTCTGCTGCAGATCTACCAGTTCTCTGAATGCTGAGCTCTGTATAACCCCACCCACACCACTGATTGGCAGCTTTCTGTGTACACTGTGCATAGGCAAAAAAGCTGTCATTCAGTGGTGGGGGCGGGATTATACAGAGCTCATGAATATGGAGGACTACCTGGCAGCTGGTATACTATTCCTCTAGTGATAATCTCTTGCTGATAAAACAATGATCTTATCAAAATTACAGCAAGCAGCCCAGTAAGTGTCGCCGCTGAAATCAGGATCTCTGACACTACATTATACTGTACTAATCTCAGAGTAGGTGGCAAAAACCTCATGACAGATTCCTTTTAATAGCGTTTTTTAGTAACCTTTATAATTGTGAAATGAGTTTAATGCATTGCCAAGTATAGCATGAAAAGAAGTAATTTTTTTTATTATAATTTTACAGTTTAAGCCACAAAATCAACCCTCTTTTTGTCTTAATTGCCAATGTTGCATCTTATAACAAGTATAAACTCTTTTATATTATACCTCTCACAAACTTAAAATGAAATGTCTCAAAAAGTAAAGTACACTATCACTAAATTTTTTTGTCATATAGCAGTTTTAATTTGACAACTTACTTTCCATGTTTCCGATGACATTGAACTTCCATACTACATTACATTATTATAATAGACTTTTGCCACCTTTTCACTTCTTTGTGCTTTTATCTCTCTCTGTTGAGAAGAAGACAATGCCTCCTGATTGCATTTCTTTGCTTTTATCTCATTTGGCTGTTCTGAAGCAATGATCAATCAGCCTAAGACACAAGTTTTTTCAATTGTTTAATCATAGGATTAATAGAAGTGTATGAGAGCATGACAAACCATAGAGCTCAATCTAATTTCTTTGATTATTGCTGAGAGTATATTTGAAAGAAGTTATAGACTTGTAGTAAGGTTATTAAGTTTATCTCAAGGCTGCACTCACACATCAGTTGTACACACCTGGACACATAGGGTCCCATTCATAAAGGGGCTTTTGCAAAAATTACAAAAATTTTGCGCAACACAAAGTTGGCGTTTGGCTGTTTTTAGGCCAGTTTCAACCATTTTTGCCAAGTGTGCCGAGCTGGGGCAGGACAGGGTGTAACAGAGCCCGCCCTACAAATTCATGAAAAACTATGGCATACTTTACACCAAAAATGTTACTTGACCCTTGACCAGTTTTAAGATGCACATAATTCATTAATTGGCTCCAAGGAAGTTTCATTATTTCATACATGCATCTGTTTTAAAAATGGATCAGATCTGTGAGACTCAGAGCATACCCTATTCTGACCCCTTTTGAAACTTTAACTTGGCCATTAAAGTCTATGGAGATTCATTAAAAAGGGATCAAAATGAAAGACATCTTTTTTTATTCAGTGTTTCCATCAATCATCTAGAACGATGAGTCCCTTAGTACTACTTAGTACTGTACATGAAGCTACGTTTGGACTCAAGCCCCCCATGCATTATGTAGACAACCACTCTTTTGAATGGCTTCAATATAACACTACTTTTCACCAGCACAAGCTACTGCAGGAAAGATATCTGGACAGACAATGTTTTTCTTGACAAAAATAGATGTTAATGGTGATTAGCTAAATTTTAGAAAAAAAATTCTGACAAGACAACTTTTTTAAAGTCATGTTCATGCCAGTCTGGTTCAGAATATTATACCAGAATGACCTAATATTCTGTCTTACTATTGACTAATATTACTGTCTGGCATATAAAAAAATCAAAGCTGAAATCTGGTTATTATGAAAAATGTCATCACTTTTCATAAATTTGGATTTAATACATTTCTCCTAGTGTTGACTTGAAACATAAAAAAATGATATCAGGGACGAAACTGTACCTCAGATGGGCTACAAAATATTTACCTCGTAAAGATCTTATAATATTTATTCCCCAATCTGATTTGACCAAAATAGACCATAGTTTTACCATGGAAAAAAGTGGGATTTCATGAAGGAAATAGCTTGGCCAATTTAAAAAATTTGTACAAGTTTAGAATTTATATAAATTATAAAATAGGAAGAGCAAATTCCTCTCAAGAAGTCTTCACTAGTGTTGAGCGATACCTTCCGATATCGGGAAATATCGGATCGGATTGGATCGGACCGATACCCAAAAAGTATCGGATATCGCCGATTCCGATACCGGAACCCAATGCAAGTCAATGGGACAGAAATATCGGAATAAAAATAAACCATTTCTTTCCTTGTAGGTTAATTCTACATGAAGGAAAACAACTAAGAATAATGTAGAATGTATTGGGGGAGGTGGGGGAGACAATAAAGGCATAGAGGTTTAGCCCAATCAAATGGAATAGCAGGAATTAATATTTTTTTTAAGACGTTCTGAGTTACGAAAATATTGACTATGTTAAGTTTTTTTATATTTTGTCAGATATTTATGTTTCACTACTTCCATGCTCTTCACTTTCTTTTTTACTTCTCCCACACTTTCTCCTTCATCATCCTCAGCATCAGCATCTTTTTCATCAACTTCTTCTTCACCTTCTTCATCTTCTTCTTCTTCACCTTCTTCGTATTATTCTTTTTTTTTACATTCTTCATATTCTTCTTATTCAACTATTATTCTTCTTCATATTCTACTTCTTCATCTTCTTCATATTCTTCTTCTTCATCATATTCTTATTTGTGAATGGCATTCCTGTAGTTGTTATCTATAAAAGTTTGAACATTACACCTTTCGTTCTGCCCGTCACAAAAGATTTACAACAGGATTTGTCCGCATTCAGTTTGGCCTGCAGCAGCAGGTCTTTTCCAGGGGCACCACGAGGAGGAACGGACTCACCCCCATACACTGCTTAGTCATCTTCTGCTTATAATTTAGATAATATATTTTGCTCTGATTTTTAGTCTTATGCTTAATGTTCTTCCGCTTTTTGTTCTGCAGCTTCTTGTACTTCTGCTTCTTGGTTTTCTGTCTCTTGTTCTTCTGCATCTTGGTGGTTGTCTTCTTGTTCTTAGTCCTCTTGGTCAACTTCTTCAGGGTCATCTTCTTGGTCTTCTTCGTGGTGGTCTTCAGGGTCGTCGTCTTCAGGGTCGTCGTCTTCGGGCTCCTCGTCTTCGGGGTCCTCGTCTTCGGGGTGCTCGTCTTCTTCGGGGTGGTCTTCAGGGTCATCGTCTTCAGGGTCATCGTCTTCAGGGACCTCGTCTTCAGGGTCCTCGTCTTCTTCAGGGTAGTCTTCAGGGTCATCGTCTTCAGGGTCGTCGTCTTCGGGGTCCTCGTTTTCTTCGGGGTGGTCTTCAGGGTCCTCGTCTTCGGGGTCCTCGTCTTCTTTGGGGTGTCTTCAGAGTCCTTGTCTTCAGGGTCCTCGTCTTCTTTGGGGGGGTCTTCAAGGTCGTTGTCTTCAGGGTCCTCGTCTTCTTCGGGGTAGTCTTCAGGGTCATCATCTTCAGGGTCGTTGTCTTCGGGGTCCTCGTCTTCTTCGGGTTGGTCTTCAGGGTCCTCGTCTTCAGGGTCCTCGTCTTCGGGGTCCTCGTCTTCTTCGGGGTGGTCTTCAGGGTCCTCGTCCTCAGGGTCCTCGTCAGGGAGATCCAGAGTGATTACCAAGAACCATTTCAAAAAGCTTGAACTTGGAAATGTAGCAGAAGGTACAAGAAGGCTGAGGAACTGCCGAGAACCAGCTGATGGTACTGGAACCCGGATGGGTAGCAGAAGGTACAAGAGCCAATGGAACTACCGAGGACCAGCTGACGGTACTGGAACTCGGTTACTAAGCAGGAGGTACCTGTGCCAGAAAGCAGTACCAAGGACCAGGAGACGTTGGTGGAACTTGGATACAAAGAAGGAGGCACCTAAGCCAAAGGCACTGCCGAGAACCAGCTGACGGTACTGGAACTCAGATGGGTAGCAGAAGGTACCCATGAAAAAAAAAGTTGCAAGGCCGCGAGCCGGCCTGAGTTACCAAAACCCACAGTCCTACAGGGGGTGCTTGTCCTATTGGCACTATGGAACCTGCCTTCATTGCCAGATCCCGCAGCCCACATAGGAGTCACCTAAACTGCAGGCACCATAGAGGCGGCTAACCCAACCGCAACACGACAGGACAATGCATTGGAGGCAAAGTGACGTTGACACTACCCGGAAACAGCTGGCGTACTGGAACCAGGCTGGGCAGGAGGGAGTACCCGTGCCAAAGACACTGCTGGGAAACAGCTGGCGGTGCTGGAACCCAGGGTAAATACTAAAAACAGAGTGGAGCCAGAGGCCTAATTGGAGCAAGTTTAAAATCAGTAGTAGTGTGAATGTGGACAGAGCAGGAGAAATTGCCGTACGCACAGCAGGGGAACAGCTGACGTTACTGAACCCCAATAACACGGCAGCAAGTGTTGACTGTGCAGACAGCACTTCTGAGCGCCAACTGGCGGTGTTGGAGCTCAGGGATAATGCTGAAAACAGAGGAGCCAGAGGTGTAATTGGAGCAAGTTTTAAATCTGTAGTACAGTGGATGTGGACAGAGCAGGAGAATTTGCCGGACACACAGCTGGCAATCAGATGACGTTACTGAACCCCAATAACACTGGAGCAAGCGTTGACTGTGCAGACGGCACTTGTGAGCAGCAACTAGCGGTATTGGAGCCCAGGGTAAATACTAAAAACAGGGGAGCCAGAGGTGTAATTGGAGCAAGTTTTAAATTAGTAGTACAGTGGATGTGGACAGAGCAGGAGAATTTGCCAGACACACAGCAGGGGAACAACTGATGTTACTGAACCCCAATAACATGGCAGCAAGCACTGACTATGCAGACGGCACTTCTGAGCAGCAACTGGCGGTGTTGGAGCTCAGGGATTACAGTTCAGGTGGTAGAAACATGAACACAACAGGAGACCTGGATACTGATGCCAACCAATTATTTATTCTGGAAGAGGACTGGCAAATTCATGCGAGATCCAGGCCTTGTTCATTTTGAGAAAAGTAAACCGGTCAACGTTATCGGAGGATAGTCGCATGCGACGGTCTGTTAGTACACCACCTGCGGCACTAAAGACGCGTTCCGATAATACACTAGCAGCAGGGCAAGCTAGCACCTCCAATGCATACTGGCTAAGCTCTGGCCATGTATCCAGCTTACAGATCCAAAACTTGAAGGGGAAGAGCCGTCTGGGAGTACACTGAGAGGGCAAGACATGTAGTCTGTCACCATCTGACGGAAACGTTGCCTCCTGCTGACTGGAGCCGTCTGTGATGGTGTAGACATTTGTGGCGACGGGGACACAAAACTTTGCCACATTTGGGCCATACTGATCTTGCCTTGTGCTGAGGCGCTGCTTCTGCTCCCTCTTTGTGCAGAGCTTCCTCCACTGCCTCGACCCACTGAGCTGCTTTGGAAAGCACTAGCAGCACTGCTCTCGGTTGGAATGGAGAACATGATGGAATGCACCAGTGCGTCTGGGTACTTCCGCATTTTACGCTCCCGGTTCAACGGTGTTATGAGGCTTTGTAAGTTGTCCCGGTAGCGAGGACCCAATAATCAGCCGTGTTGAGAATGTGGGCGATGCGGCGGTCGTTTCTCAGGCACTGCAGCATGAAATCAACCTTGTGCTGCAGACTGCCAACTGGCCAAGAAACGCTGTCCCCTGCTTGAGGCGTGATCTCTGAATGCTCTGCATCACCCCACCCTCGCTCTAGATACTGACTACTAGAGCATTGTGTACCTCCCTCCTCTGGACAGATGTCTTCCTCCTCCATTGACTCCTCCTCATCCTCACAAAGTGTCCCCTGCCTAGGCCTTTGTGAGGAACCACGTTGCGCAGACTGTAGAGAAGCAGATGGCATTTGTGACCCCTCATCCTCCACCTCTTCCAAAACCTTGTACCTTAGTGCTTGCAGTGTTTTTTCAAGCAGGCAGATAAGGGGGATAGTCATGCTGACTAGTGCTCATCTGAACTCGCCATCCGCGTGGAATAATCGAAGGCACGCAAAACGTGGCAAATGTCCTTCATAGAGGCCCACTCAGTGGTGGTGAAGTGTGAACGGCGCGCACTGCGACTTGTTTGCGCCTGCTGCAGCTGGTACTCCATTACTGCTGCCTGCTGCTCACACAACCTCTCCAACATATGTAACGTTGAATTCCACCTGGTGGGTAGGTCACATATGATGCGATGTTCCGGAAGACATAATCGGCGCTGCAGAGCTGCAATGCGCGATCTTGCGTTGCTGGAACGCCGCAAGTGAGCGCACTCTATGCGGACCTTGTGAAGCAGTGCATCAAGATCCGGATAGTCCCTCAAAAAGCTCTGCACGACCAAGTTGACCACATGTGCCAGACATGGGATGTGAGTGAGGTTGCCTAGGCCCAGAGCTGCCATCAGATTTCGGCCATTGTCACACACTACCATGCCTGGCTGGAGATTCTGGAGATTCGCTGGCACAAACCACACGTCGCTCTGCTGCTTGATGGCATTCCAGAGCTCCTGCGCTGTGTGGTTTCGATTCCCCAAAGAAATTAATTTTAATACGGCCTGTTGATGTTTGGCCATGGCTGTGCTCATATCGGTCATCATAACAGGTAACCGTTCACGGGTCGATGTGGAGGTAGACCGTGACGTTTCCTGCAGCGCTGATTCAGAGGAACTGGAGTATGAGGAGTAGTCAATGTGTACAGACTGGATTCCTGCAATCCTTGGAGTTGGCAGAACACGTACAGTGCCACTCTCAAGATCTGTACCCGGCTCCACAACATTTACCCAATGGGCAGTGAAGGAAAGGTATCGTCCCTGTCCATGCTTACTGGTCCACGCATCGGTGGTCAGGTGGACCTTGCTACTGACGGCGTTTTGTAGCGCATGTTTAATTTTTCCCTCCACATGCTGTTGCAGGGCAGGGACGGCTTGCCTGCTGAAATAAAAGCGGCTGGACACGTTGTATTGTGGGACTGCCAATGCCATAAAGTTACGGAAGGTGTCAGTCTCCACCAGCCTGAATGTTAGCATTTCAAGGGCCAGTAGTCTAGCAATGCCAGCATTCAGAGCCTGTGCTCGGGGGTGGTTTGCCGAGTATGGGCGCCTTTTCTCCCATGCCTGTGCTAACGATGGCTGTAGACTGGCCTGGGAGTGTGAGGATGACAGGTAAAGTGGTGCTGTGGGTGGAATTACACTGTGTCGCTGTACAACAGTGCCAGAAATTCTTCCATGGCGATCCTGTGAGAAGGCCGAACCGGCTGTATGTGAGCTGGAGGAAGAGGCCACAACACGAGCTGAAGAGGTGGTAGGTGGCACTGTAGGTTGGCCTAGGTCTTCAGTGTGTTTTTGTAACTCCACTACGTGCTTGGTCCGCACATGTTTCCACATATTTGTGGTATTGAGGTTGCTGACACTTTTCCCTCTTTTCACCTTCTGATTACACAGCTTGCATTTGACAAAGCAAATGTCATCTGCAACTGTGTCAAAAAAGGACCAGGAACTGCAAGTCTTGGGAGCGCCCGCTTTGGATTTTGGAAGAGCCATGCTCCTAATGGGTGCCGAAGTGGAGGCTACAGGTAACCAAGTCTGCCCCGTCCCTCTCCCTCCTTTTTGGGCCGTTCGGGGAATCTCTTCCTCAGAGCTGCTCCCACCACCTTCCTGTCCCTCACGCCATGATGGATCAAGGACCTCATCATCTACACCACCCACTTCAAACAACTGCTTCTGCAACTGGGTAGTTTCGACAGCATAGTATGCACCAGAAAGTGGCACCTGAGTCTCATCATCAGATGCGTACTGAGGTGTGCTGCTGACCATAGGCACTGGCCCACCCGCCTCTTCAGATTCAGAGAGACAAAACGGTTGCGCATCACTGCATACTACCTCTTCTTCAAATTTTCAAATTCTGCTTGGCTGGCCCCCTCTTTCCAAGCCAAGAGATTCAGAGAACAGAAGTAGAGATGGCTCCTGTCCAGGGCTCTCTGACTGCCTGGGCAATTTGGCAGGTGGTGAAGAGACAGATGGGTGCTCTACAGTGCTCAGGACCTGAGAGGATCTGGAACTAATTGAAGTCGATGCATTAGCTGCCATCCATCCGTCAATGGCTTCAATTTGGTCCTCCCACAGCAGTGGGGTACGGCTAGCTCCTACAAAGCTGCGCATAAAGGACTGTTCCCTGGTAAAACTGTGGGATGCTGAGTCACTGGTGTCCGCAGCGGGCACAGAATCCCCACGTCCTCTCCCTGCAGGCACAGAATCCTCACGTCCTCTCCCTGCAGAAACTCCATGCCCACGCCCACGACCACGACCACATGCCTTACTCCCTGCCTTCTTCATCTTGGTAGACTGATAAAGATAGGCATAAAAGTACTAAGGGCTTAGTGTGCTTATTCCTGAACAGCTGCTAACAGGTATAAGAAACACAAATTTTATAAAGTGTGGACTAGACTTTAATATGAGCTAATGTGGCCTACACAACTGTAAAGTGGAGTGTTTGGTGAACTTTATTTAGGTTTTTTTGTCACAAAAAGACACTGGATGTGCCCAAAGATGTAATACCGATTGTATCACAAACTTTTTGTAGCTATTACAATGTAGGAAGGAAACCTACAATGCAATAGATGAGGCTACAAAAAATAGGCTAATACTAATCTGGCTGGGGCTGCAGGGCACAATGCTGCAGAAAGGCTCCTCTATCTACTCCTATATAGTGTGTTTGGAACCAATGTAGCTGAATACGGATGGAACCACCACACTAATAGGAGACATCAGGAAAAATGATCAATTAGCAAAAAAGGACAATGTATGAGGCAGTGACGCATGCTGAGCGCACTACAACCAGACGTGGCTGAATCACACACTACAGCGTGAGCTGCACTCACACACAGAGACCTTGCAGACAGGCGTGAACAGTGCAGATGCAGAGCACTGTGCACTAGCGCTGCAAGACAAAAAAAAATTCTCTATCTACTCCTATATAGTGTGTTTGGAACTAATTTAGCTGAATACAGATGGAACCACCACACTAATAGGAGCAATCAGGAAAAATTATCAATTAGCAAAAAAGGACAATGTATGAGGCAATGACGCACACTGAGCGCACTACAACCAGACTTGGCTGAAGCACACACTACAGCGTGAGCTGCACTCACACACACAGACCTTGCAGACAGCGGTGAACAGCACAGAGAACTGGGCACTAGCACTGCAAGGCACAGCGATTTATAAAGTAGCTTGGGTAAAGCAGAATAGAGCAAATAGGTAGCTAAAACTGTCCCTCAGAACAACAGCGTCCTATCCCTAACTGAATTCACAGCAGAGTGAGCTGAAAATGGCGGCGGCGGCTTTATAGTGCATCGCGACATCATTTCAGCAGCCAATCACAGCCATACCATTAGTCAACATGCCTACATGCCTAACAGGATGTGCCCACACTTCTTAGGATCCTCATTGGCTGAATAAAATGAAACTGGCTCATTGCATTATGGGAACTTCCGATTTCGGTATACGATATTCTAAAAGTATCGGAATTAAGTATCGGAATTCCGATACCGCGAATATCGGCCGATACCCGATATTTCAGTATCGGAATGCTCAACACTAGTCTTCATACATCCCTACATGATATAGAAGATTGATTTAAATCAACTCCATTGAATGCTTCATTTTTCCTGTGGCGGCACTATAAGGGAATTAACACCTTATGCTAAGTTTCCTTTAAAGATAATCACTCACTGGTTCTAATTTGTTGAAGTAGCCACATCATGGTACTCTGGAACTCTCTACCCCGACATATCAAACTCTCGCCTACCATGAAAACCTTCAAAAGGAACCTGAAGACCTACCTCTTCCGATAAGCGTACAACCTGTAGTAACCCTCGCTCCACCATACTGTTGCATGACCAGCTCTACCCTTACCTACTGTATCCTCACCCATCCCTTGTAGATTGTGAGCTCTAGTGGGCAGGGTCTTCTCTCCTCCTGTACCAGTCGATGACTTGTTTTTGTTCAAGATTATTGTAATTGTTCTTGCTATGTATACCCCTTTCTCATATGTAAAGCGCCATGGAATAAATGGCGCTATGTAACATCCCTGGCAGCGTGCTGGCATGGCTTACCACCTCCCACCATGCAAGACCGCCATCTTACCTATCAGTCCAGGCTGCACACTTTGCACCAGTACCTGCTGTGTCTCTTGTCTGATTGCTTTGGGCGGCGGCGCGGTTTCTGCCTGATTCTGTGTGCACAGTCCTAATGCCTCCCCAGCCTATTGCTGTGAGTCACTGGATATGTGTCACCCTGGCCTGGATGCCACAAGTGTAATTAAAGCTGTGTCTGAGAGCAAGGGGGAGGTTCTCTAGTCAGGGGAACATTAGCATGCAATGGCTCCTGTCTCAGGCCAGTAGGGGGATCTGGCTGCCCCTATAAAAGCTGGTACTGGGGGCAGGGTTAGAGAGAACTTGAAGGCTTGTCTCAGGACTGAGACTTGTCCCAGAGCAGAGCAGGGACAGACAGTTGTATTGCACCTAAGAGGAAGTGTGGCAGGAGGATAACCACAAGCCAGAGACAAGAGGCGAAGAGAGCCTGTCTTGGCAGATAAAAGACTTACTTTACCAGACTTTGGTGTCTGAGGCTGGGAGGATTCTACATCCTCCAGCAGAGAACCAGTCCGCAAGGGACTGTATATTCCTTGGCCTAAGAAGCCTGGAGGCCCTGCCACAACAGAAGGGACCAGCAGAGCCGTACAAGGCTGGGAGCAGAAAGGAACCCACGTCACAGGCCATACAGGCGAGAATACACGGAAAGCTCGGAAACGTGGGCTGTTACCCTATAACGAGGAGATAGCCAGAAGGAGCGCAGAAAGCACGGTAGGCCTACACCCTCACCCTGACCAGGGCCAATTTCCCCGTTGCTCTCAGACATCCAGGTCCCCTCCTAGCTGGGACTGTTTGTGGGTCAATTTACCTGTTCTAGTAAAGACCCTGGATTGCAACCTGTTGTCTGCGTGCTCCTTGCTCCTCCAGTACTATCAGCACTGGGACTCTCACTACCATCACTCCCACCATCCATTATACTGCCCTGGGGCCGCACTCTTCCCGTGGGGAGTCACACCATCCCAGCAGCATACATCATCAGCCCCAGCGGTCTGCCTTGCAGCGGCGGTTCCTAATAACAGCAATCCACGGGTGGCGTAGTCGGACATAATCATCAGCGCATAACGGACTACCACTGGCCTGACCACCCTGAGCCACGGAACCGGGTTGCCACTACTACTCCCATCGTTCCCCTACTGCCCGGATCCGAGTGCCCCACGGCCCAGGGGGCGAGTCAGCTTTGGCGTAGTCGGCAGGATTGCAACCAACCCGCCACAAACGGGTATTGCGTGCCTAGAAAAGACTTTGCACTTACCTGAAAAGAGGTTTCCCGCCATCCGGAGCCGTTTCCCGCCATCTTCAGTCGGTTCCCGCCATCTTCAGCTGTTTTCCCGCCATCCGAAGTCGTTTTCCCGCCCGTCGGACGCCATCTTCAGGACGCCGCGCGGGAAGAAGAGGGGCGTGAACGTCCAAACCGCGTGAGATCCGAAGCTCTGCCCCACGCACCGACGCTGCGCAAGGTCCTGGAAGGGAGAGAGAGCGATGCTGACGTCATCAGGACGCGACGCAAGGTCCTCGTCCAGAGCAGCAGCAGCGGAGCCGCAGCCTACAGAAGAGGATCGTCGGAAGGTAGGCCACGCTTAACTAGGGGGGAGGAAGATGTCGGACACAGAGGCGCCCACTACCACCAATGCAGCTGCAGCTGCGGTGATGCCCTTTTCCCTGCCCTACATCCCTGGAGCGGCCTGGCTGCCCAAGTACTCAGGGGAGCCCCATGCCCTAACTGACTTTAAGGAAAGGCTGTACAGTTTGTTCCAGGTTTACCCCCTGACAGAGGAACAGAAGGTCAGCATACTAACAGGATAGTTAACTGGCGCAGCCCAAAGGGAGGTAAAATCATGGCCCACTGAGAAGAAAAGGACTGTAAAGGGTATTCTGGCCCGGCTGCGGGGTACCTTTGACACACGTACCTCCGCTGAAATTAAAATGAGGTTCTATGGATGTAAGCAGCGGGACAGGACAGCATCAGAGACTATGCCCTAAATTTGCAGGAAGCCCTGAGGGCCATCCAACAAACTGACCCTGGCAGCGTGCAGGAAACGGAAAAACTACTGACAGAGCAATTCATAGAAGGCCTGCTGTCTAGCGCCCACAGGGCCCAACTGCGCCTCATGTTCTTTCAGAACCCTGATCTGACCTTTGCCCAATTTAAGGACAGGGCCATAAGGGTGCTCTGTGAACCCGCAACCAGTGGCGCTATAAACCCCCGGCGCCCTGCTCTCACCTACCACCAGGAGGCGGCGCCCTCTTCTATGGAACCCGTGGGGGCTGATGGACAGGCCCTGAACCAAGCCCCGTCGAAAGATCTGCACCACCAAGTCCAGGAGCTGACCAGGAGCGTCACGGCGTTGACCAGGACCGTCCGGGCTTTGCAAGTGGACCCGTCAAGACCCATCGAGTCAGCTTCAAGTCCGGAGGATGTCCCGTGGCGTCGACAAAGGAGGATCCCGTCATTCCGAGGGAGGCCCACAGACCGCTACGCAGAGGATGGACAGCCCATTTGCCGTTGATGCAACCAGCCCGGACACATTTCCAGGTACTGTAATTTAAATGGGTCCAACCTGGGGCAGAGGGCCAACCCCCAGGCATAAGATCACCAGGCCCTTACAATTGGAGTAATAAGTACGTTGGGGGGCGCCCGGTTTTACCTGTGGTGCTGGACGGTATCCCCATGAGCGCCTTGCTGGATACTGGGTCACAAGTAACCACTATCCCTTATGTACTTTTTAAGCAGTATTGGACTGATGCTGATATCACACGGTATCCAGACAGTAACTTGAGCATCATCGCCAGTAATGGCTTACCCGTGCCGCAGATGGGGTTCAAGGAGATGACCATTAAAATTGGTAAAGTTGAACTGCCGGCACAGGGAGTGATTATTGTGGACATTGACCGTCGTGAAAGTCACCCTAAAATAACTGTGGGTACTAACGTAATTGAAAACTGTCTTTCAGAGGTAATTGTAATCTTACAACAGGTTGCGGTGAATGCTAGTTCCAGCCAACAGAGAGTCCTCAACAAGGAGATAAAAGCCCTGATGAGACGGCAGCAGGTAGAACTGTCTGGTGGTGAGATCGGTAGCGTAAGACTGAGTGACCCATTCCCCATTTCCATGCCTCCCAAAAGTGAAATGATGATCTGGTGTCGGACTGCAATCGGGTTGAGAGGTAGAGACTACCAAGCCATGGTAGAACCCGTGTACTCAGACAGCAGGCCCACCATTTTGACAGCCCGGGGGGTGGTTGATGTCCGTCATGGGAGGGTGCCCATCCGCATCCTCAACATTGGGGAGAGGGAGGTACACTTACCCAGGTATGCTACACTCGCCAAGCTGTTCGTGGTCGAACACAAAGCTATCAGGGCCGTGGAACCCTTGCCTCCATCTCCTCAGGCGGAGGGTAATGGCTCCCAGAAACAAAAGGAGGACTGGTGCCAGAAACTCCATGTGGGAGCTGACTCCACTCCCCTTCACCAAAAACAAGGAGTCTACCGGGTGGTACAGGAGTACGAGAGAGTCTTTAGTAAGCACCCGCTAGACTTCGGCAGAGTAAAGGGGATAGAACACCACATCCCCACAGGGAGCCACGCACCAATAAAAGAGAGACACAGGCCTGTACCCCCTGCACATTATCAGAACGCCAAGGGCATACTAAGAAAAATGAAAGAAGCTGGGGTCATTAGAGACAGCTGTAGCCCCTGGGCAGCCCCCTTGGTTCTGGTGAAAAAGAAAGACGGCACCATGAGAATGTGCGTCGACTATAGACAAATCAACCGTATCACCCACAAAGACGCATATCCGCTGCCTAGAATAGAGGAGTCTTTAGCCGCACTAAAATCAACTAACTTCTTTTCTACTTTGGACCTTACTAGCGGGTACTGGCAGGTTCCTGTGGCAGAGGCTGACAAGGAGAAGACCGCCTTCACCACCCCGATGGGACTGAGCGAATTCAACTGTATGCCTTTCGGGCTCTGCAATGCACCCGGGACCTTCCAGCTTCTGATGGAATGCTGTCTAGGGCACCGAAACTTCGAGACGGTCCTCCTTTACCTGGACGACGTGATCGTCTATTCGAAGACCTACGAGGACCACCTAAAGCACCTGGCCGAGGTGTTCGAAGCCCTGGCAGGCTATGGCCTGAAGGTAAAACCATCGAAGTGTCACCTGCTGAAACCAAAGGTCCAGTACCAAGGGCACGTGGTAAGCGCGGAAGGAGTGGCCCCCGACCCCGACAAGGTCACGGCAATCAAGAGCTGGCCAAGCCCCTCAAACATCAAAGAGGTGAGACAGTTTCTCGGGTTGGTAGGTGTAACATACCTGGCGGCGTCCTTGCATAGTGGTCCATCTCCCACTGTGCAAGAGCGCGCACTTGATCTCCTGTCCAGAATGTCTCTCTGGCTTCCCTCCATGCTGTCTGTTTGTGTCTGTTTCTGCTGCTTAAGGGCGGCGCCCGATCACTTCCTGCTTTTTGTACCTGCTGTGGGTCACACCTCTTGTGCGTCCTCAGCCTATTGCTGTCTGTCACCTGGTATATAGCTCAGCTGCTCCCATCTATCCCTGCCTGAGCATAGTGTTTCATTCAGTGTGTGCTTGCACTCTGAAGGTGCCAGGTCCCGTTCTGTGTTCTCTTGTCTGCCTATCCTGGAGGCTGTATTTCCAGGCCTGTCTGAACACGCTCCTAGCCTGTTCCTCCTGCCTTCTAGGGGCCGATTACCTAGACCTGTTCCTGTATCTTGTCTGACCTGTCTGAACACGCTCCTAGCCTGTTCCTCTCGCCTTCTAGGGGCTGATTACCTAGACCCGCTCCTGTATCTTGTCTGTCCTGTCTGAACACGCTCCTTGCCTGTTCGTCCTGCCTCTCTGGGGGCCGTATTCCCAGACCCGCTCCTGTATCCCGCTGCAGTGTCGGTCTCCTCCGTACACTCAGTTCCAGTCTGAACTCTCTCCTATCCTTTACCTGTTTTGCCTCTATGTCCGTTCCCTTCCTTTTTCTGCAGAGTCTGAACTCGTACCTAACTCCTGCTTGTTGTCTCTGTACTCCCGTTTGTGAGTTTGTGGTCCACTCGCTACTTCACTGCAAGTACCCTGTGGGTGTCTGGCTCTGCCTTTCCCTTCCTGTCTGTTCCGTGTGAACAGAGCCCTGTCCCCCCTACTCAGCCTAGCCTGCTCTGACTCCTTTGCTCACCGCTCCGGCGGTTCTAGCCTGCTCTGACTCCTTTGCTCACCGCTCCGGCGGTTCTAGCCTGCTCTGACTCCTTTGCTCACCGCTCCGGCGGTTCTGGTCTGCTCTGACTCCTTTGCTCACCGCTCCGGCGGTTCTAGTCTGCTCTGACTCCTTTGCTTACCGCTCCGGCGGTTCTAGCCTGCTCTGACTCCCTGCTTCTGCCCGCTGCTCCGGCAGTCCTGTCCTGCCCTGCTTCTGCCCGCTGCTCCGGCAGTCCTGTCCTGCCCTGCTTCTGCCCGCTGCTCCGGCAGTCCTGTCCTGCCCTGCTTCTGCCCGCTGTTCCGGCAGTCCTGTCCTGCCCTGCTTCTGCCCGCTGTTCCGGCAGTCCTGTCCTGCCCTGCTTGTGCTCGCTGCTCCTGCAGCCCCGTCCTGCTCTGTTCTTGCCCACCGCTTCGGGCGTTCCCTCTCTGCTGTGGTTGTCTACCGCATCTGCGGTTCTGTGACCCAGTCTGTACTGGGTCTTAACCTTTCTGTGCTCCAGCCCGTCCTTTCGGCCAGTACCTCCCTGCCTGCATACTCGCCTGTATCCACCCATCTGCATACCTGCCGTGTTTGCTTATATCCACCAGTCTGTGCCAGCCTAACCTGCCTGTTCCTGAGTCCCAGTGTGTACTGGGTCCTATCCCGCCTGTGTTCCTACCTGCTAGTGCCTCCCTGTCTGCACTCTAGCTGTGCTTGCCTGTACCCCTCTACCTGTATTGTTCCTGAGTCCCTGTGTGTACTGGGTCCTATCCCGCCTGTGTTCCTACCTGCTAGTGCCTCCCTGTCTGCACTCTAGCTGCGCTTGCCTTTACCCGCCTGCCTGCATACCAGTCGTGCCTGCCTATACCCTCCAGTCTGTGCGCCAGCCTAACCAGCCTGATCCAGTAATCCCTGTGTGGGTCAACCCCCGTGTCCGGAGTTTGACCTGGAGTAGCACCTGGTCCCTCTGCCCGGTTTCTCCCTGGTGCACTGGCGTCGTATGCCGTCGTGCCATCTTGGTCGGATCGGCCAGATACTTAGTCACGCCCCTCCAGGCACTCTCCGGTTCATGGTCCAGTGGAATCACTACAATCACACGCACACGCCGCTCAGCCCGGGCGTGTGCATAACAGTAGGTTCATCCCCGGGTTCACTAAGATGGCAGCTCCTATGCAGGACCTCCTGATCGGACAGTCTAAGTCCCGAAGTCAAAAGCTACCCTTCAAGTGGGATAAACCGGAAGAGGAGTCCTTCCGCCAGCTAAAGATGGCCCTCACAGGGGATGAGATCCTGGCCTACCCTGATTACGGCCAGCCTTTCATTCTCCACACAGACGCCAGTAATGTGGGACTGGGAGCCGTACTGTCCCAAAAGCAACAGGGCAGAGAACGGGTGATCGCATACGCCAGTCGGAAGCTGAGGCCCACCGAGAGGAACCCGGAGAATTACAGCTCCTTCAAGCTAGAATTCTTGGCGGTGGTGTGGGCCGTGAAGGAACGCTTCAAGCATTACCTGGCCTCCGCAAAGTTCACCGTGTACACAGAAAACAACCCGTTGACACACCTGGACAAGGCAAGACTGGGTGCCCTGGAACAGCGGTGGATGGCCCGTCTCTCCAACTATGACTTCGTGATCAAGTACCGGGCAGGCAAAACCAATGCCAATGCGGACGCCCTATCAAGAATGCCTCACTTACCTGAGTGTGACGAAGACCCAGAAGAGCTGGAGGAGGTAGAACTCCCCGCGTTTCACCGGTATGGAGCCGCTCAACACTCTCACCGCGTGAAGGAGGAGGATCTAACAACTGTGATGATCAATCCCCTACCTCACCACAGCTGGGCCGAGACCCAAGATAGTGACCCTGCAGTCCGCCTGCTGAAAGATCTGCTGACCCGGGAAGACTCCCGCCTAGATCCAGATGCCCCAGAGGAAGCCAAGCAGCTATGGAAGGAGAAGAGCAAGCTGTTCCTCTACGAAAGCAAGTTGTGCAGAAGGATTTTTAACCACCGGACGCACGAGCTGACCTGGCAAGTCGTGGTCCCAAGGCGGTATGCAGCTATGGTCCTGGAGGCTTACCATGTCAGAGCGGGACACTTCGGTTGGAAGAAACTGGAGTTCCTGCTAAGAGGAAGGTTCTTTTGGGTCGGCATGAGAGGAGCTGTAGAAAAGTGGTGCAGAGACTGTGGCCCTTGTCACCTGAGGAGGAAGGACCGCACCAGCCTGAAGACACCCTTGAGGCCCATCGTCACCACGCAGCCTCTTGAGCTGGTAGCTCTGGACCATGTGAAATTGGCTCCAAGCCGGTCTGGATGCATCTATGCCCTGACAATCGTGGACCACTATTCCCGTTTTCTAGTGGTGGTCCCGGTAAAAGACTTGACAGCCCAAACAGCGGCCAGAGCCTTCCAGCAATACTTCTGCCGTCCACACGGGTATCCGGAACAGGTCCTGACAGACCAGGGTCCAGCGTTCGAGGCTGAAATCTTCCAGGAGTTCTGCAACCTCTATGGCTGTAAGAAGATTCGGACAACGCCTTACCATCCACAAACCAACAGGATGTGTGAGAAGATGAACAATATAGTTATCGATCTCCTGAAGACATTGCCCCTGGAGGAACGCAGCCTGTGGCCAGAAAAACTGCCGGACCTGATAGACTTATACAATCATATCCCGGTGAAAGCTACCAACTGCACCCCGGCTTACCTGATGCGAGCCAGACCAGGTAAGCTGCCCGTAGACCTGGAGATGGGAGTCCTAACACCTGAGGACACCTCCCCGGATGCAGACTGGGATACGGAAAGGCAACTGCAGTACAAGAAGGTACAGGAGAGTGTGGAGAAGAGCCTGGCCCAGGTGAGAGAGAGGCAAGAAAAACTCTTCAACCAACACGCCCCTGCTGGTCCCCTAGAACCTGGTGAGCAAGTCCTGAAGTGAAAAAGAAGGCTACATAAGTTGGATGACCAGTGGGAAAGGGAACCCTACACCGTACTGCAGTCTGACCATGACAACCCAAAGGTGTGCGTAATCACCAAGGACTGAGGAGAAACCACTAGTGTCGTCTCCAGAGACCACCTCAAAAGGTGCCCTGAGCAACTCCGTAGTGCAGAAGAGGATCAGAGTGACCTTGAACCCGCAGAGGACAAGGAAGAAATGATCTGCACCATTCTCGGAGAGTTCCCTCAGTCCTGGACTCGCATAAATGATGCCATAGTGGTACCCGTCCTGCATTTCCTGCAACCGGCACAGCAACAACCAACACCAGAGACGGAAGGTGAAGAGGAGCAAGCAGTTCCAGAGGCAGAAGAGCCTGTACCAGCAGCCCAGGAGAGTCAACCCTCTACTGACAGTGAGCCTGCCATGCCTGCGGTAAGCCAAAGGACCCGCAGACAGCTGCCTGCCCTACCTGAACACCCAGCTGGTAGCTGTACCCCTAACGCTAGTGGGGAAAGCCAGGTTGGTCCACCACCAGACAGTGAGCTACGTAGATCAACCAGGAGCACAAAGGGGCAGACACCCGCTCGCTGGAGAATATAGAGTGCACTAAAATTGTAAATAATCCTGTTGCCAAATGTTGAGTTGTTTGCCAAGTTACATGCTTGTTTGGTAATTCTATGTTTCAGTTTCTTGCAGCTACCGTAAGGACTCAAAGGTTATGGACTTTTAATAACCGGGACCTTGTATGGACTGCGTTCGGAGCCTAACCAAGGAATGAACTAAGACTGTAAAGGACTTGGGGTAGGACAGACCCCCACCTGGCTAAGGCTCCCCGTTGTATTGGTGATATGGACACCCGGTCACAGGCCACACTGTGACCTTAAGAACTCAATTTGTGCGTCACTTTCCTGATAATGTTTTATGGTTATGCATGTTATTCTTTATTTACTGTTTAGTCCCGGAGTACTAAATTTCACTAGGGGGGAATGTGTCACCCTGGCCTGGATGCCACAAGCGTAATTAAAGCTGTGTCTGAGAGCAAGGGGGAGGTTCTCTAGTCAGAGGAACATTAGCATGCAATGCCTCCTGTCTCAGGCCAGTAGGGGGAGCTGGCTGCCCCTATAAAAGCTGGTACTGGGGGCAGGGTTAGAGAGAACTTGAAGGCCTGTCTCAGGACTGAGACTTGTCCCAGAGCAGAGCAGGGACAGACAGTTGTATTGCACCTAAGAGGAAGTGTAGCAGGAGGATAGCCACAAGCCAGAGACAAGAGGCGAAGAGAGCCTGTCTTGGCAGGTAAAAGACTTACTTTACTAGACTTTGGTGTCTGAGGCTGGGAGGATTCTACATCCTCCAGCAGAGAACCAGTCCGCAAGGGACTGTATATTCCTTGGCCTAAGAAGCCTGGAGGCCCTGCCACAACAGAAGGGACCAGTAAAGCGGTACAAGGCTGGGAGCAGAAAGGAACCCACGTCGCAGACCATACAGGCGAGAATACATGGAAAGCTCGGAAACGTGGGCTGTTACCTTATAACGAGGAGATAGCCAGAAGGAGCGCAGAAAGCACGGTAGGCCTACACCCTCACCCTGACCAGGGCCAATTTTCCCGTTGCTCTCAGACATCCAGGTCCCCTCCTAGCTGGGACTGTTTGTGGGTCAGTTTACCTGTTCTAGTAAAGACCCTGGATTGCAACCTGTTGTCTGCGTGCTCCTTGCTCCTCCAGCACTATCAGCACTGGGACTCTCACTACCATCACTCCCACCATCCATTATACTGCCCTGGGGCCGCACTCTTCCCGTGGGGAGTCACACCATCCCAGCTGCATGCATCATCAGCCCCAGCGGTCTGCCTTGTAGCGGCGGTTCCTAATAATCGCAATCCACGGGTGGCGTAGTCGGACATAATCATCAGCGCATAACGGACTACCACTGGCCTGACCACCCTGAGCCACGGAACCGGGTTGCCACTACTACTCCCATCGTTCCCCTTCTGCCCGGATCCGAGTGCCCCACGGCCCAGGGGGCGAGTCAGATACTTAAACCACCTCCACCCAGTAGGAGGTGCCTGAGCAACACTTTCTTACAGTGTGTTCTGTGCAACTGAGTTGCCAGGTCCTGTCCTGTATCTTGTCTGTTTCCGCCACCCTGGGGGCTGTATGACACGCCCCCAGGGCCGTGCGGTACTCGGCAGCCGGGCCTATGGATGCCGGTGGGGGGATATCACGGTGGCTGGCCCGGTCCGTGGCCCAATGCGGTCAACTAAAAGGGGAATTGTTTATAGGGGATTTGTAAAGTGTTCGTGACGCCACTTGTGGAATGCGGCTAAAGGGAGCCGCCGCTGCGGAGCAGTCCTCTGAAGCTTGTGTTATGGCATCAGGGATGGTGTGGCTCTCCACAGGTAGAGCTAGCTCCAGGGCAGTGTATATAGTGTGAGTTGCCCTGGGCGTTGTAATGCAGAGAGGGAGAGATGGCGCAGCTGAAATAATGGACGGAGGCAGTACGGTGCAGTCATCCGAGTCTTTACTCACAATCCTTATGACAGTTCCACTGGTGCACTGTACGGGTGCCAGCCTCCCACGTCGTGCTGCGTTCACCAGGCGGGGGTTCAGCTCTTCCTCAGGCAGTTTAGGAGCACCTGACGGAACCCCACTTTCTTGTGTTCTACTCTCTAGACCGTCTTCACGCTGGGTCTTCTCCCTCCTGCCCTGCGCTTCCCCACTCTCAATCCTGCTCTGAGGGTGCTCTGAGGTCCCTCCTGTCTTACTGGAGTTCCCAGACCTGCTTGACCCTCACAGAGATTAGAATAGGGCTTCGGCAACTGGACTCTGAAAGCCAGAAGCCTCCGGTTTTTCAAGCCGAGACTTGAAGTTACACGACTGGTCCAGGGGCCGGTCCCCTTCTTCCTGCCTTCGATCCCTCTGTCTTCTGACAGATTCGGGGCGTACGGGTGCTGTCCCGCACTCGCCGTACCCCCTGGGATCCCTTCTTTAGATCAGAGCCTACTCCTCTGCTCCCCTCCTGGGCCTCTAGGACTAGGCCCTACATATGGAGCAGAGCTCCTAAAGAGACTCTGCTCCCTGACAGACTTCAGCCACTGACTAACTGAACTAACCTGCCACCCTAAGATGGCTTCCCTTTTTATACCTCCTTCTATGATGCTCTGCTAAACTGCTTCCTCCACCCACACCCACTACTGGTTCCCCCTACCCTTGGGTTCCCCCCACTCCAGCCAGGGACAGGACTCAGCAGGAAAACACATTGCATCTTGCCCTTCCAGCCAGCCTGGAGTAGTGTAGTGTTGAATGTGAGTGTTGGGGTTCCGGGCAGCACTCCCTCCTTACCTGAGAGAAGGGGATACCACACCTCTGGGTGAGGTGCAGTACCTCTCTGGCGACTGAGCCCTCATGGGCGCCACACTCCCACCTGGTAAAACACAGCACGTCCGTGGGCTGGAACAGAGTAAAACAGGGTATATTACAGAGATGCAAATTTTTAGATGCATCACATATAAGATCATTAAACATAACATTTCTTCCCTTTTTGGGAGGCACTTTCTCTTGAACGTTACAGGTTATTGTTACACTATAAAAAAATTTTTAATAACATTCTGTAGCATGATGTCCTTTTTTACTTTTTAAACTAGTGCAAAGGTAGCAGCATGAGGGACCCATCCGCAAACCTTCAACGTAGGCCCTGGGCGTGGCTGCAGGGCATAGGTGATCCTGGTGCTGGACCACGTCTTCCGCCACGCCAAACGGGTTTTTCTTCTGAGGTCACTTGATTGCACTTATAAAACCAATAGGAAGCACTTTAAGAAGTGAAAAACGATATATAAAATAAGTTTTTGGCTGTTCACAGTCCCCAGCCTGGAGTCTGCATACCCTGACGGGTAATTATGCACACATAAAACAAAATACTGATGGTACCCTTACGGGTGACTATTTACAGTTTTTAGTCCCACCTACTGGACTAGTAGTGTCCCCGCCTGGGGTACTTCTGGTTCTTACCGGACCCAGCCGGGTCATAAGGTATGTCCTGCGGGGGTGTGTCCTCGATCACGCGGTACACATGTAGGGCGTACCACCCGCGTTTCCCATGGTGTCGAGTGTAGGTGACACGGTCACCGAGGTACAGATTCCAGTCGGGATGGCCCTTCTCCAGATAGGGCTCAACATCCCGCCGATTTACAAAAATGTCTCTGTCGAACTGGGGAAGCCATTTTGCTCCGGGGATGTACGGCAGGGCCATGGGCATGACAGGAATCGCAACCCCTGCTGGTGGGGCGGCTGCTCCGGCCTGAGCAGCGCCGGGCGCAAGCTGAGCATCAGGAGCGTTAACCGGTGCTCCGGCGTTTTGCTAGTCGTCGGCCAAGGTTGCGCCCCGCTAGTAAACCATAGCCTACCTTATTTTCCTTTTTCAGGTAGGCTGCAGCTCCGCAGACGACGGTCTCCTTCCAGGACCTGACGCTTCCTGGAGCTGCGTCAGAGCGCGAGGCGGGGCTTGAGTTTCTCGTGTTTCCAGAAGTCACGTCTTTCTGATTCCCGCGGTTACGCCCCTCTTCTTCCCGCGCGGAGACTCGAAAATGGCGGACAATGGCGGGAAACAGCGGCAATTGGCGGGAAAACTTCACCACGGTATGCGAAACAGTTCTTTAAGGCGCACAGTACCCGTTGGCAACGGGCACCAAATCCTGTTTGTTGCAACGGGCACGAAGTCCTGTTCATGATGCAAGAGATAACGCACCCCCAGGGCCGTGGGGTACTGGGCAGCCGGGCCTATGGATGCCGGTGGGGGGGATATCACGGTGGCTGGCCCGGTCCGTGGCCCAGGGCGGTCAACAAAAAGGGGAATTATTTATAGGGGATTTGTAAATTGTTCGTGAAACCTGTGGAATGCGGCTAAAGGGAGCCGCCGCTGAATCTGGTGTTACGGCATCAGGGATGGTGTGGCTCTCCACAGGCAGAGCTAGCTCCAGGGCAGTGTATATAGTGTGAGTTGCGCTGGGCATTGTAGTGCAGGGAGGGAGAGATGGCGCAGCTGAAATAATGGACGGAGGCAGTACGGTGCAGTCATCCAAGTCTTTACTCACAGTTCTTATGACAGGTCCACTGGTGCACTGTACGGGTGCCAGCCTCCCACATCACGCTGCGTTCACCAGGCAGGGGTTCAGCTCTTCCTCAGGCAGTTTAGGAGCACCTGACGGAACCCCACTTTGTGTTCCACTCTCTAGACCGTCTTCACGCTGGGTCTTCTCCCTCCTGCCCTGCGCTTCCCCACTCTCAATCCCGCTCGGGTGCTCTGAGGTCCCTCCTGTCTTACTGGAGTTTCCAGACCTGCTTGACCCTCACGGAGATTAGAATAGGGCTTCGGCAACTGGACTCTGAAAGCCAGAAGCCTCCGGTTTTTCCAACCGAGACTTGAAGTTACACGACTGGTCCAGGTGCCGGTCCACTTCTTGCGGCCTATAATCCCTCTGTCTTCTGACAGATTTGGGGCATACGGGTGCTGTCCCGTACTCGCCGTATCCCCTGGGATCCCTCCTTTAGATCAGAGCCTACTCCTCTGCTCCCTTCCTGGGCCTCAAGGACTAAGCCCCTACTTATGGAGCAGAGCTCCTAAAGAGACTCTTCTCCCTGACTGACTTCAGCCACTGACTAACTGAACTAACCTGCCACCCTAAGATGGCTTCCCTTTTTAAACCTCCTTCTATGATGCTCCGCTAAACTGCTTCCTCCACCCACACCCACTACTGGTTCCCCCTACCCTTTGGTTCCCCCCACTCCAGCCAGGGACAGGGCTCAGCAGGAAAACACATTGCATCTTGCCCTTCCAGCCGGCCTGGAGTAGTGTAGTGTTGAATGTGAGTGTTGGGGTTCCGGGCAGCACTCCCTCCTTACCTGAGAGAAGGGGATACCACACCTCTGGGAGAGGTGCAGTACCTCTGTGGCGACTGAACCCTCAGGGGTGCCACACTGTATACCCAGGCCTGTTACATGTATCTGTGACTTTTAGTCTGTTCCGCCACCCTGGGGGCTGTATTCCCAGGCCTCTTGCCTGTATCTGTGACTTCTAGTCTGTTTCCGCCACCCTGGGGGCTGAGTTCCCAGGCTTGTTCCTGTATCTTATTCCTGGTTTAGTTCCTGTCAGAACTGTGTCCTAGCCCTTTACCTGTTTGTCTCTAAGTCCAAACCTTCCCTTTTCCTGCAGTGTCTGAACCTGCACCTAACTCCAACTCGTCTCTGTACTTCTGTTTGTGAGTTTTTTGCCCACTCGCTACTTCATTGTAAGTACCTTGGGTGTATCTGGTTCTGCTTGTCCCGTTTCCCAGCCTCTGTATCTACCTCCTGTGTTCTAACTTTCTTCCTGTTTTTTCCAGTCGGTTCCATGTGAACAGAGCCCTGTCCTGTCTGCCCGCACCTTCTGCTCTGTTCTGCTCTGCTTGTTCACCGCATCTGCGGTTTCGCTCTGCTCTGCTTGTCCACCGCATCTGCGGTTTCACTCTGCTCTGCTTGTTCACTGCACCTGCAGTTTCGCTCTGCTCTGCTTGTTCACCGCACCTGAAGTTTCGCTCTGCCCTGCTTGTTCACCACACCTGTGGTTTTGCTCTGCCCTGCTTGTTCACAGCACCTGCGGTTTCGCTTCGCTCTGCTCTGCTTGTTCTACCCCCCTGTGGTTTCGCTCTGCCCTGCTTGTTCACAGCGCCTGCGGTTTTGCTCTGGTTTCGCTCTGCCCTGCTTGTTCACAGCGCCTGCGGTTTTGCTCTGCTCTGCTTGTTCACCGCACATGCGATTTCGCTTTGCTCTGCTCTGCTTGTTCACCGCACCTGCAGTTTCGTTCTGCTCTGCTTGTTCACCGCACCTGCGGTTTCGCTCTGCTTTACTTGTTCACCGCACCTGCGGTTTCGCTCTGCTCTGCTTGTTCACCGCACCTGCGGTTTCGCTCTGCTCTGCTTGTTCACCGCACCTCCGGTTTCACTTTGCTCTGCTTGTTCACCGCACCTGTGGTTTCGCTCTGCTCTGCTTGCTCACCATACCTGCAGTTTCACTCTACTCTGCTTGTTCACCGCACCTTCGATTTCGCTCCGCTCTGCTTGTTCACCGCACCTGCGGTTTCGCTTCGCTCTGCTTGTTCACCGCATCTGCGGTTTCGCTCTGCTCTGCTTGTTCACCGCACCAGCGGTTTCGCTCTGCTCTGCTTCTCCACCGCACCTGAGGTTTTGCTCTGCTCTGCTTGTCCTTGTTTCGCTCCGCTCTGCTTGTTCACCGCAACTGCAGTTACTCTCTGCTCTGCTTGTTCACCACACCTGCGGTTTCTCTATGCTCTGCTTGTTCACCGCGCCTGCGGTTTTGCTCTCCTCTGCTTGTTCACCGCACATGCGGTTTCGCTTCGCTCTGCTCTGCTTGTTCACAGCACCTGCAGTTTCGCTCTGCTCTACTTGTTCACCGCACCTGCGGTTTTGCTCTGCTTTACTTGTTCACCGCACCTGCGGTTTTGCTCTGTTCTGCTTGTTCACCTCACCTGCAGTTTCGCTCTGCGCTGCTTGTCCACCGCACCTGCGGTTTCGCTCTGCTCTGCTTGTCCACCACACCTGCGGTTTCACTCTGCTCTGCTTGTTCACCTCACGTGCGGTTTCGCTCTGCTCTGCTTGTTCACCGCACCTGCAGTTTCACTTTGCTCTGCTTGTTCACCGCACCTGTGGTTTCGCTCTGCTCTGCTTGTTCACCATACCTGCGGTTTCACTCTACTCTGCTTGTTCACCGCACCTGTGGTTTCGCTCTGCTCTGCTTGTTCACCATACCTGCGGTTTCGCTCTGCTCTGCTTGTTCACCACACCTGCGGTTTCGCTCTGCTCTGCTTCTCCACCGCACCTGAGGTTTTGCTCTGCTCTGCTTGTCCTTGTTTCGCTCCGCTCTGCTTGTTCACCGCAACTGCGGTTTCTCTCTGCTCTGCTTGTTCACCGCACCTGCGGTTTCGCTCTGCTTGTTCACCGCATCTGCGGTTTCGCTCTGCTCTGCTTGTTCACCGCACATGCGGTTTCGCTCTGCTCTGATTCTCCACCGCACGTGAGGTTTTGCTCTGCTCTGCTTGTCCTTGTTTTGCTCCGCTCTGCGTGTTCACCGCAACTGCGGTTTCACTCTGCTCTGCTTGTTCACCTCACCTGCGGTTTCACTCTGCTCTGCTTGTTCCCCGCACCTGCAGTTTCACTTTGCTCTGCTTGTTCACCGCACCTGTGGTTTCGCTCTGCACTGCTTGTTCACCATACCTGCGGTTTCACTCTACTCTGCTTGTTCACCGCACCTTCGGTTTCGCTCCGCTCTGCTTGTTCACCGCACCTGCGGTTTCGCTGCGCTCTGCTTGTTCACCGCACCTGCGGTTTTGCTCTGCTCTGCTTGTTCACCGCACCTGCGGTTTCGCTCTGCTCTGCTTGTTCACCGCACCTTCGGTTTCGCTCCGCTCTGCTTGTTCACCGCACCTGCGGTTTCGCTTCGCTCTGCTTGTTCAGCGCACCTGCAGTTTCACTCTGCTTGTTCACCGCATCTGCGGTTTCGCTCTGCTCTGCTTGTTCACCGCACCTGCGATTTCGCTCTGCTCTGCTTTTCCACCGCACCTGAGGTTTTGCTCTGCTCTGCTTGTCCTTGTTTCACTCCGATCTGCTTGTTCACCGCAACTGCGGTTTCTCTCTGCTCTGCTTGTTCACCACACCTGCGGTTTCGCTCTGCTTGGTCACCGCACCTGCGGTTTCGCTTCACTCTGCTTGTTCACCGCACCTGCGTTTTCGCTCTGCTCTGCTTGTTCACCGCACCTGCGGTTTTGCTCTGCTCTGCTTGTTCACCGCACCTACGGTTTCGCTCTGCTCTGCTTGTTCACCGCACCTCCGGTTTCACTTTTCTCTGCTTGTTCACCGCACCTGCGGTTTCGCTCTGCTCTGCTTCTCCACCGCACCTGAGGTTTTGCTCTGCTCTGCTTGTCCTTGTTTCACTCCGCTCTGCTTGTTCACCACAACTGCGGTTTCTCTCTGCTCTGCTTGTTCACCGCACCTGCGGTTTCGCTCTGCTTGTTCACCGCATCTGCGGTTTCGCTCTGCTCTGCTTGTTCACCGCACCTGCGGTTTTGCTCTGCTCTGCTTGTTCACCGCACCTACGGTTTCGCTCTGCTCTGCTTGTTCACCGCACCTGCGGTTTCGCTCTGCTCTGCTTGTTCACCGCACCTCCGGTTTCACTTTTCTCTGCTTGTTCACCGCACCTGTGGTTTCGCTCTGCTCTGCTTGTTCACCATACCTGCGGTTTCACTCTACTCTGCTTGTTCACCGCACCTTCGGTTTCGCTCCGCTCTGCTTGTTCACCGCACCTGCGGTTTCGCTCTGCTCTGCTTCTCCACCGCACCTGAGGTTTTGCTCTGCTCTGCTTGTCCTTGTTTCGCTCCGCTCTGCTTGTTCACCGCAACTGCGGTTTCACTCTGCTCTGCTTGTTCACCTCACCTGCGGTTTCGCTCTGCTCTGCTTGTTCACCGCACCTGCAGTTTCACTTTGCTCTGCTTGTTCACCGCACCTGTGGTTTCGCTCTGCTCTCCTTGTTCACCATACCTGCGGTTTCACTCTACTCTGCTTGTTCACCGCTCCTTCGGTTTCGCTCCGCTCTGCTTGTTCACCGCACCTGCGGTTTTGCTCTGCTCTGCTTGTTCACCGCACCTGCGGTTTCGCTCTGCTCTGCTTGTTCACCGCACCTGCGGTTTTGCTCTGCTCTGCTTGTTCACCGCACCTGCGGTTTCACTCTGCTCTGCTTGTTCACCGCACCTCCGGTTTCACTTTGCTCTGCTTGTTCACCGCACCTGTGGTTTTGCTCTGCTCTGCTTGTTCACCATACCTGCGGTTTCACTCTACTCTGCTTGTTCACCGCACCTTCGGTTTCGCTCCATTCTGCTTATTCACCGCACCTGCGGTTTCGCTTCGCTGTGCTTGTTCACCGCACCTGCGGTTTCACTCTGCTCTGCTTGTTCACCGCATCTGCGGTTTCACTCTGCTCTGCTTGTTCACCGCACCTGCGGTTTCGCTCTGCTCTGCTTGTTCACCGCACCTGCGGTTTCGCTCTGCTCTGCTTGTTCACCGCACCTGCGGTTTCGCTCTGCTCTGCTTGTCCACCGCGCCTGAGGTTTTACTCTGCTTGTCCTTGTTTCGCTCCGCTTTGCTTGTTCACCGCAACTGCGGTTTCTCTCTGCTCTGCTTGTTCACCACACCTGCGGTTTCGCTATGCTTTGCTTGTTCACCGCAACTGTGGTTTCACTTTGCTCTGCTTGTTCACCGCACCTGCGGTTTCGCTCTACTCTGCTTGTTCACCGCACCTGCGGTTTCACTCTTCTCTGCCCCGCTTGTCCTCCACGCCTGCGGTTCTGCTCTGCTAGGACACCTCACCCGCAGCCCTGTTCCTGTATCCCAGTCTGTACAGGTCTCTATCCAGCTTGCCTTCATACCTGCCAGTATCTGCCTGTATGCATACCAGCCGTGCCTGCCAGTACCCACCTTTTTGCATACCAGCCGTGCCTGCCAGTACCCACCTGTCTGCATACAAGCTGTGCTTGCCCGTTCCTGCATTCCACGGTGTGGGTCAACAGCTGTGACCGGGGTCTGACCTGGAGTAGCACCTGGTCCCTCTGCTCGGTTCCTCCCTGGTTCACGGAGTCGACTGAGCAACCGTGCAACCTTGGTCGGACCGAGTTGATGCTTAGTCACGCTCCTCCAGGTACTCCTCGGTTCATGGTCCAGTGGGATCACTAACAATGCTCATGCAAGTCAGTCCGGGCGCGAGCCTAACAGTTTGCTCAGGCCATGGTCCCCGTTGAGCCCCACGGCCCTTCGCTCTCGGAGACATTTGAATCCTTGTCTGGCGAATACATGCAAAGAAAAAATTTTTCTCAAGCTGAAGTCCAGGCGATTTACACACCTGCCCAAATGGAACTATCAGCACTCGCCCCTGTGGATCCACCACGGTACTATGGGGATCTAAAACAAAGCCGTGCATTTGTGGAGCAATGCATGCTGCATTACAAATTCTATGCTCACTATTTTCCTACCGATCGGGTTAAAGTGGCATTTATGATGTCCTACCTAGCGGGTGATGCCTTGAAATGGATCACCCCTTATGGGAAGCATGGGATACTATCGTTTCTGATCTGCAGGCCTTCCTGTTGGCCTTTCTATTGGACTTCGATGACCCTAACCCTGAAGCTTCTGCTAAAGCTTCCCTTCCCAATATCCTGGAGCAGTCCCGATGGCTGATGTGTGTAGGTAGCCCACCAGTTCCCCAGCCAGAAGAGGCTGCTGCCCACACAGAATCTACACAGGATGACAATGCTCCACAGAATACTTCTCTTCCCAACCTCAACAGGCAGTCCAGACGTGCAAGGCGTAGAGGTAAACAGTCACGCCAGGTTCTGTCCTCCCAAAGACCTCCTGTTCCCCAGCCTGTAGAGGCTGCTACCCGCACAGAATCCATGAAAGATACCCATGTTCATCAGGCAAAGCAGAGGCCGGAACTCAGTCACAAAATCGGATTGCGGTCCCGCTGCGGTTGTTTGGGACACCGTGACGGTCTTTGTCCAGTGAAGGTTGGAGAATCTCAAGACATTAGGCCTGTAGGAGAGGCTGCCCTTGGCGTTAGTGTTTCCTCTCCACAGATGACCGTGACTGTCTCCGTGGCAAGTGAAGGCCTCGGATTAATCGGAAGCTTCTGGCTTAAAGCCTTGAAGAGTCGGTGTCTCATTCCTGTCCGACAACGCCAGAATCCGGTTTGGGCATTGTCAGCGGAAGGACGAGCCCTACTCAGAAACAGTCAAAATATGTCTGTACAAATTAAGGTCCAGATTGGAGCATTACACATGAAGAAGTTCACATTCCAGGTGCTGTCTGGTTTACCCACAGGTCATCCAGAGCCGAGAGATCTAGTGCCCCCTCAGGTCTGGAGATCCTGCATGGTGTTTCCTGGGGGACTGCTGAGGTACAAGGGGTGTCCGGTCCCCATATCTTCAGGACAGTCAGCAGTGTCTTCTTCTTCACCAGATCTGCTAGTCGTTGACTCGCTGTGCGCTGAAGTCTCCGAAGGAAGGGAAGCGGAGGCATTGTCCCCACTCAGTCTTGATGATTGTACCAATGATCTGGCTTCAGGTACCACCCCGCCTCGCAGAAGTGTTATCTCAGAAACCAGACTGAAGTTGGTCCCTAAGAAAGGATCCTCCATCTCTAATAAATCTGGCAATAAGTCCATCAAGGCGGTGGCTACCTCCAAGTCTCTGCACCCCTCCAACCAGATGGAGGATTTCCAGTTGTCTCCTGAATCCTCCAGGGTGCTACCTGATAACAAATGGAGACAGACTTTTCTGCACCTTGTACCTGGTACTTCGCCCACTTCATCCAGTAAGCTTGGCAAAGTGTACTTCAAGGCGGTGGTTACCCCCGAGTCTCTGCACACCTCCAACCCGGTGGAGGATCTCCAGTTGTCCCGTGAATCCTTTGGGGTGCTGCCCGATATTAACAAATGGAGAGAGACTTTCCTGTGTCCTGTTCCTGGTACTTCACTCACTTCATCTGTTGCTGAGGATGGCTCGATGGGAGGAAGCATCCTAGTTACCAAGATGGTGAGACCAGTTTCGGTCCCTCTAGTGGACAGAAGAGGTACTCTTCTTGAAGAGAAGGATTGGCCTCCAAATTATCTGCAGAAAATCCTTGCAGGCTTGAAGAAGAGGGGGCGTAAAGGGGGGGTACTGTAACATCCCTGGCTGCGTGCTGGCATGGCTTACCACCTCCCACCATGTAAGACCGCCATCTTACCTATCAGTCCAGGCTGCACACTTTGCTCCAGTACCTGCTGTGTCTCTTTTCTGATTGCTTAGGGCGGAGGCGTGGTTACTGCCTGATTCTTATAGTTACTGTGTGCACAGTCCTAATGCCTCCCCAGCCTATTGCTGTGAGTCACTGGATACTTAAACTCCCTCCACCCAGTAGGAGGTGCCTGAGCAACACTTTCTTACAGTGTGTTCTTTACAACTGAGTTGCCAGGTCCTGTCCTGTATCTTGTCTTTTTCCGCCACCCTGGGGGCTGTATACCCAGGCCTGTTACCTGTATCTGTGACTTCTAGTCTGTTCCGCCACCCTGGGCCTGTATTCCCAGGCCTGGTGCCTGTATCTGTGACTTCTAGTCTGTTTCCGCCACCCTGGGGGCTGAATTCCTGTATCTTGTTCCTGGTTCAGTTCCTGTCTGAACTGTGTCCTAGCCCGTTACCTGTTTGTCTCTATGTCCGAACCTTCCCTTTTCCTGCAGTGTCTGAACCTGCACCTAACTCCAACTCGTTGTCTCTGTACTTCTGTTTGTGAGTTTTGTGTCCACTCGCTACTTCATAGTAAGTACCTTGGGTGTATCTGGTTCTGCTTGTCCCGTTTCCCTGCCTCCGTATCTACCTCCTGTGTTCTAACTTTCTTCCTGTATTTTGCAGTCTGTTCCTTGTGAACAGAGCCCTTTCCTGTCTGCCTGCACCTTCTGCTCTGTTCTGCTCTGCTTGCCCACTGTATCTGCGGTTTCACTCTGCTCTGCTTGTCCACCGCACCAGTGGTTTCGCTCTGCTCTGCTTGGTCACCGCACCTGCGGTTTCGCTCTTCCCTGCTTGTTCACCGCACCTGCGGTTTCGCTCTGCCCTGCTTGTTCACCACACCTGCGGTTTCGCTCTGCCCTGCTTGTTCACCGCACCTGCGGTTTCGCTTTGCCCTGCTAGATCACCGCACCAGCGGTTTCGCTCCGCTTTGCTTGCTCACCGCACCTGCGGTTTCGCTCCGCTCTGCTTGTCCACCACACCTGCGGTTTCACTCCGCTCTGCTTGTTCACCGCACCTGCGGTTTCGCTCTGCTCTGCTTGTTCATCATATCTGCGGTTTCGCTCTTCTCTGCTTGTCCACTGCGCCTGAAGTTTTGCTCTGCTCTGCCCCGGTTTTCCTCCGCGCCTGCGGTTCTGCTCTGCTAGTCCACCGCACCCGCGGCTCTGTTCCTGTATCCCAATCTGTACTGGTCTCTATTAGTGTTGAGCGAGCACTAAAATGCTCGGGTGCTCGAAGCTCGGGCCGAGCTCGCCGTGATGCTCGGGTGCTCGACCCGAGCAACGAGCCCAATGTTAGTCTATGGGAGACTCGAGCATTTTTGCGGTGGCACCCCCGGCAGTCTTTTAAAAGCCTAACAAGTGCCCAAAACGATAGTGACAGTGCTCAAATGACATGGGGACAGCATGGGGATTGCCCCAGGAAGCATTTCTGACCCCCAGGTCACTGCTGTCAACAACGTGGTCAGAGGTATTAAGCCACTTTTACGGGCTCGCAATAAAACGTTCAAAATCGAAAGTGAAACTTTTTTCCTGTGAAATATGTTAAGGATAGTGTTGAGCGATACCTTCCGATATCAGGAAATATCGTATCGGATTGGATCGGACCGATACCCAAAAAGTATCGGATATCGCCTATTCCGATACCGGAAACCAATGCAAGTAAATGGGACACAAATATCGGAATGAAAATAAACCCTTTCTTTCCTTGTAGGTTAATTCTACATGAATTAAAACAACTAAGAATAATGTAGAATGTATTACGCGAAAAGCCGGCAATTCATCAGCGGCATACACCGGTACCCGACAATTTACAACAGAAAGAATAGAGCTTCACACATAGATTAGATAGATAGAAACATGTCAGTCACATATATATGAAGTACAGTGACAGTGTTGCTTACTGTACTTGTCATTTAGTGTAAAGGATTTATTTTAAAAAATAATTGTGTTTTCATGCACTGTCTCTTTAAAAAAGCCGGCCGGCAATTCAGCAGCGGTACCCGACAATTTATAACAGACAGAATAGAGCTTCACACATAGATTAGATAGATAGAAACATGTCAGTCACATATATATGAAGTACAGTGACAGTGTTGCTTACTGTACTTGTCATTTAGTGTAAAGGATTTATTTAAAAATATAATAGTGTTTTCATGCACCGTCTCTTTAAAAAAGCCGGCCGGCAATTCAGCATCTGTACCCGACAATTTAGAATAGAAGGAATAGAGAATCATACATAGATTAGATAGATAGAAACATGTCAGTCACATATATATGAAGTACAGTGACAGTGTTGATTACTGTACTTGTCATTTAGTGTTAAAATAAAGGATTTATTTAAAAAAAAATTGGCGTGGGGTTCCCCTTAATTTTAGTCTCTAGCGGAGGTTAAGCATACGGCTGGGGCAGATGTTTGAAGCCTGCGAAGGGGGTAATACCCATGGAGCTTCCCAGGCTACTAATATGAGCCCCCAGCTGAATACCTAGCCTTTACTAGCTATTAAAATGGGGGACCGCCTCAAAAAAATGACGTGGGGTCCCCCCTAATTTAATAGCTAGCAAAGGCTAGGCAGACAGCTGGGGGCTGATATTAATAGCCCAGGAAGGGTGCCATGAATATTGGCCCCCTCCCAGGCTAGAAACACCAGCCGTCAGCCGCCCCAGAAATGGCGCATCCATAGGATGCGCCAATTCTGGCACTTAGCCTCGCTCTTCCCACTGCCCTGTAGCGGTGGCAGTGGGGTAATAGGGCTTGGGTTGATGTCAGCTTATAATGCCTGCTGACATCAAGCCAAGGTTAGTAATGGAGAGGCGTCTATAAGACACCCCCATTACTAACCCCATAGTCAAAGTTAAAAAAAAAAACACAAACACCCAGAATAAAGTCCTTTAATTGAAATAAACACATAATTCTTTATTGTTCGAAATTAAACTCTACTTACCATCACGCCCATTCCAGCTGAAGCCAACGATCTCCTGTAATAAAAGAAAAATAATAAAGCAACCTCATCCTTACCTTTCCATGGTTCCCAGGACAGCTTCAGATCTGCTACATCGAGATGACAGGCTGGACCGCAGCAGAACGCTGCCATCCAGCCTGTCATCCCGCAGACACTGAGAAGCGCAGGCATGCTTGCGCTCCTCAGTGTCTCTCTGTGACGGCATTCAGATGAGCCGAGTTCATGTCCAATGAACTCAGCTCACCTCATGCACGTCACTGACAGCGTGGGAGAATTCTCCTGCACTCAGCGCTTCAGCGTGAGAATTTTCCCACGCTGTCAGTGACGTGCATGAGGTGAGCTGAGTTCATTGGACATGACCTCACCTCATTCACGTCACTGACAGCGTGGGAAAATTCTCACGCTGAAGCGCTGAGTGCAGGAGAATTTTCCCACGCTGTCAGTGACGTTCATGAGGTGAGCCGAGTTCATTGGACATGAACTCGGCTCATCTGGATGCTGTCACAGAGAGACACTGAGGAGCGCAAGCATGCCTGCGCTTCTCAGTGTCTGCGGGATGACTGGCTGGATGGTAGCGTTCTGCTGAGGTCCAGCCTTTCATCTCGATGTAGCAGAGCTGAAGCTGTCGTGGGAACCATGGAAAGGTAAGGATGAGGTTGCTTTATTATTTTTCTTTTATTGCAGGAGATCGTTGGCTTCAGCTGGAATGGGCGTGATGGTAAGTATAGTTTAATTTAGAACAATAAAGAATTGTGTGTTTATTTCAATTAAAGGACTTTTTTCTGGGTGTTGTGTTTTTTTTAAATACTTTACTAGAAATTCATGGTGGTCATGTCTAATATTGGCGTGACCCCATGAATTTCGGGCTCAGGGCCAGCTGATAATGCCAAGCTGGCCTTAACCCCTTTATTACCCAGTGAGCCACCGCACCAGGGCCCTGGATGAGTTGGGTACAGCGCCAGAAGGTGGCGCTTCTATGAACGCGCCATTTTCCGGGGTGGCTGCAGACTGCAATTTGCAGCGGGTGGGGCCCAGAATGCTTGGGCCTCCCTGCGCTGCGAATTCCAGCCCCCAGCTGCCTAGTTGTACCTGGCTGGACACAAAAATAGGGCGAAGCCCCACGTATTTTTTTTTTTAATTATTTCATGAAATTCATGAATTAATTAAGAAAAAAAGGGCTTCCCTATATTGTTGTGTCCAACCAGGTACAAATAGGCAGCTGGTGGTTGGGGGCAGCCCGTTCCTGCCTGCTGTACCTGGCTGGACACAAATATAGTGCGAAGCCCCACGTCAATTTTTTTTTAATTATTTCATGAAATAATTTTTTAAAAAAAGGGCTTCCCTATATTGTTGTGTCCGGCCAGGTACAAATAGGCAGCTGGTGGTTGGGCGCAGCCCGTTCCTGCCTGCTGTACCTGGCTGGACCCAAATATAGGGCGAAGCCCCACATCAATTTTTTTTTAATTATTTCATGAATTTCCTGAAATAATTAAAAAAAATTGACGTGGGGCTTCGCACTATATTTGTGTCCAGCCAGGTACAGCAGGCAGGAACGGGCTGCGCCCAACCACCAGCTGCCTATTTGTACCTGGCCGGACACAACAATATAGGGAAGCCCTTTTTTTCTTATTTCATGAATTTCATGAAATAATTTAAAAAAAAAATACGTGGGGCTTCTCCCTATTTCTGTGTCCAGCCAGGTACAACTAGGCAGCTGGGGGATGGAATCTGCAGCGCAGGGAGGCCCAAGCTTTCTGCCCCCCCACCCCATGGTGCAAATTGCAGTCCGCAGCCACCCCGGAAAATGGCGCGTTCATAGAAGCTGGATGCTGTACCTGGCTGGCATACAAAAATATGGCAAAGCCCACGTCAAAATTTTTGGGAAAAATTAATTAAAAAATAAATAATAATTTAGGGACTGCATCTTTATTAACTCCTCAAATGTCATTTAGTGTTAAAATAAAGGATTTATTTAAAAAAAAATTGGCATGGGATCCCCCATAATTTTAGGCTCTAGCGGAGGTTAAGCAGACGGCTGGGGCAGATGTTTGAAGCCTGGGAAGTGGGTAATACCCACGGAGCTTCCCAGACTACTAATATCAGCCCCAGCTGAACACCTAGCCTTTACTAGCTATTAAAATGGGGGACCCCCCCAAAAAATGACGTGGGGTACCCCCTATTTAATAGCTAGCAAAGGCTAGGCAGACAGCTGGGGGCTGATATTAATAGCCCAGGAAGGGTGCCATGAATATTGGCCCCCGCCCAGGCTAGAAACACCAGCCGTCAGCCGCCCCAGAAATGGCGCATCCATAGGATGCGCCAACTCTGGCACTTAGCCTCGCTCTTCCACGCTGCCCTTGTGCGGTGGCAGGGGGTAATAGGGTTGGGGTTCAAGTCAGCGCCAGCTGCCATGAAGCCCAGGTTAGTAATGATGGGCGTCTATAAGACACCCCATTACTAACCTACAAAGTGTTAAAAAGAAAAAACACACTACACCCAGAAAAAAATAATTTATTTGAAATAAAACACACAATTTTATTTAATTCTTAGTTTACTAAAAAAAATAGTTACCTGTCCACGTTCCTGCGCTGATCTCCCATGCACAGCTGTCACATCTGGAGATGGTGACAGCTGTGCATGGCTGCTGTAAGCTCACACTGCCGGGAACACGTCCGCTCCCGGCAGCGGGAGCCACTGAATGAGGTCACCGGAGTGCATTCAGGCAGCGCAGCTCCGGAGACCTCCTTTATGGCACTGCTGTACCGTGGGAATTTCTCATGATACAGCAGGGCCGTAAAGGAGCTAACCGGAGCAGCGCTGCCTGAACTCCGGCGAACCAGCTTATGCAATGACGGGGCTGTTTTACGGCCCCATCATTCTAGCGGCGGCAGCGGTTCAGAGCGGTCACATTCTATGTGGCTGCTCTAAACTGGAGATCATCGTGGGACACTCGTGGACTACTATGGAGGGGTAAGGATAAGGTTGTGGTTTATTATTTTATATTTTATTACAGGAGATCGATGGCTTCGGGGAATTAGGTGTCTAGGTGAGTATTAGGTGTAGTTTTTTATTTTTTACTTTATTTTAGGTGGCGATCGGCGGGGATAGGTAATGTATGAACTATTTTATTGTAGGCAACCACTGGCCACCAATGACATGTATTTAAAATTTATTGGGGACACAGTAGGGCAATTTAAATAGCAGGATCAGGCTGATGGGAACTACTGCTCCCATCGAGCTGATCCTGCTGGCACGAGTGGACGGGGGACAGACATAGGCCGATGGGAGTAGTAGTGTCACATCGGCCTATGTCTGCCTGCGCACACACACCCGCAGACATCGCACAGACACCGCACACACTCGCAGACATCGCACAGACACCGCACACACCCACAGACATCGCACAGACACTGCACACACTCGCAGACATCGCACAGACACCGCACACACTCGCAGACATCGCACAGACACCGCAGACATCGCACAGACACCGCGCACACCCGCACACACCCGCACACATCGCACAGACACCGCACACACCCGCAGACATCGCACACACCCGCAGACATCGCACAGACACCCCGCACACACTCGCAGACACACGCACAGACACCCCGCACACACTCGCAGACACACGCACAGACACCGACACACACCAATCATGACGGGCTGATCGTCTGGGAGGTGAGGCTGACCTATGCGGCCATGGGAAAGTTCATGTGAGTTCATGCAATGCAGTCAAGCATGAACTCACGTGAACCCTCTGAGGGCACCGCGGCTACTTCAAATGAACAGCTGATCAGCATCACCTGATACCTCAGCTGTTCATTTGAAATAACCGGCGGGAAAGCGCAGCACAGAACGGGAAAGCCGGCGGTGAAGTATTTTCACTGCTGGCTTCCCCGCCCGGGTCCTTCGCTCCCCGCTCCTTGGTGCTGCGCTCCCCGCCCGGTCCTAACTTACGATCGGGATGGGAGGTGGCGAGGGGAGCGGAGGATCGGGGTGGGAGGCTGCGGGGAAGCAGTATGGGGCTGTGTGATTGTTTAAAAGCCGGCGGCTTTTTACCCCCCTCCGGCTTTTAAACGATCAGGAGAATTCTCCCACGCTGGGATGGCATTCTGATGACAGGCTGGATCTCAGCTGAGCGCTGCCATCCAGCTTGTCATACTTCAGAGACACTGCAGAGCGCAGGCATTATGGGAACTTCCGATTCCGGTATTCGATATTGTAAAAGTATCGGAATTCAGTATCGGAATTCCGATACCGCGAATATCGGCCGATACCCGATATTTCAGTATCGGAATGCTCAACACTAGTTAAGGAACATCCTTTCCAGGGAAACGACTTGTGTATAAGTTAAAATAAATGACCAAAAACAAAAATACTCCTCCACACCTTCGGCTTTGTTCACAAATAGCATTTTTTATGCGTTTTTGCACTTTTGTATTGCTTTCAACTATGACAAATGCATTCACCGTGAAATGTCATTTTAACATTTTACAACCTTATCTGGCCATGTGCTGTGTGACACATGCATAAAGTGCTGAAAAGACAAGGGAACAGCATGGGGAAGACCCCTGGAAGCATCTCTGACTCCCAGGTCACTGTCTAAAAGTGTGCCCATCATAAGTGATCCTTACCGCATCAGAAGATGCAGACTTGCAACTATCCCCATGCAAGTTCTAGTCCCAGGGCAGTGTTCAATTGTACCTCCCCATTCCTTGCAATACAAGCTCAAGTATGCTGCCTGCCACCCACCCACCCCCAGGCTGCAATACCATACTGCTTGCTTGCTTGCACATTAAATTGGGCCTTTTAGGCATGTGGAGGCGGAATCTGGCCACCACGCCATGGCTGTGTTGGCGGCCTGGTATCCATACTCAGTCCCCAGCCGCCTGGTGGCCGGGTGTCCCCGCTTGCTCCCCAGCCTCCAGGGGTTGGCCGGGTGTCCATACTCGATCCCCAGCCACCCCTATTTGTCCCGGTAACTTTTCCCACACTTTTCTTAGCCTGGCCTGCTTTAGGGCAGCATTGGCCGAGCCCACTGGACTATCAGACTCCTCCGATGGGCCATGGCTTCTCCATCAGGGGATTTGAGAGTGCCAAGGTGAGGAGCATGATGAGGATGATAGAAGTTAGCATCTGCTTTGTTTTGTTGTAATGCAAGCGCATGTATGTAGTAGCGGCTAGGCCTGAGGTGGTCAGCGTTTTGGCGCATATCCTACCTCCTCCGAGGATTGCTGGATGTTTTCCTGCTACTCTCCAAGTTCTATGACTCCCGTTAAAACAAAGCTTCAGGTGATAAATGATGGATGAGGTAGTGGCAAAAGAGAAAGAGCAGGAGGAACAGGGACCATTCACATCAATATCAGGCCAGTCAACCAGATATATCTTGTAGGATATGTTTCTGTAACAAAAGGAGCGGTTCGGCTACACAGTTATAGGGCATACAGTGAGTGCAATGCCTACCAAAAATTTCGAGCCACTCCAATGCCCCTTGGAAATGACATGGAGGTCAGAGGGCGTTAACTAAACCTTTTTTTCCATTTATAGCAACAGGGTCTCCCGTGCACTGTTGGCCTAAGCAGTGAATGGAAGGCTTTCCAAAAATTATGAGGCACTGCAATGCCCCTTACAAGAGCCATGTGTGGCACGCCAGGGGTCTGGTCACCACAGTAATAGAGATATTACGTCGGAGAGCAAGTGGGAGGTTTCCTGGTCAGGATCCCTTAAACATGCAACATCCTCCTGCCCCAATCCTGGGAGGGGAGAATTCTGCCCTTATAAACTGGATCTGGGGCGGGGTTGAGTGAGTCAGAGAACAGTCAGAGTCAGAGTGAGAGCAAGGGAGAGTAACAGCATGGAGCTCTGTAGGAGCTAGGAGCTAAAGACCAGGGGCTGGAAGCTGAGCAGAGCTCGCCCTGGCAGAAGACAATAGGAACCGGACACAGGAGTCCGAAGCTGTGAGGACTTATATATCCAGCAGCAGAAACCAGCCAGCAGGGGATTTCAGGTCCTCTGGCCATAGAAGCGCGGAGGCTCAGTCACAAGCAAGGGACCAGCACCGCCGTCGTGGAGCGGAGGCTAACAGAAGGCCCCAAGTCACCAGCCATACGGGTGAGCACTACACGGTACACTCAGGGACGTGGGCTACTTCTACCCGCTTACAGCAAGGTAGCCAGGAAGAGTGCAGACAGACGGGGAGGCCTACAACTCCACCTGGCCAGGGGAACTCCTGCTTTCTCACAGACTGACCAGGCCTCTTATGCTAGCCAGTACTCCCGGGAGGGTCTACCTTATAATCATCAGTAAAGACCCTGAACTGCACTGCAAAGACTCTGAGTCGTTCCTGCTGCGCTCGTGCACCATCACCCCCATCATCCACACTCACTGCCCTGAGGCTATACTCCTCCCGAAGGGAGTAATCCCATTCTATGCTGCGCACACAATACCAGCCTCAGCGGTCGGCCTCGCAGTGGTGGTACTCCCTGACCGCAATCCACGGGTGGCGCAGTCGGACAATTAACCTCAAAACCTAAGAAAGACTGCCACTGGTTTGACCAGCCTGAGCCACGGGACCGGGTCACCGCCACGGAGACTACAGACCCCAGAGACCCGGCACCGAGTATCCCACACACGTGTACACACGGCCCAGGGGGCTCGTCACATGCAGTACAGCATATTACAAACATAAGTCCCATTATTGGGGAGTGGGTGTCCCATGGTATTTGCTTATGCTTTCCAAGCAAAAGCTGCCAAAAATTAGGACGGAGCAACTTGCAATGCCCCTTACAAGAGCCATGCAGTACAGCATATTACAAACATAAGTCCCATTATTGGGGAGTGGGTGTCCCATAGTATTTGCTTATGCTTTCCCAGCAAAAGCTGCCAAAAATTAGGACGGAGCAACTTGCAATGCCACTTACAAGAGCCATGCAGTACAGCATATTACAAACATGAGTCCCATTATTGGGGAGTGGGTGTCCCATAGTATTTGCTTATGCTTTCCAAGCAAAAGTTGCCAAAAATTACGACGGAGCAACTTGCAATGCCCCTTACAAGAGCCATGCAGTACAGCATATTACAAACATAAGTCCCATTATTGGGGAGTGCGTGTCCCATAGTATTTGCTTATGCTTTCCCAGCAAAAGCTGCCAAAAATTGGGACGGAGCAACTTGCAATGCCCCTTACAAGAGCCATGCAGTACAGCATATTACAAACATAAGTCCCATTATTGGGGAGTGGGTGTCCCATGGTATTTGCTTATGCTTTCCAAGCAAAAGCTGCCAAAAATTAGGACGGAGCAACTTGCAATGCCCCTTACAAGAGCCATGCAGTACAGCATATTACAAACATAAGTCCCATTATTGGGGAGTGGGTGTCCCACAGTATTTGCTTATGCCTTGCAAGTAAAAGCTGCCAAAAATAAGGACGGAGGAACTTGCAATGCCCCTTACAAGAGTCATGCAGTACAGCATATTACAAACATAAGTCCCATTATTGGGGAGTGGGTGTCCCATGGTATTTGCTTATGCTTTCCAAGCAAAAGCTGCCAAAAATTAGGACGGAGCAACTTGCAATGCCCCTTACAAGAGCCATGCAGTACAGCATATTACAAACATAAGTCCCATTATTGGGGAGTGGGTGTCCTATTGTATTTGCTTATGCTTTCCCAGCAAAAGCTGCCAAAAATTAGTACGGAGCAACTTGCAATGCCCCTTACAAGAGCCATGCAGTACAGCATATTACAAACATAAGTCCCATTATTGGGGAGTGGGTGTCCCATGGTATTTGCTTATGCTTTCCAAGCAAAAGCTGCCAAAAATTAGGACGGAGCAACTTGCAATGCCCCTTACAAGAGCCATGCAGTACAGCATATTACAAACATAAGTCCCATTATTGGGGAGTGGGTGTCCCATGGTATTTGCTTATGCTTTCCAAGCAAAAGCTGCCAAAAATTAGGACGGAGCAACTTGCAATGCCCCTTACAAGAGCCATGCAGTACAGCATATTACAAACATAAGTCCCATTATTGGGGAGTGGGTGTCCCATGGTATTTGCTTATGCTTTCCAAGCAAAAGCTGCCAAAAATTAGGACGGAGCAACTTGCAATGCCCCTTACAAGAGCCATGCAGTACAGCATATTACAAACATAAGTCCCATTATTGGAGAGTGGGTGTCCCATGGTATTTGCTTATGCTTTCCAAGCAAAAGCTGCCAAAAATTAGGACGGAGCAACTTGCAATGCCCCTTACAAGAGCCATGCAGTACAGCATATTACAAACATAAGTCCCATTATTGGGGAGTGGGTGTCCCATGGTATTTGCTTATGCTTTCCAAGCAAAAGCTGCCAAAAATTAGGACGGAGCAACTTGCAATGCCCCTTACAAGAGCCATGCAGTACAGCATATTACAAACATAAGTCCCATTATTGGGGAGTGGGTGTCCCATAGTATTTGCTTATGCCTTGCAAGCAAAAGCTGCCAAAAATAAGGACGGAGGAACTTGCAATGCTGACACCCTGGTGGTATAGTGGTGGTGGAGGCTGAGGATAAGGAGAAGAAGATTAAACAGCCGAAACAAGGAAGCGTATACCCATGTGTGGGTGTGAAGCGGTGCATGTGAATACACCTCCCGAAATAACACAGTGGATTTGACTTTATGTTACTCTGCTGTCATTTGGTGGTGATGAGAAGTCTGGCCCAATCCAGCCCTTGTTCATTTTGATAAGGGTCAGCTTGTCAGCATTGTCAGTTGACAGGCGAGTGCGCTTATTAGTTATAATTGCCCCAGCGGCACTAAAAACACGCTCCGATAACACGCTAGCGGCAGGGCAGGCCTGGACCTCCAAGGCGTACAGAGCGAGTTCATTCCAAGTGTCCAGCTTGGATACCCAATAATTAAAAGGCACAGAGGAATCACGGAGGACGCTGGTACAATCGGCAAGGTACTCCCTCACCATCTTTTGAAACTTTCCACTCCTTGTGAGAGTACCCCGCGCCTCAGGGCCTGTATGCTGGGCGGGTGTCAGAAAACTGTCCCAGAACGTTGACAGTGTTCCCCTGCCTCTGCTGGATTGGAGTTGCATCTCTCTCGCCTGAACGCCTTGGTTGGGCAACGAACTGTGACCTCTGCCGCTAGCGTGTTCAGATGGGATTTTTTTTAAGAGTTCTGCCGCAAGGGCCTTCTGGTATTGCCCAATTTTTGTAGACCTCTCCACCTCAGGAATAAGAGAGTGAAAGTTCTCCTTGTAGCGGGGGTCTACAAGTGTCACCAACCAGTAATGACTGTCACCCAACATTTTGACAACGCGAGGGTCGCGGTTAAGGCAGCGTAACATAAAGTCAGCCATGCGTGCCAGACTGGTAACGGGCAAGATTTCCGTGTCCTCATCAAGATGACGACTGACCATGCTCTCCTCCTTCTCCTCCTCTTCCTCCTCCCCCCTGTCCTCAGGCCACCCACGCTGAACCGACGGTATGACACTTGTACAGGTACTACCGTCTACAACGCATGATAGCAGCTCCTGTTCTTCCTCCTCCTCCTCCTCTCCCTCATTGTCCCCCAATGCACGTTGGGATGAGATGAGGCTGGGCTGTGTGTAATCGCCCGCTACGGCTTCTTGATCCATCTCATCATACTCTGGCTGCAATGCCTCCTCTTTAATTCTCTGCAGAGAGCGTTGCAAAAGACAGACAAGTGGGATGCTGACACTAATGATGGCGTCATAGCCACTCACCATCTTGGTGGCCTCCTCAAAGTTTGTCAGGATGGTACATATGTCAGACATCCAGGTCCACTCCTGAGGTCTTATGTGTGGAGTCTGACCTAAATATCGACGGCCTTGTTGCAGCTGGTACTCCACAACTGCTCTCTTCTGCTCACAAATCCTTTGCAACATGTAGAGGGTAGAGTTCCAATGTGTGGGGACATCACACACCAGTCGGTGTGCCGGAAGCTGCAAATGCTGCTGCAACACAGCAAGGGCGGCGGAAGCTGTAGCCGACTTGCGAAAATGAGCTGACTGGCGGCGTACTTTCACGAGCAGACCTGGCAACTCGGGGTACGATTTAAGAAACCGCTGAACCACGAGGTTAAGCACATGAGCCAGGCATGGTACGTGTGTGATCTCACCTCGCCTCAGAGCCGCCACCAGGTTACGGCCATTGTCACACACGACCATGCCGGGATGTAGGTTCAGCGGTCTCAGCCACAGATCTGCCTGCTCTTTCACAGCTGTCCACAACTCACAAGCAGTGTGAGGTTTATCACCTAAGCTTATGAGTTTCAGCACAGCCTGTTGCCGCTTGGCGGAGGCAGTACTGCAATGCTTCCAGCTTGTAACTGATGTGGTGATATCTGAGATGGAGGCTGAACATGAGGAGGAGGAGGAGGAGAAGGATGCGCAGGAGCTGTACACTGTGGGGGCAACTCTGACTGACATAGGGCCCGCAATCCTCGGTGTGGGGAGGATGTGTTCCGTCCCAAGGTCCGACTGGGTCCCGGCTTCCACTATGTTTACCCAGTGTGCCGTCAGAGAGATGTACCATCCCTGGCCACAAGCACTTCTCCACGTGTCCGTTGTCAGGTGGACTCTCCCAGTAACTGCGTTGTTGAGGGCACGGCAGATGCTTTGGGACACGTGCCTGTGTAGTGCGGGGATGGCACACCTGGCAAAATAGTGTCGGCTGGGGACCGAGTACCGAGGAACGGCCACCGGCATAAGATTGCGGAAGGATTCCGTCTCCACCAGCCTAAAAGGCAGCATTTCCAATGCAAGCAGTCGTGAAATGTGCGAATTTAGGACTGTGGCCTGTGGGGCGTTAGCTGCGAATTTTCCGCTTTCGTTCAAAGGTCTGGGATATGGACAATTGAACGCTGCGGTGGGACGTGGACGTGGACGTTGATGCTGTTTCTTGAGAAACTGCCATAACAAGTGAAGACTGAGAGGAGGGGGCATCTTTACATGCAGTATGGACAGGGGATTGCCTTGCACACACAACAGGGGGTTCTATTGCACACACAACAGTGGAAGAAGCAGTGGTGACACCCGCTGACACTGGTCGTGGACCCTGGGTTTCGCCCCAAAAAGTCGGGTGCTTTGCTGCCATGTGCCTGATCATGCTGGTGGTGGTCAGGCTGGTAGTTTTGTCACCCCTGCTGATGCTGGCATGGCAGGTGGAACATATGGCCTTTTTGGGGTTATCAGCAGAGTCTTTAAAAAAATTCCAGACTCTGGAAGACCTACCGCTTGTACTGGCAACGTCCCTCGTGTTGGTGTTACGGGGAATGGTTGCCTGCCTTCTGTCTGCGGCCACCACACTGCTTCTTCCTGCCTGTTGGGGTACCCTGCCTCCCTCCCCCTGTGTGCTGCTGGTCTCACTCTGCATGTCCTCCTTCCACGTTGGGTCAGTTACTAGATCATCCACCACCTCCTCCTCTTCCACTTGCGCACCACGATCCTCCTCCTCACTTCCTGGCAATTGTGTCTCGTCATCGTCCACCTCTTGTGACAGATTGCCAACGTCGACTTCCTGTGGCCGTGGCTGTTCAAATATTTGGGCATCGCAACATGGGATCTCCTCTTCCACCACTTCAAGCGTATCACCAAAATGATCAAGAAATAAGTAACTATTTATTTCTTGATCATTTTGGTGATCACTATTAGTTAGCATCTCCTCTTTCCCAAAATTTTTTTCACTTGTTAGTTCATGAGATGCTGCAGGTAGATCCTGTTTATTAGATGGTGCCCTCCTCATTAGAGATGAGCGTTGTTCTACTTGAACTGTTCGCCAATCTCAAATTCGAGCTGTTTTGGGCGGTGTTCGAGCCGTTCGGCGAACACGAACAATTTGAGAAAAATTCGGCTGTTCGAGGTTATGCTCGATAACTGATCGTGCACCAAAATCATAACTGGATTTTTTCTCAGTAATGATGAAAATTAATGTTAATACGCAGTTTGAGTGTACAGCGGGGTGGGGGGAGGGGCAGGGGATGGATCTCTGCAGGAACAATGAAGATCTCCATTTTTTTTTTCTCTTTCCCGCATTTACAGTGGGGAGGTGCAATCTGTCAGCCTATCAGCAGCGCACACACGGAGCGAAGTGCTTTTTTTCACACAAGCAAGGGCATGTGTCATTGGCAGTGTATGTCACATGTCCTTGCCCTATAAGACCAAGCCATTTTCCCCGTCGCCACCATTTTCTCACTGCTGCAGCTGCGTGTTAGACGGCACCGCTGTTGCTGTGTGCGCTATACCTTGTTAATTTCAAGCCAATTTTCGCACAAATCTACAGATAGCTTGGGAGTAGGGAATAGTTGTGATTGCAGTCCTTTTAAGGACTAGGTTACAGCATTTCCTACGACTTTTATCAGGCAGGTCTGTGCTCTTAAATAGATAGATTGTGGGAGTAAAGACTAATTGTAATTGGAGTCCTTTTCAGGACTAGGTTACATCAGTTCCTATCAGTTGTTGCCAGGCAGGTCTGTGCCAGTGCTGTGCAAGTTTTTTTCACAGCATTTGGCTGAATCTAGCAAAGCTAATCCTTTTTGGCCTATTGCAGAGTGTGTTAGTCAGTGGAGTAGCCTATCTGTGTTGCAAGATATACCACCTGTGTAGAGAATACCAATTTTTTTACTGCACCTAGTGAAGTAAAATCTTTTGGGCATAGCATCATTCTATTAGTCCATCTATACTGACCTCCATCAGGTTGCAAATTGAATATAATTTTTTTCTGCATCTAGCTCTGAAAAAATATTGGGCTTCTAGCTGTGTGTGGGACTTGTTGTATTAGTCCATCTATACTGACCTCCATCAGGTTGCAAACTGAATATATTTTTTTCTGCATCTACCTCTGAAAAAATATTGGGCTTCTAGCTGTGTGTGGGACTTGTTCTATTAATCCATCTATACAGACCTCCATCAGGTTGCAAACTGAATATATTTTTTTCTGCATCTACCTCTGAAAAAATATTGGGCTTCTAGCTGTGTGTGGGACTTGTTGTATTAGTCCATCTATACTGACCTCCATCAGGTTGCAAACTGAATATATTTTTTTCTGCATCTACCTCTGAAAAAATATTTTGCTTCTAGCTGTGTGTGGGACTTGTTGTATTAGTCCATCTATAATGACCTCCATCAGGTTGCAAATTAAAAATAATTTTTATCTGCATCTACAGTACCTCTGAAAAAATATTTGGGCTTCTAGCTGTGTGTGGGACTTGTTCTATTAGTCCATCTATACTGACCTCCATCAGGTTGCAAATTGAATATAATTTTTATCTGCATCTAGCTCTGAAAAAATAATTGGCCTTCTAGCAGTGTGTGGGACTTTCTCTCTTAGTCCATCTATACTGACCTCCATCAGGTTGCAAATTAAAAATAATTTTTATCTGCATCTACAGTACCTCTGAAAAAATATTTGGGCTTCTAGCTCTGTGTGGGACTTGTTCTATTAGTCCATCTATACTGACCTTCATCAGGTTGCAAACTGAATATAATTTCTTTCTGCATCTAGCTCTGAAAAAATATTTGGCCTTCTAGCAGTGTGTGGGACTTTCTCTATTAGTCCATCTATACTGACCTCCATCAGGTTGCAAATTAAAAATAATTTTTATCTGCATCTACAGTACCTCTGAAAAAATATTTGGGCTTCTAGCTGTGTGTGGGACTTGTTCTATTAGTCCATCTATGCTGACCTCCATCAGGTTGCAAATTGAATATAATTTTTATCTGCATCTAGCTCTGAAAAAATATTTGGCCTTCTAGCAGTGTGTGGGACTTTCTCTATTAGTCCATCTATACTGACCTCCATCAGGTTGCGAATTGAATATAATTTTTATCTGCATCTAGCTCTGAAAAAATATTTGGCCTTCTAGCAGTGTGTGGGACTTTCTCTATTAGTCCATCTATACTGACCTCCATCAGGTTGCAAATTAAAAATAATTTTTATCTGCATCTACAGTACCTCTGAAAAAATATTTGGGCTTCTAGCTCTGTGTGGGACTTGTTCTATTAGTCCATCTATACTGACCTCCATCAGGTTGCAAATTGAATATAATTTTTATCTGCATCTAGCTCTGAAAAATATTTGGCCTTCTAGAAGTGTGTGGGACTTTCTCTATTAGTCCATCTATACTGACCTCCATCAGGTTGCAAATTAAAAATAATTTTTATCTGCATCTACCTCTGAAAAAATATTTGGGCTTCTAGCTGTGTGTGGGACTTGTTCTATTAATCCATCTATACAGACCTCCATCAGGTTGCAAACTGAATATAATTTTTTTCTGCATCTAGCTCTGAAAAAATATTTGGCCTTCTAGCAGTGTGTGGGACTTGTTCTATTAGTCCATCTATACTGACCTCCATCAGGTTGCAAATTCAAAATAATTTTTTGTCTGCATCTAGCTCTGAAAAAATATTTGGCCTTCTAGCAGTGTGTGGGACTTTCTCTATTAGTCCATCTATACTGACCTCCATCAAGTTGCAAACTGAATATTTTTTTTTTTTCTGCATCTACCTCTGAAAAAATATTGGGCTTGTAGCTGTGTGTGGGACTTGTTCTATTAATCCATCTATACAGACCTCCATCAGGTTGCAAACTGAATAAATTTTTTTTCTGCATCTGCCTCTGAAAAAATATTTGGGCTTCTAGCTGTGTGTGGGACTTGTTCTATTAGTCCATCTATACTGACCTCCATCAGGTTGCAAACTGAATATAATTTTTTTCTGCATCTAACCCAGCCAATAGTTTTGGCCTAATACCACAGTTTGGCCACTCAGCTCTGCTCGGTTCCCATCCATTGTTTTTTTGTGCAAACAACTCCAGAGTTGTGAATTAGTTAACCACCAAAATGAGTGGAAAAAGGCCTGCTGCTGGTGGAAAGGGGAATAGGCGTGTTGGGAAGGGGAAAAAAGGTTGTGTCCGTGGGGTAGGTGTTAAAGCAACAGTAACATCTGCAGAAGAAAGACCATCTTCCAGCCAAACTAAAATGTCTACTTCTTTTAGCGAACAATGTGATAAGATCCCTTTCTTACGGCCACGCCAATCGCTACAAATTCCAGATGAGGCACAAAAACAGCAGGTGCTTCAATGGATATCAAGTGCTCCTTTAAGTGGGCTCTCCTCCACATCAACTTCAACATCACAAATACTCCAGTCCTCAAAGGTGTCACCCCAATCGCACTTGCTTCCTCACAGCTCCCAAATCTCCAGCTGCCCGTCTGAGTATGAGGTAGAACAGATGGTTGAGTCTGCAGAGCTGTTTACTCATACAATAGCCTGGGAATCAGAGGTCGACTCCAGCGCTTCTGTGAATCCAGACGAGGAAATGATCTGCACTGATGCCCAGAATCTTTATGAGTCGGATCCAGGACCAGACGGAGAAGGTTCTGACCATAATGTAGACCCTCATTCCCAAACTGTAACTCCTGTTGGTGGAGACAATGAGGAAGACGATGATAAGACTCAAATACCTGATTGGAGCGACAACTTTAGTTTTTTGTCAGGGCAGGAACAGGTTGGCTCTGAGGACGATGGGTGTGATAACGCACAGGGTGATGATGATGAGGTTGGAGATCCCACTTACTGTCAACCCACAGTCAGCCAAGAGATGAGGTCAGCAGAGAAGGTGGAGGAAGATGCTAGTGACGACGAGGTCAGGTTGCGCCTTCCTGGACAGAGACGTAGTACTGGAAGCACGTCAACAACTGCATCCTCAAACACAACTCTGCCTCTCACCACAAGTCATGGTGGCTCTTCAGGTCGCATGGGTGCTAAGCCTTGCATAGCCTGGGCATTTTTTCAGATTGATAAAGATGACCCAACTCGTGTTATCTGTAACATTTGTCAGCAAAAGCTAAGTAGAGGCCAAAAAATACATAGTTTGAGTACTTCATGCATGAACCGGCACATGGACATGAAGCATAAGTTGCAGTGGGAAGCTCAGTGTGCTACAATGCGGCCTAGCCGGCCGGGCCAACCGCCGTCTGCCATATCTTGTGCATCCGTGGCCTCTTCATCCTCTGTGACTGGGGGGACAGCAGCCACACCTGTTTTGGGGCGCAGACCTGCCACCTCTTTACCCGCAACAGCCAGCGTGATTGGCAGGTCATCATTTTCTTTGGAGGTGGTAACACCAGCTGGTGTTGAGCGCTGTCCGACATCGATAGCACCACCTTTGGATCAAGGCAACCTAACATGTCTGCCTGCATCTTCCTCACAGACCGGCAGTTTGCCGGGGACACCCTTATCAACCCCGTCTAAGCACAATAGCCAGCCCTCGGTCCCTCAGATGTGGACAAGTAAAAGACCATTTCCTCCTAGCCATGAGAAAGCTAAGAGGTTGAATTTCACCATCTGCAAGCTCTTGGCTACAGAAATGCTGCCTTTCCGCCTGGTGGACACAGAGGATTTTCGAGACCTTATGTCCGTCGCAGTGCCCCAGTACCAGATGCCCAGTCGGCACTACTTCTCAAAGAAAGGTGTGCCTGCGCTCCACCAGCATGTCACACACAACATCACCGCTTCTTTGAGAAACTCTGTGTGTGACAGGGTGCATTTCACAACAGACACTTGGACGAGTAGGCATGGACAGGGGCGTTACATGTCGCTGACTGGGCACTGGGTAACTATGGTGACAGCAGGACAAGGGGCTGCTGTCCAAGTCTTGCCGTCCAAACGAGTTGTGCGTCAATCCTCTTTATGTCAAAGTTCCTCCACTGCTTCTGCCTCCTCAACCTCCTCTCGGTCTTCCACCTGCACCCAAAGCCTGTCTGGTCATGCCACAAGCTTTCTAACTGCGCAGAAGGGATCCTGCACACCTCCTTACTATGCTGGCAGTAGGGCTCAACGTCATCAGGCGGTTTTTACTTTGAAATGTCTGGGAAATGTGAGTCACACAGCTGAGGAGTTGTGGTCAGCTCTGGAGAACCAATTTCATGAATGGTTGTCTCCACTGGACCTGAAACCAGGGAAGGCCGTGTGCGACAATGCTGCAAACCTGGGTGCGGCCCTTCGCCGGGGCAATGTCACACACGTGCCTTGTATGGCTCACGTGTTGAACCTGGTTGTCCAGCAATTTTTAGCCCACTATCCCAGACTAGATGGCCTTCTGCAGAGGGCACGGTCGCTGTGTGCTCACTTCCGCCGTTCGCATACCGCAGCTCAGCGACTTTCATCTCTACAGAAGTCGTTGGGCCTGCCACTTCACCGGCTAAAATGCGATGTGCCTACCCGGTGGAATTCAACTCTGCACATGTTGCAGCGACTGTGGCAGCACCGACAAGCCCTGGTGCAATACGTTCTGACGTATAGCCTGGGCCAACGAGATCCAGAGGTGAAGCAAATCACGCTGGAGGAGTGGTCTCAGATCAGGGACCTATGCACCCTTCTGCACAGTTTTGAAATGGCGACGAAGATGTTTAGTGCTGACGATGCCATTATCAGCATGACTATTCCGGTGATTTACATGCTGGAGCACATGTTAAACAGAATTCGGAGTCAGGTGGTGGCACAAGAGGAGGTGGAGGAAGTAGAGGAGGAGGAGTTGTATGCGGAAGGGCTAACATCTGCAAGGTCCAGACGGTCGGCAGCACCAAGGCGGCAGGCATGTGAGGGTGGGGGAGATGGTTTTACCAGGGCGCATGGTAGCAGCCAAACTAGTGAGGAAGGTGCAGGAGCCCAGGAAGAAGTGGAGGACGAACTGATTGAAGACTCATCAGATGAGGGAGACCTTGATCACATTTCTGTTGTGCGAGGTTGGGGGGAGAGGACAGAGGAAGGAAGCATGATTGTTACCTCGCCACCAACACAACAGGGACTTGGTGCTCCTGGATGCGCAACACACATGAGTGCCTTCTTGCTGCACTACCTGCAACATGACCCTCGAATTGTGAGAATTAGAAATAATCTTACATGTGCTTTTCCACAAAATACCAGTGGTGCACGTAGTGAATCTCACAGTTCCAACTTGCCAACCGTGGGACCGTCAAGTGTTCAGCACTCAAACCGTAACAGAACCACAGTATCTGCTGGTAACATCAATTTTGCGGAATCATTTCACCACTTTTTTAGCCCATCCTTTGCAAGGCCACAGGAGACAAGAAGTCTGACACATAGTCAACGCCTAGAGAAGATGGTACAGGAGTATCTCCAAGTAAACATTGAAGCCATGACTGTGTCACTGGACCCTTGCTCTTTTTGGGCTTCCAATCTGGATAAATGGCCGGAGCTAGCCACTTACGCCTTGGAGATCTTGTCATGCCCCGCAGCCCGCGTTCTGTCTGAACGTGTGTTCAGCGCTGCTGGTGGTGTGCTGACAGATAAGCGCACGCGGCTCTCCACTGATAATGTAGACAGACTCACGTTCATAAAGATGAACAAATCATGGATCCGAAACGACTTTTCTACCCCTGTGTCATCCTGGGGAGAGTAAAAGCTTGATGATTGGTTAAAATCACCCTACCAACCGTTTTAAGCTTTCAAATTACTAATCATGTTTATCTGTATCTTGGCTGGAAAATAATTTGGGCTTTGTAGCAGTGTGCAGCACTGATTCTATTAGGCCATCTATAATAAGCTTCACCAGATTTAAAATTACTAATCATGTTTATCTGTATCTTGACTGGAAAATAATTTGGGCTTTGTAGCAGTGTGTAGCACTGATCCTATTAGGCCATCTATACTAAAGCTTCACCAGATTTAAAATTAATAATAATTTTTAGCTGCATCTAGCCCGGAAAATAATTTTGGGGCTCCGAGATGCGCAAGACACATAAGTGCCTTCTTGCTGCACTACCTGCAGCATGACCCTCATATTGTCAGAATTCGAAGTAATCATGACTACTGGGTTGCCACACTCTTAGATCCCCCAAACTTTTCGATCAACCTTTTCATTTTAATAAAGACCAAAAAAATGGTCATTTTTGAAATTATAAGCATTAGCAGGTTGTTAGAAACTGAAATTAAACAGTTTTCAACTCAAAACTTTATTCTAGGTGATGTTACATTTTCACATAGGACCCCTTGTTCGAAAGGAGCTTCTGAACTCTCTCGTCCATTGAATTTGTCAGGTTTTGGATGGTTTCTGCATCTATTGTTTTGCATGAGGACAGAATACCCTCCCAGAGCTGTTGCTTAGATGTGAACTGCCTCCCGCCATCATAGACACTCCTTTTAATGATGCTCCAAAGGTTCTGAATGGGGTAGAGGTCAGGGGAGCATAGGGGTCACACCATAAGTTTGTCCCCTTTTATGCCCATATCAGCCAGAGATGCAGATATTTTATGTGCAGCATGAGATGGTGCATTATCATGCAAAAAAATGATCTTGCTGTGAAATACACGGTTCTTCTTCTTGAACCATGGCAGGAAGTGCTGTTTGAGAAAATCCACATACATTATGGAGTTCATCTTTAGCGCCTTCAGGGATCCTAAAGGGGCCGACAATCTCTCTCCCCATGATTCCAGCCCAAAACATTACTCCACCTCCTCCTTGTTGGCGCTGTAGCCGTGTTTGCGTGGGGTGTCCATTAACCAGCCATCCTCTACTCCATCCATCTGGACCATCGAGCGCTGCACGGCACTCATCCGTGAACAAAACAGTTTTGAAATCAGTCTTCATGTAATGTTTGGCCCACTGGAGCCGTTTCTGCTTGTGTGAAGTGGATAGAGGAGGTCGACAGGATGGCGTATGCACAGCTGCAAACCTCTGAAGGACCCTGCATCTTGTTGTTCGGGGGACGTTGGAGGCACCAGCAGCTTCAAAAACTTGTCTGCTGCTATGACAAGGCTTTCTTGCCGCTGCTCTTTCAACCTGACGTAATTGCCTGTAGGAAAGAGTCCTCAATTTGCCCTTATCAGCACGCACACGTGTGTACTGTGAATCAGCTACATACTTCTTGATTGCCAAGACACTTCATCCTGATCATCGCACAATGTTGATTGTAGTCATGCCTTGACCTAAACACTCCACAATTTGTTGCTTCTCAGCAGCCGACACATCCTTTTTCTTTCCCATTTTGGCAGAAAATGTAGGCTGCTTAATAATGTGAGACAGCCTTCTTAAGTAGTCTTGCCTTTCATTGGACACACCTGCCAAACTAATTAGCACAGGTGTCTGCAATTGCTTACAGTGATATAAAGAGCCCTGACACACATCACCATCAATGAGTTTAACTGACAAACAAACAAATTCTTCCCTTATCACTCCTAAACACTTTTTGCATAATAATTTGGAACACAGTGTACATGTGCTTTTCCACAAAACACCAGTGGTTCACATAGTGAATATTACAGTTCTAACTTGCCAACCGTGGTCTGTATGGAGTTGTTCAATAAAGGGCCCAAAATTAAGATAACATAGATGGGAGAGGTCTCTATGAATAGGAATTCCTAAGTATTTGATACCCTGTGAGGGCCAGGCAAAGGGAAAGTTGGACTGGATGGAATCCTATATGGATTTGGGGAGGGAGACATCGAGGGCCTCAGACTTCGCTGCATTGATTTTAAAATTTTACCATGTAACAAAGTGATCTATTTCAGCCATAACAGCATGGATGGATATATGTGATTGAGTGATATATGCTAGGACATCATCAGCAAATAGAGAGCACTTGTACTCGGTGCCTCCCACCTCAATCCACCTAATATTGGGGTTATGGCGAATTGATGAGAGCAGGTGCTCCGTCACTAGGATGTATAAGAGAGGGGACAGAGAACATCCCTGCCTTGTCCCATTGGTGATTGTGAAAGGTGATGAAAATGTTCTGACGCGCCCCCTGGGCCTTGGGACACCCGGAGCCGGACCCTTTTTGGTGGATGCTGGTGGTTGTAGTCTCCGAGGCGGCGACCCGGTTCCGTGGCTCAGGGCGGTCAAACCAGTGGCGGAACTATTTATGTGGTTTTGATGTTTAAATGTCCGACTACGCCACCCGTGGATTGCGGTCAGAGTGAACCGCCGCTCCAGGGCAGACCGCTGAGGCTGGTGTTGTGGGTGCAGCAGAGCGTAGCATAACTCCCCACGGGAGAAGTATAGCCTCAGGGCAGTGTATGCGGAGGATGGGGGTGATGGTGCAGGGCAGCAGCAGTAACGACACGGAGTCAATGATGCAGTCCAGGGCCTTTACTCACAGTTCTTATTATCCAGACCACGTCTGCAGGTAACGGCTGCCCACGTCGTACTGTGCTCACCAGGTGAGGGGCTCAGACAACTCCCAGATAACTTTGGAGCGCTTCACAGGACCCCCTTTGTGTGTCCTTTGTCTGGCCTTTCTTACCAACCCTTCTGTCCGGCTGCCTCGGGCCTCCTCTTGGTAAACTTGGCGCCAGTTTCCCTGACCCTATGTGGTGCCTTCCTAGCGGGTGTAGCGAGGGGCTGCGCCACATAAAATGTCACAACCTCCTGTTTCTAGCTGAGGGTCGTTTCCTGCCTCCACTAGTTTCGGGGACCGGTCTCCCCCTTTGGCCTGACCCCTCCACGCAGGTGGATTCGGGCGTGCGGTGGCGACTCGCCCGTCCGCACCCCTGGGATCCCTTCGTTCCTCGTTCCTGGAGCCTTCTCCGCTCCTCTTCCTTCCTTCTCCCTCTTCCAGGCCTGGGCCTCTGTTACTAGGCCCGCCTCCGGAGCAGAGCTCATGCAGAGCCCCTGCTCCCTGCCACTTCTGCTCAGACTTCTCTGCACTGAACTAAGATGGTGCCCACCTTTTATACTCCCTTCTCAATGCACCCAGGAACTGCTTCCTCCCTGCTCCTGCACTACAGGGTTCCCCTTCCTCAGTGTTCCCTCCCCCCACTCCAGCCAGGGACAGGGACTGTCGTGCCCATCTCAGGGGCATATTGGTCGCCCTGCCCCACGGCAATGTGGTGTAATGCATGCAGGTGTCGGGTCCTGATCCACACTACATCCTTACCTGAGAGTGAGATATCACACCTCTGGGTGAGGTGCAATACCTCTGTAGCAACCGAGCCCTCAGGGTGCTACAGTTCCATTTATCTTCAGCCTAGGTGACGTATTGCGATACAGGGCCGTGATTTTGGCTATAAAAGGGTCCCCTAGACCCCTACCCCAAGCTTTTTAAGAGAATCATATATGGCGTGCCAGGAGACTCTATGGAATGCTTTCTCAGCATCCAACGAGAGTATCTAATTACAAATTTTTAACTGCATCTAGCCCAGGAAATACTTTGTGCCTAGTAGCAGTGTCTGCTAGTCAGCGGATTATTCCGGCTGTTAAGCAAGCTACACCACCTGTAGTTTGGACACTTAATTTTTTCAAAGGAAATGCTTCGGGACCACGGGATACTCAGTGAAGAGCATCAGGAGGCACCCCAAGGCATAGGGGCTGGGACTGGCAGTAGGATGCCTTGCGGTGGACAGCCGAGCTCGATCCTTATAAAAGCTTTTTAACTGCAGCAGCTTTAGTGGACGCTACTGGAGCTGGAATTACGCGGCTGCTGGCATGAGACTTGCCCTCCAATAGATCCTTGTAAATGGATTTAAAGTGTATTCATTCAAATTAGAGAGACAATTTAAATTAAAAAGCTTAGAGCTGCCTCCACCACAGGGGGGCTCGCTCGACCCACCAGCGGACAGGCACCAGTATTGGGAGAGGGGGGCTGGCCGTCAGGGTTCACCGCGGCTCTGGCACAAACCCGGCGACGCGGAGGTGGCACGGGCAGGAGCGGACTGAACGTGTCGGCTTCTCACTTTTTGGATTTTAGAAGGGCATGACATGCCTATATCTGTGTCTCCTCCTCCTTTTACTCCTCCACCTCTTTTCTTTTCGCATGACTATATGTACTTGTCACTTTTCCATGTGTTAGTTGTGTCTTCTGAGCAGTTTGTCAGCTTTTGGACACCTTTGAAGGTGTTTTCTATGTGTTTCTATGTGTTTTTGTTTGCCTGCCATTGGTTTTAACGGTGTTCGCAGGTGTTCGACGAACAGTTCGACGAACAGTTCGGCGAACACACGGGTGTTCGACGAACCGAACCGAACTCGAACACTACGGGGGTGGCTCAACACTACTCCTCATTTATGGTGGTTGTTGACTTCAAGCGTATCAGGCGAGGGGCCCAAATATGGAAATGGACCAGAGAACAGCTCTTCAGAGTGTCCAAGTGTGGGATCACTTGCTGTCTGACGACACTCGGCATGGTGGGAGGAAGGAGCATCAGGGTGAGGAGGAGTATGCGGTCGAGACTCACGGCTACTAAGAGTTGACCGTGTGGAAGACAGACCGGAGGTGGTGGTGCCCAGGTAACTTGAAGTATTGTCTGCTATCCAATTAATAACCTGTTCACACTGATCAGTTCTCAATACTGGTGTTGTTCTGTGCTTCCCTAGAAATTCGGGCAAGAAGTGGGAGCGAGATGATGTGGCTGTTGGTTGTGGCACATTTTCACCTTGGCCACGGCCCCGTCCTCTGCACGAACCATCACCAGAACGTCCACTTTCACGTCCCTTGCCACGCGCCTTGCCCATTGTAAATGAAGTAAAATAGCTTACACTTGCACTATCAATGGAAAAAGGGTAATATAGAGTAGATTAGAACCGTGGAAGAGGAAAACCACAGTTATTGTTTACTGGGGTATACCATACTTTTTTAAATAGAGATATTTGCGGCTGAACAGTGAGCGACACACTCATACTGCTTTTTTTATAGATACCAAAGGCCCAATACTGGATAGTACAGTGATTTGACCCGTGGAACTGCAAAACCACACTGGGATGTCGGGCCCACACAAGACTATTTTCAACAGATATATTTTTGTGTCACAACAGTCAGGAGACACTACTGTTTTTCTTTACGTAAAAAACTACCAAAACCTGAATAATAGAGATTTTTTACCGTGGAAGAGCAAAATAATTTACTGGTGTATACCAGGCTTTTTAAAATATATATATATTTGCGGCTGAACAGTGAGCGACACACTCAAACTGTTTTTTTTAGATACAAATGGCCCAAAAGTGGATAATACAGAGGTATTTTTTTTTTTTACAGCAAAAAATGCAAAAAGCAGGATAATAGAGATTTTTTACCGTGGAACAGCAAAAGCACACTTCTGTCTCTCTGGCCTACACCAGACTATTTTCAACAGATATATTTGTGTCTGAAAAATCAGGGAGACACTATTATTATTTTTATACAGCAAAAAATGCCAAAAACAGGATAATAGAGATGTTTTACCGTGGAACATCAAAACCACAGTAATAATTTACTTGTAAAAAAGCAAGACAAAAATATATCTCATACCCTACCATAATTATATATAAATGTAAAGCAAAATTGCATAATAAATATAGGGTACTTAGTGAACTATTTTTGATCAAAAAAAGTATACAAGCCGTCCCACCAGCGGCAAGGTGACCCTAAATTGGGACGGTACCTATACTGCCTATATTAAAAACCTTACTGTATATCAAAGTTGAAGTAATGCATATAAAAGGGTAGACAAATAGGACCGGGTCCCAACTCCAGACCACCTAGGCCCGTGGTAAGCTACATATATACCAATCAGCTCAACAAAGGGCATGCCACACCCTTAAATTGCACAGAATGCAAACAAGTCAAAAAACCAGACAATGTGAACTGAGGTCTAAGATGGCAGACATACAAGAAACAGAGGCATGTTCACACTAGCAAAAAAGAAGCAAGACAAAAATATATCTCATACCCTACCATAATTATATATAAATGTAAAGCAAAATTGCATAATAAATATAGGGTACTTAGTGAACTATTTTTGATCAAAAAAAGTATACAAGCCGTCCCACCAGCGGCAAGGTGACCCTAAATTGGGACGGTACCTATACTGCCTATATTAAAAACCTTACTGTATATCAAAGTTGAAGTAATGCATATAAAAGGGTAGACAAATAGGACCGGGTCCCAACTCCAGACCACCTAGGCCCGTGGTAAGCTACATATATACCAATCAGCTCAACAAAGGGCATGCCACACCCTTAAATTGCACAGAATGCAAACAAGTCAAAAAACCAGACAATGTGAACTGAGGTCTAAGATGGCAGACATACAAGAAACAGAGGCATGTTCACACTAGCAAAAAAGAAGCAAGACAAAAATATATCTCATACCCTACCATAATTATATATAAATGTAAAGCAAAATTGCATAATAAATATAGGGTACTTAGTGAACTATTTTTGATCAAAAAAAGTATACAAGCCGTCCCACCAGCGGCAAGGTGACCCTAAATTGGGACGGTACCTATACTGCCTATATTAAAAACCTTACTGTATATCAAAGTTGAAGTAATGCATATAAAAGGGTAGACAAATAGGACCGGGTCCCAACTCCAGACCACCTAGGCCCGTGGTAAGCTACATATATACCAATCAGCTCAACAAAGGGCATGCCACACCCTTAAATTGCACAGAATGCAAACAAGTCAAAAAACCAGACAATGTGAACTGAGGTCTAAGATGGCAGACATACAAGAAACAGAGGCATGTTCACACTAGCAAAAAAGAAGCAAGACAAAAATATATCTCATACCCTACCATAATTATATATAAATGTAAAGCAAAATTGCATAATAAATATAGGGTACTTAGTGAACTATTTTTGATCAAAAAAAGTATACAAGCCGTCCCACCAGCGGCAAGGTGACCCTAAATTGGGACGGTACCTATACTGCCTATATTAAAAACCTTACTGTATATCAAAGTTGAAGTAATGCATATAAAAGGGTAGACAAATAGGACCGGGTCCCAACTCCAGACCACCTAGGCCCGTGGTAAGCTACATATATACCAATCAGCTCAACAAAGGGCATGCCACACCCTTAAATTGCACAGAATGCAAACAAGTCAAAAAACCAGACAATGTGAACTGAGGTCTAAGATGGCAGACATACAAGAAACAGAGGCATGTTCACACTAGCAAAAAAGAAGCAAGACAAAAATATATCTCATACCCTACCATAATTATATATAAATGTAAAGCAAAATTGCATAATAAATATAGGGTACTTAGTGAACTATTTTTGATCAAAAAAAGTATACAAGCCGTCCCACCAGCGGCAAGGTGACCCTAAATTGGGACGGTACCTATACTGCCTATATTAAAAACCTTACTGTATATCAAAGTTGAAGTAATGCATATAAAAGGGTAGACAAATAGGACCGGGTCCCAACTCCAGACCACCTAGGCCCGTGGTAAGCTACATATATACCAATCAGCTCAACAAAGGGCATGCCACACCCTTAAATTGCACAGAATGCAAACAAGTAAAAAAACCAGACAATGTGAACTGAGGTCTAAGATGGCAGACATACAAGAAACAGAGGCATGTTCACACTAGCAAAAAAGAAGCAAGACAAAAATATATCTCATACCCTACCATAATTATATATAAATGTAAAGCAAAATTGCATAATAAATATAGGGTACTTAGTGAACTATTTTTGATCAAAAAAAGTATACAAGCCGTCCCACCAGCGGCAAGGTGACCCTAAATTGGGACGGTACCTATACTGCCTATATTAAAAACCTTACTGTATATCAAAGTTCAAGTAATGCATATAAAAGGGTAGACAAATAGGACCGGGTCCCAACTCCAGACCACCTAGGCCCGTGGTAAGCTACATATATACCAATCAGCTCAACAAAGGGCATGCCACACCCTTAAATTGCACAGAATGCAAACAAGTCAAAAAACCAGACAATGTGAACTGAGGTCTAAGATGGCAGACATACAAGAAACAGAGGCATGTTCACACTAGCAAAAAAGAAGCAAGACAAAAATATATCTCATACCCTACCATAATTATATATAAATGTAAAGCAAAATTGCATAATAAATATAGGGTACTTAGTGAACTATTTTTGATCAAAAAAAGTATACAAGCCGTCCCACCAGCGGCAAGGTGACCCTAAATTGGGACGGTACCTATACTGCCTATATTAAAAACCTTACTGTATATCAAAGTTGAAGTAATGCATATAAAAGGGTAGACAAATAGGACCGGGTCCCAACTCCAGACCACCTAGGCCCGTGGTAAGCTACATATATACCAATCAGCTCAACAAAGGGCATGCCACACCCTTAAATTGCACAGAATGCAAACAAGTCAAAAAACCAGACAATGTGAACTGAGGTCTAAGATGGCAGACATACAAGAAACAGAGGCATGTTCACACTAGCAAAAAAGAAGCAAGACAAAAATATATCTCATACCCTACCATAATTATATATAAATGTAAAGCAAAATTGCATAATAAATATAGGGTACTTAGTGAACTATTTTTGATCAAAAAAAGTATACAAGCCGTCCCACCAGCGGCAAGGTGACCCTAAATTGGGACGGTACCTATACTGCCTATATTAAAAACCTTACTGTATATCAAAGTTGAAGTAATGCATATAAAAGGGTAGACAAATAGGACCGGGTCCCAACTCCAGACCACCTAGGCCCGTGGTAAGCTACATATATACCAATCAGCTCAACAAAGGGCATGCCACACCCTTAAATTGCACAGAATGCAAACAAGTCAAAAAACCAGACAATGTGAACTGAGGTCTAAGATGGCAGACATACAAGAAACAGAGGCATGTTCACACTAGCAAAAAAGAAGCAAGACAAAAATATATCTCATACCCTACCATAATTATATATAAATGTAAAGCAAAATTGCATAATAAATATAGGGTACTTAGTGAACTATTTTTGATCAAAAAAAGTATACAAGCCGTCCCACCAGCGGCAAGGTGACCCTAAATTGGGACGGTACCTATACTGCCTATATTAAAAACCTTACTGTATATCAAAGTTCAAGTAATGCATATAAAAGGGTAGACAAATAGGACCGGGTCCCAACTCCAGACCACCTAGGCCCGTGGTAAGCTACATATATACCAATCAGCTCAACAAAGGGCATGCCACACCCTTAAATTGCACAGAATGCAAACAAGTCAAAAAACCAGACAATGTGAACTGAGGTCTAAGATGGCAGACATACAAGAAACAGAGGCATGTTCACACTAGCAAAAAAGAAGCAAGACAAAAATATATCTCATACCCTACCATAATTATATATAAATGTAAAGCAAAATTGCATAATAAATATAGGGTACTTAGTGAACTATTTTTGATCAAAAAAAGTATACAAGCCGTCCCACCAGCGGCAAGGTGACCCTAAATTGGGACGGTACCTATACTGCCTATATTAAAAACCTTACTGTATATCAAAGTTGAAGTAATGCATATAAAAGGGTAGACAAATAGGACCGGGTCCCAACTCCAGACCACCTAGGCCCGTGGTAAGCTACATATATACCAATCAGCTCAACAAAGGGCATGCCACACCCTTAAATTGCACAGAATGCAAACAAGTCAAAAAACCAGACAATGTGAACTGAGGTCTAAGATGGCAGACATACAAGAAACAGAGGCATGTTCACACTAGCAAAAAAGAAGCAAGACAAAAATATATCTCATACCCTACCATAATTATATATAAATGTAAAGCAAAATTGCATAATAAATATAGGGTACTTAGTGAACTATTTTTGATCAAAAAAAGTATACAAGCCGTCCCACCAGCGGCAAGGTGACCCTAAGTTGGGACGGTACCTATACTGCCTATATTAAAAACCTTACTGTATATCAAAGTTGAAGTAATGCATATAAAAGGGTAGACAAATAGGACCGGGTCCCAACTCCAGACCACCTAGGCCCGTGGTAAGCTACATATATACCAATCAGCTCAACAAAGGGCATGCCACACCCTTAAATTGCACAGAATGCAAACAAGTCAAAAAACCAGACAATGTGAACTGAGGTCTAAGATGGCAGACATACAAGAAACAGAGGCATGTTCACACTAGCAAAAAAGAAGCAAGACAAAAATATATCTCATACCCTACCATAATTATATATAAATGTAAAGCAAAATTGCATAATAAATATAGGGTACTTAGTGAACTATTTTTGATCAAAAAAAGTATACAAGCCGTCCCACCAGCGGCAAGGTGACCCTAAATTGGGACGGTACCTATACTGCCTATATTAAAAACCTTACTGTATATCAAAGTTGAAGTAATGCATATAAAAGGGTAGACAAATAGGACCGGGTCCCAACTCCAGACCACCTAGGCCCGTGGTAAGCTACATATATACCAATCAGCTCAACAAAGGGCATGCCACACCCTTAAATTGCACAGAATGCAAACAAGTCAAAAAACCAGACAATGTGAACTGAGGTCTAAGATGGCAGACATACAAGAAACAGAGGCATGTTCACACTAGCAAAAAAGAAGCAAGACAAAAATATATCTCATACCCTACCATAATTATATATAAATGTAAAGCAAAATTGCATAATAAATATAGGGTACTTAGTGAACTATTTTTGATCAAAAAAAGTATACAAGCCGTCCCACCAGCGGCAAGGTGACCCTAAATTGGGACGGTACCTATACTGCCTATATTAAAAACCTTACTGTATATCAAAGTTGAAGTAATGCATATAAAAGGGTAGACAAATAGGACCGGGTCCCAACTCCAGACCACCTAGGCCCGTGGTAAGCTACATATATACCAATCAGCTCAACAAAGGGCATGCCACACCCTTAAATTGCACAGAATGCAAACAAGTCAAAAAACCAGACAATGTGAACTGAGGTCTAAGATGGCAGACATACAAGAAACAGAGGCATGTTCACACTAGCAAAAAAGAAGCAAGACAAAAATATATCTCATACCCTACCATAATTATATATAAATGTAAAGCAAAATTGCATAATAAATATAGGGTACTTAGTGAACTATTTTTGATCAAAAAAAGTATACAAGCCGTCCCACCAGCGGCAAGGTGACCCTAAATTGGGACGGTACCTATACTGCCTATATTAAAAACCTTACTGTATATCAAAGTTGAAGTAATGCATATAAAAGGGTAGACAAATAGGACCGGGTCCCAACTCCAGACCACCTAGGCCCGTGGTAAGCTACATATATACCAATCAGCTCAACAAAGGGCATGCCACACCCTTAAATTGCACAGAATGCAAACAAGTCAAAAAACCAGACAATGTGAACTGAGGTCTAAGATGGCAGACATACAAGAAACAGAGGCATGTTCACACTAGCAAAAAAGAAGCAAGACAAAAATATATCTCATACCCTACCATAATTATATATAAATGTAAAGCAAAATTGCATAATAAATATAGGGTACTTAGTGAACTATTTTTGATCAAAAAAAGTATACAAGCCGTCCCACCAGCGGCAAGGTGACCCTAAATTGGGACGGTACCTATACTGCCTATATTAAAAACCTTACTGTATATCAAAGTTGAAGTAATGCATATAAAAGGGTAGACAAATAGGACCGGGTCCCAACTCCAGACCACCTAGGCCCGTGGTAAGCTACATATATACCAATCAGCTCAACAAAGGGCATGCCACACCCTTAAATTGCACAGAATGCAAACAAGTCAAAAAACCAGACAATGTGAACTGAGGTCTAAGATGGCAGACATACAAGAAACAGAGGCATGTTCACACTAGCAAAAAAGAAGCAAGACAAAAATATATCTCATACCCTACCATAATTATATATAAATGTAAAGCAAAATTGCATAATAAATATAGGGTACTTAGTGAACTATTTTTGATCAAAAAAAGTATACAAGCCGTCCCACCAGCGGCAAGGTGACCCTAAATTGGGACGGTACCTATACTGCCTATATTAAAAACCTTACTGTATATCAAAGTTGAAGTAATGCATATAAAAGGGTAGACAAATAGGACCGGGTCCCAACTCCAGACCACCTAGGCCCGTGGTAAGCTACATATATACCAATCAGCTCAACAAAGGGCATGCCACACCCTTAAATTGCACAGAATGCAAACAAGTCAAAAAACCAGACAATGTGAACTGAGGTCTAAGATGGCAGACATACAAGAAACAGAGGCATGTTCACACTAGCAAAAAAGAAGCAAGACAAAAATATATCTCATACCCTACCATAATTATATATAAATGTAAAGCAAAATTGCATAATAAATATAGGGTACTTAGTGAACTATTTTTGATCAAAAAAAGTATACAAGCCGTCCCACCAGCGGCAAGGTGACCCTAAATTGGGACGGTACCTATACTGCCTATATTAAAAACCTTACTGTATATCAAAGTTGAAGTAATGCATATAAAAGGGTAGACAAATAGGACCGGGTCCCAACTCCAGACCACCTAGGCCCGTGGTAAGCTACATATATACCAATCAGCTCAACAAAGGGCATGCCACACCCTTAAATTGCACAGAATGCAAACAAGTCAAAAAACCAGACAATGTGAACTGAGGTCTAAGATGGCAGACATACAAGAAACAGAGGCATGTTCACACTAGCAAAAAAGAAGGTGGGACGGCTTGTATACTTTTTTTGATCAAAAATAGTTCACTAAGTACCCTATATTTATTATGCAATTTTGCTTTACATTTATATATAATTATGGTAGGGTATGAGATATATTTTTGTCTTGCTTCTTTTTTGCTAGTGTGAACATGCCTCTGTTTCTTGTATGTCTGCCATCTTAGACCTCAGTTCACATTGTCTGGTTTTTTGACTTGTTTGCATTCTGTGCAATTTAAGGGTGTGGCATGCCCTTTGTTGAGCTGATTGGTATATATGTAGCTTACCACGGGCCTAGGTGGTCTGGAGTTGGGACCCGGTCCTATTTGTCTACCCTTTTATATGCATTACTTCAACTTTGATATACAGTAAGGTTTTTAATATAGGCAGTATAGGTACCGTCCCAATTTAGGGTCACCTTGCCGCTGGTGGGACGGCTTGTATACTTTTTTTGATCAAAAATAGTTCACTAAGTACCCTATATTTATTATGCAATTTTGCTTTACATTTATATATAATTATGGTAGGGTATGAGATATATTTTTGTCTTGCTTCTTTTTTGCTAGTGTGAACATGCCTCTGTTTCTTGTATGTCTGCCATCTTAGACCTCAGTTCACATTGTCTGGTTTTTTGACTTGTTTGCATTCTGTGCAATTTAAGGGTGTGGCATGCCCTTTGTTGAGCTGATTGGTATATATGTAGCTTACCACGGGCCTAGGTGGTCTGGAGTTGGGACCCGGTCCTATTTGTCTACCCTTTTATATGCATTACTTCAACTTTGATATACAGTAAGGTTTTCAATATAGGCAGTATAGGTACCGTCCCAATTTAGGGTCACCTTGCCGCTGGTGGGACGGCTTGTATACTTTTTTTGATCAAAAATAGTTCACTAAGTACCCTATATTTATTATGCAATTTTGCTTTACATTTATATATAATTATGGTAGGGTATGAGATATATTTTTGTCTTGCTTCTTTTTTGCTAGTGTGAACATGCCTCTGTTTCTTGTATGTCTGCCATCTTAGACCTCAGTTCACATTGTCTGGTTTTTTGACTTGTTTGCATTCTGTGCAATTTAAGGGTGTGGCATGCCCTTTGTTGAGCTGATTGGTATATATGTAGCTTACCACGGGCCTAGGTGGTCTGGAGTTGGGACCCGGTCCTATTTGTCTACCCTTTTATATGCATTACTTCAACTTTGATATACAGTAAGGTTTTTAATATAGGCAGTATAGGTACCGTCCCAATTTAGGGTCACCTTGCCGCTGGTGGGACGGCTTGTATACTTTTTTTGATCAAAAATAGTTCACTAAGTACCCTATATTTATTATGCAATTTTGCTTTACATTTATATATAATTATGGTAGGGTATGAGATATATTTTTGTCTTGCTTCTTTTTTGCTAGTGTGAACATGCCTCTGTTTCTTGTATGTCTGCCGTCTTAGACCTCAGTTCACATTGTCTGGTTTTTTGACTTGTTTGCATTCTGTGCAATTTAAGGGTGTGGCATGCCCTTTGTTGAGCTGATTGGTATATATGTAGCTTACCACGGGCCTAGGTGGTCTGGAGTTGGGACCCGGTCCTATTTGTCTACCCTTTTATATGCATTACTTCAACTTTGATATACAGTAAGGTTTTTAATATAGGCAGTATAGGTACCGTCCCAATTTAGGGTCACCTTGCCGCTGGTGGGACGGCTTGTATACTTTTTTTGATCAAAAATAGTTCACTAAGTACCCTATATTTATTATGCAATTTTGCTTTACATTTATATATAATTATGGTAGGGTATGAGATATATTTTTGTCTTGCTTCTTTTTTGCTAGTGTGAACATGCCTCTGTTTCTTGTATGTCTGCCATCTTAGACCTCAGTTCACATTGTCTGGTTTTTTGACTTGTTTGCATTCTGTGCAATTTAAGGGTGTGGCATGCCCTTTGTTGAGCTGATTGGTATATATGTAGCTTACCACGGGCCTAGGTGGTCTGGAGTTGGGACCCGGTCCTATTTGTCTTCCCTTTTATATGCATTACTTCAACTTTGATATACAGTAAGGTTTTTAATATAGGCAGTATAGGTACCGTCCCAATTTAGGGTCACCTTGCCGCTGGTGGGACGGCTTGTATACTTTTTTTGATCAAAAATAGTTCACTAAGTACCCTATATTTATTATGCAATTTTGCTTTACATTTATATATAATTATGGTAGGGTATGAGATATATTTTTGTCTTGCTTCTTTTTTGCTAGTGTGAACATGCCTCTGTTTCTTGTATGTCTGCCATCTTAGACCTCAGTTCACATTGTCTGGTTTTTTGACTTGTTTGCATTCTGTGCAATTTAAGGGTGTGGCATGCCCTTTGTTGAGCTGATTGGTATATATGTAGCTTACCACGGGCCTAGGTGGTCTGGAGTTGGGACCCGGTCCTATTTGTCTACCCTTTTATATGCATTACTTCAACTTTGATATACAGTAAGGTTTTTAATATAGGCAGTATAGGTACCGTCCCAATTTAGGGTCACCTTGCCGCTGGTGGGACGGCTTGTATACTTTTTTTGATCAAAAATAGTTCACTAAGTACCCTATATTTATTATGCAATTTTGCTTTACATTTATATATAATTATGGTAGGGTATGAGATATATTTTTGTCTTGCTTCTTTTTTGCTAGTGTGAACATGCCTCTGTTTCTTGTATGTCTGCCATCTTAGACCTCAGTTCACATTGTCTAATAATTTACTTGTGTATACCAGGCTTTTAAAAATATATATATATTTGCGGCTGAACAGTGAGCGACACACTCAAACTGTTTTTTTTAGATACAAATGGCCCAAAAGTGGATAACACAGAGGTTTGTACCGTGGAACTGCAAAACCACACTTGTATTTCTCGGGCCTACACCAGACTATTTTCAACAGATATATTTGTGTCTGAAAAATCAGGGAGACACTATTTTTTTTTTTTTTTTACAGCAAAAAATGCAAAAAGCAGGATAATAGAGATTTTTTTACCGTGGAACAGCAAAAGCACACTTCTGTCTCTCTGGCCTACACCAGACTATTTTCAACAGATATATTTGTGTCTGAAAAATCAGGGAGACACTATTATTATTTTTATACAGCAAAAAATGCCAAAAACAGGATAATAGAGATGTTTTACCGTGGAACATCAAAACCACAGTAATAATTTACTGGTGTATACCAGGCTTTTTAAAATATATATATATTTGCGGCTGAACAGTGAGCGACACACTCAAACAGTTTTTTTTAGATACAAATGGCCCAAAAGTGGATAATACAGAGGTTTGTACCGTGGAACAGCAAAACCACACTTGTATTTCTCGGGCCTACACCAGACTATTTTCAACAGATATATTTGTGTCTGAAAAATCAGGGAGACACTTTTTTTTTTTTTTTTATACAGCAAAAAATGCAAAAAGCAGGATAATAGAGATTTTTTACCGTGGAACAGCAAAAGCACAGTAATAATTTACTGGTGTATACCAGGCTTTTTAAAATATATATATATATTTGCGGCTGAACAGTGAGCGACACACTCAAACTGTTTTTTTAGATACAAATGGCCCATAGAACTGCAAAACCACACTTCTATTTCTCTGGCCTACACCAGACTATTTTCAACAGATATATTTGTGACTGAAAAATCAGAGGCACACTTTTTTTTTTGGGGGGGGGGGGGGGCACCAAAAGGTTAATAAGATGGGTATTTGTACATTGTGAAGGAGAAAAAAAAAAAAGAGGATTTAGATAAAAAAAAGGATTTTTCCTGGCCCCCGGGACCTGGAGCTAAGTCCAGCAATTTCAGCAACAGGAGCAGCACACAGGACTGTAATGCAGTGTTTGCTGGTATAACCACTGCGTCTCCTATACAGCCTGCCCGCCTGCCTGCCTGATATACCTGGGATGGATATTAGTCCTGAGAAGGACTGTTTGTTTGATCTGGCAGCCTTTACAGACCCTACACTAACTATTTTGCAGGATATATCTCTCCCTAAATCAGCAGCGCTGTCCCTACGCTGTCTGATCCGGAGGGACTGTGTCCAAGATGGCGGCGCCCGGTTTTAAATACTCGAGGTGACGCTGTGCGGCCAGCCAATCACTGTAATGCCCACAAACAACATGGCTGCGGCATTACAGTGACTGGCTGGCAATCCCTGCATGTTCATTGGCTCTGTAAAGAGCGCCAAACATGCAGGGCGGAGACCCGAGCTCCTGCCCGAGTAACCCGGAAATGCTTTGTGCTCGCCGAACATCCCGAGTAGCGTGATGCTCGGGCGAGTACCGAGCAGTGTCGAGCATGTTCGCTCAACACTAGTCTCTATCCATCTTGCGTTCATATCTGCCAGTATCTGCCTGTCTGCATACCAGCCGTGCCTACCAGTAACCACCAGTCTGCACACCAGCCGTGCCTGCCAGTTCCCACCTGTCTGCATACAAGCTGTGCCTTGCCGTTCCTGCATTCCCCGGTGAGGGTCAACAGCTGTGACCGGGGTCTGACCTGGAGTAGCACCTGGTCCCTCTGCTCGGTTCCTCCCTGGTTCACGGAGTCGACTGAGCCGCCGTGCGACCTTGGTTGGACCGAGTTGATACTTAGTCACGCCCCTCCAGGCACTCCTCGGTTCATGGTCCAGTGGGATCACTAACCACGCTCATGCCAGTCAGTCCGGGCGCGAGCTTAACATGCTATAATAATAAATAATAATAATTGTGGCTGCAGAGCTGAATCACTTTTCATTTTCAATTTCTCATCTCTGTAGTAGAGATATTAGCTTGTAAATTTCAGACTCTAATTTAAGGTAAGCCCAAGTTTGCGATAGCAGAGATAAGTCCCTGGGGGGGTGTACTTTTTCGCCTGCATGACAGTGACCAATCAAAACAGGAGGCGTCATGCAGAGGAAAAAAAGAACATGTTCCCTAGATAATCTTGAAGCAGCTTTTTTCCTGTGAGACATGTAATGATACTGTTTTCTGCATCTATTCTGTACAGTATAGAAGAGCTGAATGTCATTTCAAACCCCTCCAGCTTTCATTTCAGGGTTGTAAGTGTGGGGGAAGGGTGAGTATAGAAGAGCTCATAGTGCTATGAAAATAGAGCTACAAGAGGTATTTGCAATGACAGTGAGCTCTGCTGTACTCCCCTACCCTATACTGTCTGCCCTGAGATAAAAGCTTTGTCTCTGTAACATGTCTCCTAGGAGAAAGACAGTTATGCATCTCTGAGGGCTTGTTCTTTTTGTCCTCTATATCAGAGGTCCCCAACCACCGGTCCGCGATTGGGGTTTTTCAGCCGGTCCGCGGGGAGAGGGGGCCCCTCCAGCCTCCAGCAGGGCCGCCATCAGGGCATGACTGCCCTGACTCCAGTATGGGGCCCTGCCGGTAGGAGCCCCCTCGGAGCCCCCCTCTTGTGCGTCTCTCTCCTCATGGGGCCCCCGGCCGCATGCTAAGCGCCGGGTCCGGGACATCTTAGCGCTGCGCTGCTGTGGCAGCACCTTCATGATTCCCCTGACTTCCGGTCATGTGACGGCGCCGTCACATGGCCGGAAGTCAGGAGAACCTGGTGTCAGCGATTTGGACGAGCGCCAGGATTCTGCAGGGATCGCATGGGGGTAAGTATAACAAGTTTTATTTTTTTTTAAATACAATTAACTAGGAGTGGGGGGAATGGGAGATGCACATGGGGGGAGGGGAGAGATGAGCGATGCACATGGGGGAGGGGAGAGATGAGAGATCCACATGGGGGGGAGGGGAGAGATGAGAGATACACATGGGGGGGAGGGGAGAGATGAGAGATGCACATGGGGGAGGGGAGAGATGAGAGATCCACATGGGGGGAGGGGAGAGATGAGAGATGCACATGGGGGGAGGGGAGAGATGAGAGATGCACATGGGGGGAGGGGAGAGATGAGAGATGCACATGGGAGGGAGGGGAGAGATGAGAGATGCACGGGGGGGAGAGATGCACGGGGGGGTGAGAGATGCACGGGGGGGATGAGAGATGCACGGGGGGTGGATGAGAGATGCACGGGGGGGTGAGAGATGCACGGGGGGGATGAGAGATGCACGGGGGGTGGATGAGAGATGCACGGGGGGGTGAGAGATGCACGGGGGGGATGAGAGATGCACGGAGGGGATGAGAGATGCACGGGGGGTGGATGAGAGATGCACGGAGGGGGATGAGAGATGCACGGAGGGGGATGAGAGATGCACGGGGGTGAGCTGCACATGGGGGGGTGAGAGATGCACATGGGGGGTTATGTTTAGAGATGAGCGTTGTTCTACTCGAACTGTTCGCCAATCTCAAATTCGAGCTGTTTTGGGCGGTGTTCGAGCCGGTCGGCGAACACGAACAATTTGAGAAAAATTCGGCTGTTCGAGGTTATGTTCGATAACTGTTCGTGCACCAAAATCATAACTGGATTTTTTCTCAGTAATGATGAAAATTAATGTTAATACGCAGTTTGAGTGTACAGCGGGGCGGGGGGAGGGGCAGGGGATGGATCTCTGCAGGAACAATGAAGATCTCCATTTTTTTTTCTCTTTCCCGCATTTGCAGTGGGGAGGTGCAATCTGTCAGCCTATCAGCAGCGCACACACGGAGCGAAGTGCTTTTTTTCACACAAGCAAGGGCATGTGTGATTGGCAGTGTATGTCACATGTCCTTGCCCTATAAGACCAAGCCATTTTCCCCGTCGCCACCATTTTCTCACTGCTGCAGCTGCGTGTTAGACGGCACCGCTGTTTCTGTGTGCGCTATACCTTGTTAATTTCAAGCCAATTTTCGCACAAATATACAGATAGCTTGGGAGTAGGGAATAGTTGTGATTGCAGTCCTTTTAAGGACTAGGTTACAGCATTTCCTACGACTTTTATCAGGCAGGTCTGTGCTCTTAAATAGATAGATTGTGGGAGTAAAGACTAATTGTAATTGGAGTCCTTTTCAGGACTAGGTTACATCAGTTCCTATCAGTTTTTGCCAGGCAGGTCTGTGCCAGTGCTGTGCAAGTTTTTTTCACAGCATTTGGCTGAATCTAGCAAAGCTAATCCTTTTTGGCCTATTGCAGAGTGTGTTAGTCAGTGGAGTAGCCTATCTGTGTTGCAAGATATACCACCTGTGTATAGAATACCAATTTTTTTACTGCACCTAGTGAAGTAAAATCTTTTGGGCATAGCATCATTCTATTAGTCCATCTATACTGACCTCCATCAGGTTGCAAACTGAATATAATTTTTTTCTGCATCTAGCTCTGAAAAAATATTTGGGCTTCTAGCAGTGTGTGGGACTTGGTCTATTAGTCCATCTATACTGACCTCCATCAGGTTGCAAATTAAAAATAATTTTTTTCTTCATTTAGCTCTGAAAAAATATTTGGGCTTCTAGCAGTGTGTGGGACTTGTTCTATTAGTCCTTCTATACTGACCTCCAGCAGGTTGCAAATTGAATATAATTTTTTTCTGCATCTAGCTCTGAAAAAATATTTGGGCTTCTAGCGGTGTGTGGGACTTGGTCTATTAGTCCATCTATACTGACCTCCATCAGGTTGCAAATTAAAAATAATTTTTTTCTGCATCTAGCTCTGAAAAAATATTTGGGCTTCTAGCAGTGTGTGGGACTTGGTCTATTAGTCCTTCTATACTGACGTCCAGCAGGTTGCAAATTGAATATAATTTTTTTCTGCATCTAGCTCTGAAAAAATATTTGGGCTTCTAGCGGTGTGTGGGACTTGGTCTATTAGTCCATCTATACTGACCTCCATCAGGTTGCAAATTAAAAATAATTTTTTTCTGCATCTAACCCAGCCAATAGTTTTGGCCTAATACCACAGTTTGGCCACTCAGCTCTGCTCGGTTACCATCCATTGTTTTTTTGTGCAAACAACTCCAGAGTTGTGAATTAGTTAACCACCAAAATGAGTGGAAAAAGGCCTGCTGCTGGTGGAAAGGGGAATAGGCGTGTTGGGAAGGGGAAAAAAGGTTGTGTCCGTGGGGTAGGTGCAGAAGAAAGACCATCTTCCAGCCAAACTAAAATGTCTACTTCTTTTAGCGGACAATGTGATAAGATCCCTTTCTTACGGCCACGCCAATCGCTACAAATTCCAGATGAGGCACAAAAACAGCAGGTGCTTCAACGGATATCAAGTGCTCCTTTAAGTGGGCTCTCCTCCACATCAACTTCAACATCACAAATACTCCAGTCCTCAAAGGTGTCACCCAAATCGCACTTGCTTCCTCACAGCTCCCAAATCTCCAGCTGCCCGTCTGAGTATGAGGTAGAACAGATGGTTGAGTCTGCAGAGCTGTTTACTCATACTATAGCCTGGGAATCAGAGGTCGACTCCAGCGCTTCTGTGAATCCAGACGAGGAAATGATCTGCACTGATGCCCAGAATCTTTATGAGTCGGATCCAGGACCAGACGCAGAAGGTTCTGACCATAATGTAGACCCTCATTCCCAAACTGTAACTCCTGTTGGTGGAGACAATGAGGAAGACGATGATAAGACTCAAATACCTGATTGGATCGACAACTTTAGTTTTTTGTCAGGGCAGGAACAGGTTGGCTCTGAGGACGACGGGTGTGATAACGCACAGGGTGATGATGATGAGGTCGGAGATCCCACTTACTGTCAACCCACAGTCAGCCAAGAGATGAGGTCAGCAGAGGAGGTGGAGGAAGTAGAGGAGGAGGAGTTGTATGCGGAAGGGCTAACATCTGCAAGGTCCAGACGGTCGGCAGCACCAGGGCGGCAGGCATGTGAGGGTGGGGGAGATGATTTTACCAGGGCGCATGGTAGCAGCCAAACTAGTGAGGAAGGTGCAGGAGCCCAGGAAGAAGTGGAGGACGAACTGATGGAAGACTCATCAGATGAGGGAGACCTTGATCACATTTCTGTTGTGCGAGGTTGGGGGGAGAGGACAGAGGAAGGAAGCATGATTGTTACCTCGCCACCAACACAACAGGGACTTGGTGCTCCTGGATGCGCAACACACATGAGTGCCTTCTTGCTGCACTACCTGCAACATGACCCTCGAATTGTGAGAATTAGAAATAATCCTGACTACTGGGTTGCCACACTGTTAGATCCCCGGTACAAAAGTAAATTTGCAGAAATTATTCCTGCCATAGAAAGGGATGCACGCATGCAGGAGTATCAGCAGAGACTGTTGCAGAATCTTACATGTGCTTTTCCACAAAATACCAGTGGTGCACGTAGTGAATCTCACAGTTCCAACTTGCCAACCGTGGGACCGTCAAGTGTTCAGCACTCAAACCGTAACAGAACCACAGTATCTGCTGGTAACATCAATTTTGCGGAATCATTTCACCACTTTTTTAGCCCATCCTTTGCAAGGCCACAGGAGACAAGAAGTCTGACACATAGTCAACGCCTAGAGACGATGGTACAGGAGTATCTCCAAGTAAACATTGAAGCCATGACTGTGTCACTGGACCCTTGCTCTTTTTGGGCTTCCAATCTGGATAAATGGCCGGAGCTAGCCACTTACGCCTTGGAGATCTTGTCATGCCCCGCAGCCAGCGTTCTGTCTGAACGTGTGTTCAGCGCTGCTGGTGGTGTGCTGACAGATAAGCGCACGCGGCTCTCCACTGATAATGTAGACAGACTCACGTTCATAAAGATGAACAAATCATGGATCCGAAACGACTTTTCTACCCCTGTGTCATCCTGGGGAGAGTAAAAGCTTGATGATTGGTTAAAATCACCCTACCAACCGTTTTAAGCTTTCAAATTACTAATCATGTTTATCTGTATCTTGACTGGAAAATAATTTGGGCTTTGTAGCAGTGTGCAGCACTGATCCTATTAGGCCATCTATAATAAGCTTCACCAGATTTAAAATTAAAAATAATTTTTAGCTGCATCTAGCCCGGAAAATAATTTTGGGGCTCCGAGATGCGCAAGACACATAAGTGCCTTCTTGCTGCACTACCTGCAGCATGACCCTCATATTGTCAGAATTCGAAGTAATCATGACTACTGGGTTGCCACACTCTTAGATCCCCCAAACTTTTCGATCAACCTTTTCATTTTAATAAAGACCAAAAAAATGGTCATTTTTGAAATTATAAGCATTAGCAGGTTGTTAGAAACTGAAATCAAACAGTTTTCAACTCAAAACTTTATTCTAGGTGATGTTACATTTTCACATAGGACCCCTTGTTCGAAAGGAGCTTCTGAACTCTCTCGTCCATTGAATTTGTCAGGTTTTGGATGGTTTCTGCTTCAATTGTTTTGCATGAGGACAGAATACCCTCCCAGAGCTGTTGCTTAGATGTGAACTGCCTCCCGCCATCATAGACACTCCTTTTAATGATGCTCCAAAGGTTCTGAATGGGGTAGAGGTCAGGGGAGCATAGGGGTCACACCATAAGTTTGTCCCCTTTTATGCCCATATCAGCCAGAGATGCAGATGTTTTATGTGCAGCATGAGATGGTGCATTATCATGCAGAAAAATGATCTTGCTGTGAAACACACGGTTCTCCTTCTTGAACCATGGCAGGAAGTGCTGTTTGAGAAAATCCACATACATTATGGAGTTCATCTTTAGCGCCTTCAGGGATCCTAAAGGGGCCGACAATCTCTCTCCCCATGATTCCAGCCCAAAACATTACTCCACCTCCTCCTTGTTGGCGCTGTAGCCGTGTTTGCGTGGGGTGTCCATCAACCAGCCATCCTCCACTCCATTCATCTGGACCATCGAGCGCTGCACGGCACTCATCCGTGAACAAAACAGTTTTGAAATCAGTCTTCATGTAATGTTTGGCCCACTGGAGCCGTTTCTGCTTGTGTGAAGTGGATAGAGGAGGTCGACAGGATGGCGTATGCACAGCTGCAAACCTCTGAAGGACCCTGCATCTTGTTGTTCGGGGGACGTTGGAGGCACAAGCAGCTTCAAAAACTTGTCTGCTGCTATGACAAGGCTTTTTTGCCGCTGCTCTTTCAACCTGACGTAATCGCCTGTAGGAAAGAGTCCTCAATTTGCCCTTATCAGCACACACACGTGTGTACTGTGAATCAGCTACATACTTCTTGATTGCCAAGACACTTCATCCTGATCATCGCACAATGTTGATTGTAGTCATGCCTTGACCTAAACACTCCACAATTTGTTGCTTCTCAGCAGCCGACACATCCTTTTTCTTTCCCATTTTGGCAGAAAATGTAGGCTGCTTAATAATGTGAGAGAGCCTTCTTAAGTAGTCTTGCCTTTCATTGGACACACCTGCCAAACTAATTAGCACAGGTGTCTGCAATTGCTTACAGTGATATAAAGAGCCCTGACACACATCACCATCAATGAGTTTAACTGACAAACAAACAAATTCTTCCCTTATCACTCCTAAACACTTTTTGCATAATAATTTGGAACGCGGTGTACATGTGCTTTTCCACAAAACACCAGTGGTTCACGTAGTGAATCTTACAGTTCTAACTTGCCAACCGTGGTCTGTATGGAATTGTTCAATAAAGGGCCCAAAATTAAGATAACGTAGATGGGAGAGGTCTCTATGAATAGGAATTCCTAAGTATTTGACACCCTGTGAGGGCCAGGCAAAGGGAAAGTTGGACAGGATGGAATCCTATATGGATTTAGGGAGGGAGACATCGAGGGCCTCAGACTTCGCTGCATTGATTTTAAAATTTTACCATGTAACAAAGTGATCTATTTCAGCCATAACAGCAGGGATGGATATATGTGATTGAGTGATATATACTAGGACATCATCAGCAAATAGAGAGCACTTGTACTCGGTGCCTCCCACCTCAATCCACCTAATATTGGGGTTATGGCGAATTGATGAGAGCAGGTGCTCCGTCACTAGGATGTATAAGAGAGGGGACAGAGGACATCCCTGCCTTGTCCCATTGGTGATTGTGAAAGGTGATGAAAATGTTCTGACGCACCCCCTGGGCCTTGGGACACCCGGAGCCGGACCCTTTTTGGTGGATGCTGGTGGTTGTAGTCTTCGTGGCGGCGATCCGGTTCCGTGGCTCAGGGCGGTCAAACCAGTGGCGGAACTATTTATGGGGTTTTGATGTTTAAATGTCCGACTACGCCACCCGTGGATTGCGGTCAGAGTGAACCGCCGCTACAGGGCAGACCGCTAAGGCTGGTGTTGTGGGTGCAGCAGAGCGTAGCATAACTCCCCACGGGAGGAGTATAGCCTCAGGGCAGTGTATGCGGAGGATGGGGGTGATGGTGCAGGGCAGCAGCAGTAACGACACGGAGTCAGTGATGCAGTTCAGGGCCTTTACTCACAGTTCTTATTATCCAGACCACGTCTGCAGGTAACGGCTGCCCACGTCGTACTGTGCTCACCAGGTGAGGGGCTCAGACAACTCCCAGATAACTTTGGAGCGCTTCACAGGACCCCCTTTGTGTGTCCTTTGTCTGGCCTTTCTTACCAACACTTCTGTCCGGCTGCCTCGGGCCTCCTCTTGGTAAACTTGGCGCCAGTTTCCCTGACCCTATGTGGTGCCTTCCTAGCGGGTGGAGCAAGGGGCTGCGCCACATAAAATGTCAGAGCCTCCGGTTTCTAGCTGAGGGTCGTTTCCTGCCTCCACTAGTTCGGGGACCGGTCTCCCCCTTTGGCCTGACCCCTCCACGCAGGTGGATTCGGGCGTGCGGTGGCGACTCGCCCGTCCGCACCCCTGGGATCCCTTCATTCCTCGTTCCTGGAGCCTTCTCCGCTCCTCTTCCTTCCTTCTCCCTCTTGCAGGCCTGGGCCTCTGTTACTAGGCCCGCCTCCGGAGCAGAGCTCATGCAGAGCCCCTGCTCCCTGCCACTTCTGCTCAGACTTCTCTGCACTGAACTAAGATGGTGCCCACCTTTTATACGCCCTTCTCAATGCACCCAGGAACTGCTTCCTCCCTGCTCCTGCACTGCAGGGTTCCCCTTCCTCAGTGTTCCCTCCCCCCACTCCAGCCAGGGACAGGGACTGTCGTGCCCATCTCAGGGGCATATTGGTCGCACTGCCCCACGGCAATGTGGTGTAATGCATGCAGGTGTCGGGTCCTGATCCACACTCCATCCTTATCTGAGAGTGAGATATCACACCTCTGGGTGAGGTGCAATACGTCTGTAGCAACCGAGCCCTCGGTGCTACAGTTCCATTTATCTTCAGCCTAGGTGACGTATTGTGATACAGGGCCGTGATTTTGGCTATAAAAGGGTCCCCTAGACCCCTACCCCAAGCTTTTTAAGAGAATCATATATGGCGTGCCAGGAGACTCTATGGAATGCTTTCTCAGCATCCAACGAGAGTATCTACTTACAAATTTTTAACTGCATCTAGCCCAGGAAATACTTTGTGCCTAGTAGCAGTGTCTGCTAGTCAGCGGATTATCCCGGCTGTTAAGCAAGTTACACCACCTGTAGTTTGGACACTTAATTTTTTCAAAGGAAATGCTTCGGGACCACGGGATACTTAGTGAAGAGCATCAGGAGGCACCCCAAGGCATAGGGGCTGGGACTGGCACTAGGATGCCTTGCGGTGGACAGCCGAGCTCGATCCTTATAAAAGCTTTTTAACTGCAGCAGCTTTAGTGGACGCTACTGGAGCTGGAATTACGCGGCTGCTGGCATGAGACTTGCCCTCCAATAGATCCTTGTAAATGGATTTAAAGTGTATTCATTCAAATTAGAGGGACAATTTAAATTAAAAAGCTTAGAGCTGCCTTCACCACAGGGGGGCTCTCTCGACCCACCAGCGGACAGGCACCAGTATTGGGAGAGGGGGGCTGGCCGTCAGGGTTCACCGCGGCTCTGGCACAAACCTGGCGACACGGAGGTGGCACGGGCAGGAGCGGACTGGCCGTCTCGGCTTCTCACTTTTTGGATTTTAGAAGGGCATGACATGCCTATATCTGTGTCTCCCCCTCCTTTTACTCCTCCACCTCTTTTCTTTTCGCATGACTATATGTACTTGTCACTTTTCCATGTGTTAGTTGTGTCTTCTGAGCAGTTTGTCAGCTTTTGGACACCTTTGAAGGTGTTTTCTATGTGTTTCTATGTGTTTTTGTTTGCCTGCCATTGGTTTTAACGGTGTTCAAAGGTGTTCGACGAACAGTTCGACGAACAATTCGGCGAACACACGGGTGTTCGACGAACCGAACCGAACTCGAACACTACGGGGGTGGCTCAACACTAGTTATGTTTACATAACTTTGTTGCCTTATGAAGGGGGGGGGGGGCCCCCAAAAATTTCTTGCACAGGGGCCCACTACAGTCTGTGTCTGCCCCTGGGATGAAGTAAATGCAGCTGAACAGCAGCTGTCAGGACAGCTGCCCTGTCCTGCTGCAGGGCGTGATGGGGCCTCAGTGATGCGGCTCCTGGCACAGCACATTATGTGGGGCTCCTGGCATAGCTCCTGGCGGGGACCTGGTCTACACTATATGATAAGTATGCACTAAACTCCAAATCCCTCCATTACCCCGCCCCCATATGACCAAAGCCCCGCCCACCCCACCCCCTCCTTGCTGGGCCATGGAAAAATGATCTTGCTTCAAGCCGGTCCCTGGTGCAAAAAAGGTTGGGGACCACTGCTCTATATGACGCCTCCTGCTTATGATTGGTTCACGTTGAATAGGGGAAGAAGTATACGCCCCCAAAAAATAATTTTGGGTAATGCCCCCTCTCACTTTTCATCAGTTATAACCTTCACTTTACATGCTAATATCTCTGCAAGGTAGATGAGATATAAACTAAAAAAATATATGTCTTATTCAGCTCTACAGTCACCATTACATGATGTGAACAGTTTAAAATGTCCAACTGGTGAAAGATCCTCTTTAACTTAAATATGATTGTTATGGCTTGGGATCAGCTTATGTTTGGAAGACCCATGTAACAAAGAATATTGGCTCATACCCAAGAGATATTTCACAAACCATTGGCTATATGATCTCTCAGTGATATCATTTTCTATTTATAGCTCTCTCATGTTGTTTCAGTTTATTAACAACACCTTACTTTGTCCATGGATTAAAAATTAATTAGTTAAAAAAGATAAATGGCACATTGATATACAGGCTCTATGTTATGACTTTGTACCCAACTGAAATACTCTTTTGTGAAGTAGACTTACATAATTCAGCTTCAACACTTAGGTGGCAATTCATCAAAGCTTTTTCACCAGATTTCTGGCAAAAATGTTTTTGAAAAATATGATTTTTTTGCGCAAAGCGAGGTTAACATAGACTCATAGAATGTTAGAGTTGGAAGAGACCTCCTGGGTCATCGTATCCAACCCCCTATTCAATGCAGGTTTCCCAACCTTTGTTTGAAGACTTCCATTGAAGGAGAACTCACCACCTCTCGTGGCAGCCAGTTCCACTCGGTAATCACCTTCACTGTCAAAAAGTGTTTTCTAATATCCAATCTGTATCTTCTCCCATTCAGTTTCATCCCATTGCTTCTAGTCTTTGTTTGTGCAAATGAGAATAAAGCTGATCTCTCTGCATGAGATATTTGTAGACAGCTAATAAGTCTCCTCTCAGTCTTCTCTTTTGCAAGCTAAACAAGAAGATGCGCAAGAAAATGTGACTTCTGGTGTTATCACGTCATTCTCATCCCAGGGCCAATAAAGTTTGCGAAACTGGGGTAAGACGGGGGCATGGCGACCCCCGCTCGTCTAATTCAAGACAATTGGCGGCGTTCACTATGCCACAAATCTTATTATGGCAGAGGCTGGAGAAATTTGAGGCGCACATTTAAGTGCACACCACTAGTGATGAGCGAGTATGTTTTGTTAACCCTTTCGCCGAGTATACTCGGCCGAGCACCGAGTATTTATAGCGTGCTCGGGCTTTCAGTTTTCGTCGCTCCGTTAACATGATTTGCAACTGTTTTACAGATTTAATACATGTGAGGAATGCTGTAAAAACAGGCATTCCTCACATGTATTAAATCTGTCAAACAGTCACAAATCATGTTCACGGAGCGATGAAAACTGAAAGCCCGAGCACGCTATAAATACTCGGTGCTCGGCTGAGTATACTGGGCGAAAGGGTTAACAAAATATACTCGCTCATCACTACACACCACTATGCACCTCATCTGATTTATTAAGAGGTAAGGCCTCTTAATGGAGCAGGAGCATCCATTCTAAAATGCTGCCTCTAGTGATGAGCAAGCATGCTCGCTACTGCTCGGTGCTCACCCGAGCATCTCACTGCTCGAGATGCTCGGCGCTTGCCGAGTATTTCTGGGTTGCTCGGGCGGGAACTCGGGTCCCCTCCCTCCATGTGTGGCGCTCTTTAGAGAGCCAATAATCATGCAGGGATTGCCTGCTATGCACTGTAATGCCGCAGCCATGTTGGTTGTGGGCATTACAGTGATTGGCTGGCCACACAGCGTCATCAGGTCTATATCAGACCTGGCGCCGCCATGCTCGTCACAGTCACTCCGGATCAGACAGTGTAGGGAGAGGTGCTGCTGTGTCAGGGAGAGATCTGATTGTGTATTAGGTAGTGTAGGGAGAAAAACCGTACATTACACATATCCATCTTAACAAACAGTCCTTCTGAGGACTAATCCATCTGCAGAATATCAGGCAGGCAGGGTGTATAGGCAGGTAGTACATATAGAAGACTGCAGCGCATATAGCACAAGAAGCTCCATTCCAATTCTGCCTTCTGCTGCTGTTAGATATTTTTATACAAAGGCCCAGGTCTCAGGAGCCAGGAATACTTTTCTTTGGATCTTAATCCTCATTATTTGCTTAAAAAGCAGTCCAGAGAACACCGTTTTTTCTGCGCCATTTGCTTGTTGGCACTGCAGAATACAGCCAGGTCCTTTCCATATTAGAGCGCTAGAAATCCAGCTATTTAAAACCTTGTTTTCTCCATCACACGGATTACATATACGTTGTCAGAAAATACTGCCATTTCTGGCCTCCATTAAAAAATTCTTTCAGTGTGTCAGTGAAGCAATTCACAGCAGTTTGCTGGTCAAACTACTTACCTACAGGCCAGGTATTTAAAACTCTGTTTTCTCCGTCACACGTATCACATATAAGTTCACTCCAAACTCAGTCATTTGTAGTGAGCGTGGAAGATACTGTCCTCCATTTAAAATGGGCAAGGCACGTGGCAAGGGACGGGAAACTGGACGTGATGGTAATGGTGCATGCCGAGGACAAGGCCGCGGGCAAGCCGAAACAAACACCCACTTCTTCTCGCCTGACCTTCCTGTCTCAACTTCTAGGGGACCGCAGCACACCGCTATTGAACCCAGAGCAGTGTCAAAAGGTTGTTGGTTGGATAGCGGATTATGCTTCCAGTCACTTAGCCACCACCACCACCACCCTGTCTTCCACACGGTCAAGTCTCAGTAGCCGTGAGTCTGGACCGCATTTTCCTCACCCTGATCCTGCTTCCTCCCTCCATGCCGAGTACCCATAGACAACTGATCCCACACTTGGACACTCTGAAGAGCTGCTCAATTTTCCATTTATAGATTGTAACGGGTCTGGGAGGCGGAACCTCTGAGCAACTTATACAAGGGGCAGTCCTTGTAAGGAAGCGGGTGGCGACCAGGGAAGACAGGCAGGCGGTCACAGCAGGTGACCGGGACAGTCTCTGGGTAAACAGACAGGAGGTCACAGCAAGTGACCGGGACAGTCTCTGGGTAAACGGGCAGGAGGTCACGGCAAGTGACCGGGGCAGTCTCTGGGTAAACGGGCAGGTACGACCTGTGACGGCTGAGCCTCCAGGTAGGCTAGCAGGCAGATGGCAGATGAGTGCTCCCAGGTGAGCAGGCGAGAGTCTCAGGATAAGCAGGTGGTCACAGCATGTGACGGCGGAGCCTCCAGGTAGGCTAACAGGCAGGTAGCAGATGAGCGCTCCCAGGTGAGCGGGCAAGAGTCTCTGGACTGGCAGGTGGTCACAGCACGTGACGGCGGAGCCTCTAGGTAGGCTAACAGGCAGGTAGCAGATGAGCGCTCCCAGGTGAGCGGGCAAGAGTCTCTGGACTGGCAGGTGGTCACAGCACGTGACGGCGGAGCCTCCAGGTAGGCTATCAGGCAGGTAGCAGGTGAGCGCTCCCAGGTGAGCGGGCAAGAGTCTCTGGACTGGCAGGTGGTCACAGCACGTGACGGCGGAGCCTCCAGGTAGGCTATCAGGCAGGTAGCAGGTGAGCGCTCCCAGGTGAGCGGGCAAGCTGGTCCATAGACAGACTGACAGGTGTCAGAAGGCAGACCGTCAGACCTCAGGCTATAAAGCAGGAAAGTGGATGACAGGCAGGAATCAGGCAGCAAACTGGCAGGAGACTGGCAGGTAACTGTCAGGTAACTGTCAGGTAACTGGCAACGGGACCTGAGGGCTGAAGCAGAGTAGTGAACAGTGCAACAACATTGCTCGGGCACCTCCATTTTGGAGGAGGTGCCTTATATATGGAGGGATCCTCCGGCCATTGGCCGGGGACTCCTTAGGGCGACGCGCGCGGCCCCTTTAAGAGAGGGGGAGGGCGCGCGCGCGCGCCCTAAGCACAGTGACCGGGGGAGAGCGGGCGCTACAGGCAGAGCGGGAGGAAGCCGCCGGGCACGGAGCAGAGAGGTGAGGGGAACAGCGTCCCTGCCTAGCAGGAGGCAGGGACGCCGACGCTACAGTACCCCCCCCTTTAGGCCCCCCCTTTTTTAGGCCAGACAGAAATTTACCAAGGATGAGAGGGGCATGGATGTTCTCCCGGGGCTCCCATGTTCTCTCCTCAGGACCAAACCCCTTCCAATCCACTAGAAAAAAGGTCTTTCCTCTTACCCTTTTGTTGGCCAGAATGTTCTCTACCTCAAACTCGTCTTCAGCAGAAACCGGAGCAGGTGGCGTACCTGTAGACTTGGAAAAGGAGTTAAGTACCACGGGTTTGAGAAGAGATACATGGAAGGAGTTAGGGATCCGTAAGTTGGCCGGGAGTTTCAATTTATAGGCCACCGGGTTGATCTGACTGATGACCTCCAGAGGACCGATGAACCAAGGCCCTAACTTGTAAGAAGGTATCTTGAGTCGAACATATTTAGATGAGAGCCAGACTTTATCTCCTGGACGAAATTGTGGAGGATCCAGGCGTTTTTTGTCAGCGTGTCTTTTCATACGCTCGGATGACAGAAGGAGTGCGGACCGGGTACTCTCCCATATGGAGGAAAATTTGCTAACGAGAGATTCCGCAGCCGGGTTGTCCACAGAGGTGGAGACAGGAAAAGGAATCCGAGGATGCTGACCAAAGACTACAAAAAACGGGGATTTGGAGGAGGATTCGCTCTCGTGATTATTATAAGAGAACTCGGCCCATGGTAGGAGATCCACCCAGTCAGAATGGTGGGCATTAACGAAGTGCCGGAGGTAACTGGTCAGGTTCTGATTGTTCCGCTCCACTTGACCATTGGACTGTGGGTGGTAAGTGGAAGAGAAGTCCAGGGTGACGTCTAGTAGTTTACAAGTGGCTCTCCAGAAACGTGAGGTGAACTGTACCCCACGATCCGACACGATGTGGAGGGGCAGGCCATGAAGACGGAAGATGTGGCGGATAAAGTCTTTAGCCAGCTCGGGTGCAGACGGAAGGCCTGGCAGGGGAATAAAGTGAGCCATCTTGGAAAAGCGGTCAGCGACCACCCAAATGACCGTACAACCGGCAGAGACGGGGAGATCAGTTATAAAGTCCATTGCTATATGCTGCCAGGGGGCAGCAGGTACAGGAAGCGGAAGGAGGCGTCCGGCTGGCAGATGTCTCGGGACTTTGTTGCGGGCGCAGGACACACAGGCAGAAACAAAGTCTATTATGTCCTTGTGCAGGGTAGGCCACCAATAGTGCCGGGCAATAAGCTGGAGGGTCTTTTACTGACCGGCGTGGCCAGCTAGTTTAGACGAATGGCCCCAGTGTAGGATCTTCTCCCGATCAGGTACTGAAACAAACGTCTTACCGGGAGGGAGACGATTTAGACTCACGGGAGACACCTGCATTTCTCTGGCGGGATCGATGATATGTTTAGGTTCTTCCTCGAGATCGGACACCAGAAAGGATCGGGACAAGGCGTCTGCTTTGACGTTTTTGTCAGCCGGGCGAAAATGAAGAACAAAATCAAAGCGAGCAAAAAACAAGGACCACCGGGCTTGGCTCGGGTTAAGTCTCTGGGCATGCTGGAGGTAAGCCAAGTTCTTGTGGTCAGTGTAAATTATTACCGGATGAAGAGCCCCCTCGAGTAGGTAACGCCACTCCTCCAATGCCAGCTTGATGGCCAATAACTCTCGGTCTCCTATGGAATAGTTGCGCTCAGAAGAGGAGAAGAGTTTGGAGAAGAAGCCACAAGTTACCATTCTCCCGGAAGATGATTTTTGAGTAAGTACCGCTCCGGCTCCAGAGGAGGAGGCGTCAACTTCCAGGAAGAACTGCTTGTTGCCGTCCGGGCGATGCAGCACCGGGACGGAAGACAAGGCCTGTTTTAGGGAAAGAAAGGCCTCCTCTGCTTCGGGCGGCCACTCTTTGGGATTAGTACCCTTACGGGTGAGCGCGGAAATTGGGGCAGTCCGGGAAGAGAAGTGCGGGATGAAGAGGCGGTAATAGTTGGCGAAGCCCAGGAACCGTTGAATAGCCTTCAACCCCTCTGGTCGGGGCCATTTCTCAGGATCCATTTGTAGGCCGGTCGGAGAGATAATGTAGCCCAGAAACGGAAGCGAGGTCTGCTCAAAGAGGCACTTCTCATATTTAGCGTAGAGATGGTTCTGCCTGAGCCTGAGCAGGACCTGACGAACATCCCTCCGGTGAGTCTGGAGATCCGGAGAGAAGACCAAGATGTCGTCCAGGTACACCACTACGCAGGAGTAGAGAAGGTCCCGGAAGATGTCATTGACCAACTCTTGAAAGACGGCAGGAGCGTTACAGAGGCCAAAGGGCATTACCAGATATTCATAGTGGCCGTCCCGGGTGTTGAATGCCGTCTTCCATTCATCCCCCTGACGGATACGAACCAGGTTGTACGCCCCACGGAGGTCCAGTTTGGTGAAGATTCTAGCCCCCCTCAGACGATCAAATAACTCCGGAATGAGCGGAAGGGGGTACTTATTCTTCACCGTGATCTGGTTAAGGCCTCTTTAGTCTATACAGGGACGGAGAGAGCCGTCCTTCTTTTTGACAAAAAAGAAGCCTGCTCCCGCCGGGGAGGTAGATTTCCGGATGAATCCCCTGGCCAGATTCTCCTCAATATATTCGGACATCGACCGGGTCTCAGCAGCGGATAATGGATAAATACGCCCACGGGGAGGAGAAGTACCAGGTAACAGGTCGATAGGGCAGTCGTATGGTCTATGAGGGGGTAGTGTCTCTGCCTCCTTTTTATTAAAGACATCAGCATAAGACCAATAAGGAATCGGAAGTCCAGGTAGATTAGCTGGGGTAGGAGAAGGACGGACGGGATGAACGGGAACCAGACAGGTCTTATGGCAGCCCTGTCCCCAGCGAAGGACTTCTCCGGTCTGCCAGTCAAGAACGGGTGCATGTTTCTGGAGCCAAGGTAGGCCTAGCAAGAGGGCGTGAGAGAGTCCAGGCAGAACATGGAAGGAGATACTTTCAGAATGCAGCATTCCCACCTGCAGAGTAATGGATTCGGTGATGAGTTGGATGGGGCGTGGTAAGAGCCCCCCATCCACGGCAGCAACAGACAAGGGTACAGCCAGAGGTTTGGTGGGGATGCGGTATTTCTCTACCAGGGACTGTGAAATAAGATTTCCGGCTGCTCCAGAGTCCAGTTGGGCTAGTTCGAAATAACGGTTCTCCCCGTAGACGATTGAAACTGACAACAGCAGGGATGGAGAGGATTTATTCTTGTCTAGGTGGACCTCTCTGAGCAAACCTAGACACAGGCGTTTCCCGACCTCTCCGGGCAGGCACGGATCCGGTGCTCCTTACTGCCACAGTAGAAGCAGGTCCCCTCGGCACGGCGTAAGTCCTGACGGGTCTTGACCATCTTGGTCTGGTCGACCTGCATAGGCTCAGGAGGGTGTACCTGGTTAGAGACAGAAGGAGTGACGGGTTTCTGAAAAGTAGGAGCTAGACGTGGTAACCTCCTCTCACGGGTGACCTCTCTGGCACGCTCCTGGAACCGTAGGTCAATCCGGGTGGCAAGAGTTATTAAGTCATCGAGAGTGGTAGGAATGTCCCGACCGGCAAGTTCATCTTTAATACGGCCGGACAGACCCTCCCAGAAGACGGAAACCAGAGCGTCGTTATCCCAGGCCAGCTCCGAGGCAAGGGTACGGAACCGTATGGCATATTGGCCCACGGTGAGACTTTCCTGACGGAGGCGTAGCAACGATGATGCGAATGAGGTCTTCCGTCCGGGTTCGTCGAAGACTTTCCGGAAAGCCGTGAGAAAAGCAGGCAAGTTGGACACCAGGGGGTCTCCTCTCTCCCATAGAGGATTTAGCCAGGCCAGGGCCTCCCCGGTGAGATGGGACATGATGAATGCAATTTTGGCTCGGTCGGAGTTAAACTGGTGGGACAATAGTTCAAAGTGCAGAGTGCACTGATTTATGAAGCCCCGAACCTGGGCTGAGTCGCCTCCGAAGCGAGGAGGTGCAGAAAGCCGAGGTCCGGGGTAGGATATCATGGTGTTAGTGGACAGCGGAGCTGCCGGATTGTGAGACATGGCACTGGCGGAGGTTGTTGGTGGAACAGTCAGAGTGTCCAGGCGAGTATTGACATTCCGCAGGTGACCCAGGATGGACTCCTGTTGGGACCTTTGACGGGACAGTTCATGACACAGGTCCGAGAGCGAGGGAGCTTGGGTGCCACCGGGTTCCATGGCCCGAGCAAACTGTAACGGGTCTGGGAGGCGGAACCTCTGGGCTACTATACAAGGGAGCGGTCCTTGTAAGGGAGCGGGTGGCGACCAGGCAGGCAGTCACAGCAGGTGACCGGGACAGTCTCTGGGTGTACGGGCAGGAGGTCACGGCAAGTGATCAGGGCAGTCTCTGGAAGAACGGGCTGGAGGTCACGGCAAGTGACCGGGGCAGTCTCTGGAAGAACGGGCTGGAGGTCACGGCAAGTGACCGGGGCAGTCTCTAGGTAAAGGGTAGGTACGACCTGTGATGGCTGAACCTCCAGGTATGCTAGCAAGGCAGATGGAGGATGTGTGCTCCCAGGTGAGCAAGCGAGAGTCTCTGGAATAGCAGGTGGTCACAGCACGTGACGGCGGAGCCTCCAGGTAGGCAAGCAGGCAGGTAGCGGAGAAGCGCTCCCAGGTGAGCGGGCAAGATTCTCTGGAATAGCTGGTGGTCCCAGCACGTGACAGCGGAGCCTCCGGGCAGGCAAGCAGGCAGGTAGCGGAGAAGCGCTCCCAGGTGAGCGGGCAAGCTGGTCCATAGACAGACTGACCGGAGTTGTAAGGCAGACCGTCGGACCTCAGGCAAGCAGGCAGGTAGCTGATGTGCGCTCCCAGGTGAGCGGGCAAGTTGGTCCTTAGACAGACTGACCGGAGTTGTAAGGCAGACCGTCGGACCTCAGGCAGGCAGGCAGGTAACAGGAAATCAGGCAGGATTAGGACAGCAAGCTGGCAGGAATCTGGCAGGTAACTGGCAGGTAACTGGCAACGGGACCTGAGGGCTGAAGCAGAGTAGAACGGTGCAACAACATTGCTCGGGCACCTCCATTTTGGAGGAGGTGCCTTATATATGGTAAAGTCCTCCGGCCATTGGCCGGGGACTCCTTAGGACGGCGCGCGCGGCCCCTTTAAGAGGGAGGGAGGGCGCGCGCGCGCGCCCTGAGCACAGTGGCCGGGAAGGAGCGCGCGCTGCCAGCAGAGTGGGAGAGGGACGCCGGGCATGGAGCAGAGCGGTGAGGGGAACAGCATCCCTGCCTAGCAGAGGGCAGGGACGCCGGCACTACACCCCCCCCTTTAGGCCCCCCCTTTTTTAGGCCAGACAGAAATTTACCAAGGATGAGAGGGGCATGGATGTTCTCCCGGGGCTCCCATGTTCTCTCCTCAGGACCAAACCCCTTCCAATCCACTAGAAAAAAGGTCTTTCCTCTTACCCTTTTGGTGGCCAGAATGTTCTCTACCTCAAACTCGTCTTCAGCAGAAAACGGAGCAGGTGGCGTACCTGTAGACTTGGAAAAGGAGTTAAGAACCACGGGTTTGAGAAGAGATACATGGAAGGAGTTAGGGATCCGTAAGTTGGCCGGGAGTTTCAATTTATAGGCCACCGGGTTGATCTGTTTGATAACCTCCAGTCGGCCGATGAACCGAGGCCCTAACTTATAGGAAGGAATCTTGAGCCGGACATATTTGGATGAGAGCCAGACTTTATCTCCGGGACGAAATTGTGGGGAATCCAGGCGTTTTTTGTCGGCGTGTCTCTTCATCCGCTCGGATGACTGAAGGAGTGCGGATCGGGTGCTCTCCCAAATGGAGGAAAATTTGCTAACGAGAGATTCCGCGGCCGGGTTGTCCACAGAGGTGGAGACAGGAAAAGGGATCCGAGGATGCTGACCGAAGACTACAAAAAACGGGGATTTAGAAGAAGATTCGCTCTCGTGATTGTTGTAAGAGAACTCGGCCCATGGTAGGAGATCCACCCAGTCTGAATGGTGGGCATTAACGAAGTGCCGGAGGTAACTGGTCAAATTCTGATTGATCCGCTCCACTTGACCATTGGACTGTGGGTGGTAAGCGGAGGAGAAGTCCAGGGTGACGTCGAGCAGTTTACATGTGGCTCTCCAGAAGCGTGAGGTGAACTGAACCCCACGATCCGACACGATGTGGAGAGGCAGACCATGGAGACGGAAGATGTGGCGGATAAAGTCCTTAGCTAGCTCGGGAGCAGACGGGAGGCCTGGCAGGGGAATAAAATGAGCCATTTTGGAAAAGCGGTCAGCGACCACCCAAATGACCGTACAACCGGCAGAGACGGGGAGATCTGTTATGAAGTCCATAGGTATATGTTGCCACGGGGCAGCAGGCACAGGCAGAGGAAGAAGGCGGCCGGCAGGCAGGTGTCTCGGAACTTTGTTGCGGGAGCAGGACACACAGGCAGAAACAAAGTAAATTACATCCTTGTGCAGGGTAGGCCACCAGTAGTGCCGGGTAATAAGCTGGAGAGTCTTTTTCTGACCGGCGTGCCCAGCTAGCTTAGATGAGTGACCCCAGTGTAGAATCTTCTCCCGACTCTGTTACGAACGTCTTACCGGGAGGGAGACGATTTAGGCCCACGGGGGCTACCTGCATTACTCTGGCGGGATCGATGATGTGTTTAGGCTCCTCCTCAAGATCAGACACCAGAAAGGATCGGGACAGGGCGTCAGCTTTGATGTTTTTGTCAGCCGGACGAAAATGAAGAATGAAATCAAAGCGGGCAAAAAACAAAGACCACCGGGCTTGGGGCGGATTAAGTCTCTGGGCGCTCTGGAGATATGCCAAGTTCTTGTGGTCAGTGTAAATTATTACCGGGTGGAGAGCCCCCTCGAGCAGGTAACGCCACTCCTCCAGTGCCATCTTAATGGACAACAATTCTCGGTCTCCTATAGCATAATTGCGCTCAGAAGAGGAGAAAAGTTTGGAGAAAAAGCCGCAGGTTACCTTTCTTCCGGAAGAAGATTTTTGGGTAAGTACCGCCCCAGCTCCGGAGGAGGATGCGTCAACTTCTAGGAAGAATAGTTTGTTGCCGTCCAGACGATGCAGCACCGAGGCGGAGAGGAAGACCTGTTTTAAGGAAAGAAATGCCTCCTCTGCTTCGGGTGGCCATTCTCTGGGGTTCGTACCTTTACGGGTGACAGCAGAGATAGGGGCGGTCTCGGAAGAGAAGTGCGGTATGAACAGGCGGTAATAGTTGGCGAAGCCCAGGAACCGCTGAATAGCCTTCAACCCCTCTGGTCGGGGCCACTTCTGGATGGCAGACAGTTTCTCAGGATCCATTTGTAGACCAGTCTGAGAGATTATGTAGCCCAGAAATGGAAGAGAGGTCTGCTCAAAGATGCACTTCTCATATTTAGCATAGAGGTGGTTCTGCCTGAGCCTGAGCAGGACCTGACGAACGTCCCTCCGGTGAGTAGGAAGATCCGGAGAGAAGACCAAGATATCGTCCAGGTACACCACCACGCAGGAGTAGAGAAGATCACGGAAGATGTCATTGACCAACTCTTGAAAGACGGCAGGAGCGTTACAGAGACCGAAGGGCATCACAAGGTACTCATAGTGGCCGTCCCGGGTATTGAATGCCGTCTTCCACTCATCCCCCTGACGGATACGAACCAGGTTATATGCCCCACGGAGATCCAGTTTGGTGAAGATTCTAGCCCCCCTCAGACGGTCAAATAATTCAGGAATAAGCGGAAGGGGGTATTTATTCTTCACAGTAATCTGGTTTAGGCCTCTATAGTCTATACATGGACGGAGTGAGCCGTCCTTCTTTTTGACAAAGAAGAAGCCTGCTCCCGCCGGGGAGGTAGATTTCCGGATAAATCCCCGGGCCAGGTTCTCCTCAATATATTCAGACATGGACCGGGTTTCAGCAGTGGACAAAGGGTAGATTCGCCCACGGGGAGGAGTAGAGCCGGGCATCAGGTCGATTGGGCAGTCATATGGTCTATGAGGAGGTAAAGTCTCTGCCTCTTTTTTATTGAAGACATCCGCATAAGACCAATAGGGAACCGGAAGACCGGGCAGATTGGCTGGGGTAGGAGAAGGACGGGCAGGATGAATGGGAACTAGTCAAGTCTTATGGCAGTCCTGTCCCCAGCAAAGAACCTCTCCGGTCTGCCAGTCAAGCACGGGTGCATGTCTCTGGAGCCAAGGCAGGCCAAGCAATAGTGCGTGAGAGAGTCCAGGCAGAACATGAAAGGAGATGCTCTCGGAATGCAGCATTCCCACCTGTAGAGTCAGAGATTCTGTGATGAGTTGGATGGGATGTGGTAAGAGGCCCCCATCCACGGCGGCGACAGATATAGGTACGGCCAGAGGTTTGGTGGGAATGTGGTATTTTTCTACCAGGGATTGAGAGATGAGATTTCCAGCAGCTCCAGAGTCAAGTTGAGCCAGTTCAAAATAGCGGTTCTCTCCGCAGAGGATAGAAACAGACAGCATCAGGGATGGAGAAGGTTTACTTTTGTTTAGGGCGACCTCTCTGAGCGATCCTAGACACAGGCGTTTCCCGACCTCTCAGGGCAGGAACGGATCCGGTGCTCCTTACTGCCACAGTAGAAACAGCTCCCCTCGGCACGACGTAAGTCTTGACGGGTCTTGACCATCTTGGTCTGGTCGACCTGCATAGGCTCAGGTGAGTGTGCCTGGGGAGTAACAGGGGGAGTGACGGGTCTCTGGAAGGTAGGGGCTAGACGTGGACCTCTCACAGGTGACCTCCCTAGCACGCTCCTGGAACCGGATGTCAATCCGGGTGGCAAGTGTAATCAAGTCGTCGAGAGTGGTAGGAATGTCCCGACCGGCGAGTTCATCTTTAATACGGCCGGAGAGACCCTCCCAGAAGACGGACACCAGGGCGTCGTTATCCCAGGCCAGCTCCGAAGCAAGGGTACGGAAGCGTATGGCATATTGGCCCACGGTGAGACTCCCTTGACGGAAGCGTAGCAGAGATGAGGCGGATGAGGTCTTCCGTCCGGGTTCGTCGAAGACCTTCCGGAAAGCCGTGAGAAAGGCTGGCAGGTCGGACACCAGAGGGTCTCCTCTCTCCCATAGAGGATATAGCCAAGCCAGTGCCTCTCCCGTGAGATGGGACATGATGAAGGCTACTTTGGCCCGGTCGGAATTAAACTGGTGGGACTGGCCCGAGCAAACTGTAACGGGTCTGGGAGGAGGAACCTCTGAGCAACTTATACAAGGGGCAGTCCTTGTAAGGAAGCGGGTTGCGACCAGGGAAGACAGGCAGGCAGTCACAGCAGGTGACCGGGACAGTCTCTGGGCAAACAGGCAGGAGGTCACGGCAAGTGACCAGGACAGTCTCTGGGTAAACGGGCAGGAGGTCACAGCAAGTGTCCGGGACAGTCTCTGGGTAAACGGGCAGGAGGTCACGGCAAGTGACCGGGGCAGTCTCTGGGTAAACGGGCAGGAGGTCACGGCAAGTGACCGGGGCAGTCTCTGGGTAAACGGGCAGGTACGACCTGTGACGGCTGAGCCTCCAGGTAGGCTAGCAGGCAGATGGCAGATGAGTGCTCCCAGGAGAGCAGGCGAGAGTCTCAGGATAAGCAGGTGGTCACAGCATGTGACGGCGGAGCCTCCAGGTAGGCTAACAGGCAGGTAGCAGATGAGCGCTCCCAGGTGAGCGGGCAAGAGTCTCTGGACTGGCAGGTGGTCACAGCACGTGACGGCGGAGCCTCTAGGTAGGCTAACAGGCAGGTAGCAGATGAGCGCTCCCAGGTGAGCGGGCAAGAGTCTCTGGATTGGCAGGTGGTCACAGCACGTGACGGCGGAGCCTCCAGGTAGGCTATCAGGCAGGTAGCAGGTGAGCGCTCCCAGGTGAGCGGGCAAGAGTCTCTGGACTGGCAGGTGGTCACAGCACGTGACGGCGGAGCCTCCAGGTAGGCTATCAGGCAGGTAGCAGGTGAGCGCTCCCAGGTGAGCGGGCAAGCTGGTCCATAGACAGACTGACAGGTGTCGGAAGGCAGACCGTCGGACCTCAGGCTACCAAGCAGGAAAGCGGATGACAGGCAGGAATCAGGCAGCAAACTGGCAGGAGACTGGCAGGTAACTGGCAGGTAACTGGCAACGGGACCTGAGGGCTGAAGCAGAGTAGTGAACAGTGCAACAACATTGCTCGGGCACCTCCATTTTGGAGGAGGTGCCTTATATATGGAGGGATCCTCCGGCCATTGGCCGGGGACTCCTTAGGGCGACGCGCGCGGCCCCTTTAAAAGAGGGGGAGGGCGCGCGCGCGCGCCCTAAGCACCGTGACCGGGGGAGAGCGGGCGCTACAGGCAGAGCGGGAGGAAGCCGCCAGGCACGGAGCAGAGAGGTGAGGGGAACAGCGTCCCTGCCTAGCAGGAGGCAGGGACGCAGACGCTACATAGATTCGGGTCTCTCGCCCGGTCCACTTGAAGCGGGGCAAGAGGAGATCGCGTGTAGCGATGCCCAAATATTTGAGCAACCACGGTCACATGAAGGCGACGATGGGAACATGTCACAAGAGGTGGACGATGATGAGACACAATTGCCAGAAAGTCAGGAGGAGGACCAGGGTGCGGAAGTGGAAGACGAGTTGGTGGATGATATAGTAACTGACCCAACCTGGCAAGAGGACATGCAGAGCGAGGACAGCAGCACACAGGGGGAGGGAGGCAGAGCACCCCAACAAGCAGGAAGAAGCAGTGTGGTGGCCGCAGACAGAAGGCAGGCAACCGTTCCCCGTAACACCATCTTGAAGGAAGTTGCCAGTACAACTTCTAGGTCTTCCCGAGTCTTGTTGTTTTTTAAAGACTCTGCTGATACCCCCAAAAAAGCCATTTGCACCACCGGCAAGGCCAGCATCAGCAGGGGTGGCAAAACGACCAACCTGACCACCACCAGCATGATCAGACACATGGCAGCAAAGCACATGACTTTGTGGGCCGAATCCCAGGGTCCAGGAACAGTGTCTGCCGGTGGCACCATTGCTTCTTCCACTGTTGTGCATGCAAGCCAATCCCCTGTCCATGGTGCATGCGGAGACGCCTCCTGCCCTGCACCTGTCGTCACACCCTCTCAAGTAGCAGTATCAGGAAGCACGTCCACGTCCTTGTCCCAGCGCAGCGTTCAGTTGTCCATACCCCAGTCCTTGGAACGCAAGCGCAAATATGCAGCCAACGCCCCGCAGGCCACACTACTAAATTCTCACATTTCACGACTGATTGCGCTTGAAATGTTGCCCTTTAGGCTCGTGGAGATGGAAGCATTCCGCAACCTGATGGAGGCGGCCGTCCCTCGGTACTCGGTCCCCAGCCGCCACTATTTCTATCGGTGTGCCGTCCCCGCATTACACAAGCACGTGTCCCAAAACATTAGCCGTGCTCTCAACAACGCAGTTACTGGCAAAGTCCACCTAACCATGGATGCGTGGACAAGTGCTTGTGGGCAGAGACGGTACATCTCACTAACGGTACACTGGGTTAACATAGTGGAAGCCGGGACCCAGTCGGACCTTGGGACGGAACACGTTCTCCCGACGCCAAGGATTGCGGGCCCTAGGTCATTCAGGGTTGCCCCCATGGTCTACAGCTCCTGCACTTCATCCTCCTCAGCCTCCTCCTCCTCTTCAGCCTCCATCTCCGAAATGACCACATCAGTCACAAGCTGAAAGCACTGCAGTACTGCCTCGGCCTGGCGGCAATAGGCTGTTCTGAAGCTAATATGCTTAGCTGAAAAACCACACAATGCTGAAGAGTTTTGGACAGCTCTGAAAGAGCAAGTAGATCTGTGGCTCACACCGCTGAACCTACAGCCAGGCATGGTGTGTGTGACTATGGCCGGAACCTGGTGGCAGCTCTGAGGCGAGACGAGCTCACACACGTACCATGCCTGGCCCATGTGCTTAACCTCGTGGTTCAGCGGTTTCTCAAATCCTACCTGGAGCTGTTGGTTCTGCTTGTTAAAGTACACCACCTGTGTGCCCATTTTAGAAAGTCAGCTACAGCTTCCGCCGCCCTTGCAGTGTTTCAGCAGCATTTGTAGCTTCTCGCTAACAGACTGGTGTGTGATGTCCCTGCGCATTGGAACTCTACACTGCAGATGTTGGGAATGTTTTGTGAGCAGAAGAGGGCAGTTGTTTACTACCAGCATCAACAAGGCCATCGGTATTCAGTTCAGACTCCACTCATATGACCTCAGGAGAGGACATGGATGTCAGACATGGATGTACCATCCTCCAAAACTTTGAGGACTCCACTAAGATGGTGAGCTGCGATGACGCCATTATTAGCATCACCATCACACTTCTCTGTCTTCTGAAATGCTGTCTGCTCACAATCAAAGAGGATGCATTGCAGGCGGAGCACGATAAGATGGAGCAAGGAACTATACAGGGTGATTACACACAGCCAAGCCTTATCTCATCCCCACGTGGATTGAGTGACAATGAGGAAGAGAAGGAGGAGGAGGAAGGACAGGAGCTAGTTTCATGCACTGTACACGACACTACCTGCACAGCTGTCATACCGTCTGTTCAGAGTGGATGACCAGAGGACAGAGCGGAGGAGGAGAGCATGATCAGTCATCCTCTTGGTGAGAACACGGAAGTCTTGCCTGTTAGTAGTCTGGAACGCATGGCTAAGTTTATGTTACGCTGCCTTTCCCATGATCCTCGTGTTCTCAAAATTTTGGGTGACAGTCATTACTGGTTGGTGACACTTCTAGACCCACGCTACAAGGAGAACTTTAAATCTCTTATTCCTGAGGCGGACAGGTCTACAAAATGGGGCTGTACCCGAAGGCCCTGGTTGCGGAACTATAAAAGAAATTTCCATCTGAAAACGCTTGCGGCAGAGGGCACACTTCGTTGCACAACCAAGGAGTACAGACGAGAGAGACACAACTTCAATCCAGCAGAGGCAGGGGAACACTGTCAAAGTACTGGGAGAATTTTCTCAGACCCTCCCATCGCACATTCCCTGAGGCGCGGGGTACTCTCACAAGGAGTGCAAAGTTGGGAAGATGCTGAGGGAGTACCTTGCCAACCGTACCAACATCCTCCGTGATTCCCCTGTGCCTTTTAATTATTGGGCAACCAAGCTGGATATGTGGAATTAACTGGCTCTTTATGCCTTGGAGGTCCTGGCCTGAACAAGGGCTGGATTGGGCCAGACTTCTCAACACCACCGAATGATAGCAGCGTAACATAAACTCAAATCCAGTGTCTTTTCTTGGGAGGTGTAATCCCATGCACCTTTTCACACCCACACATGGGTATACTCTTCCTGATTTTGTCTATTTGCTCTTGTCCTCCTCCTTCTCCTCATCCTCCACCACCATATCACCAGGGAGAATGTGGTCCATGATGCAACACCCACATAATTTTTTTAAAGAGTGTTTATGATGCCCGTAAAAATTTTTTTTATACAGTATGCTTATGTATACCCCCCAGGGGTAAATGTTTGTCAGCCCATGCACTTAGTGCATGGGCATTACAAGTATAGGAGGCCCGCTCCTTTCTAATGGTAACATTTTTTTATGAGGGCCTCCTCCACGTCTCTTACAAGGGTCATTGAAGTGCCTCCAAATTTTTGGCAGCCCTTGCATTCACTGCATAGGCCAACACTATGGAAGACTCTCTCCTTTCTAATGGGAATTTGTCATTATTATGGCCCTGCTCTATGTGTCTTTAATTTCTCAGTGGGGTTTTTCCTTCATTTGGTCAGCCGTTGGACTCACTGATACCCTATAACTGTATAGCAGACCCTTTCCTTTCTAATGGGAACATGTCGTACTTGTTACTGTGGCCCTGCTCTGTGTGCCTTTAAATTCTTAGTGGGGTTTTTCCAAAAAATTGGTCAGCCATTGGACTCACTGCAGACCCTATAACTGTATAGCAGACTCTCTACTTTCTAATGGGAATTTGTCGTTACTGTGGCCCTGCTCTATGTGTCTTTAAATTCTTAGTGGGGTTTTTCCCAAATTTTGGCAGCCCTTGCAGTCACAGCATGGGTATTACCACTATAGGAGATCCGCTCCTTTATTATGGGAACATTTTTTTAACTGAGACCCTCCTCTATGTCTTTTCAAAGGTGTATTGGGTTGCGTCCAAATTTTTGGCAGCCCTTGCAGTCACTAGATACGCAATAACAGTATAGGAGACCCACTTGTTAATAATGGGAACAACAAAGCATAGCCGGCTGATGGCTCTCATGACTTTCAGAGTCCCTCCATCATAAATAAAACAGGATGTGTCTGATGATGTGTCACACACCACATTGCCAGATAAGGTTGTAAAATGTTAAAATGACATTTCCTGGTGAATGCATTGGTCTTGAAAAATAACGTAAAAAAACAAAACAATAGGATCTTTCTTTAGTATACAAAACAGCGCCACCAATTTAACCTCAATATAATCACATTGTTCAGCTCATGCACCTCCTCCTCCCTCTCCAAAATGACTACATCAGTCACAAGATGACAGCACTGCAGCACTGCCTTGGCCAAGCGGCAACAGGCTCTGATTAAAATAATATCCTTAATGCTTAAATGACAAACCGCCCAGCTCTGCAGAGTTGTTGAAAGCTGTAACACAGCAGCCTGATCTGTGGCTCTCACCGCTGAGCATACAGCCAGGCATGGTCGTGTGTGACAATGGACGGAACCTGGTGACTGAGAAATGACAGCCGGGGTAGATAAGGTTTCCCTCTATGCCAGTCCTTTCACTGAGCTAAAGAATAAGGCTGTGGTGAAATACAACTCCCACTGAGAAGCTGTTACAGATTGAAAAACATTGTGTCCACAAGAGGATTTGATTCTGAGGGATAACCTTTCTCACCCGCTCAAGAGCCCCATAGCAGCTGCAAAGTTAGCGCTATCATGAACTCTCCTGAGGTAGAAACCAAGGCACACCAGAGGATTCTCTGGTGGGACTATCCAACCCTGCCGAGAAGCAGCCCTGGTTAAGAAAAGTTGTGGGAAGGTTCCCGGACACTCTATTTTTATTGAGGAGGAAACACACGCAAACACGGGGAGAACATACAAAGTCCTTGCAGATGTTGTCCTTGCTGGGATTTGAACCCTGGATCCCAGCGCTGCAAAGCTTCAGTGCTAACCACTGATCCAATGTGCTGCCATTCACCCTCTAATTAGTGTTGAGCCACCCCCGTAGTGTTCAGGTTCGGTTCGTCGAACACCAGCATGTTCGCTGAACGGTTTGTCGAACACCGTTAAAACCAATGGCAGGCAAGCAAAAACACATAGAAAACACCTTCAAAGGTGTCCAAAAGCTGACAAACTGCTCAGAAGACACAACTAACACATGGAAAAGTGACAAGTACATATAGTCATGCGAAAAGAAAAGAGGTGAAGGAGTAAAAGGAGGAGGAGACACAGATATAGGCATGACATGCCCTTCTAAAATCAAGAAAGGCTGCTGTAAAATCTAAAAACAGCCTACCAACACCCAGACGTCGTGACAAGAAAATTAAAAAAAGAAATATCTTTAGGTAGAATGGCGGTTCCATTCAGAACACTTTCCTTACAAGACGTAGTGGTATTCCCATTTGGAGTCGTGCCAAAAATGGAACCCAATACATTCGGACTAATCCACCATTTGTCATATCCAAGGGGCAGGTCAGTAAACGACAACATCGATGCGGAACTAGGTACAGTAGTATATAATGTACCTCCTTTGACAAGGCAATCAAGCGGGTCAAGAAGTTCGGGAAGGGGCACCCTAATGGCCAAAACAGACATTGAGGGGGCATTCCGGTTACTTACTACCTGTGCCTCCAAATAGTGTCCGCCTATTGGGCTGCTTCTGGGAAGGAGCATACTATATAGATCGCTGTTTGCCCATGGGGTGGTCCAGATCCTGCTCACTATTTGAGGCAATTAGTTGCTTCCTCGAATGAGTCGTCATGGACGTTTCTAAGGCGGTACATATTATCCATTACCTCGATGACTTCTTATGCCTGGGCCCAAAAGATTCGCCACAGTGTGAATACACACGGTAGTCCACCTGTGAGAAGGAGAGAGCTGGAGGGTGAGCGGCTACCACAGAGCTGAGGGATTAGATGGAGAACGGAAGAAAGAAAGAGGGCGAGGGAGGTAAGGGAGTACGGTGGAAGGCCGACCTGAGCGCCCCCACGTTCCTGCTGGGCGTGGAACAGCTCTGGGAAGAAAAGCCGCTTGCGCATCCTTTTGAGGTTACGGGCGCGAGTGGGCAGAGGGACTTCGCTGGAGTGCGATGCCGACACGGCCAGGCCGTTCCTGCACTTGCGACCTCTGTGTCGCCGGGTTTGTGCCAGAGCCGCGGTGGACCCTGACGGCCAATCCCCCTCTCCCAATGCTGGAGCCTGTCCGCTGGTGGGTTGAGACCTCCCGCGGTGGAGGCAGGTCAAACCTCTGTAATTTAAATTGGCTCTGTAATTTGAATGAGTACACTTTAAATCCTTTTACAAGGATCTATTGGAGGGCAGGTCTGCTGTCAGCAGCCGCAGTAACAGGAAGAGGAAGAGGAGGAGCAAGCCGTGTGCTGCTGTGTTTGGGGTGTGGAGAGTAGAGATGAGCGGTGTTCGACTCGAACTGTTCGCCAATCACAAATTCGAGCTGTTTTTGGCGGTGTTCGAGCCATTTGGCGAACACGAGCGATTTGAAAAAAATTTGATTCTTCGAGGTTATGTTCGATAACTGTTCGTGCACCAAAATCATAACTGGATTTTTTCTCAGTAATGCTGAAAATTAATGTTAATAAGCAGTTTAAGTGTACAGCGGGGCGGGAGGAGGGGCAGGGGATGGATCTCTGCAGGAATAAAGAATGTCTCAATTTTTTTTTCTCTTTCCCGCATTTACAGTGGGGAGGTGCAGTCTGTCAGCCTATCAGCAGCGCACACACGGAGCGAACTGCTTTTTTTCACACAAGCAAGGGCATGTGTCATTGGCAGTGTATGTCACATGTCCTTGCCCTATAAGACCCAGCCATTTTCCCCATCGCCACCATTTTCTCACTGCTGCAGCTGCATGTTAGACGGCACCGCTGTTGCTGTGTGCGCTATACTTTGTTAATTTCAAGCCAATTTTCGCACAAATCTACAGATAGCTTGGGAGTAGGGAATAGTTGTGATTGCAGTCATTTTAAGGACTAGGTCACATCATTTCCTAAGACTTTTATCAGGCAGGTCTGTGCTCTTAAATAGATAGGTTGGGAGTAAAGACTAATTGTAATTGCAGTCCTTTTCAGGGCTAGGTTACATCAGTTCCTATCAGTTTTTGCCAGGCAGGTCTGTGCCAGAGCTGTGCAAGTTTTTTTCACAGCAATTGGCTAAATCTAGCAAAGCAAATCCTTTTTGGCCTATTGCAGAGTGTGTTAGTCAGTGGAGTAGCCTATCTGTGTTGCAAGCTATACCACCTGTGTATAGAATACAAATTTTTTTACTGCACCTAGTGAAGTAAAACCTTTTGGGCATAGCATCATTCTATTAGTCCATCTATACTGACCTCCATCAGGTTGCAAATTAAATTTTTTTTATCTGCATCTAGCTCTGAAAAAATATTTAGGCTTCTAGCAGTGTGTGGGACTTGGTCTATTAGTCCATCTATACTGACCTCCATCAGGTTGCAAATTAAAAATAATTTTTATCTGCATCTAGTTCTGAAAAAATATTTAGGCTTCTAGCAGTGTGTGGGACTTGGTCTATTAGTCCATCTATACTGACCTCCATCAGGTTGCAAATTCAATATAATTTTTTTCTGCATCTAGCTCTGAAAAAATATTTAGGCTTCTAGCAGTGTGTGGGACTTGGTCTATTAGTCCATCTATTCTGACCTCCATCAGGTTGCAAATTCAATATAATTTTTTTCTGCATCTAGCTCTGAAAAAATATTTCAGCTTCTAGCAGTGTGTGGGACTTGTTCTATTAGTCCATCTATACTGACCTCCATCAGGTTGCAAATTCAATATAATTTTTTTCTGCATCTAGCTCTGAAAAAATATTTAGACTTCTAGCAGTGTGTGGGACTTGTTCTATTAGTCCATCTATACTGATCTCCATCAGGTTGCAAATTAAATTTTCTTTATCTGCATCTAGCTCTGAAAAAATATTTAGGCTTCTAGCAGTGTGTGGGACTTGTTCTATTAGTCCATCTATACTGACCTCCATCAGGTTGCAAATTAAAAATAATTTTTATCTGCATCTAGCTCTGAAAAAATATTTAGGCTTCTAGCAGTGTGTGGGACTTGGTCTATTAGTCCATCTATTCTGACCTCCATCAGGTTGCAAATTCAATATAATTTTTTTCTGCATCTAGCTCTGAAAAAATATTTCAGCTTCTAGCAGTGTGTGGGACTTGTTCTATTAGTCCATCTATACTGACCTCCATCAGGTTGCAAATTCAATATAACTTTTTTCTGCATCTAGCTCTGAAAAAATATTTAGACTTCTAGCAGTGTGTGGGACTTGTTCTATTAGTCCATCTATACTGATCTCCATCAGGTTGCAAATTAAATTTTCTTTATCTGCATCTAGCTCTGAAAAAATATTTAGGCTTCTAGCAGTGTGTGGGACTTGTTCTATTAGTCCATCTATACTGACCTCCATCAGGTTGCAAATTAAAAATAATTTTTATCTGCATCTAGCTCTGAAAAAATATTTAGGCTTCTAGCAGTGTGTGGGACTTGGTCTATTAGTCCATCTATTCTGACTTCCATCAGGTTGCAAATTCAATATAATTTTTTTCTGCATCTAGCTCTGAAAAAATATTTCAGCTTCTAGCAGTGTGTGGGACTTGTTCTATTAGTCCATCTATACTGACCTCCATCAGGTTGCAAATTCAATATATTTTTTTTCTGCATCTAGCTCTGAAAAAATATTTAGGCTTCTAGCAGTGTGTGGGAATTGGTCTATTAGTCCATCTATACTAACCTCCATCAGGTTGCAAATTCAATATAATTTTTATGTGCATCTAGCTCTGAAAAAATATTTGGGCTTGTAGCAGTGTGTGGTACTCATTGTAATAGGTCATCTATACCAAGCTCCACCAGCTTTGAAATTAATAATAATTTTTAGCAGCATCAAGCCCTGAAAATAATTTTTCTTCCCAATAGTGGTAGCAATAGAAATATGGGGCGCGTGCCTGGCTAACAAAAATATACGCTTCATAACAAAAAACACCAGCCTAGCGCATTGCATTAGTAAGATGGCATCATCGTCTCTCCCAGTGCTAGGCCTACTACGCCGGCTAGCATTCCTGTGCCTAAAACACAATGTATGGGTCCGCGCTAGCCATTATGTTGAGGGGTCTAAAGCTGCTGCTAACGCTTTATAACAATTCAATTGGCAGATTTTCACAGAGCTCTTCCCCAACGCCCACCCATCGGGCAACAGTTGCCCACCCTCCCTATGGGATCTAGTGGCGAATAGTTGATGCCATTAATCAGAGCGTCAGTTGCCCCGTCGATGTGGCAAGCGTACAGTAAGGCATGGGAAGAGTGGACACGACTAGTAGCAGGCAGACTGGTTGACCAATGTGAACAAGCCAGATCACAAGTCACCATAGTATTTCTCCACCAGCTAATTATGAGGGGCATATCAGGGGCGTCAGCGCAGCGGTGTCAGACCGGAGTAGCATTTCACTTCCAACTACTGAATTGAGGAGATGTGACAAAGATTCATCATCAGACAATCCATAAAAGGGTGGAAAAGGGGTCAGCCAAGTCAGGAGTGTAGACGTTCCGTCCCGTGTCTCTAAAATTGATTTCTCACATCATATCCCTAACACCATTAACATGACACTCACAATTTGAAACAACACTACTGTCTACTGCATTTGTGATCGCCTTCTTCGGGGCGCTATGCATAAGCGAATTAGTCCCTCAATCCAAAATTACCACCAGTGGAGGCTTATTACACCAGGACGTAGTCATAGTCAATAATGCAATACGTCTACGCATATGCCAATCGAAAACGGTTCCAGCGGGCAGGGGCACTTGGGTACTTCTACAACCCACAAACGGTACACTGAGTCGGGTAACAAAAGTAAAAACATATCTAACCATCAGATCACAAAGTAATTTCTTCCTATCACACATTGATGGAACGCCATTATCAAGATACCAGTTCCAAGCTATATTTAATAAATGCATAACATCGGCAGGGAACCACCCCAAAGATTACCGGACACAATCATTCTGCATAGGCGCGGCCACGGAAGCAGCAAGAGCAGGACTGTCAGAAACGGAAGTTCAGAGGATAGGGAGATGGCGATCCACGTGTTTGGCGAGATACATAAGACCGGACTTGTTATCCTAACGTGGTTTGTTTCTTTTACAGGTGACGCTAAGCCAACAGTGTGGGTGATAGGCCACTCGTATATATATTGGGCAGAAAAAAGGGTGAAAGTCTGCCCAGGCGGGAGGAAATTAGAGTTTCATAACACATATTTCAACTGGAGAGGTATTAGAGGCCTGTTATGGCCACAGGTACTAATGGAGGTAATCAAGGTAGGGAGAGAGGCAAGAGGTCTGGTCATCTTAGTTATACAGGCCGGGGGAAACAACCTAGGTCATCACAAGAGCGCATAACTAATGGCAATAATGAAACTAGACACTGAGCGCTTCAGAGAATTTTTCACAAAACTAGCTATAGTAGGGTCAGAGATTGTGCCGATAGCGGTATGGGAAGGTGCGCGAGACATCACGGCCATCGAACGGACAAGGCGGGTAATAAATATTCGGATGGCAAAATTTAGAAGAGACAGAGGCGGTGTAGTGATACGACACCGACAACTGGAAGGAGATAAAGCAGGCCTCATACGGCCCGACGGTGTTCACTTAATGGATATTGGACTGGACATATTCCTGTCAGGACTCCAGGACGGAGTGGAACAAGCGTTAAGAGTGATGGGTGGGGGTCAGAGTCCTGCAGGATCCTCCGTGGCCTGGAAATAGAAAGGACATGTTGGAGAGTTACACTTGTTGGCCAACTTGCCGGAGTGGAGACCCAGGGCATGCTGCAACAAGCTGAATTATTTTAGAAATTCCTTTCTAATGGAAAGAGTATAAATAGTTAATAAAGCTGAGACCGATCCTCACCCATCCAGTTGTAAGAGTTACATTATTGTATTGTCAAGGAAAGGGGGGCGGTAGGGGGGCTGAGCATCTGGGTTTGGTTGGGGGTCCCCACAGTCTGCCTAGGCTAGATGCATTTAAAAATTCTTATTAGATACACAGGCGGTGCAGCTTGCTTCGCAGCTGGGCTACTACGCCCAAAGTATTGCCTAGGCTAGATGCAGTTAAAAATTCTACGCTGACTAGCAGACACTGAAGCTTTGGAGCAGACCTCTGAGTAAACAGCTCTTCAGACTCAACCATCTGTGTAACCCCAAGCCATAGTGTATGTAGTTTCTTACAGCTAAAAGGGGGGGGGGAGCGACTCAACCCACCTCGAATTGACAATGCCAACGTCACGTAAGACACAGCAAGGGAACTCCAAAAAGAGTCTCCATTTTTTCCCAAAATTGCGGCACAGACACCACTTAACCCTAGAACACATACCTGGGGCCTCGCAGGCCCGCCCTGTTAATTGTTTTCTATTTTCTGCAAGATTACTTTAGCTAGAATTTTGAAGCTCTAGGTATTCTTCATGTATATAGTTGTTTGTCATTTGACTTTGAGTTATTCCATGTTATTTGCACACGGGCATAAAAGGCCCCAGGTATGTGAAAGTGTAGATTTTTATGGTCATGCGTTCTAGGGTTAAGTGGCATCAATTGCCCCACAGTTGCTTAAAACGGTTGGTGAGGTGATTTTACCAAATCCTCAAGCTTTTAGTCTCCCCAGAATGACACAGGGGTAGAAAAGTCCTTGCGACTCCATGATTTGTTCATCTTTATGAACGTGAGTCTGTCTACATTCTCAGTGGACAGCCACGTGCGCTTATCTGTCAGCACACCACCAGCAGGGCTGAACACATGTTCAGAGAGAATGCTGGCTGCAGGGCATGACAAGAGCTCCAAGGCGTGAGTGGCGAGCTCCGGCCATTTTTCCAGATTGGAATCCCAAAATGAGCAAGGGTCCAGTGACACAGTCATGGCTTCGATGTTCACTTCGAGATACTCCTGTACCATCCTCTCTAGGCGTTGACTATGTGTCAGACTTCTTGTCTCCTGTGGCCTTGCAAAGGATGGTCTAAAAAAGTGGTGAAACGATTCCACAAAATTGCTGTTACCAGCAGATACTGTGTTATTGTTACGGTTTGAGTGATGAAGACTCGACAGTCCCATGATTGGCAAGTTAGAACTGTGAGATTCACTACGTGCACCACTGGTGTTTTGTGGAAAAGCACATGTAAGATTCTGCAACAGCATCTGCAGATACTCCTGCATGCGTAAATCCCTTTCTATGGCAGGAATTATTTCAGCAAATTTACTTTTGTACCGGGGATCTAAGAGTGCGGCAACCCAGTAGTCGGGATTACTTCGAATTCTGACAATCCGAGGGTCATGTTGCAGGTAGTGCAGCAAGAAGGCACTCATGTGTCTTGCGCATCCAGGAGTACCAAGTCCTTGTTGTGTTGGTAGCGAGGTAAGGATCATGCTTCCTTCCTCTGCCCTCTCCCCCCAACCTCGCACAACAGAAATGTGATCAAGGTCTCCCTCATCTGATGAGTCTTCTATGCCCATCGCCAGTTCGTCCTTCACTTCGTCCTCGGCTCCTGCACCTTCCTCAACAGTTTGGCTGCTACCATGCGCCCTGGTTAATCCCTCTCCCCCACCCTCCCATGCCTGCCGCCTTGGTGCTGCCGACCGTCTGGACCTTGGAGATGTTATCCCTTCTGCATACGACTCCTCCTCTACTTACTCCACCTCCTCTTGTCCCACCACCTGACTCTGAATTCTGTTTAATGTGTGCTCCAGCATGTAAATCACCAGAAAAGTCATGCTGATAATGGCACCGTCGTCAGCACTAAACATCTTCGTCGCCATTTCAAAACTGTGCAGATGGGTGTGTGGCGCCCCTGAGGGTTGAGTCGCCACAGAGTTACTGCATCTCACCCAGAGGTGTGGTATCTCACCCTCAGGTAAGGAAGGCGAATGGCTCGGGACCATAACACCTGCATCCAACACATACCCGCAGTGGGGGTAGGGCGAGATTGCTCCTAAGAGAGCGCACAATCCCAGGTCCCTAGCTGGCGGGAGGGTCCTATGTAGTGGGTGCTTAGGGGAGCACATGACAGGGAGAGAATAAATAGGAAGCCATCTTAGAAAGAGCAAGCCAGTCAGAGGAGGAAAAGTGACAGGAGCAGAGGCTCTGCATGAGCTCTGCTGCGGAGGCGTGTCTAGCCTGGGAGGCCCAGGACTGAAGGAGAGAAGAGAGGAGTGGGAGCAGGAAGGCTCCAGGAACCAAAGGGACCCTAGGGGTACGGGACATGCAGAAGGCCACCCGTACTCCCGCTGCTACCAGGAGGTAGAGGGGTCAGGCCAGATAAGGGGAACCGGTCCCTCAACTAGCGGAGAAACAGCAAGGCTCAACTAGAAACCAGAGGCTGCAGCATTTCATGTACTGCAGGCCAAAGTCCACACAGTTTCACTAAGAAGGTAGCCACATAGGACCCAGGGGACGGAACACACGTCGCCCGCCAAGACCCGAGGATACCGGATAGAAGTGTCACTGGGTGTGAGGTGCAGGGAGAAGGCCAGAGAATGGACACACAGAAGGGGGTCCTGCTAAGTACTCCGGAGCTATCTGGGGGTGGACTGAGCCCCTCACTGAGTACGCACAGCACGACAGGGGAGATTGCTCTGGTACCTGTAATCTGGACTGCAACAACTGTGAGTAAAGATCTTGGGACTGCATCACACCGACTCTGTGTTCATTACTGACTCCCTGCACTACAACCGCCATCATCCACCCACACTGCCCTGAAGCTACACTCTTCCTGTGGGGAGCAATAATACCATTGCTGCAAAACCACCAGCTTCAGAGGACTGTTCCGCAGCGGCGGCCCCTTTGGCCGCACTCCACAGGTGGCGTAGTCAGACATTATAAAACCTATATATACAAATTACCCTTGGATTGACCGCCCTGGGTCACGGACCGGGTCACCGCCACAGTGACTGCAACCCCCAGCGTCTACCGGCCCGGCTCCAGGTACCCCACGGCCCAGGGGGCGCGTCAACTTCATAGGTCCCTGATCTGAGACCACTCCTGCAGCGTGATTTGCCCCACCTCTGGATCTCGTTGGCCCAGGCTATACGTCAGTAATTATTGCACCAGGGCTTGTCGGTGCTGCCACAGTCGCTGCAACATGTGCAGAGTTGAATTCCACCGTGTCGGCACATCGCATTTCAGCCGGTGAACTGGCAGGCCCAACGACTACTGTAGAGATGTAAGTCGTGGAGCTGTGGGATGCGAACGGCGGAAGTGAGCCCACAGCGACCGTGCCCTCTGCAGAAGGTCATCTAGTCCGGGATAGTGGGCTAAAAATTGCTGGAATACCAGGTTCAACACGTGAGCCATACAAGGCACGTGTGTGACATTGCCCCGGCGAAGGGCCGCACCCAGGTTTGCAGCATTGTCGCACACGGCCTTCCCTGGTTGCAGGTCCAGTGGAGACAACCATTCATGAAACTGGGTCTCCAGAGCTGACCACAACTCCTCAGCTGTGTGACTCACATTTCCCAGACATTTCAAAGTAAACACTGATGCCGTTGAGCCCTGCTGCCAGCATAGTAAGGAGGTGTGCATGATTCCTTCTGCGCAGTTAGAAAGCTGGTGGCATTACCAGACAGGCTTTGGGTGCAGGTGGAGGACTGAGAGGAGGTTGAGGAGGCAGAAGCAGTGGAGTAACTTCGAGATAAAAAGGATTGACGCACAACTCGTGGGGACTGCAAGACTTGGACAGCAGCCCCTTGTCCTGCTGTCACCATAGTTACCCAGTGCCCAGTCAGCGACATGTAACGCCCCTGTCAATGCCTACTCGTCCAAGTGTCTGTGGTGAAATGCACCCTGTCGCACACAGAGTTTCTCAAACAAGCGGTGATGTTGTGTGCGACATGGTGGTGGAGCGCATGCACACCATTCTTTGCGAAGTAGTGCCCTCTGGATATCTGGTACTGGGGCACTGCGACGGACATAAGGCCTCGAAAATCCTCTGTGTTCTCCAGGCGGAAAGGCAGCATTTCTGTAGCCAACAGCTTGCAGATGGTGAAATTCAACCTCTTAGCTTTGTCATGGCTAGGCGGAAATGGTCTTTTACTTGTACACATCTGAGGGACCGAGGGCTGGCTTTTGTGCTTAGACGGGGTTGAGTAGGGTGTCCCCGGCAAACTGCCGGTCTGTGAGGAAGATGCAGTCAGACATGTTATGTTGCCTTGATCCAAAGGTGGTGCTCTCGATGTCGGAGAGCGCTCAACACCAGCAGGTGTTTCCACTTCCCAATGAACTGACGGCCTGCCAATCACACTGGCTGTTGCGGGTAAAAAGGTGGCAGGTCTGCGTCCAAAAACATGTGTGACTGCTGTCCCCCCAGTCACAGAGGATGAAGAGGCTGCGGATGCACAAGATGGGGCAGACGGTGGTTGGCCCGGCCCGCTAGGCCGCATTGTAGCACAGTGAGCTTCCCACTGCAACTTATGCTTCATATCCATGTGACGGTACATGCATGAAGTACTCAAGCTATGGATTTTTTGGCCTCTACTTAGCTTTTGGTGACAAATATTACAGATAACACGAGTTGGGTCATCCTTATTGATCTGAAAAAATGCCCAGGCTATGCAAGGCTTAGATCCCATGCGACCTGAAGAGCCACTACGACTTGTGGTCAGAGGCAGAGTTGTGGTTGAGGATGCAGATGTTGACGTGCTTCCAGTACTCCGTCTCTGTCCAGGAAGGCGCAACCTAACCTCATCGTCAATAGCATCTGTGACGCCCTGCTGCGCTTGGTATCACAGATCCTAGAAGAGTGCATTGATGGAATCCTCCACAAGAGGCCCCCATAAACATTGACACATATCCACCTTCCACCTCAGACCAGCAGAGTGAGCCCGTTAGGGATATAAATAGGGAAGGTGGAGCTAGGCAGTTCAGTTCCTCTGAAGAGTTCCTGCAGTAGAGAAGCCTAAGAGAGGTCAGTCTGCAGTGGAGCTCAGTCTAGTCTACAGAACTCAGTTAATAGTTCAGCAGTGGAGCACGAGGCTCCGGCTAGCTAGATTCAGGGAGCCCAGATAGAGCTTAAGGTGTGCCGGCGCCATAAGATCGGTGAAGCGCGGCAAGCTGCCGTTAGTGTGTATAGCCTAGTGAGGGCCCGAGTAGGCCGAAGGCGAGTGGCGAGTTAGTACATAAGGGGCAGAGGAGCTTAACCAGCTCACCCTGAAGCATTTACCGGACACCGGATCCGAGCTTACCGGGACCTCTATGACCCAGTAAGGCATAACCGGAATCCCTGGAGAACTACAAGTCCCAGGATCGCTAAGGTGCTGATATGTAACAGAGCCAGGAGACGCTTAGGCCCCGCATACTGGGAGCGTGAACTCCAAGAGAAGGCCCTACCACAAGGTCAGCCAGTGCAGGACAGAGACAAAGTTAGGCCTAGCTCCAGCCAGGTCAGAAACTTACTACGCAGAGGCAAGAAACAGGAGGCCCTACACCCGCTCATTGGGGAGGATCCTGATATGCACCCTTCACCCTACAGTGCTCCGGGATGTGCCTGAATTTCCACCAGTAAAAGGTACTGAAGTGACTACCGTGTCCGTTCCCGTTCTTGCTCTGATCCAGCTGGGTCTCGCCTGTTCTGCATTCCCCCTGCATACGCTGCCCTGAGACCTAACTCCACCTGTGGGGAGCTATACCATCGAGCTGCCTTATCACCGGCCTCAGTGGACTGCTGCAGCGCTGGTGCTTCTCACCAGATACCACAGGTGGCGTCACAAATTCTTATAAAATTAACAATTATCCACCCTTTTAAAGAGTGACCCCAGGGTACGGGCCCGGGAGCCGACCACCGCGACATCCCCAAGGCCAGGCAAAGGCCCGGGTACCGAGTCATCCCCATCCCCTGGGCTAGTCACATCCTCCTCCACCTCCTCTGCTGACCTCATCGACTGGCTGACTGTGAGTTGACAGTAAGTGGGATCTCCAACCTCGTCATCATCACCCTGTGTGTTCTCACACCCGTCGTCCTCAGAGCCAACCTCTTCCTGCCCTGACCGAAAAGTCAAGTTGTCGCTCCAATCAGGTATTTGAGTCTCATCATCGTCTTCATCATTGTCTCCACCAATAGGAGTTACAGTTTGGGAACGAGGGTCTACATTATGCTCAGAACCTTCTTCATCTGGTCCTGGATCCGACTTATAAAGATTCTTGGCATCAGTGCAGATCATTTCCTCGTCTGGATTAACAGAAGCTCTGGAGCAGACCTCTGTTTCCCAGGTTATAGTATGAGTAAACAGCTGTGCAGACTCAATCATCTGTGTTACCCCATAATCAGACGGGCAGCTGGAGACTTGGGAGCTGTGAGGAAGCAAGTGCGATTGGGGTGACACCTCTGAAGACTGGAGTATTTGTGATGTTGAAGTTGAGGTGGAGGAGAGCCCACTTGAAGGAGCACTTGATATCCGCTGAAGCACCTGCTGTTTTTGTGCCTCATCTGGAATTTGTAGCGATGGGCGTGTCCGTAAGAAAGGGAATCGTATCACATTGTCCACGAAAAGAAGTAGACATCTTAGTTTGGCTGGAAGATGGTCTTTCTTCTGCAGATGTTATGTTATGCCGTCAGGGTCCACCGCGGCTCTGGCACATCCCGACGACACGGATGTCACATGGGCAGGAACAGACTGGCCGTGTCGGCTTCGCACTTTTTTGGTTTTAGAAGGGCATGACATGCCTATATCTGTGTCTCCCCTCCTTTTACTCCTCCACCTCTTTTCTTTTCGCATGACTATAAGTACTTGTCACTTTTCCATGTGTTAGTTGTGTCTTCTGAGCAGTTTGTCAGCTTTTGGACACCTTTTGAAGTGTTTTCTATGTGTTTTCTATGTGTTTCTATGTGTTTTTTTGTTTGCCTGCATTGGTTTTAACGGTGTTCGATGGTGTTCGACGAACAGTTCGACGAACAGTTCGGCAAACATACGGGTGTTCGACGAACCGAGCCGAACTCGAACACTACGGGGGTGGCTCAACACTAGTGGAGAGAGCTCCTGGTAAGGGAAGTTTTTTTTTTCCATCTGGGACTTTTGTCTACCCCCTTCCCAGGAAAGCAGGCTTGTTCTTGGATTGGCCTCCGGGGCTGGGCCCCCGGCTCCTGCCCCCAGGTCCAAACCGGTGGGGGTTGGGAGGAATACCATCCCGGCTGGGATGACCAGGTCCGGACAAGGCAAGGGGTCCGGCATGAAAACCAGACGGCCCCCAAGGCCACAGTCGCGGCGGCTCCTCCCCCCGGAGGTAGGTCGAGTACGAGCAGGGGTGCTGCAGCGGTGCCCCTTGAGTGGGGCATAAAGGTGGGGAAGGAGTCCACTGTCAACTATGGCTCCCGCTTCCATGCGCACCTCTGCGAGTATGAGGACGCCTCAAAGAAGCTAAAATCCCTCTGGGGGGAGTTGAGGGTAGCTCAGGAGAGGTCCGACAGGGCCTCTAGCAGCAAGAAGTCTGAGCAATCAACCGCGGTCAGGAGGTTTAAGAAGGACATCCAGGAGGTGGAGAGCTGGCGGTGTGCCATCCTTGCCGGCAGCGGGCCATTCAGAGAAAAACTGGAGAACGACAACCAGTTCAGAACCATGGCCGGTGGATCTCTGGAGGGGTCACGGAGCTCCAGCCAGGTGGTGGAGGTGGAGGATGAGGAGGAGGTAGAGGACTGTAAGGAGGAGGTTGCGCCCTACCCGCCATCTGGTGGCCTGGTAAGTGATCTCCAGGCATCGCATAGCAGGATAGCCCCTGAGCAGATGGCTCTCCCGTCTGACTCTAGCCCTTCAGAGGGCAGCGGAAGTGAAGGGGAGGATGAGGATGGTGGTAGTAGTAGTGAGGGGGGCTGCCTCGTCACGAAGCAGATCAGGCAGATTGAGTCCCCGTTACATTTTAACAAGCTAACGTTCGGGGACGAGATCAGCGAGGATGAGGCAGCCGGGAGGGGGATGAAGAGGAAGAAAGCAAAGAAAAATAAAGCATCGGTAACACATAAATTTGTGTATGTCCCCCTCTCTGGGGCCCCCCGGTCCCATTGTGCGGCACCAGCTACCCACCCCGGCTCGGGCTCTGTTGTGGGTCCACAGCGAGGGAGCGGGGAGACTGTAGGCCATGGCACGCAGAGCGCCGCCTCTGTTTGAGCAATAAAGGTGGTGTGTTGGATGTGTCTGACATGGAGCATGGCACGGAGGGCGGCCCGGCGGTGGGCAAAACCTGTGGGGGTGCTCAGGCTGTGTCCCCTGTGAGAGAGGGGGCTGGCCTGGCACCTGGCGTGCCTGCTGGCGTGCGGGGGGCGGCGAGCGCAACTGTCGCTGCCACCCGCACTGCTGGAGGTACACTGGCAGCCGGGGCCGCATGTACAGCGGCGTGTGCTGGGGTGTCTGGGTCCCCCATTCACGGATCCGCTAAAACTGGTTCACCTTTGGGGACCCAGGCACCTGGTAAGGCACCTGGCAAGGCAAAGAGTGCGGGGCCTGCGGCTCCGGCAGAGCCGGCTCGTAATAAGAAGGTGGTGGGGCCTGCTCCCCTGGTGGGGTCCACATCGAAGTCGGGGTCCTGGCGCAAGGGCCCAGTAAGGGGTCAGCGCCGGGGACTCCGCCACTGGTGGATGCTGAGGGGGAGTCGCCTAGCCTAGGGCTGGCCGCCGGAGTAGCTGTGGCCAAGCTCTTTGAGGCCAAGGGTGTGACGCTAGGGAGTGCTGTGCCCCTGGGAACTGGTGCGGCTGGACTGAGGACCCCTGAGAGTAGACCCGGCCTCCCTGGTGTCCCCTGCCCAGGTGGAAGTCGCCTCAGAGGGCCGCACTGTGCTGCCAGGTGCAGGGGGCATAGCTTCCCATGTGGGGTCCGTCCATGTGGGCATGGCCACGTCCGGGGGTGGGGCTTGGCGCCGTTGGCAGCTCCTGGAGCTGTAGAGACCGCAGCTGCGGTCAGTACCAGTGGGGGGGCTACTGCTGCTGCGGCTGAAGGGGGTGCCTGCCTGTCGGGGTCCCCTGTGTCTGGGGGCTTACCTGGGGCAGGGGCTCCGGCAGTGCAGGTGTCCAAAAGTGCTGCAGCAGGGCTGGATGGTGCTGGAGGAGGAGCTACACCTGGCTCTCTTCCTGCCAGTAAGGCAGGAAGCTACAGGTCTGCTGGGAACAGTAGTGCTGCACTTCTTAAAGCGTGTAGTGTGGTCCTTAAAGGGCCAGCAGTGCTAAGCACAGAACCCCCCCAGCAGGGAAGACGCCACCAGAAGTTGGCAGTACTAATAACACTGGTAATGAGGACACTGGAAATAGTGAAACGGTGCATAAAAAGTGTGCCCAAAAGATAAAAAACACCAACCCCAGTGCACATGGGAGTGATAGAGGGGCGAGAGGGGTGATTGTGGACACGAATGGGGATGGTGTGGGTATGGATGTGTCTGTGGTTGAGGATGCAAATGGTGGTGTGTCTGCGGTAGGGGGTGTGAATGGAGTGTCTGTTGGTAGCGGGGTGCACAGGGAGGGGGCTGGTCCATCTGCCCCCCCGGCCGCGAGGCCCCAGAGTTTTGCGTGGGTAGTGGCCGGGGCCTCGGGGTCTTTCCGGGGGGTTTCTTCGCCTCTGGACCTCAGGGACGGTGACTTGCGATGCCGTTTTCTGGAGGCCCTCAAGAAGGGAGAACGGGCAACCATGGTAGAGGGAAGAGAGGTGGACCTGGCCTTTTGGCTGGATAAGCACGGCCAGGCTGCCTTCCATGATAAAAGGGAGGGTGAGACAGTATGGTCCATCTCGACAGCCGGGCAGGGGGTGGCCAGGAGGAATGTGGTCCATCTTCGGTGGAGGGGCAGTGAAGCGTGCCCGCCTAGAGCGAAGGTCGTGGAGCTCCTCCTGAATATGGACTTCATGGCGATTGACATCTTTGCCCTGATCCATCCTTTGGGTACCTCCATATTCAACATCAGTTTTGTTCGGCCGGAGGGCTTAGAGCTTTTATGGTCGAATTTTGAACTGGTGAAGGGGGAGCCCAGCTGGCGAGACTTTGCCGTGCAGGCGGTGTCTAGCCAAAATGGCGTAAAGAAGGTGACCGTTCTGACCAATAACAAGTCAATTTCTGGGATCGATATCAGGACGTGGCTTTCTCGTTATGGGGAAGTCACGGAGGTCCCAAAAAAGAACAGGGACGAGTTTGGCATTTGGTCAGGGGGCTCGACCTTCATGATGAAGTTGAATGTTTCAGGTGGTACTGTCACCCACATCCCCTCCTCGGCATTCCTGGGGAGGGACAGGATCCTGATCTTCTACCAGGGGCAACCGAAGGTCTGCCACAGGTGCGGTGACCCCCACCACTTCAGCGCGGGCTGCAAGGTACAGAAATGTGCCTTGTGTGGTGGGGTAGGTCATCTGGCCACGGCCTCTGGTGACATTAGGTGCCACCTGTGTGGTGATTTAGGTCACCCGTATAGCTACTGCCCCCGCTCCTTTTCCAACACCATCTCTTATCAGGCGGGGGAGAGCCATGGGGGGGTCCCTAGCGGTGCATCCCCTGCTGGAACTGGAGGTGGGGGTGGGAGGGAAGCTGAGGGGTCAGTGAGGAAAGGTGAGGCAAACACACCGGCCCACCAGTGGCAGCAGGTGAGGCGCCGAAAGGACAGGGGGCAGGATAAACCTCAGGCGACTGGGGTGATGACTGTCCCCTCCCCGGAGGCTGCAGCCAGAGCCTCTGAGGCCCTGGGGGAAAAGGCGGTGAGCGAGGAGATCAGGAGGATGGAGAGGGAGGAGGCGGCTGCTTCTGATAACTCCTCCCAGTATGAAATTCTGGGTGAGGAGGTGGTGAAGCAGCCAAAAAAAACAGGTGACAAGAGTACCAGTAGTCGGAGAAAAAAGAACAGGAAAAGGGCAAAAAAATCTAAAGCCCCCCCCTGACCACTTCGGTGCCTACAGAAGGGCTTACTGGCTCCCCTCTGATCCCCCTCTCCAATCGGTTCCAAGCCCTCGATGACTCTGCTGTGTCGGAGGTCCAGAGGTGAGGAAACCTGTACTGGGAAGGAGGTGTCCGATGCTGGAGGGGCGGGCATGGACACCTCGGTATCCCTAAAGAGGAGGGGTGACTCGGGCTCCTCCTCAGACGGCGAGACAAAGAAGGGGGGTACGGTGAAAAAGAAGGCCATCTAACTCAATCACCCATGATGGCGGAACCTACCCCGTTGACTCTGGCATCGATTAATGTCGCCAGCATTAAGTCAGATGCGGCCAGATTTACGGCCTTTGATTTTTTCACCCGAGTTGAGGCTGACATTTTATTCTTGCAGGAGACCAGACTAACGGACATGGGGGCCATTTATAAAGCAAAAAGGGAGTGGAGGAGTGGGCCCTCATACTGGTCTCTTGCGGCCGAGCCATATAGTGGGGTCCTTTTTAAGGCCGCTTCGTTGGAATGCAGACGGGTGATAGAGGTAGAAATGGGGAGGTGCTTGGTTCTTGATGTATTCATGAGGGGACAAGAGCTTCGGCTCATTAATATCTATGGCCCGCAGTCTAAGTGGGACCGTAAATGTCTCTTCCTGAAGATCAAGCCCTATCTTTTTAAGAGCCCGAAGGTGGTCTTCGGTGGGGATTTTAGCACTATAACAAGATCCCGTGATAGGGGAGGCCCCGGAGACCGGCTGGCTTATGATAGCATAGCCTTTAATAGTATAGGGAGTCAAGCTCGCTTGGTGGATGTCCACATCCAGCACACCCCAGGTCACGGGGGTTTCACCTTTCATAGGGGTAGCAGTAGGTCTAGGATAGATAGTTTTTTTTTAAAGGTGGAAGCCGTCTCTTCTGCAGTGTCCGCTGTTGAGGTGGAATTCTCCAACCACTGTTTTATTTTATTTTCCTTGAATGTTAAAGAGACGCCCCGGATGGGGAGAGGCCTATGGAAGCTGAATTCGTCCCTGTTGGAAGAAGCTGATGAAAGACAATCCTTTGAGGAGTTTCTTCAGAGCCAGGTACCTCTGTTGGGTCTCTGTAGCACTAAGTCTGAGTGGTGGGAGATCTTCAAAGAAGGGTTGCAAGTAGTGTTGAGCGATACCTTCCGATATCGGGAAATATCGGATCGGATTGGATCGGACCGATACCGAAAAAGTATCGGATATCGCCGATTCCGATACCGGAAACCAATGCAAGTCAATGGGACATAAATATCGGAATTAAAATAAACCCTTTCTTTCCTTGTAGGTTATTTCTACATGAAGGAAAACAACTAAGAATAATGTAGAATGTATTGGGGGAGGTGGGGGAGACAATAAAGGCATAGAGGTTTAGCCCAGTCAAATGGAATAGCAGGAATTACTATTTTTTTATTATGTTCTGAGTTACGGAAATATTAACTATGTTAAGTATTTTTATATTTTGTCAGATATTTATGTTTCACTACTTCCATGCTCTTCACCTTCTTTTTTACTTCTCCCACACTTTCTCCTTCATCATCCTCAGCATCTTTTTCATCCACTTCTTCTTCACCTTCTTCTTCTTCACCTTCTTCGTATTATTCTTTTTTTTACATTCTTCATATTCTACTTCTTCATCATATTCTTATTTGTGACAGGCATTCCTGTAGTTGTTATCTATAAAAGGTTGGACATTACACCTTTCGTTCTGCCCGTCACAAAAGATTTACAACAGGATTTGTCCGCGTTCAGTTTGGCCTGCAACAGCAGGTCTTTTCCAGGGGCACCACGAGGAGGAACGGACTCACCCCCATACACTGCTTAGTCATCTTCTGCTTATAATTTAGATATTATCTTTTGCTCTGATTTTTAGTCTTATGCTTAATGTTCTTCCGCTTTTTGTTCTGCAGCTTCTTGTATTTCTGCTTCTTGGTTTTCTGTCTCTTGTTCTTCTGTATCTTGGTGCTTATCTTCTCTTCTTTGTCTTCTTGGTCAACTTCTTCAGGGTCATCTTCTTGGTCTTCTTCGGGGTGGTCTTCAGGGTCGTCGTCTTCGGGGGTCCTCATCTTCGAGGTCCTCGTCTTCTTCGGGTTGGTCTTCTGGGTCCTCGTCTTCGGGGTCCTCGTCTTCTTCGGGGTGGTCTTCAGGGTCCTCGTCTTCTTCGGGGTGGTCTTCAGGGTCCTCGTCTTCTTCGGGGTGGTCTTCAGGGTCCTCGTCTTCAGGGTCATTGTCTTCGGGGTCCTCGTCTTCTTAGGGTTGGTCTTCAGGGTCCTCCTCTTCAGGGTCCTCGTCAGGGAGATCCAGAGTGATTACCAAGAACCATTTCAAAAAGCTTGAACTTGGAAATGTAGCAGAAGGTACAAGAAAGCTGAGGAACTACCGAGGACCAGCTGACGGTACTGGAACCCGGATGGGTAGCAGAAGGTACAAGAGCCAATGGAACTACCGAGGACCAGCTGATGTTACTGGAACTCGGTTACTAAGCAGGAGGTACCTGTGCCAGAAAGCACTACCAAGGACCAGCAGACGTTGGTGGAACTTGGATACCGAGAAGGAGGCACCTAATCCAAAGGCACTGCCGAGAACCAGCTGACGGTACTGGAACCCGGATGGGTAGCAGAAGGTACCCATGTAAAAAAAAGTTCAAGGCCGCGAGCCGGCCGCAGTTACCAAAACCCACAGTCCTACAGGGGGTGCTTGTCCTATTGGCACTATGGAACCAGCCTTCATTGCCAGATCCCGCAGCCCACATAGGAGTCACCTAAACTGCAGGCACCATAGAGTCGGCTAACCCGACCGCAACACGACAGGACAACGCATTGGAGGCAAAGTGACGTTGACACTACCCGGAAACAGCTGGCGTGCTGGAACCAGGCTGGGCAGGAGGGAGTACCCGTGCCAAAGACACTGCCGAGAACCAGCTGACGGTACTGGAACCCGGATGGGTAGCAGAAGATACAAGAGCAAATGGAACTACCGAGGACCAGCTGACGGTACTGGAACCCGGATGGGTAGCAGAAGGTGCAAGAGCCAATGGAACTGCCGAGAACCAGCTGGCGGTGCTGGAGCCCAGGGTAAATACTAAAAACAGAGGAGCCAGAGGTGTATTTGGAGGAAGTTTTAAATCCGTAGTACAGTGGATGTGGACAAAGCAGGAGAATTTGCCGGACACACAGCTGGGGATCAGCTGACGTTACTGAACCCCAATAACACTGGAGCAAGCGTTGACTGTGCAGACGGCACTTCTGAGCAGCAACTAGCGGTATTGGAGCCCAGGGTAAATACTAAAAACGGAGGAGCCAGAGGTGTAATTGGAGCAAGTTTTAAATAAGTAGCACAGTGAATATGGACAGAGCAGGAGAAATTGCCGTGAACACAGCAGGGGAACAGCTGACGTTACCGAACCCCAATAACACCGCAGCAAGTGTTGACTGTGCAGACGGCACTTCCGAGCGCCAACTGGCGGTGCTGGAGCCCAGGGATAAGAATGAAAACAGAGGAGCCAGAGGTGTAATTGGAGCAACTTTAAAATGTGTAGTACAGTGGATGTGGACAAAGCAGGAGAAATTGCCGTCCGTACAGCAGGGGAACAGCTGACGTTACCGAACCCCAATAACACGGCAGCAAGTGTTGACTGTGCAAACAGCACTTCCGAGCGCCAACTGGCGGTGCTGGAGCCCAGGGATAAGAATAAAAATAGAGAGGAGCCAGAGGTGTAATTGGAGCAAGTTTTAAATAAGTAGCACAGTGAACATGGACAGAGCAGGAGAAATTGCCGTGAACACAGCAGGGGAACAGCTGACGTTACCGAACCCCAATAACACGGCAGCAAGTGTTGACTGTGCAGACAGCACTTCCGAGCGCCAACTGGCGGTGCTGGAGCCCAGGGATAAGAATAAAAATAGAGAGGAGCCAGAGGTGTAATTGGAGCAAGTTTTAAATAAGTAGCACAGTGAATATGGACAGAGCAGGAGAAATTGCCGTGAACACAGCAGGGGAACAGCTGACGTTACCGAACCCCAATAACACCGCAGCAAGTGTTGACTGTGCAGACGGCACTTCCGAGCGCCAACTGGCGGTGTTGGAGCCCAGGGATAAGAATGAAAACAGAGGAGCCAGAGGTGTAATTGGAGCAACTTTAAAATGTGTAGTACAGTGGATGTGGACAAAGCAGGAGAAATTGCCGTCCGCACAGCAGGGGAACAGCTGACGTTACTGAACCCCAATAACACGGCAGCAAGTGTTGACTGTGCAGATGGCACTTCCGTGCGCCAACTGGCGGTGTTGGAGCTCAGGGATAATACTGAAAACAGAGGAGCCAGAGGTGTAATTGGAGCAACTTTAAAATCTGTAGTAGTGAGAATGTGGACAGAGCAGGAGAAATTGCCGTCCGCACAGCAGGGGAACAGCTGACGTTACTGAACCCCAATAACATGGTAGCAAGTGTTGACTGTGCAGACGGCACTTCCGAGCGCCAACTGGCGGTGTTGGAGCTCAGGGATAATACTGAAAACAGAGGAGCCAGAGGTGTATTTGGAGGAGGTTTTAAATCAGTAGTACAGTGGATGTGGACAGAGCAGGAGAAATTGCCGTCCGCACAGCAGGGGAACAGCTGACGTTACTGAACCCCAATAACACGGCAGCAAGTGTTGACTGTGCAGACGGCACTTCCGAGCGCCAACTGGCGGTGTTGGAGCTCAGGGATAATACTGAAAACAGAGGAGCCAGAGGTGTAATTGGAGCAACTTTAAAATCTGTAGTAGTGAGAATGTGGACAGAGCAGGAGAAATTGCCATCCGCACAGCAGGGGAACAGCTGACGTTACTGAACCCCAATAACATGGTAGCAAGTGTTGACTGTGCAGACGGCACTTACGAGCGCCAACTGGCGGTGTTGGAGCTCAGGGATAATACTGAAAACAGAGGAGCCAGAGGTGTATTTGGAGGAGGTTTTAAATCAGTAGTACAGTGGATGTGGACAGAGCAGGAGAAATTGCTGTCCGCACAGCAGGGGAACAGCTGACGTTACTGAACCCCAATAACACGGCAGCAAGTGTTGACTGTGCAGACGGCACTTCCGAGCGCCAACTGGCGGTGTTGGAGCTCAGGGATTACAGTTCAGGTGGTAGAAACATGAACAGAACAGGAGACCTGGATACTGTTGCCAACCAATTATTTATTCTGGAAGAGGACTGGCAAATTCATGAGAGATCCAGGCCTTGTTCATTTTGAGAAAAGTAAGCCGGTCAACGTTATCGGAGGATAGTCGCATGCGACGGTCTGTTAGTACACCACCTGCGGCACTAAAGACGCGTTCCGATAATACACTAGCAGCAGGGCAAGCTAACACCTCCAGTGCATACTGACTAAGCTCTGGCCATGTATCCAGCTTACAGACCCAAAACTTGAAGGGAGAAGAGCCGTCTGGGAGTACACTAAGAGGGCAAGACATGTAGTCTGTCACCATCTGACGGAAACGTTGCCTCCTGCTGACTGGAGCCGTCTGTGATGGTGTAGACATTTGTGGCGGCGGGGACACAAAACTTTGCCACATTTCGGCCATACTGGTCTTGCCTTGTACTGAGGCGCTGCTTCTGCTCCCTCTTTGTGCAGAGCTTCCTCCACTGCCTCGACGCACTGAGCTGCTTTGTAAAGCACTAGCAGCACTGCTCTCGGTTGGAATGGAGAACATGATGGAATGCACCAGTGCGTCTTGGTACTCCCGCATTTTACGCTCCCGGTTCAACGGTGTTATGAGGCTTTGTAAGTTGTCCCGGTAGCGAGGATCTAGGAGGGTGGACACCCAATAATCAGCCGTGTTGAGAATGTGGGCGATGCGGCGGTCGTTTCTCAGGCACTGCAGCATGAAATCAACCTTGTGCTGCAGACTGCCAACTGGCCAAGAAACGCTGTCCCCTGCTTGAGGCGTGATCTCTGCCTGCTCTGCATCACCCCACCCTCGCTCTAGATACTGACTACTAGAGCATTGTGTACCTCCCTCCTCTGGACAGATGTCTTCCTCATCCATTGACTCCTCCTCATCCTCCTCACAAAGTGTCCCCTGCCTAGGCCTTTGTGAGGAACCACGTTGCGCAGACTGTAGAGAAGCAGATGGCATTTGTGACTCCTCATCCTCCACATCTTCCAAAACCTCGTCCCTTAGTGCTTGCAGTGTTTTTTCAAGCAGGCAGATAAGGGGGATAGTCATGCTGACTAGTGCATCATCTGCACTCGCCATCCGCGTGGAATAATCGAAGGCACGCAAAACGTGGCAAATGTCCTTCATAGAGGCCCACTCAGTGGTGGTGAAGTGTGAACGGCACGCACTGCAACTTGTTTGCGCCTGCTGCAGCTGGTACTCCATTACTGCTGCCTGCTGCTCACACAACCTCTCCAACATATGTAACGTTGAATTCCACCTGGTGGGTAGGTCACATATGATGCGATGTTCCGGATGACATAATCGGCGCTGCAGAGCTGCAATGCGTGATCTTGCATTGCTGGAACGCCGCAAATGAGCGCACTCTATGCGGACCTTGTGAAGCAGTGCATCAAGATCCGGATAGTCCCTCAAAAAACTCTGCACGACCAAGTTGAGCACATGTGCCAGACATGGGATGTGAGTGAGGTTGCCTAGGCCCAGAGCTGCCACCAGATTTCGGCCATTGTCACACACTACCATGCCTGGCTGGAGATTCGCTGGCACAAACCACACGTCACTCTGCTGCTTGATGGCATTCCAGAGCTCCTGCGCTGTGTGGCTTTGATTCCCCAAAGAAATTAATTTTAATACGGCCTGTTGACGTTTGGCCACGGCTGTGCTCATATCGGTCATCATAACAGGTAACCGTTCACGGGTCGATGTGGAGGTAGACCGTGACGGCTCCTGCAGCGCTGATTCAGAGGAACTGGAGTATGAGGAGGAGTAAATGTGTACAGACTGGATTCCTACAATCCTTGGAGTTGGCAGAACACGTACAGCGCCACTCTCAAGATCTGTACCCGGCTCCACAACATTTACCCAATGGGCAGTGAGGGAAAGGTATCGTCCCTGTCCATGCTTACTGGTCCACGCATCAGTGGTCAGGTGGACCTTGCTACTGACGGCGTTTTGTAGCGCATGTTTAATTTTTCCCTCCACATGATGTTGCAGGGCAGGGACGGCTTGCCTGCTGAAATAAAAGCGGCTGGGCACGTTGTATTGTGGGACTGCCAATGCCATAAAGTTACGGAATGTGTCAGTCTCCACCAGCCTGAATGATAGCATTTCAAGGGCCAGTAGTTTAGCAATGCCAGCATTCAGAGCCTGTGCTCGGGGGTGGTTTGCCGAGTATGGGCGCCTTTTCTCCCATGCCTGTGCTAACGATGGCTGTAGACTGGCCTGGGAGTGTGAGGATGACTGGGAAAGTGGTGCTGTGGGTGGAATTACACTGTGTCTCTGTACAACAGTGCCAGAGATTCTTCCATGGCGATCCTGTGAGGAAGCCGAACCAGCTGTGTGTGAGCTGGAGGAAGAGGCTACAACACGAGCTGAAGAGGTGGTAGGTGGCGCTGTAGGTTGGCCTAGGTCTTCAGTGTGTTTGTGTAACTCCACCACGTGCTTGGTCCGCACATGTTTCCACATATTTGTGGTATTGAGGTTGCTGACACTTTTCCCTCTTTTCACCTTCTGATTACACAGCTTGCATTTGACAAAGCAAATGTCATCTGCAACTGTGTCAAAAAAGGACCAGGCACTGCAAGTCTTGGGAGCGCCCGCTTTGGATTTTGGAAGAGCCATGCTCCTAATGGGTGCCGAAGTGGAGGCTACAGGCAACCAAGTCTGCCCCCTCCCTCTCCCTCCTTTTTGGGCCGTTCGGGGAATCTCTTCCTCAGAGCTGCTCCCACCACCTTCCTGTCCCTCACGCCATGATGGGTCAAGGACCTCATCATCTACACCACCCTCTTCAAACAACTGCTTCTCCTGGGTAGTCTCGACAGCACAGTACGCACCAGAAAGTGGCACCTGAGTCTCATCATCAGATGCGTACTGAGGTGTGCTGCTGACCATAGGCACTGGCCCACCCGCCTCTTCAGATTCAGAGAGACAAAACGGTTGCGCATCACTGCATACTACCTCTTCTTCAAATTCTCGAATTCTGCTTGGCTGGCCCCCTCTTTCCAAGCCAAGAGATTCAGAGAACAGAAGTAGAGATGGCTCCTGTCCAGGGCTCTCTGACTGCCTGGGCAATTTGGCAGGTGGTGAAGAGACAGATGGGTGCTCTTCAGTGCTCAGGACCTGAGAGGATCTGGAACTAATTGAAGTCGATGCGTTAGCTGCCATCCATCCGACAACGGCTTCAATTTGGTCCTCGCGCAGCAGTGGGGTACGGCTAGCTCGTACAAAGCTGCGCATAAAGGACTGTTCCCTGGTAAAACTGGGGGATGCTGAGTCACTGGTGCCCGCAGCAGGCACAGAATCCCCACGTCCTCTCCCTGCAGGCACAGAATCCTCACGTCCTCTCCCTGCAGAAACTCCACGCCCACGCCCACGCCCACGCCCACGACCACATGCCTTACTCCCTGCCTTCTTCATCTTGGTAGACTGATAAAGATAGGCAGAAAAGTACTAAGGGCTTAGTGTGCTTATTCCTGAACAGCTGCTAACAGGTATAAGAAACACTAATTTTATAAAGTGTGGACTAGACTTTAATATGAGCTAATGTGGCCTACACAACTGTAAAGTGGAGTGTTTGGTGAACTTTATTTAGGTTTTTTTTTGTCACAAAAAGACACTGGATGTGCCTAAAGATGTAATAACGATAGTATCACAAACTTTTTGTAGCTATTACAATGTAGGAAGGTAACCTACAATGCAATAGATGAGGCTGCAAAAAATAGGCTAATACTAATCTGGCTGGGGCTGCAGGGCCCAAGGCTGCAGAAAGGCTCCTCTATCTACTCCTATATAGTGTGTTTGGAATCAATTTAGCTGAATACGGATGGAACCACCACACTAATAGGAGATATCAGGAAAAATTATGAATTGGCAATAAAGGACAATGTATGAGGCAGTGACACACACTGAGTGCACTACAACCAGACGGGGTTGAAGCACACACTACAGGGTGAGCTGCACTCACACACCAGACCTTGCAGACAGCGGTGAACAGTACAGATGCAGAGCACTGTGCACTAGCGCTGCAAGACCAAAAAAATTTCTCTATCTACTCCTATATAGTGTGTTTGGAACCAATTTAGCTGAATACGGATGGAACCACCACACTAATAGGAGATATCAGGAAAAATTATGAATTGGCAAAAAAGGACAATGTATGAGGCAGTGACACACACTGAGTGCACTACAACCAGAGGGGGTTGAAGCACACACTACAGGGTGAGCTGCACTCACACACCAGACCTTGCAGACAGCGGTGAACAGTACAGATGCAGAGCACTGTGCACTAGTGCTGCAAGACGGAAAAAAATGTCTCTATCTACTCCTATATAGTGTGTTTGGAACCAATTTAGCTGAATACAGATGGAACCACCACACTAATAGGAGATATCAGGAAAAATTATGAATTGTGAATTGGCAAAAAAGGACAATGTATGAGGCAGTGACACACACTGAGTGCACTACAACCAGACTTGGCTGAAGCACACACTACAGGGAGAGCTGCACTCACACACACAGACCTTGCAGACAGCGGTGAACAGCACAGGGAACTGTGCACTAGCACTGCAAGGCACAGTGATTTAGAAAGTAGCTTGGGTAAAGCAGTATAGAGCAAATAGGTAGCTAAAACTGTCCCTCAGAACAACAGCGTCCTATCCCTAACTGAATTCACAGCAGAGTGAGCTCAAAATGGCGGTGGTGGCTTTTATAGTGCATCATGACATCATTTCAGCAGCCAATCACAGCCATGCCATTAGTTAAGATGCCTACATGCCTAACAGGATGTGCCCACACTTCTTAGGATCCTCATTGGCTGAATAAATTGAAAATGTCTCATTGCATTATGGGAACTTCCGATTCCGGTATACGATATTGCAAAAGTATCGGAATTAAGTATCGGAATTCCGATACCGCGAATATCGGCCGATACCCGATATTTCAGTATCGGAATGCTCAACACTAGTTGCAAGGTTCTTCTGTCAGCTCTCGAGCCTCAGGGGCCTGAATAGGTACTGTCTGTATAGGGATCTGGGGAGGAAACTCAAGCAGCTCGTCTCGACTGGAGGGGACTGTAGCATTGGCATCTCTACCCCCTGCTAGGCAGAGACGCCGTCCCTCTCACCTTCCTGTTCAGCGCACAGCGTCCTCCAGGGATCCTTCCCTCGCTGCTGCCGGGGCACTGTGCTTAGGGCGCGCACGCGCTCCACCTCTCTTAAAGGGACCGCGCGCGCCGTCCTAAGGAGTCCCCGGCCAATAGCCGGAGGACTTCCCATATATAAGGCACCTCCTCCAAAATGGAGGTGCCCGAGCAAAGTTGTTGCAAAGCATACTCACCTCTGCTTCAGCCCTCAGGTCCCGTTGCCAGCCTGACTACCATTCCTGTTTGCCTGCTTGTCTTCTCTTCAGCCCGACAGTCTGTCTCCTGCATCCGCCAGTCTGTCTATGGGCAAGTCCACCTGCAGACCAGGAAGCACCTGCCAGTTACCTGCCTGCTACCTGCCGTTCCTGCTAGCCCGCTCACCTGGGAGCGCTCACCTGCTACCCACCTGCTAGCCTACCTGGAGGCTCCGCCGTCACTTGCCATGACCAACTGCCTGCCAGCCAAGAGACTATTACCTGCTCTGCCGTCACTTCCCGTGACCACCTGCCTGCCTGCCAAGAGACTCTTACCCGCTCAGCCGTCACTTGCCATGACCAACTGCCTGCCAGCCAAGAGACTCTTACCTGCTCTTCCGTCACTTCCCATGACCACCCGCCTGCTCACCCAGAGACTGCTACCTACCTGTTGTGTCCACCCGCTACTCCGGTCAGTCCCAGCTATCTGACCCGTGGGAGCCACCTGCTCTATTACAAGGTCACCCCCGAATAACACCTGCCCCTCGGGGTCCCTCCTTGTTCCTAGGCACAGAGGTTCCACCACCCGGCCCCGTTACAGTTTGCTCAGGCCATGGCATCCGGTGACGCCCAAGCTCCCTCGCTCTCTGACCTATACCATGAAGTCTCCCGTCAGAGATCCCAACAGGAAACCATCCTGAACCATCTGCGGAATGTCAATTCCCGCCTGGACACACTGACTACTGCATCGGCATCCTCCGCGAGTTGCACGACTTCCGTCCCCGCAGCGCCGATGCCCACCTATACCATGGCATCCAGCCCCAACCCCCGACTCTCTGCACCGCCTCGTTTTGGTGGAGACCCCGATTTGGCTCGAAGTTTCATAAACCAGTGCACCCTGCACTTTGAACTCTTGGCACATCATTTTACCTCCGACCGGGCCAAAGTGGCATTCATCATCTCCCATCTCACTGGGGAAGCACTGGCTTGGCTAAATCCCCAGTGGGAGAGAGGGGATCCCCTGGTATCCAACTTGTCAGCTTTCCTCACAGCTTTCCGGAAAGTCTTCGATGAACCAGGACGAAAGACCTCATTGGCCTCCTCTTTGCTACATCTCCGCCAAGGGAGTCTCACTGTGGGCCAATATGCCATACGGTTCCGTACCCTCGCTTCTGAGCTTGCCTGGGATAACGAGGCCCTGCTGTCCGTCTTTTGGGAGTGTCTTTCCGGTCGGATTAAAGATGAACTTGCCGGTCGGGACATCCATACCACCCTGGACGACCTGGTGTCACTTGCTACCCGGATTGACATCCGGTTCCAGGAACGTACCAAGGAAACCACCCGTGAGAGAAGGTTTCCCCGTCTTGCTCCCAACTTCCAGAGACCTGTCTCTTCTTCAGCCACTCCCCGGGTGCACTCACCCGAGCCCATGCAGGTTGACCAGACCAAGTTGGTCAAATCCCACCAGGAGTCACGCTGGCCTGAGGGGAGCTGTTTCTATTGTGGCAGCAAGGAGCACCTGATCCGTTTCTGCCCGGAGAGGCCGGGAAACGCCGGTGTCTAGGATTGCTCGGAGAGGTCATCCTAGACAAAAGTAAGTCCTCTCCCTCCCTGACTTTGTCTATCTCTTTCTCCTGGGGAGAGGATCGGCACTTTGAAATCACCCACCTGGACTCTGGAGCTGCTGGGAACCACATCTCCCAGTCCTTGGTAGAGAGATACTGTATTCCCACCAAGCCTCTCACTGAACCTTTGTCAGTTGCCTCCGTGGATGGAAGACTCCTTCCAATGCCCATCCTGCTCGTCACTGAACCTTTAACTCTGCAGGTGGGAATGCTGCACTCAGAGAAGCTCTCTTTCCATGTGCTATCCGGACTCTCTCACTCCCTGTTGCTAGGTCTACCTTGGCTCCAGACACATGAACCCGTATTGAACTGGCGATCCGGTGAAGTACTCCGGTAGGGTCCAGATTGCCATAAGACCTGCCTGGTTCCGGTCCGCCCCGCTCGCCCTCCGCCTACTCCAGCTAATCTACCCGGTCTCCCGGCTTCATACTGGCCCTATGCGGACGTCTTCGGTAAAAAGGAAGCAGAGACGTTGCCACCCCATAGGCCATATGACTGCCCGATTGATCTGGTACCTGGCGCCACTCCTCCCCGTGGGCATATCTACCCGTTGTCTGAGGCCAAAACCCGGGCCATGTCTGAATACATTGAAGAAAATCTGGCTAGGGGATTTATCCGAAAATCTACCTCCCCGGCTGGAGCTGGATTCTTCTTTGTCAAAAAGAAAGACGGCTCGCTACGTCCCTGTATTGACTACAGAGGACTCAATCAAATCACTGTAAAAAACAAATACCCCCTGCCGCTCATCTCCGAGTTGTTTGACCGTCTCAAGGATCTTCTCCAAGCTGGATCTACGAGGAGCATATAACCTGGTCCGTATCTGTCAAGGAGACGAGTGGAAGACAGCATTCAATACTCGGGACGGTCACTATGAGTACCTTGTGATGCCCTTCGGTCTCTGTAATGCTCCCGCTGTCTTTCAAGAACTGGTCAACGACATCTTCCGTGACCTCCTGTACTCGTGCGTAGTGGTATACCTGGACGATATCTTGGTCTTCTCTCCGGATCTCCCCACACACCAGAGGGATGTTCGTCAGGTCCTGCTTAGGCTTCGGCAGAACCACCTCTATGCCAAATACGAGAAGTGCCTCTTCGACCAGACCTCCCTTCCATTCTTGGGCTATGTTATCTCGCAGACTGGTCTGCAAATGGATCCCGAAAAGCTCTCTACTGTCCTAAAATGGCCCCGTTCAGAGGGATTGAAGGCGATACAGCGATTCCTGGGCTTCACCAATTACTATCGTCTTTTCATCCCACACTTCTCGTCCCGGACTGCTCCCATATATGTGCTTACCCGTAAGGGGGCAAATCCCAAGGTATGGTCGCCTGTAGCTGAGGAGGCCTTCCTTTCCTTAAAGAGAGCCTTCGCCTCTGCCCCCGTCCTGCACCGTCCGGACTGCAATAAACAATTCTACCTGGAGGATGATGCCTCCTCCTCCGGAGCCGGAGCGGTACTCACCCAAAAATCTTCTACCGGGAGAATGGTAACCTGCGGCTTCTTCTCCAAAATCTCCTCCTCGCCTGAGCGCAACTACTCCATAGGAGACCGTTAATTGCTAGCCGTCAAATTGGCACTGGGGGAGTGGCGCTATCTGCTTGAAGGGGCTCTTTACCCAGTGATCATCTACACGGATCACAAAAACCTGGCATATCTCCAAAATGCCCAGAGACTTAATCCTCGACAGGCCCGGTGGTCGTTGTTTTTTGCCCGCTTCGACTTTATACTTCATTTCCGCCCGGCGGACAAGAACGTCAAAGCTGATGCCTTGTCCCGGTCCTTCCTGTCCTCCGATCAAGAGGAGGAGCCTACGCACATCATTGACCCCTCCAAGGTGATGAATGTGGCTCCGTTGGATCTGACTTGTCTTCCACCCGGAAAGACGTTTGTAGCAGTACCAGATTGGGAGAGGGTTCTTCGCTGGGGACATTCTTCTAAACTAGCTGGCCATGCTGGCCAGAAGAAGACCTTCCAGCTCATTACCCGGCATTACTGATGGCCTACCCTGCGTAAGGACGTTGTAGACTTCGACATGGCCTGTTCATCATGTGCCCGTAACAAAGTTCCCAGACATCTACCAGCTGGCCATCTCCTGCCCCTTCCCATACCTGCTGCTCCATGGCAGCACATTGCTATGGACTTTATCACCGATCTTCCTGTTTCTGCTGGTTGTACAGTCATTTGGGTGGTCGCTGACCGCTTTTCTAAAATGGCCCACTTCATTCCCCTGCCTGGTCTCCCATCTGCACCCGAGCTGGCTAAAGATTTTATCCGCCACATCTTCCGTCTCCATGGCCTACCCCTCCACATCGTGTCGGATCGTGGGGTTCAGTTCACCTCACGCTTCTGGAGAGCCACATGTAAGCTGCTAGACGACACCCTGGATTTCTCCTCCGCTTACCACCCACAGTCCAATGGTCAAGTGGAGCGGAACAATCAGATCCTTACCAGCTACCTCCGGCACTTCATTAATGCCCACCATTCTGATTGGGTGGATCTCCTACCATGGGCCGAATTCTCTTATAATAACCATGAGAGCGAATCCTCTTCCAAGTCCCCGTTCTTTATAGTCGGTGGCCAACATCCCCGGATTCCAGTTCCCGTCTCCGCTTCTGTGGACAACCCTGCCGCGGAGTCTCTTGTCAGCAAATTTTCTACTATTTGGGAGAGTTCCAGGTCTGCTCTTCTTCAGTCCTCCGAGTGGATGAAGAGAAATGCTGATAAGAGACGTCTGGATCCGCCTCAATTCCGTCCAGGAGACAAGGTTTGGCTCTCTTCCAAACATGTGCCGCTCAATGTACCCTCCTACAAGTTGAGTCCTCGATTCATCGGACCCTTCGAAGTCCTCAGGCAAATTAACCCAGTGGCCTACAAATTAAAACTCCCGGCCACCCTACGCATTCCCAACTCCTTCCACGTATCCCTCCTCAAACCTGTTGTCCTTAACACTTTTTCCGACAATCCAGGTACTCCTCCTACTCCGGTTTCTGCTGAGGACGTCTTTGAAGTGGAGAGTATCCTGGCCACCAAGAGGGTAAGAGGGAGAACCTTTTTTCTGGTGGATTGGAAGGGGTTTGGTCCTGAGGAAAGAACTTGGGAATCCAGGGAGAACATCAATGCTCCGCTTCTCCTTGAGAAATTTCTCTCTGGCCTAAAAAAGGGGGGGCCTAAAGGGGGGGTTACTGTAGCATCGGTGTCTCTGCCCCCTGCTAGGCAGAGATGCCATCGCTCTCACCTTCCTGTTCAGTGCACGGTGTCCTCCAGCGCTCCTTCCCTCGCTGCTGCCGGCGCGTTCCCTCCTGGGCACTGTTCTTAGGGCGCACGCGCACGCGCTCCCCCTCACTTAAAGGGACCGTGCGCGCCGTCCTAAGGAGTCCCCGGCCAATAGCCGGAGGACTTCCCATATATAAAGCACCTCCTCCAAAATGGAGGTGCCCGAGCAAAGTTGTTGCAAAGCATACTCACCTCTGCTTCAGCCCTCAGGTCCCGTTGCCAGCCTGACTACCATTCCTGTCTGCCTGCTTGTCTTCTCTTCAGCCCGACAGTCTGTCTCCTGCATCCGCCAGTCTGTCTATGGGCAAATCCTCCTGCAGACCAGGAAGCACCTGCCAGTTACCTGCCTGCTACCTGCCGTACCTGCTAGCCCGCTCACCTGGGAGCGCTCACCTGCTACCCGCCTACTAGCCTACTTGGAGGCTCCGCCGTCACTTGCCGTGACCACCTGCCTGCCAGCCAAGAGACTCTTACCTGCTCTGCCATCACTTCCCGTGACCACCTGCGTGTCTGCCAAGAGACTCTTACCCGCTCAGCAGTCACTTGCCGTGATCACCTGCCTGCCAGCCAAGAGACTCTTACCTGCTTTTCCGTCACTTCCCGTGACCACCCGCCTGCTCACTCAGAGACTGCTACCTACCTGTTGTGTCCAACCACTACTCCGGTCAGTCCCAGCTATCTGACCCGTGGGAGCCACCTGCTCTATTACAAGGTCGCTCCCGAATAACACCTGCCCCTCGGGGTCCCTCCTTGTTCCTAGGCACAGAGGTTCCACCACCCGGCCCCGTTACAGGGACCATGAGGAAATCTCTAGGGTGAAGGCCCTGCTCAAGGGGTGTCAGTATGGTAGGCACACATCCTTGGTTTTTTAGAGGGATTTCGGGAGGTACCGCTCGCCTGACCCTTACAGGAACTGCAGGATGTCAGTGAGTTGTAAGGTGGTAACAGGACTGACCGACAGTACGGGATCCCTGAACAGATCCAAATCAGGGATCCTGGAGGTGGTCAGATCCTTCTACTCACACCTCTTGAGAGGGAACCTGATCAGGATGATCTTTATGTTTTGGCAGAGGCAATCAGGGAAAAGGAAGTGAGACGGGCGATTGATGGGCTCCGGCCCAAAAGGTCACCTGTTCCGGATGGCTTAACATCCGAGTTTTACTAGACTTTTTGGGACTCCTTGGTCCCCCTCATGACTGAGGTGTTTACACTGTGTTCCAAATTATTATGCAAATAATATTTTCTCAGATTTTCTCAAATTTCCTATATGAATTGCAGTCATTGTAATTTTCCAGTCAAATAACTATTAGAGTACAATTGAAAGGTTTTTGTACAAACTGCCTATGATTACAGTATATTTAAAAAAAAATAAAAAACTCAAACTGCACTCACAATGCATGTTCCAAATTATTATGCACAGCAGAGTTTTCAACCTTTTCATTTTAATAAACAACAAAAAAATGGTCATTTTTGAAATTATAAGCATTAGCAGGTTATTAGAAACTGAAATCAAACAGTTTTCAACTCAAAACTTTATTCTAGGTGATGTTACATTTGCACATAGGACCCCTTGTTCGAAAGGAGCTTCTGAACTCTCTCGTCCATTGAATTTGTCAGGTTTTGGATGGTTTCTGCTTTAATTGTTTTGCATGAGGACAGAATACCCTCCCAGAGCTGTTGCTTAGATGTGAACTGCCTCCCGCCATCATAGACACTCCTTTTGATGATGCTCCAGAGGTTCTCAATGGGGTTGAGGTCAGGGGAGCATGGGTGCCACACCATAAGTTTGTCCCCTTTTATGCCCATAGCAGCCAGAGATGCAGATGTGTTGTGTTCAGCATGAGACAGGGGCCAGTGTCCAGTCAGCGACATGTAACGCCCCTGTCCATGCCTACTCGTCCAAGTGTCTGTAGTGAAATACACCCTGTCACACACAGAGTTTCTCAAGGAAGCGGTGAGGTTGTGTGCGACATGCTGGTGTAGTGCAGGCACAGCTTTCTTTGAGAAGTAGTTTCATCTGGGCATCTGGTACTGGGGCACTGCAACAGACATAAGAACTCGAAAATTCTCTGGGTCCACCAGGCGGAAAGGTAGCATTTCTGTAGCCAACAGCTTGCAGATGGTGAAATTCAACCTATTAGCTTTCTCAAGGCTAGAAGGAAAGGGTCTTTTACTTGTCCACATCTGAGGGACCGACGGCTGGCTGCTGTGCTTAGACGGGGTTGAGTAGGGTGTCCCCAGCAAACTGCCGGTCTGTGAGGAAGATGCAGTCAGACATGTTATGTTGCCTTGATCCAAAGGTGGTGCTCTCGATGTCGGAGAGCGCTCAACACCACCAGGTGTTTCCACTTCCAAATGAACTGATGAACTGTCAATCACAGTGGTTGTTGAGGGTAAAGAGGTGGCATGTCTGCGTCCAAAAACATGTGTGACTGCTGTCCCCCCCAGTCACAGAGGATGAAGAGGCTGCAGATGCACAAGATGGGGCAGACGGTGGTTGGCCTGGCCCGCTAGGCCGCATTGTAGCACAGTGAGCTTCCTACTGCAACTTATGCTTCATATCCATGTGACGGTTCATGCATGAAGTACTCAAACTATAGATTTTTTGGCATCTACTTAGCTTTTGGTGACAAATATTACAGATAACATGAGTTGGGTCATCCTTTGTGATCTCAAAAAAAGCCCAGGCTATGCAAGGCTTAGAGCCCATGTGACTTGAAGAGCCACCACGACTTGTGGTCAGAGGCAGAGTTCTGGTTGAGAATGCTGTTGTTGACGTGCTTCCAGTACTCCGTCTCTGTCCAGGAAGGCGCAACCTAACCTCATCGTCACTAGCATCCTCCTCCACCTCCTCTGCTGACCTCATCAACTGGCTGACTCTGGGTTGACAGTAAGTGGGATCTCCAACCTCGTCATCATCACCCTGTGTGTTCTCACACCGGTCGTCCTCAGAGCCAACCTCTTTCTGCCCTGACCGAAAAGTCAAGTTGTCGCTCCAATCAGGTATCTGAGTCTCATCATCGTCTTCCTCATTGTCTCCACCAACAGGAGTTACAGTTTGGGAATGAGGGTCTACATTATGCTCAGAACCTTCTTCATCTGGGCGTGGATCTGACTCATAAACATTCTGGGCATCAGTGAAAATCATTTCTCGTCTGGATTCACAGAAGCTCTGGAGCTGACCTCTGATTTCTAGGCTATAGTATGAGTAAACAGCTGTGCAGACTCAACCATCTGTGTTACCCCATATTCAGACGGGCAGCTGGAGACTTGGGAGCTGTGAGGAAGTAAGTGCAATTGGGGTGACACCTCTGAGGACTGGAGTATTTGTGATGTTGAAGTTGAGGTGGAGGAGAGCCCACTTGAAGGAGCACTTGATATCCGTTGAAGCACCTGCTATTTTTATGCCTCATCTGGAATTTGTAGTGATGGGCGTGTCCGTAAGAAAGGGATCATATCACATTGTCCACTAAAAGAAGTAGACATCTTAGTTTTGCTGGAAGATGGTCTTTCTTCTGCAGATGTTATGCTTTACCACCTACCCCACGGACACAACCTTTTTTTCCCTTTCCAACACGCCTATTCCCCTTTCCACCAGCAGCAGGCCTTTTGCCACTCATTTTGGTGGTTAACTAATTGGCAACTCTGTAGTTGTTTGCACAAAAAATGATGGATGGAAACCGAGCAGAGCTGAGTGGCCAAACTGTGGTACTAGCCCAAAAGAATTGGCTGGGTTAGATGCAGTAAAACAATTTTATTAGATACACAGGTGGTGTAGCTTGCTTCACAGCTGGGCTACTCCAATGACTACGAGACACTGCTACTAGGCCCAAAAGGATTTCCTGGGTCAGATGCAATAAAAAATTAGAATTAGATACACAGGTGGTGTAGCTTCCTTCACAGGTGGGCTACTCGGCTGACTACCCGACACTGCTACTATGCCCAAAAGGATTTACTGGGTTAGATGCAGTAAAAAATTGTTATTAGATACACAGGTGGTGTAGCTTGCTTCAGATGGGCTACTCCACTGACTACCAGACACTGCTACTATGCCCATAAGGATTTCCTGGGTTAGATGCAGTAAAAAATTAGAATTAGATACACAGGCGGTGTAGCTTCCTTCACAGGTGGGCTACTCCGCTGACTACCAGACACTGCTACTAGGCCCAAAAAGATTTCCTGGGTTAAATGCAGTAAAAAATTCGAATTAGATACACAGGCGGTGTAGCTTCCTTCACAGGTGGGCTACTCCGCTGACTACGAGACACTGCTACTATGCCCAAAAGGATTTACTTGGTTAGATGCAGTAAAAAAATGTTATAAGATACACAGGTGGTGTAGCTTGCTTCAGATGGGCTACTCCACTGACTACCAGACACTGCTTCAGGCCCAAAAGTATTGGCTGGCTTAGATGCAGTAAAAAATTGGTATTAGATACACAGGTGGTGTAGCTTGCAACGCAGATAGGCTACTCCAATCACCACCAGACACTGCTACAGGCCCAAAAGGATTGGCTGAGCTACATTTCGCCAAATGCTGTGAAAAACACTTGCAGAGCACTGGCACAGACCTGCCTGGCAAAAAGTGCTATGAACTGCTGTAACCTAGCCCTCAAAAGGGCTGCAATTAGAATTAGTCCCTACTCTCTAAACCAATCTCTCTATGTAACTGGAAATTCGCTCGTAATTCACACAGTTATCATGTATAGCGCCCACAGCAGCAGCGGTGCCGTCTAACACTCAGTTGCAGCAGTGAGAAAATGGTGGCGATGGGGAAAATGGCTGGGTCTTATAGGGCAAGGACATGTGACATACACAGCCAATGACACATGCCCTTGCTTGTTTGAAAAACTGTGTGCGCTGCTGATAGGCTGACAGACTGCACCGCCCAACTGTAAATGCGGGAAAGAAAAAAAAATGGAGATCGGCATTATTTCTGCAGAGATCCATCCCCTGCCCCTCCCCCCGCCGACTCTACACTGAAACTGTCTATTAACATTGATTAACAGTATTACTGTGAAAAAATCCAGTTACGCTTTTGGTGCTCGAACAGTTATCGAACATAACCTCAAACAGCCGAATTTTTTGCAAATCGTTCGAGTTCGTCGAACAACTCGAACACCGCCCAAAACAGCTCGTATTTGAGATTGGCGAACAGTTCAAGTCGAACACCGCTCATCTCTTTCTCTAATATCTACCAGGCTGGAAAAACTTGCATCTACTGCCACTCTATCTTCAGCTCCTTTGTGAGAAAATGTATTTGGGCAGCCACTCAGTCTACCAAATAAAATTCCTGAGAAGGAAATTGGGGATGGCTTTGCTACTGGTACTGAGGGCAGTGCTAATACCATGGCATCGTACCATAGTTTGCTGGAAATATTCCAGGCTGGTAGGAGGCAAGCAAATTCCCACAGAAAAGTACCAGCAGTAATGTTCAGGCCACATTTCAAGTGCAAGCAGCTTTAGAGGACTTCCTGGGAGAAATGACACAAAGGGTAGCTACGGAAACTCTATGGCTGCTTTTTAATGTGGATCGGCCATGCTTGTGCATGTTATTTCTTAAGCTATGTGCCCGCGTTGCGGAAATGAAGCAGAAATTTCTGCTTCATTTCCACATGTCCTCTGCCGGAAAAACGCATGGGGAATTCCGCAAGCGTTTATCGCGCGTTTTTGACATGCGGAATTGCCTTGCGTTTTTTCATGCATTAAATAAGGCAATTCCACTTGCGGAAACGCAAAATTAATGAACATGCTGCGGATTTTTTAACACAGCATAAACGCTGCAGAAAAATCCGCAGCATGGGCATAGAACTTGCGGATTCTCATTGGGGACCATGAGGTGTGGATTACCAAGCGTTTTACAAGCGTTTTCGCTGCGGAAATTCCGCATCAAAAACGCTTGTAATCCGCAACGTGGGCACGCAGCCTTAAAACGCATTACAGATCAGGCCATCGTCCAACTCTGTATTCAAGAAATTAAATGCACAAAGAAAGATTTGTGTGTGTCAAAGCACCACCAACAAGTGCGAGTCTATGTTGGACGGGCTGCCATTGCTTCTGCAACAAGCTCAATTACAGGACTTCCTGGGAGAAATGACACGCAGGGTAGATAGGGTTTCCCTCTATGCCAGTCCTTTCACCGAGCTAAATACAACTCTTATCAAAAAAGTTGTGGACTGGCTCCGTACCGTCCCTGGCCACATTCACCTGTCCACGTGTTTTTGGCTAGGCGGTCCTTCCCAGTAAGTGCACTGGGGAGGGCACAGGTAATGTTGTGGGACCCATGCTTGTGGAAGGCGGAGGCGATACCGGGAAATATAATGGCGGCTGGGGACCGAGCATGGACACCCGGCTGCCGCCGGCATGAGGTTGTGAAAAGCTTCTGCCTCCACGAGCTTAAAACACTACATTTCAAGTGCAAGCAGCTGTCAAAAATTTGGCAGTATAGTATTGCAGCCTGTGGGTGGGTGGGTGGCTGCCTGCATACTTGCGCTTGCATTCCAAGGAATGGGTAGGGACAACTGAATGCTGCAGTGGGACAAGGACGTGGACGGTGATTGTTGCAAGTCTGCAAAGACAGGTGCATGGCAGGAGGCATCTTCGCATGCGCCAAGGATCAATTATGATGGACACACATTTAGGCAGTGACCTGGGAGTCAGAGATGCTTCCAGAGGTCTTCCACATGCTGTTCCCATGTCTTTTCAGCACTGTATGCATGTGTCTGATGATGTGTCACAGCACATGGCCAGATAAGGTTGTAAAATGTTAAAATTACATTTCCTGGTGAATGCATTTTTCTTGGTTGAAAGAAATGCAAAAGTGCAAATACGCATCAAAAACGCTACGTGTGAACATAGCCCAAGGTGTGGAGGAATATTTTGGGTTTTGGTTATTTATTTTGCCTTATACACAAGTCATTACCCTGGAAAGGATGCTCCTTAACATATTTCCCAGGAAAATCCATTTTGGTTTCGTTTTTGTATGTTTTATTGTGAGTCCGTAAAAGTGGCGTAATACTCTGACGACGTTGTTGACAGCAGTGATCTGGGAGTCAGAGATGCTTCCAGGGGTCTTCCCCATGCTGTTCCCATGTCATTTGAGCACTGTTCCCATCGATTTGAGCAATTTTTAGGCCCTCTGCAGACCGCCGGAGGGAGCCGCCTTAAAAATGCTCGAGTTTCCCATAGACTTACATTGGGCTCGTTGCTCAGGTCGAGCAATGAATACCCGAGCATTTTAGTGCTCACTCATCACAAGCTGCCTCATGAAACCCAACGAGAGAATCACCAGACAGGATGAATCGTCCTTAAGAATCTTAGGTTAAATGTAGTGTTGAGCGAGCATGCTTGACACTACTCGGTACTCGCTCGAGCATCTCACTACTCGGGATGTTCGGCGAGCACCGAGCATTTTCGGGTTACTCGGGCGGGAGCTCGGGTCTCCGCCCTGCAAGTTTGGCGCTCTTTTCAGAGCCAATGAACATGCAGGGATTTCCAGACAGTCACTGTAATGCCGCAGCCTTGTTGGTTGTGGGCATTACAGTGATTGGCTGGCCACACAGCGTCACCTCGAGTATTTAAAACCGGGCGCCGCCATCTTGGGCACAGTCGCTCCGGATCAGACAGTGTAGGGAGACTGCTGCTGAGCTAGGGAGAGATTTATACTGCAAAATAGGTAGTGCAGGGTCTCTAAAGCCTGCAAAATCAAACAAACAGTTCTTCTGAGGACTAATATCCATCCCAGATATCAGGCAGGGAGGCAGGCTGTATAGGAGACGCAGTGGTTATACCAACAAACTCTGCATTACAGTCCTGTGTACTACTGCTGCTGCTCAAATTGCTAGACTTGGCCCCAGGTCTCTGGGGCCAGGAAAAATCCTTCTTTTTTCATCTAAATCCTCTTTTTTTTTTTCCTCAGGCAGACTGTACAAATACCCGTCTTATTAACCTAAAAATTGAGTGTTCAGACACAAATATATCTGTTCAAAAGAGTCTGGTTTCGGCCAGATAACTAGAACTGTGGTTTTGCAGTTCCACGGTTCAAATCTCTGTATTATCCACTTTTTTGCCTTTTTTCCATAAAAAAGAACAGTTTGAGTGTCTCGCTGACTGTTCAGACACAAATATATCTATTTAAAAGATTCTGGGGTAGGCCAGAGAATTAGAACTGTGGTTTTCCTCTTCCACAGTTCAAATCTGGGTGTAATCCACCTTTTTGCCTTTTATACATAAAAAAAAATAGTTTCAGTGTCTCGCTGACTGTTCAGACACAAATATATCTGTTTGAAAGATTCTGGTGTAGGCCAGAGAAATAGAATTGTGGTTTTCCTCTTCCACGGTTCTAATCTCCTTTTTATTACTCTTTTGTAGTGTTGAGCCACCCCCGTAGTGTTCGAGTTCGGTTCGGTTCGTCGAACACCCGTGTGTTCGCCGAACTGTTCGTCGAACTGTTCGTCGAACACCTTCGAACACCGTTAAAACCAATGGCAGGCAAACAAAAACACATAGAAACACATAGAAAACACCTTCAAAGGTGTCCAAAAGCTGACAAACTGCTCAGAAGACATAACTAACACATGGAAAAGTGACAAGTACATATAGTCATGCGAAAATAAAAGAGGTGGAGGAGTAAAAGGAGGGGGAGACACAGATATAGGCATGTCATGCCCTTCTAAAATCCAAAAAGTGAGAAGCCGACACGGCCAGTCCGCTCCTGCTCGTGCCACCTCCGTGTCGCCGGGGTTGTGCCAGAGCCGCGGTGAACCCTGACGGCCAGCCCCCCTCTCCCAATACTGGTGCCTGTCCGCTGGTGGGTCGAGCGAGCCCCCCTGTGGTGGAGGCAGCTCTAAGCTTTTTAATTTAAATTGTCTCTCTAATTTGAATGAATACACTTTAAATCCATTTACAAGGATCTATTGGAGGGCAAGTCTCATGCCAGCAGCCGCGGTAATTCCAGCTCCAGTAGCGTCCACTAAAGCTGCTGCAGTTAAAAAGCTTTTATAAGGATCGAGCTCGGCTGTCCACCGCAAGGCATCCTACTGCCAGTCCCAGCCCCTATGCCTTGGGGTGCCTCCTGATGCTCTTCACTAAGTATCCCATGGTCCCGAAGCATTTCCTTTGAAAAAATTAAGTGTCTAAACTACAGGTGGTGCAGCTTGCTTAACAGCCGGGATAATCCGCTCACTAGCAGACACTGCTACTAGGCACAAAGTATTTCCTGGGCTAGATGCAGTTAAAAATTTGTAATTAGATACTCTCGTTGGATGCTGAGAAAGCATTCCATAGAGTCTCCTGGCACGCCATATATGATTCTCTTAAAAAGCTTGGGGTAGGGGTCTAGGGGACCCTTTTATAGCCAAAATCACGGCCCTGTATCGCAATACGTCACCTAGGCTGAAGATAAATGGAACTGTAGCACCCTGAGGGCTCGGTTGCTACAGACGTATTGCACCTCACCCAGAGGTGTGATATCTCACTCTCAGGTAAGGATGGAGTGTGGATCAGGACCCGACACCTGCATGCATTACACCACATTGCCGTGGGGCAGGGCGACCAATATGCCCCTGAGATGGGCACGACAGTCCCTGTCCCTGGCTGGAGTGGGGGGAGGGAACACTGAGGAAGGGGAACCCTCTAGTGCAGGAGCAGGGAGGAAGCAGTTCCTGGGTGCATTGAGAAGGGAGTATAAAAGGTGGGCACCATCTTAGTTCAGTGCAGAGAAGTCTGAGCAGAAGTGGCAGGGAGCAGGGGCTCTGCATGAGCTCTGCTCCGGAGGCGGGCCTAGTAACAGAGGCCCAGGCCTGGAAGAGGGAGAAGGAAGGAAGAGGAGCGGAGAAGGCTCCAGGAACGAGGAATGAAGGGATCCCAGGGGTGCGGACGGGCGAGTCGCCACTGCACGCCCGAATCCACCTGCGTGGAGGGGTCAGGTCAAAGGGGGAGACCGGTCCCCGAACTAGTGGAGGCAGGAAACGACCCTCAGCTAGAAACCGGAGGCTCTGACATTTTATGTGGCGCAGCCCCTCGCTACACCCGCTAGGAAGGCACCACATAGGCTCAGGGAAACTGGCGCCAAGTTTACCAAGAGGATGCCCGAGGCAGCCAGACAGAAGTGTTGGTAAGAAAGGCCAGACAAAGGACACACAAAGGGGGTCCTGTGAAGTGCTCCAAAGTTATCTGGGAGTTGTCTGAGCCCCTCACCTGGTGAGCACAGTACGACGTGGGCAGCCATTACCTGCAGACGTGGTCTGGATAATAAGAACTGTGAGTAACGGCCCTGAACTGCATCACTGACTCCGTGTCATTACTGCTGCTGCCCTGCACCATCACCCCCATCCTCCGCATACACTGCCCTGAGGCTATACTCCTCCCGTGGGGAGTTATGCTACGCTCTGCTGCACCCACAACACCAGCCTCAGTGGTCTGCCCTGTAGCGGGGGTTCACTCTGACCGCAATCCACGGGTGGCGTAGTCGGACATTTAAACATGAAAACCACATAAATAGTTCCGCCACTGGTTTGACCGCCCTGAGCCACGGAACTGGGTCGCCGCCACGAAGACTACAACCACCAGCATCCACCAAAAAGGGTCCGGCTCCGGGTGTCCCAAGGCCCAGGGGGTGCGTCAGAACATTTTCATCACCTTTCACAATCACCAATGGGACAAGGCAGGGATGTCCTCTGTCCCCTCTCTTATACATCCTAGTGACGGAGCACCTGCTCTCATCAATTGGCCATAACCCCAATATTAGGTGGATTGAGGTGGGAGGCACCGAGTACAAGTGCTCTCTATTTGCTGATGATGTCCTAGTATATATCACTCAATCACATATATCCATCCATGCTGTTATGGCTGAAATAGATCACTTTGTTACATGGTAAAATTTTAAAATCAATGCAGCGAAGTCTGAGGCCCTCGATGTCTCCCTCCCCAAATCCATATAGGATTCCATCCAGTCCAACTTTCCCTTTGCCTGGCCCTCACAGGGTATCAAATACTTAGGAATTCCTATTCATAGAGACCTCTCCCATCTATGTTATCTTAATTTTGGGCCCTTTATTGAACAACTCCATACAGACCACGGTTGGCAAGTTAGAACTGTAAGATTCACTACGTGAACCACTGGTGTTTTGTGGAAAAGCACATGTACACTGCGTTCCAAATTATTATACAAAAAGTGTTTAGGAGTGATAAGGGAAGAATTTGTTTGTTTGTCAGTTAAACTCATTGATGGTGATGTGTGTCAGGGCTCTTTATATCACTGTAAGCAATTGCAGACACCTGTGCTAATTAGTTTGGCAGGTGTGTCCAATGAAAGGCAAGACTACTTAAGAAGGCTCTCTCACATTATTAAGCAGCCTACATTTTCTGCCAAAATGGGAAAGAAAAAGGATGTGTCGGCTGCTGAGAAGCAACAAATTGTGGAGTGTTTAGGTCAAGGCATGACTACAATCAACATTGTGCGATGATCAGGTTGAAGTGTCTTGGCAATCAAGAAGTATGTAGCTGATTCACAGTACACACGTGTGCGTGCTGATAAGGGCAAATTGAGAACTCTTTCCTACAGGCAATTACGTCAGGTTGAAAGAGCAGCGGCAAAAAAGCCTTGTCATAGCAGCAGACAAGTTTTTGAAGCTGCTGGTGCCTCCAACGTCCCCCGAACAACAAGATGCAGGGTCCTTCAGAGGTTTGCAGCTGTGCATGCGCCATCCTGTCGACCTCCTCTATCCACTTCACACAAGCAGAAATGGCTCCAGTGGGCCAAACATTACATGAAGACTGATTTCAAAACTGTTTTGTTCACGGATGAGTGCCGTGCAGCGCTCGATGGTCCAGATGGATGGAGTGGAGGGTGGCTGGTTGATGGACACCCCACGCAAACACGGCTACAGCGCCAACAAGGAGGAGGTGGAGTAATGTTTTGGGCTGGAATCATGGGGAGAGAGATTGTCGGCCCCTTTAGGATCCCTGAAGGCGCTAAAGATGAACTCCATAATGTATGTGGATTTTCTCAAACAGCACTTCCTGCATGGTTCAAGAAGAAGAACCGTGTATTTCACAGCAAGATCATTTTTCTGCATGATAATGCACCATCTCATGCTGCACATAAAACATCTGCATCTCTGGCTGATATGGGCATAAAAGGGGACAAACTTATGGTGTGACCCCCATGCTCCCCTGACCTCTACCCCATTCAGAACCTTTGGAGCATCATTAAAAGGAGTGTCTATGATGGCGGGAGGCAGTTCACATCTAAGCAACAGCTCTGGGAGGGTATTCTGTCCTCATGCAAAACAATTGAAGCAGAAACCATCCAAAACCTGACAAATTCAATGGACGAGAGAGTTCAGAAGCTCCTTTCGAACAAGGGGTCCTATGTGAAAATGTAACATCACCTAGAATAAAGTTTTGAGTTGAAAACTGTTTGATTTCAGTTTCTAACAACCTGCTAATGCTTATAATTTCAAAAATGACCATTTTTTTGGTCTTTATTAAAATGAAAAGGTTGATCGAAAAGTTTGGGGGATCTAAGAGTGTGGCAACCCAGTAGTCATGATTACTTCGAATTCTGACAATATGAGGGTCATGCTGCAGGTAGTGCAGCAAGAAGGCACTTATGTGTCTTGCGCATCTCGGAGCCCCAAAATTATTTTCCGGGCTAGATGCAGCTAAAAATTATTTTTAATTTTAAATCTGGTGAAGCTTTAGTATAGATGGCCTAATAGGATCAGTGCTGCACACTGCTACAAAGCCCAAATTATTTTCCAGTCAAGATACAGATAAACATGATTAGTAATTTGAAAGCTTAAAACGGTTGGTAGGGTGATTTTAACCAATCATCAAGCTTTTACTCTCCCCAGGATGACACAGGGGTAGAAAAGTTGTTTCGGATCCATGATTTGTTCATCTTTATGAACGTGAGTCTGTCTACATTATCAGTGGAGAGCCGCGTGCGCTTATCTGTCAGCACACCACCAGCAGCGCTGAACACACGTTCAGACAGAACGCTGGCTGCGGGGCATGACAAGATCTCCAAGGCGTAAGTGGCTAGCTCCGGCCATTTATCCAGATTGGAAGCCCAAAAAGAGCAAGGGTCCAGTGACACAGTCGTGGCTTCAATGTTTACTTGGAGATACTCCTGTACCATCGTCTCTAGGCGTTGACTATGTGTCAGACTTCTTGTCTCCTGTGGCCTTGCAAAGGATGGGCTAAAAAAGTGGTGAAATGATTCCGCAAAATTGATGTTACCAGCAGATACTGTGGTTCTGTTACGGTTTGAGTGCTGAACACTTGACGGTCCCACGGTTGGCAAGTTGGAACTGTGAGATTCACTACGTGCACCACTGGTATTTTGTGGAAAAGCACATGTAAGATTCTGCAACAGTCTCTGCTGATACTCCTGCATGCGTGCATCCCTTTCTATGGCAGGAATAATTTCTGCAAATTTACTTTTGTACCGGGGATCTAACAGTGTGGCAACCCAGTAGTCAGGATTATTTCTAATTCTCACAATTCGAGGGTCATGTTGCAGGTAGTGCAGCAAGAAGGCACTCATGTGTGTTGCGCATCCAGGAGCACCAAGTCCCTGTTGTGTTGGTGGCGAGGTAACAATCATGCTTCCTTCCTCTGTCCTCTCCCCCCAACCTCGCACAACAGAAATGTGATCAAGGTCTCCCTCATCTGATGAGTCTTCCATCAGTTCGTCCTCCACTTCTTCCTGGGCTCCTGCACCTTCCTCACTAGTTTGGCTGCTACCATGCGCCCTGGTAAAACCTTCTCCCCCACCCTCACATGCCTGCCGCCTTGGTGCTGCCGACCGTCTGGACCTTGCAGATGTTAGCCCTTCCGCATACAACTCCTCCTCCTCTACTTCCTCCACCTCCTCTTGTGCCACCACCTGACTCCGAATTCTGTTTAACATGTGCTCCAGCATGTAAATCACCGGAATAGTCATGCTGATAATGGCATCGTCAGCACTAAACATCTTCGTCGCCATTTCAAAACTGTGCAGAAGGGTGCATAGGTCCCTGATCTGAGACCACTCCTCCAGCGTGATTTGCCCCACCTCTGAATCTCGTTGGCCCAGGCTATACGTCAGAACGTATTGCACCAGGGCTTGTCGGTGCTGCCACAGTCGCTGCAACATGTGCAGAGTTGAATTCCACCGGGTAGGCACATCGCATTTTAGCCGGTGAAGTGGCAGGCCCAACGACTTCTGTAGAGATGTAAGTCGCTGAGCTGCGGGATGCGAACGGCGGAAGTGAGCACACAGCGACCGTGCCCTCTGCAGAAGGCCATCTAGTCTGGGATAGTGGGCTAAAAATTGCTGGACAACCAGGTTCAACACGTGAGCCATACAAGGCACGTGTGTGACATTGCCCCGGCGAAGGGCCGCACCCAGGTTTGCAGCATTGTCGCACACGGCCTTCCCTGGTTTCAGGTCCAGTGGAGACAACCATTCATGAAATTGGTTCTCCAGAGCTGACCACAACTCCTCAGCTGTGTGACTCACATTTCCCAGACATTTCAATGTAAAAACCGCCTGATGACGTTGAGCCCTACTGCCAGCATAGTAAGGAGGTGTGCAGGATCCCTTCTGCGCAGTTAGAAAGCTTGTGGCATGACCAGACAGGCTTTGGGTGCAGGTGGAAGACCGAGAGGAGGTTGAGGAGGCAGAAGCAGTGGAGGAACTTTGACATAAAGAGGATTGACGCACAACTCGTGGGGACGGCAAGACTTGGACAGCAGCCCCTTGTCCTGCTGTCACCATAGTTACCCAGTGCCCAGTCAGCGACATGTAACGCCCCTGTCCATGCCTACTCGTCCAAGTGTCTGTGGTGAAATGCACCCTGTCACACACAGAGTTTCTCAAAGAAGCGGTGATGTTGTGTGCGACATGCTGGTGGAGCGCAGGCACACCTTTCTTTGAGAAGTAGTGCCGACTGGGCATCTGGTACTGGGGCACTGCGACGGACATAAGGTCTCGAAAATCCTCTGTGTCCACCAGGCGGAAAGGCAGCATTTCTGTAGCCAAGAGCTTGCAGATGGTGAAATTCAACCTCTTAGCTTTCTCATGGCTAGGAGGAAATGGTCTTTTACTTGTCCACATCTGAGGGACCGAGGGCTGGCTATTGTGCTTAGACGGGGTTGATAAGGGTGTCCCCGGCAAACTGCCGGTCTGTGAGGAAGATGCAGGCGGACATGTTAGGTTGCCTTGATCCAAAGGTGGTGCTATCGATGTCGGACAGCGCTCAACACCAGCTGGTGTTACCACCTCCAAAGAAAATGATGACCTGCCAATCACGCTGGCTGTTGCGGGTAAAGAGGTGGCAGGTCTGCGCCCCAAAACAGGTGTGACTGCTGTCCCCCCAGTCACAGAGGATGAAGAGGCCGCGGATGCACAAGATATGGCAGACGGTGATTGGCCCGGCCGGCTAGGCCGCATTGTAGCACACTGAGCTTCCCACTGCAACTTATGCTTCATGTCCATGTGCCGGTTCATGCATGAAGTACTCAAACTATGTATTTTTTGGCCTCTACTTAGCTTTTGCTGACAAATGTTACAGATAACACGAGTTGGGTCATCTTTATCGATCTGAAAAAATGCCCAGGCTATGCAAGGCTTAGCACCCATGCGACCTGAAGAGCCACCACGACTTGTGGTGAGAGGCAGAGTTGTGTTTGAGGATGCAGTTGTTGACGTACTTCCAGTACTACGTCTCTGTCCAGGAAGGCGCAACCTGACCTCGTCGTCACTAGCATCTTCCTCCACCTCCTCTGCTGACCTCATCTCTTGGCTGACTGTGGGTTGACAGTAAGTGGGATCTCCGACCTCATCATCATCACCCTGTGCGTTATCACACCCGTCGTCCTCAGAGCCAACCTGTTCCTGCCCTGACAAAAAACTAAAGTTGTCGCTCCAATCAGGTATTTGAGTCTTATCATCGTCTTCCTCATTGTCTCCACCAACAGGAGTTACAGTTTGGGAATGAGGGTCTACATTATGGTCAGAACCTTCTGCGTCTGGTCCTGGATCCGACTCATAAAGATTCTGGGCATCAGTGCAGATCATTTCCTCGTCTGGATTCACAGAAGCGCTGGAGTCGACCTCTGATTCCCAGGCTATAGTATGAGTAAACAGCTCTGCAGACTCAACCATCTGTTCTACCTCATACTCAGACGGGCAGCTGGAGATTTGGGAGCTGTGAGGAAGCAAGTGCGATTTGGGTGACACCTTTGAGGACTGGAGTATTTGTGATGTTGAAGTTGATGTGGAGGAGAGCCCACTTAAAGGAGCACTTGATATCCGTTGAAGCACCTGCTGTTTTTGTGCGTCATCTGGAATTTGTAGCGATTGGCGTGGCCGTAAGAAAGGGATCTTATCACATTGTCCGCTAAAAGAAGTAGACATTTTAGTTTGGCTGGAAGATGGTCTTTCTTCTGCAGATGTTAATGTTGCTTTAACACCTACCCCACGGACACAACCTTTTTTCCCCTTCCCAACACGCCTATTCCCCTTTCCACCAGCAGCAGGCCTTTTTCCACTCATTTTGGTGGTTAACTAATTCACAACTCTGGAGTTGTTTGCACAAAAAAACAATGGATGGTAACCGAGCAGAGCTGAGTGGCCAAACTGTGGTATTAGGCCAAAACTATTGGTTGGGTTAGATGCAGAAAAAAATTATTTTGAATTTGCAACCTGATGGAGGTCAGTATAGATGTACTAATACAAATAGTCCCACACACTGCTAGAAGCCCAAATATTTTTTCAGAGGTACTGTAGATGCAGATAAAAATTATTTTTAATTTGCAACCTGATGGAGGTCAGTATAGATGGACTAATAGACCAAGTCCCACACACTGCTAGAAGCCCAAATATTTTTTCAGAGCTAGATGCAGAAAAGAATTATTTTTAATTTGCAACCTGATGGAGGTCAGTATAGATGGACTAATAGACCAAGTCCCACACACCGCTAGAAGCCCAACTATTTTTTCAGAGCTAGATGCAGAAAAAAATTATATTCAATTTGCAACCTGCTGGAGGTCAGTATAGAAGGACTAATAGAACAAGTCCCACACACTGCTAGAAGCCCAAATATTTTTTCAGAGCTAAATGAAGAAAAAAATTATTTTTAATTTGCAACCTGATGGAGGTCAGTATAGATGGACTAATAGACCAAGTCCCACACACTGCTAGAAGCCCAAATATTTTTTCAGAGCTAGATGCAGAAAAAAATTATTTTTAATTTGCAACCTGATGGAGGTCAGTATAGATGGACTAATAGACCAAGTCCCACACACCGCTAGAAGCCCAAATATTTTTTCAGAGCTAGATGCAGAAAAAAAATATTTTTAATTTGCAACCTGATGGAGGTCAGTATAGATGGACTAATAGACCAAGTCCCACACACTGCTAGAAGCCCAAATATTTTTTCAGAGCTAGATGCAGAAAAAAATTATTTTTAATTTGCAACCTGATGGAGGTCAGTATAGATGGACTAATAGACCAAGTCCCACACACCGCTAGAAGCCCAAATATTTTTTCAGAGCTAGATGCAGAAAAAAATTATTTTTAATTTGCAACCTGATGGAGGTCAGTATAGATGGACTAATAGACCAAGTCCCACACACTGCTAGAAGCCCAAATATTTTTTCAGAGCTAGATGCAGAAAAAAATTATTTTTAATTTGCAACCTGATGGAGGTCAGTATAGATGGACTAATAGACCAAGTCCCACACACCGCTAGAAGCCCAACTATTTTTTCAGAGCTAGATGCAGAAAAAAATTATATTCAATTTGCAACCTGCTGGAGGTCAGTATAGAAGGACTAATAGAACAAGTCCCACACACTGCTAGAAGCCCAAATATTTTTTCAGAGCTAAATGAAGAAAAAAATTATTTTTAATTTGCAACCTGATGGAGGTCAGTATAGATGGACTAATAGACCAAGTCCCACACACTGCTAGAAGCCCAAATATTTTTTCAGAGCTAGATGCAGAAAAAAATTATTTTTAATTTGCAACCTGATGGAGGTCAGTATAGATGGACTAATAGACCAAGTCCCACACACTGCTAGAAGCCCAAATATTTTTTCAGAGCTAGATGCAGAAAAAAATTATTTTTAATTTGCAACCTGATGGAGGTCAGTATAGATGGACTAATAGACCAAGTCCCACACACTGCTAGAAGCCCAAATATTTTTTCAGAGCTAGATGCAGAAAAAAATTATTTTTAATTTGCAACCTGATGGAGGTCAGTATAGATGGACTAATAGACCAAGTCCCACACACCGCTAGAAGCCCAACTATTTTTTCAGAGCTAGATGCAGAAAAAAATTATATTCAATTTGCAACCTGCTGGAGGTCAGTATAGAAGGACTAATAGAACAAGTCCCACACACTGCTAGAAGCCCAAATATTTTTTCAGAGCTAAATGAAGAAAAAAATTATTTTTAATTTGCAACCTGATGGAGGTCAGTATAGATGGACTAATAGACCAAGTCCCACACACTGCTAGAAGCCCAAATATTTTTTCAGAGCTAGATGCAGAAAAAAATTATATTCAGTTTGCAACCTGATGGAGGTCAGTATAGATGGACTAATAGAATGATGCTATGCCCAAAAGATTTTACTTCACTAGGTGCAGTAAAAAAATTGGTATTCTATACACAGGTGTTATATCTTGCAACACAGATAGGCTACTCCACTGACTAACACACTCTGCAATAGGCCAAAAAGGATTAGCTTTGCTAGATTCAGCCAAATGCTGTGAAAAAAACTTGCACAGCACTGGCACAGACCTGCCTGGCAAAAACTGATAGGAACTCATGTAACCTAGTCCTGAAAAGGACTCCAATTACAATTAGTCTTTACTCCCACAACCTATCTATTTAAGAGCACAGACCTCCCTGATAAAAGTCGTAGGAAATGCTGTAACCTAGTCCTTAAAAGGACTGCAATCACAACTATTCCCTACTCCCAAGCTATCTGTATATTTGTGCGAAAATTGGCTTGAAATTAACAAGGTATAGCGCACACAGCAACAGCGGTGCCGTCTAACACGCAGCTGCAGCAGTGAGAAAATGGTGGCGACGGGGAAAATGGCTTGGTCTTATAGGGCAAGGACATGTGACATACACTGCCAATGACACATGCCCTTGCTTGTGTGAAAAAAAGCACTTCGCTCCGTGTGTGCGCTGCTGATAGGCTGACAGATTGCACCTCCCCACTGCAAATGCGGGAAAGAGAAAAAAAAATGGAGATCTTCATTGTTCCTGCAGAGATCCATCCCCTGCCCCTCCCCCCACCCCGCTGTACACTCAAACTGCGTATTAACATTAATTTTCATCATTACTGAGAAAAAATCCAGTTATGATTTTGGTGCACGAACAGTTATCGAACATAACCTCGAACAGCCGAATTTTTCTCAAATTGTTCGTGTTCGCCGAACGGCTCGAACACCGCCCAAAACAGCTCGAATTTGAGATTGGCGAACAGTTCGAGTAGAACAACGCTCATCTCTACTCTTTTGCCATTGATAGTGCGAGTGTAAGCTATTTTACTTCGTTTACAATGGGCAAGGCGCATGGCAAGGGACGTGGAACTGAACGTTCTGGTGATGGTGCGTGCAGAGGACGGGGCCGTGGCCAAGGTGAAAATGTGCCACAACCAACAGCCACATCTTCTCGCTTCCGAATTACTAGGGAAGCACACAACAACACCAATATTGCCAACTGATCTGTGTGAACAGGTTATTAGTTGGATAGCAGAAAATACTTCCAGTTACCTGGGCACCACCACCTCCGGTCTGTCTTCCACACGGTCAAGTCTTAGTAGCCATGAGTATCGACCGCATACTCCTCTTCACCCTGATGCTCCTTCCTCCCATCATGCCGAGTGTCGTCAGACAGCAACTGATCCCACAGTTGGACACTCTGAAGAGCTGTTCACTGGTCCATTTCCATATTTGGGCCCCTCGCCTTCTCCGCTTGAAGTGGTGGAAGAGGAGATACCATGTAGCGATGGCTAAATATTTGAACAGCCACGGCCACAGGAAGGCGACTCTGGCAATTTGTCACAAGAGGTGGACGATGACGAGACACAATTGCCACTAAGAGAGGAGGAGGACCTTGGTGCAGAAGTAGAAGAGGAGGAGGTGGTGGATGATCTAGTAACTGACCCAACGTGGCAGGAGGAATCGCAGAGCGAGGCCAGCATCACACAGGAGGAGGGAGGCAGAGTACCCCAACAGGCAGGAAAAAGCAGTGTGGTGGCCGCAGACAGAAGGCGGGCAGCCTTTCCCCGTAACACCAACACGAGGGACTTGCCATCCTTCAGAGAAACTGAGGAGCGCAGGCATGCTTGCGCTCTGCAGTGTCTCTGAAGGATGGCATGCTGGATGGCAGCGTTCTGCTACCATCCAGCCTGCCATCTCAATGCCGTCTTAGTGTGGGAAAATTCTCCTTCTCAAGCGGTGACGTCATTTGCCGGCACCGCATGCACAGGAGAATTCTCCCACGCTGTCAGAGAGGTGCATAAGTAGAGCTGAGTTCATTGGACATGAACTCGGCTCATCTGGATGCCGTCACAGCCATACACTGAGGAGCTTCACTGAGGAGCTTCTCAGTGTCTGCGGCATGGCAAGTTGGATGGCAGCGTTCTGCTGCGATCCAGCCTGTCATGTTAATGTAGCAGAGCTGAAGCCGTCCTGGGAACCATGGAAAGGTAAGGATGAGGTTGGTTTATTATTTTACTTTTATTGCAGAAGACATTGGCTTCAGCTGGAATGGGCGTGACGGTAAGTAGAGTTTAATTTAGAACATTAAAGAATTGTGCGTTTATTTCAATTAAAGGACTTTATTCTGGGTGTTTGTGTTTTTTTTCAACTTTCACTATGGGGTTAGTAATGGGGGTGTCTTATAGATGCCTCTCGATTTCTAACCTGGGCTTGATGTCAGCTGGCATTATAAGCTGACATCAACCCCAACCCTATTAACCCACTGCTACCCCTACAGGGCAGTGGGAACAGCGAGGCTAAGTGCCAGAATTGTCGCATCCTATGGATGTGCCATTTCTGGGGCGGCTGACGGCTGGTGTTTCTAGCCTGGGAGGGGGCCAATAAACATGGCACCCTTCCTGGGCTATTAATATCATCCCCCATCTGTCTGCCTAGCCTTTGCTAGCTATTAAAATAGGGGGGACCCCACGTCATTTTTTTTTGGGTCCCCCATTTTAATAGTAAAGGCTAGGTATTCAGCTGGGGTCTGATATTAGTAGCCTGGGAAGCTCCATGGATATTACCCCCTACCCAGGCTTCAAACATCTGCCCCAGCCGTCTGCTTAACCTCCGCTAGAGACTAAAATTATGGGGAACCCCACGCCAATTTTTTTTTAAATAAATCCTTTATTTTAACGCTAAATGACAAGTACAGTAACCAACACTGTCACTTTACTTATTATGTATGTGACTGACATGTTTCTATTAGTGTTGAGCGAGCATGCTCGACACTGCTCGGTACTCGCCCGAGCATCTCACTACTCGGGATGTTCGGCGAGCACCGAGCATTTTCGGGTTACTCGGGCGGGAGCTCGGGTCTCTGCCCTGCATGTTTGGCGCTCTTTACAGAGCCAATGAACATGCAGGGATTGCCAGCCAGTCACTGTAATGCCGCAGCATGTTGGTTGTGGGCATTACAGTGATTGGCTGGCCGCACAGCATCACCTTGAGTATGTAAAACTGGGCACCACCATCTTGGACACAGTCACTCCGGATCAGACAGTGTAGGGCAGGGGTCTCAAACACACGGCCCGCGGGCTGCATGCGGCCCCTCCGGCTGCTTCATGCGGCCCTCAGGCACATAGACCCCTTGATGATCACGGCCCGGTCCAGGAGCCGCCGACATCAGCGCTGCAGTGCAGTGTATTGCCACACAGAGACCGGCTCTCTGCACAGCAATATCATTGGCAGTCGCCAATGCGTCACAGCACAGCAGCGTATGACATCACTGCCATGCGCTGGGACGCAGATGTCAGTTGCTGGCCTCTGATAGGCCGGCGGCTTTCATTGGTATTGCTGTGCAGAGAGCCGGTCTCTGCGCGGCAATGCACACTACAACACTGATGGCGGCTCCTGGACCGGGCCGCGATCATCAAGGGGTCTATGTGCCTGCGGGCCACAGGTGCAGAAAGGACGCCGAGGGAACGGAGGACAGGTGAGAATAATCTTTTTTTTTTTTTTCTGTCATGCCTATGTGAAATACAGGACAGGGGACCTGCGCACAGTATGGGGGGGGGGCACTGTGCGCAGTAGGGGGGAGGGAACTTGTGCACAGTATTGGGTGGGTGACCTGTGCGCAGGACTGGTGGGGGCACTGTGCGCTGTATGGGGGGAGGGAACTTGTGTGCAGTATTGGGTGGGTGACCTGTGTGCAGTATTGGGTGGGTGACCTGTGTGCAGTATGGGGGGGGGCACTGTGCGCAGTATGGGGGGGGAACTTGTGCGCAGTATTGGGTGGGTGACCTGTGTGCAGTATTGGGTGGGTGACCTGCGCGCAGTATTGGGTGGGTGACCTGTGCGCTGTATTGGGTGGGTGACATGTGCGCAGTATTGGGTGGGTGACCTGTGCACAGTATTGGGTGGGTGACCTGTGCGCAGTATTGGGTGGGTGACCTGTGCGCAGTATTGGGTGGGTGACCTGCGCGCAGTATTGGGTGGGTGACCTGCGCGCAGTATTGGGTGGGTGACCTGTACGCTGTATTGGGTGGGTGACCTGTGCGCTGTATTGGGTGGGTGACCTGTGCGCTGTATTGGGTGGGTGACCTGTGCACAGTATTGGGCGGGTGACCAGTGTGCAGTATTGGGCGGGTGACCAGTGTGCAGTATTGGGAGGGTGACCAGTGCGCAGTATTGGGTGGGTGACCTGTGCGCCCTATTGGGTGGGTGACCTGTGCGCTGTATTGGGTGGGTGACCTGTGCGCTGTATTGGGTAGGAAAAAATATGGTATCACTAAAAATGTCACTTTGTCCTGCAAATAATGCAGCCCCCCAAATTAAATGTTTTTCCATGTGCGGCCCATATACCCAGCTGAATTTGAGACCCCTGGTGTAGGGAGAGTGCTGCTGAGCTACGGAGAGATTTATACTGCGAAATAGGTAGTGTAGGGTCTCTAAAGCCTGCAAAATCAAACAAACAGTCCTTCTGAGGACTAATATCCATCCCAGATAGACAAGGACTTGCACGGGGATAGTTGCAAGTCTGCATCTTCTGATGCGGCAAGGATCACTTCTGATGAGCACACTTTTAGGCAGTGACCTGGGTGTCAGAGATGCTTCCAGGGGTCTTCCCCATGCTGTTCCCATGTCTTTTCAGCATTGTATGCATGTGTCACACAGCACATGGCCAGATAAGGTTGTAAAATGTTAAAATGACATTTCCCAGTGAATGCATTTGTCACGGTTGAAAGCATTACAAAAGTGCAAAAACGCATAAAAAATGCTACTTGTGAACATAGCCCAAGGTGTGGAGGAGTATTTTTGTTTTTGGTTATTTATTTTACCTTATACACAAGTCTTTACCCTGGAAAGGATGTTCCTTAACATATTTCACAGGAAAACCATTTCAGTTTTTGAACGTTTTATTGTGAGCCCGTAAAAGTGGCTTAATACCTCTGACCACGTTGTGGACAGCAGTGACCTGGGGGTCAGAAATGCTTCCTGGGGCGATCCCCATGCTGTCCCCATGTCATTTGAGCACTGTCACTATCGTTTTGGACACTTTTTAGACTTTCTACAGACTGCCGGGGGTGCCGCCACAAAAATGCTCGGATCTCCCATAGACTAACATTGGGCTCGTTGCTCGGGTCGAGCACACGAGTATCACGGCGAGCTCGGCCCGAGCTTCGAGCACCCGAACATTTTAGTGCTCACTCAACACTAGTTACGTGTAATATATCACAGTAAAATAAACAGATTTATCAACTATGATTTTTTTCTCATAAAAATAAAAGTTTAGTCATAATGAATATTTTATCAAATAATATCAGTCTTTCTATTACCTAAACCTCTTGCTTAACTAAGAGTTCTTGCTATATGTGTGTGAAGTCGATCAGCTCAGTTTTGGTCTTGGGTTAATATTATGATATATGCTCTCATACCTGGAGATTCATGTAGATTCCTGAGATTTAATTAGTTTAGTTTGTGGCATATCATTGCCGCCTCCTGTGGATGTGCTCTACTGTCTGCTCCCCTTGAGTTTTTGAAGTTTTACAAGAGCGAAAATTAGATCAGTCACTTAAAACATCAGAGGCCGAGTTCTGAAATGTAATTTTCAAATTGCTTCCAGTGTAAGTGCCATGGGTCAATAGTAAACAGGTTAAGAATTTCCCTAATTCACTTGCTCGAGAAGGCTTGTATCGTTTACCGTGCATTTGTGCCTGTTCAAATCACATTTTGATCCGCTTGAATTGTGTGATGTGACATAGTCTATCCCATCTATTACAGTCAGTATAACTGTTTATATATTTGCAATAAGACATCCTGCACTTATATTACTTTACTGAAGCCGTGTCTGGGAAAATACATCAGATGCGACAAGTCACAGAGCAATAAAATTTCAGGTTCCTGTACTGTAGGTTTACTCAGGACTTTCTCCTAAAGAAATGCAGACACTTGGATTGAAGCATCCACGACAACTCTGCATCTTAAATTTTAAGCACAGGCCTAAGTAAAAGCAGCAGTGAAGATGGAAAATGCGCTAAGAAATGTCAGCAGACGAGAATCCTGGTTCTGTTATATTAACACAGAATCAAGTGCGGATTTTTTACCAATCCACCAAAAATCACCTGTAAATATCTTTCAATTGTGAAATCTTTTAAATTGTATGAAGACATTTCCTAAATATGTGGTTTTGATAAGGTGGATAACAATCGGCATGACTGCTATTCTAGCTTCTGAAGGAGTTGGCACTGCCTAGTACCTTTAAGATTCCCATGGCCGATCTGCTTCCTGTGTTTTCCATTTTGTGATCCAACAGAGTGCTATATCACTGCTTTTTAGCCCCACCCCCCCCCCTCTATCACATCTTGTTCTAATCTCTATGATCAGGGAAGGAAGAGAAAGCTGAAAGGAATGAGTGAGCAGTTTCTTCAAAACCAAATATAAAATATAAGTCCCAGACCACCTTGGATATTATTAATCTTTCAATCATAGAGAATTATAAATGGTAACCAACACACGTCGCAAAACGAAGTTTAGTCGCTCCAGGAACAATATAAAACACACTTCACCCACTATAGTCAATATTAGGGGTATAATGGAGTCTAGATGCAGTAAGATTAAAAATTACAGTTTTTATTAAGTCATATATTAAAAAGAAAGTTTTTTTATATAGAACACAGCAATGATTAAAAAGTTAAGCAGGGAAATTTTCAGCTGCCCAGTATTATATATATGGGGCTCAATCCAAAGACTCTTGTTGGGTAAAGGGTAGGGTTAAGGCATATATAGATATCAGCAATCCAGCTTTTGATACTTAATGACCAGAAAGTATAAAGTGCAAATGCCCTATAAAGTGTCAGTGCCAGCAGCATGGGCTTATTACCCCAAAATAACTATATCAAGAAATAAATTCAAATAACAATATTGTGCTGTCATTATGTAATGATCAAAAGGCATGAAGTAAATGTCCTAAAGATGTCAATGCCCACGGTATGCACTTGTAATCAGGATATTCATATCTGGTCTTTATAATGAGCTGCATAGAGAGATGCTAGAGACCTAACCACTATATCCCCAGCAGATGTCATTGTATTGATTACTTACAGCCAGAGGAGAGAGAAAGTGACCCAGTGATCCTGGTGCTGCACCCCGGCGATGCCGTTTCTGGGTCACTTTCCGTAAGTAGTCGATACCAATAGTGATGAGCGAGCATGCTCGCTACTGCTCGGTGCTTGCCCGAGTATTTCGAGGTTGCTAGGGCGGGAATTCAGGTCCCCTCCCTGCATGTGTGGCACTCTTTAGAGAGCCAATGAACATGCAGGGATTGCCTGCCACTCACTGTAATGCCGTAGCCGTGTTGGATGTGACATTACAATGATTGGCTGGTCGCTCAGCGTCATCGGGTCTATATCAGACCTGGCGCCACCATGTTCATCACAGTCACTCCGGAATCAGACAGTGTAGGGAGAGCTGCTGCAGCGTCAGGGAGAGATTTGCGTGTTTATTAGATAGTGTAGGGAGAAAAAACGTACATTACACATATCCATCTTAACAAACAGTCCTTTTGAGGACTAATCCATCTGCAGAGATATCAGGCAGGTAGTGTATGTAGAATTTTGTATAATTAATATTTTTTCAATAAAGTATATATTTTTATGATTAAATCCCATTTTGTGTTGTTTTGGAGATAACCTATAGGTATGTGGAGGGATTTGTAACCCAATATAGTGGTCTTCTATTCCGCACATAAATATTTTTCTCCAATACTTTTCTTTTGGTTGAATAGCTTTTATAGGGATTACGGATCATTTATTGTATGTTTGGCTGATAGGTTTTCATGTTTTAACTGTATTATTAATTACAGATTCCTTAATAGGTGTAGCATCGGCGTCTCTGCCCCTTGCTAGGCAGAGACGCCGTCCCTCTCACCTTCCCGCTCCTGGCGCGGCGTCCTTCAGCGCTTCTCTCCCCGCTGCTGCCGATGCGTGCTCCTTCCCTGGCACTGTGCTTAGGGCGCGCGCTCCCGCTCTCTTAAAGGGACCGCGCCCATCGTCCTAAGGAGTCCCCGGCCAATTGCCGGAGGACCACCCATATATAAGGCACCTCCTCCAAAATGGAGGTGCCCGAGCAAAGTTGTTGCACAGTTTCTTATCTCTGTTTCAGCCCTCAGGTCCCGCTGTTAGCCTGACTTCTCATCCTGCCTGCCAGCCAGTTATCTGCCCGTTACCTGCCGAGCCTGCCAGCCCGCTCACCTGGGAGCGCCCACCTGTTACCTGCCTGTTACCTGCCTTGGCTGTCAGTCCGCTCACCTGGGAGCACCCGCCTGTTACCTGCTGTGTCCGTCAGCCCGCTCACCTGGTAGCGCCCACCTGTTACCTGCTTGTTACCAGCCTTTTCAGTCTGCCCGCTCACCTGGGGGCACCCGCCTGTTTCCTGCCAGCCTGCCTGGAGACTCTGCCATCATTTGCTGTGACCACCTGCCTGGTAAACCTAGAGACTGCTACTCGCTCTGCTGTCACGTACCGTGACCACCCGTCAGCTAACCAGAGACTTCTGCCTGCTTGCCGTGTCCATCCGTTATACCGGTCAGTCCCAGCCATCTGACCCGTGGGAGCCACCTGCTCACTTACAAGGTCGTCCCCAGAGTAGCACCTGGTCCCTCTGCCCGGATCCTCCCTGGTCACGGAGTCGTTAGCCACCGTCCGACCAGGGCCGGTTCGGGTTGATACTTAGTCACGCCCCTCTGGGTCCCTCCTTGCACCTCGGCACAGAGGTTCCACCACCCGGACCCGTAACAAATAGATTCATGGATTTTAGGAAGAGTGACAAAACTCGAGTCACGTAATTGGGGATGGTGTTTGGTGAGAGGTCAACTATTGATAAGGAGACTAGTAATATCAAAGACTTGAAACTGAATATCAAAGAATTAATTAAGAAAAGAATAAAAACATGGTGGAATAAAGCCGCCCTGGAAAATTATCTGCAGAAAGAAATTATACCTAGAGGACTTCGTATTCAACTATTTCCTACATTCGAGTCGGATGACCCGACATTTACCACAAGGTGGGATGAGACTCTTACCTGATGCTCTCGTACTCTATTGGAATTACTGATCGGCACCGATAAGAGGTGTCTAGAATCAGTAGAGAAAGAGATCGATCTGATACGATCTGATACAGGCTGCCCTAACACCGGATGAATACAAAGTGTTTGATTCATCCTTGGAGCAGGATTTAACCAAGTGGGAAACCGATATTCAAACTATAAAAACTAAGAAATATCTGAGAGATCTAAGCGATTACCAAAATAATAAGGTGTATCGTTGGCATTCTAAGGTAAATAATAACAGGCCTCGTTTACAATCAGTCTCTAGCCTCTCCACCGCCTCTATGGGAGCCGAGGAAGGTACATCAACCGGCATTTTCCAACATCTACGAACACCAACAACCAAAAGAAAACACCATCCATACAATTTCAGAATGAAAACATCCAAGATATAGAAAATTTAAAGGTAATTAACCTGTCACATCACGTTTTGTCTAAATCTCAAAGGGAGGTCCTCTCTAGAGGACTTTTTATTGATTTATTGATAAATATGATCATTTTACAGTCATTAAAGATTTACAATTGTTTGCTCGTAAACTAATCTTTAAAAAGCATTTTAAATCCTCATCCTCTCAATTCTCTACGGCTACTGAAAGGCAAGCCCTACGAGACTTAGAAGAGCTTGCAGAGGAGAGTACAGCAACTGAGACAGCCATAATGCCAAAACATTTATATCCACGATCGACAGACTTCCCCCCCCCCCCCGTCCGCCTGTCCACAGGTTGATATATTTGTTAGATTAGTCAGGAATGATCTTTCCCACCTTAAGGAGGAAATATCACGTGACAATCTTTCTCACTCCCAAAGGCTAGCCATACAAGAATTGCAACAGATTAAAGATGTGGTTATTAAAAGGGCGGACAAAGGGGGGTAATGTAGTGATCTGGCCTTCACAGGACTATGAAAAAGAGGCCTTTAAGCAACTGAATAAAAATGAGTGTTATAAAAGACTGGATAACGTCCCTCTTTTAGCATTTCAAAGGGAGTTGATAGATTTATTGGATGATGGAGTTGAATCATCTGCCATCTCCATTAAAATGAAAGGAGCCCTCCTGCCCGAATTCCCGGTAGTTCCTACCTTCTATTTACTTCCTAAGGTTCACAAGGACCCCCTCTGCCCAATCGGGAGACCTATTGTCTCCAGCATGGGAGGTCTTTGTGAACCTGCATGTAAATTTGTGGACTTCTTTTTGAAACAGTGCGTAGAAACACTCCCATCGTTCGTAAAAGATACGACCGATGTCTTGAGGAAACTTGAAGGTATTACTTGGAAGCAGATATGTGGCTTGTCACTTGCGACGTAGAGTCTCTCTATACATCCATACAGCACAATGACGGTATCACGGCTGCCAGATACTTCCTGGAGATGACCAATTTGGAACCAGTACTTAATAATTTTATTTTAGAACTTCTTGGATTTATTTTAACACATCATTTTTTTGCATTCAAGGACCGACCCTTCCTTCAGCTCCAGGGGACAGCAATGGGGGTGTCTTGGGCGCCGTCATACGCTAATCTTTTCCTGGGGCTGTGGGAAAGGGACACGGTCCTTGAAACACCTGGTCACGAATCGGTCATCTCCTGGTCACGTTACATAGATGACGTATTGTTGATCTGGCAGGGCTCCAAGTCGCAATTAGACAAGTTTTTACACCATCTCAACATTAATAATCTAAACATCAAACTGATGCATAAATATAGTAAGTCCCAAATTGACTTTCTTGATGTACTCATCACTAGATTGGAAGATGGGAAGATAGGCACGGATATTTTCCGTAAGGAGACATCCACCAACTCCCTGCTACATTTTACCATGTCCCGTCCCCTAAAACTAAAATGCTCAATCCCCATTGGTCAATATCTTAGGGCCCGTTGCATATGTTCGAGTGAAGATAAATTTAATAATCAGGCTAAAGACCTCTCTAAGAGATTTCTTAATAGAGGTTATAAATAGTGTTGAGCCACCCCCGTAGTGTTCGAGTTCGGTTCGGTTCGTCGAACACCCGTGTGTTCGCCAAACTGTTCGTCGAACTGTTCGTCGAACACCTTCGAACACCGTTAAAACCAATGGCAGGCAAACAAAAACACATAGAAACACATAGAAAACACCTTCAAAGGTGTCCAAAAGCTGACAAACTGCTCAGAAGACACAACTAACACATGGAAAAGTGACAAGTACATATAGTCATGCGAAAAGAAAAGAGGTGGAGGAGTAAAAGGAGGGGGAGACACAAATATAGGCATGTCATGCCCTTCTAAAATCCAAAAAGTGAGAAGCCGACACGTTCAGTCCGCTCCTGCCCGTGCCACCTCCGTGTCGCCGGGTTTGTGCCAGAGCCGCGGTGAACCCTGACGGCCAGCCCCCATCAACCAATACTGGTGCCTGTCCGCTGGTGGGTCGAGCGAGTCCCCCTGTGGTGGAGGCAGCTTTAAGCTTTTTAATTTAAATTGTCTCTCTAATTTGAATGAATACACTTTAAATCCATTTACAAGGATCTATTGGAGGGCAAGTCTCATGCCAGCAGCCGCGTAATTCCAGCTCCAGTAGCGTCCACTAAAGCTGCTGCAGTTAAAAAGCTTTTATAAGGATCGAGCTCGGCTGTCCACCGCAAGGCATCCTACTGCCAGTCCCAGCCCCTATGTCTTGGGGTGCCTCCTGATGCTCTTCACTGAGTATCCCGTGGTCCCGAAGAATTTCCTTTGAAAAAATTAAGTGTCCAAACTACAGGTGGTGTAGCTTGCTTAACAGCCGGATAATCCGCTGACTAGCAGACACTGCTACTAGGCACAAAGTATTTCCTGGGCTAGATGCAGTTAAAAATTTGTAATTAGATACTCTCGTTGGATGCTGAGAAAGCATTCCATAGAGTCTCCTGGCACGCCATATATGATTATCTTAAAAAGCTTGGGGTAGGGGTCTAGGGGACCCTTTTATAGCCAAAATCACGGCCCTGTATCACAATAGGTCACCTAGGCTGAAGATAAATGGAACTGTAGCACCCTGAGGGCTCGGTTGCTACAGAGGTATTGCACCTCACCCAGAGGAGTAATATCTCACTCTCAGGTAAGGATGGAGTGTGGATCAGGACCCGACACCTGCATGCATTACACCACATTGCCGTGGGGCAGGGCGACCAATATGCCTCTGAGATGGGCACGACAGTCCCTGTCCCTGGCTGGAGTGGGGGGAGGGAACACTGAGGAAGGGGAACCCTGTAGTGCAGGAGCAGGGAGGAAGCAGTTCCTGGGTGCATTGAGAAGGGAGTATAAAAGGTGGGCACCATCTTAGTTCAGTGCAGAGAAGTCTGAGCAGAAGTGGCAGGGAGCAGGGGCTCTGCATGAGCTCTGCTCCGGAGGTGGGCCTAGTAACAGAGGCCCAGGCCTGGAAGAGGGAGAAGGAAGGAAGAGGAGTGGAGAAGGCTCCAGGAACGAGGAATGAAGGGATCCCAGGGGTGCGGACGGGCGAGTCGCCACCGCACGCCCGAATCCACCTGCGTGGAGGGGTCAGGCCAAAGGGGGAGACCGGTCCCCGAAACTAGTGGAGGCAGGAAACGACCCTCAGCTAGAAACTGGAGGCTCTGACATTTTATGTGGCGCAGCCCCTCGCTACACCCGCTAGGAAGGCACCACATAGTGTCAGGGAAACTGGCGCCAAGTTTACAAGGAGGAGGCCCGAGGCAGCCGGACAGAAGGGTTGGTAAGAAAGGCCAGACAAAGGACACACAAAGGGGGTCCTGTGAAGCGCTCCAAAGTTATCTGGGAGTTGTCTGAGCCCCTCACCTGGTGAGCACAGTACGACGTGGGCAGCCGTTACCTGCAGACGTGGTCTGGATAATAAGAACTGTGAGTAAAGGCCCTGGACTGCATCACTGACTCCGTGTCGTTACTGCTGCTGCCCTGCACCATCACCCCCATCCTCCGCATACACTGCCCTGAGGCTATACTCCTCCCGTGGGGAGTTATGCTACGCTCTGCTGCACCCACAACACCAGCCTCAGCGGTCTGCCCTGCAGCGACGGTTCACTGACCGCAATCCACGGGTGGCGTAGTCGGACATTTAAACATCAAAACCACATAAATAGTTCCGCCACTGGTTTGACCACCCTGAGCCACGGAACCGGGTCACCGCCACGAAGACTACAACCACCAGCATCCACCAAAAAGGGTCCGGCTCCGGGTGTCCCAAGGCCCAGGGGGTGCATCAGAACATTTTCATCACCTTTCACAATCACCAATGGGACAAGGCAGGGATGTCCTCTGTCCCCTCTCTTATACATCCTAGTGACGGAGCACCTGCTCTCATCAATTCGCCATAACCCCAATATTAGGTGGATTGAGGTGGGAGGCACCGAGTACAAGTGCTCTCTATTTGCTGATGATGTCCTAGTATATATCACTCAATCACATATATCCATCCATGCTGTTATGGCTGAAATAGATCACTTTGTTACATGGTCAAATTTTAAAATCAATGCAGCGAAGTCTGAGGCCCTCGATGTCTCCCTCCCCAAATCCATATAGGATTCCATCCAGTCCAACTTTCCCTTTGCCTGGCCCTCACAGGGTATCAAATACTTAGGAATTCCTATTCATAGAGACCTCTCCCATCTATGTTATCTTAATTTTGGGCCCTTTATTGAACAACTCCATACAGACCACGGTTGGCAAGTTAGAACTGTAAGATTCACTACGTGAACCACTGGTGTTTTGTGGAAAAGCACATGTACACTGTGTTCCAAATTATTATGCAAAAAGTGTTTAGGAGTGATAAGGGAAGAATTTGTTTGTTTGTCAGTTAAACTCATTGATGGTGATGTGTGTCAGGGCTCTTTATATCACTGTAAGCAATTGCAGACACCTGTGCTAATTAGTTTGGCAGGTGTGTCCAATGAAAGGCAAGACTACTTAAGAAGGCTGTCTCACATTATTAAGCAGCCTACATTTTCTGCCAAAATGGGAAAGAAAAAGGATGTGTCGGCTGCTGAGAAGCAACAAATTGTGGAGTGTTTAGGTCAAGGCATGACTACAATCAACATTGTGCGATGATCAGGATGAAGTGTCTTGGCAATCAAGAAGTATGTAGCTGATTCACAGTACACACGTGTGCGTGCTGATAAGGGCAAATTGAGGACTCTTTCCTACAGGCAATTACATCAGGTTAAAAGAGCAGCGGCAAAAAAGCCTTGTCATAGCAGCAGACAAGTTTTTGAAGCTGCTGGTGCCTCCAACGTCCCCCGAACAACAAGATGCAGGGTCCTTCAGAGGTTTGCAGCTGTGCATACGCCATCCTGTCGACCTCCTCTATACACTTCACACAAGCAGAAACGGCTCCAGTGGGCTAAACATTACATGAAGACTGATTTCAAAACTGTTTTGTTCACGGATGAGTGCCGTGCAGCGCTCGATGGTCCAGATGGATGGAGTGGAGGATGGCTGGTTGATGGACACCCCACGCAAACACGGCTACAGCGCCAACAAGGAGGAGGTGGAGTAATGTTTTGGGCTGGAATCATGGGGAGAGAGATTGTCGGCCCCTTTAGGATCCCTGAAGGCGCTAAAGATGAACTCCATAATGTATGTGGATTTTCTCAAACAGCACTTCCTGCCATGGTTCAAGAAGAAGAACCGTGTATTTCACAGCAAGATCATTTTTTTGCATGATAATGCACCATCTCATGCTGCACATAAAACATCTGCATCTCTGGCTGATATGGGCATAAAAGGGGACAAACTTATGGTGTGACCCCCATGCTCCCCTGACCTCTACCCCATTCAGAACCTCTGGAGCATCATCAAAAGGAGTGTCTATGATGGCGGGAGGCAGTTCACATCTAAGCAACACCTCTGGGAGGGTATTCTGTCCTCATGCAAAACAATTGAAGCAGAAACCATCCAAAACCTGACAAATTCAATGGACGAGAGAGTTCAGAAGCTCCTTTCGAACAAGGGGTCCTATGTGAAAATGTAACATCACCTAGAATAAAGTTTTGAGCTGAAAACTGTTTGATTTCAGTTTCTAACAACCTGCTAATGCTTATAATTTCAAAAATGACCATTTTTATGGTCTTTATTAAAATGAAAAGGTTGATCGAAAAGTTTGGGGGATCTAAGAGTGTGGCAACCCAGTAGTCATGATTACTTCGAATTCTGACAATATGAGGGTCATGTTGCAGGTAGTGCAGCAAGAAGGCACTTATGTGTCTTGCGCATCTCGGAGCCCCAAAATTATTTTCCGGGCTAGATGCAGCTAAAAATTATTATTAATTTTAAATCTGGTGGAGCTTAGTATAGATGGACTAATAGGATCAGTGCTGCACACTGCTACAAAGCCCAAATTATTTTCCAGCCAAGATACAGATAAACATGATTAGTAATTTTAAATCTGGTGGAGCTTATTATAGATGGCCTAATAGAATCAGTGCTGCACACTGCTACAAAGCCCAAATTATTTTCCAGCCAAGATACAGATAAACATGATTAGTAATTTGAAAGCTTAAAACGGTTGGTAGGGTGATTTTAACCAATCATCAAGCTTTTACTCTCCCCAGGATGACACAGGGGTAGAAAAGTCATTTCGGATCCATGATTTGTTCATCTTTATGAACGTGAGTCTGTCTACATTATCAGTGGAGAGCCGCGTGCGCTTATCTGTCAGCACACGACCAGCAGCGCTGAACACACGTTCAGACAGAACGCTGGCTGCGGGGCATGACAAGATCTCCAAGGCGTAAGTGGCTAGCTCCGGCCATTTATCCAGATTGGAAGCCCAAAAAGAGCAAGGGTCCAGTGACACAGTCATGGCTTCAATGTTTACTTGGAGATACTCCTGTACCATCGTCTCTAGGCGTTGACTATGTGTCAGACTTCTTGTCTCCTGTGGCCTTGCAAAGGATGGGCTAAAAAAGTGGTGAAATGATTCCGCAAAATTGATGTTACCAGCAGATACTATGGTTCTGTTACAGTTTGAGTGCTGAACACTTAACGGTCCCACGGTTGGCAAGTTGGAACTGTGAGATTCACTACGTGCACCACTGGTGTTTTGTGGAAAAGCACATGTAAGATTCTGCAACAGTCTCTGCTGATACTCCTGCATGCGTGCATCCCTTTCTATGGCAGGAATAATTTCGGCAAATTTACTTTTGTACCGGGGATCTAACAGTGTGGCAACCCAGTAGTCAGGATTATTTCTAATTCTCACAATTCGAGGGTCATGTTGCAGGTAGTGCAGCAAGAAGGCACTCATGTGTGTTGCGCATCCAGGAGCACCAAGTCCCTGTTGTGTTGGTGGCGAGGTAACAATCATGCTTCCTTTCTCTGTCCTCTCCCCCCAACCTCGCACAACAGAAATGTGATCAAGGTCTCCCTCATCTGATGAGTTTTCCATCAGTTCGTTCTCCACTTCTTCCTGGGCTCCTGCACCTTCCTCACTAGTTTGGCTGCTACCATGCGCCCTGGTAAAACCATCTCCCCCACCCTCACATGCCTGCCGCCTTGGTGCTGCCGACCGTCTGGACCTTGCAGATGTTAGCCCTTCCGCATACAACTCCTCCTCCTCTACTTCCTCCACCTCCTCTTGTGCCACCACCTGACTCCGAATTCTGTTTAACATGTGCTCCAGCATGTAAATCACCGGAATAGTCATGCTGATAATGGCATCGTCAGCACTAAACATCTTCGTCGCCATTTCAAAACTGTGCAGAAGGGTGCATAGGACCCTGATCTGAGACCACTCCTCCAGCGTGATTTGCCCCACCTCTGGATCTCGTTGACCCAGGCTATACGTCAGAACGTATTGCACCAGGGCTTGTCGGTGCTGCCACAGTCGCTGAAACATGTGCAGAGTTGAATTCCACCGGGTAGGCACATCGCATTTTAGCCGGTGAAGTGGCGGGCCCAACGACTTCTGTAGAGATGTAAGTCGCTGAGCTGCGGGATGCGAACGGCGGAAGTGAGCACACAGCGACCGTGCCCTATGCAGAAGGCCATCTAGTCTGGGATAGTGGGCTAAAAATTGCTGGACAACCAGGTTCAACACGTGAGCCATACAAGGCACCTGTGTGACATTGCCCCGGCGAAGGGCCGCACCCAGGTTTGCAGCATTGTCGCACGCGGCCTTCCCTGGTTTCAGGTCCAGTGGAGACAACCATTCATGAAATTGGTTCTCCAGAGCTGACCACAACTCCTCAGCTGTGTGACTCACATTTCCCAGACATTTCAAAGTAAAAACCGCCTGATGACGTTGAGCCCTACTGCCAGCATAGTAAGGAGGTGTGCAGGATCCCTTCTGCGCAGTTAGAAAGCTTGTGGCATGACCAGACAGGCTTTGGGTGCAGGTGGAAGACCGAGAGGAGGTTGAGGAGGCAGAAGCAGTGGAGGAACTTTGACATAAAGAGGATTGACGCACAACTCGTGGGGACGGCAAGACTTGGACAGCAGCCCCTTGTCCTGCTGTCACCATAGTTACCCAGTGCCCAGTCAGCGACATGTAACGCCCCTGTCCATGCCTACTCGTCCAAGTGTCTGTGGTGAAATGCACCCTGTCACACACAGAGTTTCTCAAAGAAGTGGTGATGTTGTGTGCGACATGCTGGTGGAGCGCAGGCACACCTTTCTTTGAGAAGTACTGCCGACTGGGCATCTGGTACTGGGGCACTGCGACGGACATAAGGTCTCGAAAATCCTCTGTGTCCACAAGGCGGAAAGGCAGCATTTCTGTAGCAAACAGCTTGCAGATGGTGAAATTCAACCTCTTAGCTTTCTCATGGCTAGGAGGAAATGGTCTTTTACTTGTCCACATCTGAGGGACCGAGGGCTGGCTATTGTGCTTAGACGGGGTTGATAAGGGTGTCCCCGGCAAACTGCCGGTCTGTGAGGAAGATGCAGGCGGACATGTTAGGTTGCCTTGATCCAAAGGTGGTGCTATCGATGTCGGACAGCGCTCAACACCAGCTGGTGTTACCACCTCCAAAGAAAATGATGACCTGCCAATCACGCTGGCTTTTGCGGGTAAAGAGGTGGCAGGTCTGCGCCCCAAAACAGGTGTGACTGCTGTCCCCCCAGTCACAGAGGATGAAGAGGCCGCGGATGCACAAGATATGGCAGACGGTGGTTGGCCCGGCCGGCTAGGCCGCATTGTAGCACACTGAGCTTCCCACTGCAACTTATGCTTCATGTCCATGTGCCGGTTCATGCATGAAGTACTCAAACTATGTATTTTTTGGCCTCTACTTAGCTTTTGCTGACAAATGTTACAGATAACACGAGTTGGGTCATCTTTATCGATCTGAAAAAATGCCCAGGCTATGCAAGGCTTAGCACCCATGCGACCTGAAGAGCCACCATGACTTGTGGTGAGAGGCAGAGATGTGTTTGAGGATGCAGTTGTTGACGTACTTCCAGTACTACGTCTCTGTCCAGGAAGGCGCAACCTGACCTCGTCGTCACTAGCATCTTCCTCCACCTCCTCTGCTGACCTCATCTCTTGGCTGACTGTGGGTTGACAGTAAGTGGGATCTCCGACCTCATCATCATCACCCTGTGCGTTATCACACCCGTCGTCCTCAGAGCCAACCTGTTCCTGCCCTGACATAAAACTAAAGTTGTCGCTCCAATCAGGTATTTGAGTCTCATCATCGTCTTCCTCATTGTCTCCACCAACAGGAGTTACAGTTTGGGAATGAGGGTCTACATTATGGTCAGAACCTTCTGCGTCTGGTCCTGGATCCGACTCATAAAGATTCTGGGCATCAGTGCAGATCATTTCCTCGTCTGGATTCACAGAAGCGCTGGAGTCGACCTCTGATTCCCAGGCTATAGTATGAGTAAACAGCTCTGCAGACTCAACCATCTGTTCTACCTCATACTCAGACGGGCAGCTGGAGATTTGGGAGCTGTGAGGAAGCAAGTGCGATTGGGGTGACACCTTTGAGGACTGGAGTATTTGTGATGTTGAAGTTGATGTGGAGGAGAGCCCACTTAAAGGAGCACTTGATATCCGTTGAAGCACCTGCTGTTTTTGTGCCTCATCTGGAATTTGTAGCGATTGGCGTGGCCGTAAGAAAGGGATCTTATCACATTCTCCGCTAAAAGAAGTAGACATTTTAGTTTGGCTGGAAGATGGTCTTTCTTCTGCAGATGTTACTGTTGCTTTAAAACCTACCCCACGGACACAACCTTTTTTCCCCTTCCCAACACGCCTATTCCCCTTTCCACCAGCAGCAGGCCTTTTTCCACTCATTTTGGTGGCTAACTAATTCACTACACTGGAGTTGTTTGCACAAAAAAACAATGGATGGGAACCGAGCAGAGCTGAGTGGCCAAACTGTGGTATTAGGCCAAAACTATTGGCTGGGTTAGATGGAGAAAAAAATTATATTCGATTTGCAACCTGATGGAGGTCAGTATAGATGGACTAATAGAACAAGTCCCACACACAGCTAGAAGCCCAAATATTTTTTCAGAGGTAGATGCAGAAAAAAAATATATTCAGTTTGCAACCTGATGGAGGTCAGTATAGATGTACTAATAGAGAAAGTCCCACACACTGCTAGAAGGCCAAATATTTTTTCAGAGCTAGATGCAGACAAAAATTATTTTGAATTTGCAACCTGATGGAGGTCAGTATAGGTGGACTAATAGAACAAGTCCCACACACTGCTAGAAGGCCAAATATTTTTTCAGAGCTAGATGCAGAAAAAAATTATATTCAGTTTGCAACCTGATGGAGGTCAGTATAGATGGACTAATAGAACAAGTTCCACACACAGCTAGAAGCCCAAATATTTTTTCAGAGGTAGATGCAGAAAAAAATTATATTCAGTTTGCAACCTGATGGAGGTCTGTATAGATGGATTAATAGAACAAGTCCCACACACAGCTAGAAGCCCAATATTTTTTCAGAGGTAGATGCAGATAAAAGTTATTTTTAATTTGCAACCTGATGGAGGTCAGTATAGATGGACTAATAGAGAAAGTCCCACACACTGCTAGAAGGCCAAATATTTTTTCAGAGCTAGATGCAGATAAAAATTATTTTTAATTTGCAACCTGATGGAGGTCAGTATAGATGGACTAATAGAGAAAGTCCCACACACTGCTAGAAGGCCAAATATTTTTTCAGAGCTAGATGCAGAAAAAAATTAGATTCAGTTTGCAACCTGATGGAGGTCAGTATAGATGGACTAATAGAACAAGTCCCACACACAGCTAGAAGCCCAAATATTTTTTCAGAGGTAGATGCAGATAAAAATTATTTTTAATTTGCAACCTGATGGAGGTCAGTATTGATGGACTAATAGAGAAAGTCCCACACACTGCTAGAAGGCCAAATATTTTTTCAGAGCTAGATGCAGATAAAAATTATTTTTAATTTGCAACCTGATGGAGGTCAGTATAGATGGACTAATAGAGAAAGTCCCACACACTGCTAGAAGGCCAAATATTTTTTCAGAGCTAGATGCAGAAAAAAATTATATTCAGTTTGCAACCTGATGGAGGTCAGTATAGATGGACTAATAGAACAAGTCCCACACACAGCTAGAAGCCCAAATATTTTTTCAGAGGTAGATGCAGATAAAAATTATTTTTAATTTACAACCTGATGGAGGTCAGTATAGATGGACTAATAGAGAAAGTCCCACACACTGCTAGAAGGCCAAATATTTTTTCAGAGCTAGATGCAGATACAAATTATTTTTAATTTGCAACCTGATGGAGGTCAGTATAGATGGACTAATAGAGAAAGTCCCACACACTACTAGAAGGCCAAATATTTTTTCAGAGCTAGATGCAGGAAAAAATTATATTCAGTTTGCAACCTGATGGAGGTCAGTATAGATGGACTAATAGAACAAGTCCCACACACAGCTAGAAGCCCAAATATTTTTTCAGAGGTAGATGCAGATAAAAATTATTTTTAATTTGCAACCTGATGGAGGTCAGTATAGATGGACTAATAGAGAAAGTCCCACACACTGCTAGAAGGCCAAATATTTTTTCAGAGCTAGATGCAGATAAAAATTATTTTTAATTTGCAACCTGATGGAGGTCAGTATAGATGGACTAATAGAGAAAGTCCCACACACTGCTAGAAGGCCAACTATTTTTTCAGAGCTAGATGCAGAAAAAAATTATATTCAGTTTGCAACCTGATGGAGGTCTGTATAGATGGATTAATAGAGCAAGTCCCACACACAGCTAGAAGCCCAATATTTTTTCAGAGGTAGATGCAGAAAAAAAATATATTCAGTTTGCAACCTGATGGAGGTCTGTATAGATGGATTAATAGAACAAGTCCCACACACAGCTAGAAGCCCAATATTTTTTCAGAGGTAGATGCAGAAAAAAAATATATTCAGTTTGCAAGCTGATGGAGGTCAGTATAGATGGACTAATAGAGAAAGTCCCACACACTGCTAGAAGGCCAAATATTTTTTCAGAGCTAGATGCAGAAAAAAATTATATTCAGTTTGCAACCTGATGGAGGTCAGTATAGATGGACTAATAGAACAAGTCCCACACACAGCTAGAAGCCCAAATATTTTTTCAGAGGTAGATGCAGATAAAAATTATTTTTAATTTGCAACCTGATGGAGGTCAGTATAGATGGACTAATAGAGAAAGTCCCACACACTGCTAGAAGGCCAAATATTTTTTCAGATCTAGATGCAGATAAAAATTATTTTTAATTTGCAACCTGATGGAGGTCAGTATAGATGGACTAATAGAGAAAGTCCCACACACTGCTAGAAGGCCAAATATTTTTTCAGAGCTAGATGCAGAAAAATATATATTCAGTTTGCAACCTGATGGAGGTCAGTATAGATGGACTAATAGAACAAGTCCCACACACTGCTAGAAGCCCAAATATTTTTTCAGAGCTAGATGCAGAAAAAAATTATATTCAATTTGCAACCTGATGGAGGTCAGTATAGATGGACTAATAGAATGATGCTATGCCCAAAAGATTTTACTTTACTAGGTGCAGTAAAAAAATTGGTATTCTATACACAGGTGGTATATCTTGCAACACAGATAGGCTACTCCACTGACTAACACACTCTGCAATAGTCCAAAAAGGATTAGCTTTGCTAGATTCAGCCAAATGCTGTGAAAAAAACTTGCACAGCACTGGCACAGACCTGCCTGGCAAAAACTGATAGGAACTGATGTGACCTAGTCCTGAAAAGGACTGCAATTACAATTAGTCTTTACTCCCACAATCTATCTATTTAAGAGCACAGACCTGCCTGATAAAAGTCGTAGGGAATGCTGTATCCTAGTCCTTAAAAGGACTGCAATCACAACTATTCCCTACTCCCAAGCTATCTGTAGATTTGTGCGAAAATTGGCTTGAAATTAACAAGGTATAGCGCACACAGCAACAGCGGTGCCGTCTAACACGCAGCTGCAGCAGTGAGAAAATGGTGGCGACGGGGAAAATGGCTTGGTCTTATAGGGCAAGGACATGTGACATACACTGCCAATGACACCTGCCCTTGCTTGTGTGAAAAACAGCAGTTCGCTCCGTGTGTGCGCTGCTGATAGGCTGACAGACTGCACCTCCCCACTGCAAATGCGGGAAAGAGAAAAAAAAATGGAGATCTTCATTATTCCTGCAGAGATCCATCCCCTGCCCCTCCCCCCACCCCGCTGTACACTCAAACTGCGTATTAACATTAATTTTCATCATTACTGAGAAAAAATCCAGTTATGATTTTGGTGCACGAACAGTTATCGAACATAACCTCGAACAGCCGAATTTTTCTCAAATCGTTCGTGTTCGCCGAACGGCTCGAACACCGCCCAAAACAGCTCGAATTTGAGATTGGCGAACAGTTCGAGTAGAACAACGCTCATCTCTAGTTATAATACTCACGATATTAATAGAGCATTTTTTAGGGCCAAAAATACGAATACACAAAGTCTTCTTACCAACAATGTGTGATCTAGAGAAGGGGAGTCCTTAGAAAAACTATATCCTAGATTTATAACAACATGTAACAGTAATTGAACAGACATTGAAAAAATCTTGACTAAACATTGGCCAGTCTTAATGACTGATCGCGACCTTAGATGTCAGCTCCCTAAACGGCCAGCTATGACCTGGCGTAAATCAAATACATTAAGTGATCTATTAACAAATAGTCACTATATTCCACCTAAAAGCCCATTTCCATTTGGGAGCAAAGGTCCCCCCTTGGGCAGCTACTCTTGTGGTAAATGCTCAGTATGCAGATATTTTCCAAGAGCGTCACATTTTTGCAACTCTAATGGAGAGAGATCTTTTTGAATTGTCCACCACATCACGTGTAACACTGAGGCAGTTATTTACCACCTCACTTGCCCATGTGGATTAATTTATATAGTAATGACTACTAGATCCCTGAAAATACGCATACAAGAACATATCAGGGACATCAATAATGCCTCCACCTGTACCGATTTTCAAATTCTTAAAACCATACCTGAACATTTCTTAGAAAATCATGGAGGCAATACGCATGGTTTTACCGTTCGCGGGATTGACCATGTATACATGGGCCTTAGAGGTGGTAACATTAAAAAGAAACTGTTTCAGAAGGAAACACGATGGATTGTACTACTGGACACGGTCTCTCCAAAAGGGTTAAACGATATGGTCAGTTTCAAGTCTTTTTTGTAAAGAAAATGTTGCGCTGTTTTATTATTGACACCGTTTGTAAATATTTTTAACTAATTTTTTTAATTATGTTTGTGCTTTTCGTGTCTATCATATGTTTCTATCCTAATATTTCTGATAACCAATCTGATCTAGGTCTGCCATATATTGGGTGTACAAAAATTCAAGTGGGATCACTTGAAAGAATCCATATATACATGAAACCGAAAGGAGAGTTATTCTATTGATGATCTGAGTGAACATTGAAACTGCCAAATTATCTCTTGGAAGATGATCCTGATGACTATAATAATGGACTACACTTCTTCCTAATGATACCTTTTAAGATCATTCCTATAGAGGAAATATTCCCTAGATGGCAACATTCCAAGGTGAATATATGACTACTAAGAGGACTACCAAGTATATTTAATATCTGGAAGTATTACTGGCCAGTAAGTAGCTATAACCTTAAAAGAAATGTATAATTTGGGGGTATATACTTTCATCCTCTGTAGATTGTTACTAAAATAATCGTCACTGTGATTTAAAAAAAATGTTGCTGACTGTCATATGTCCTGTTACTATCTAATAACTATGAAATCTATTTTGATTATAAATCATGGCATTTGAACAACTGGATTATCTTATATAAAACTGTCTTGCCCATATGAAATAGAAGTGATATGCTTATGTAATGCACACGCCCGGGCTGAGTGGCGTGTGCGTGTATATGTAGTGATTCCACTGGACTGTGCCGGAGAGTGAATGCCTGGAGGGGCGTAACTAAGTATCCACCCGATCCGACCTGGGTTGCACGACGGCATACGACGCCAGTGCACCAAGGAGGAACCGAGCCGGGCGACCAGGTGCTACTCCAGGACAGACCCCGGACACGGCTGTTGACCCACACAGGGGAATACAGGAACAGGCAGGCTAGGCTGGCACACAGACTGCTGGGTATAGGCAGACACGGATGGTATGCAGACTGGCGGATGCTGGTAAGCACGACTGGTATGCAGGCAGGGAGGTACTGGCAGGTACGACAGGTTGGAGCACCGAGTGGATAGGACCCAGTACAGACTGGGACTCAGGAACAGAACCGCAGATGCGGTGGACAAACAGCAGAGTGAGGCCGCCCAGAGCGGCGAGCAAGAGCAGAACAAGACGAGACTGCCTGGAGCGGTGAGCGAGAGAGGAGCAGGATGAGACTGCCGAAGCAGCGAGCAAAGGGTCAGAGCAGAGCGAGACTGCCGAAGCAGCGAGCAAAGGGTCAGAGCAGAGCGAGACTGCCGGAGCAGCGAGCAAAGGGTCAGAGCAGAGCGAGACTGCCGGAGCAGCGAGCAAAGGGTCAGAGCAGAGCGAGACTGCCAGAGCAGCGAGCAAAGGGTCAGAACAGAGCGAGACTGCCGGAGCAGCGAGCAAAGGGTCAGAGCAGAGCGAGACTGCCAGAGCAGCAAGCAAAGGGTCAGAGCAGAGCGGAAACCTGCAGGAGCGGTGAGCAAGGCAGAGCAGGCAAGAACCGCCGGAGCGGTGAGCAAGGCAGAGCAGAGGGGACAGGGCTCTGTTCACACGGAACAGACTAGAAGGGAAAGGCAGAACCAGGTACACACAGGATACTTGCAATGAAGTAGCGAGTGGACTCTAAACTCACAAACGGGAGTACAGGGACAACAAGTAGGAGTTAGGTATGGGATCAGATTCTGCAGGAAAAGGGAAGGTACGGACATAGAGAAAAACAGGTAACAGGCTAGGAGAGTATACAGACAAGAACAGACACAGCAGCAAGATACAGGAGCGGGTCTAGGTATGCGGCCCCTAGAAGGCGGAACGAAAAGGCTAGGAGCGTGTTCAGACAGGAACAGGCAAGATACAGGAACGGGTCTAGGTATGCGGCCCCTAGAAGGCGGAAAGAACAGGCTAGGAGCGTGTTCAAACTGGCCTGGAAATACAGCCTCCAGGATAGGCAGAAGACAACAGGCTAGAAGATAGTTCAAACAGGACACAGTTCAGACACGGGAACTGATACCGCAAGGCAGGAAGCATAGACAGGACCTGGCACATCAGTGACCGGAAGCCAACTGACAGAACAAAATGCTCAGGCATGGATTCCAGGGAGGAGCTGGGTTAAATACCAGGTGACAGACAGCAATAGGCTGAGGACGCACAAGGGGTGTGCCTGCAGCAGCTACAAGAAGCAGGAAGTGATCGGGCGCCGCCCTTAAGCAGCAGAAACAGAGGCAAGCAGACAGCATGGAGGGAAGCCAGGCTAGCAGACTGGACTGGAGATCAAGTGTGCGCTCTTGCACAGTGGGAGATGGACCACTATGCAAGGACGCTGCCAGGTATGTTACAGCTTATAACTCTTTTATCTATAAAACCTTATATTATGTCTTTGGTGTATGTGATTATGCAGACTGTTGCGGCGCAGTGAAATGGCCACTCTATGCTTCCGCACAGCATTGCATGCTTTACAGCACCTGGTCAGCCTCCTCTATGCTTTCTTAAGGCAGTTCCCTATTTGCTTACTTATACTCATCCCCGCGCATATGTGCTCTCGCTCCGGCGGCGTCCTGGGCCCACTGTGTTGCCGCGGTGACTGAGTGGATGTCATATCCTTCTCCTGTCACGTGCGGTGCACAAGGGCTTGCGTCATCACCGGGGCTGTGCACCATGATGTCTGCGATTTTGATTGGTACATCATCACACATAAGGAGTCTCCCTCATTAAGACAGCCACGCCTCCTGACGAAGCCGTTCCCGGCAAAACGCGTGTCGAGGCTGCCACACATGCCCTGAACTTACTCCATGCCGCCACCAACCATCTCAGCATGACCCAAGGTAATGGAGCTTCAAAATCACCTATCTTGTAACGATAGTGTGATGTATATGTACTGTATATACCTGCAACCCTTGGTCTAAATTGACTTATCTCTAGGAAGTACCCATTTTAGACTATAGCCCTTTACTATATAATTTAATTCTCTGGACTATATATTGGCTATAGGGAGAGCCATTTCATGGTATAGTACCTCAGTACCTACTGATGGAATATATTTTCCGTGACCTCCACAGGGCACACAACTAAATTCTCACATTTCACGACTGCTTGCGCTCAAAATGTTGCCTTTTAGGCTCGTGGAGACGGAAGCATTCCGCAACCTGATGGCGGCGGCCATCCCTCGGTACTCAGTCCCCAGCCGCCACTATTTCTCCTGGTGTGCCGCCACCGCATTACAGAGGCACGTGTCCCAAAACATTAGCCGTGCCCTCAACAACACAGTTATTGGGAAAGTCCACCAAACCATGGACACGTGGACAAGTGCTTGTGGGCAGGGACGGTACATTTCGCTGACGACACACTGGGTTAACATAGTGGAAGCCGGGACCCAGTCGGACCTTGGGACGGAGCACGTCCTCACGACGTCAAGGATTGCGGGCCCTAGGTCAATCAGGGTTGCCCCCACGGTCTACAGCTCCTGCACCTCATCCTCCTCAGCCTCCTCCTCCTCTTCAGCCTCCATCTCCGAAATGACTACATCAGTCACAAGCTGGAAGCACTGCAGCACTGCCTTGGTCAAGCGACAACAGGCTGTCCTGAAGCTAATATGCTTAGGTGAAAAACCGCACAATGCTGAAGAGTTGTGAACAGCTCTGAAAGAGCAGGCAGATCTGTGGCTGACAACAATAAACCTACAGCCAGGCATGGTCATGTGTGACAATGGCCGGAACCTGGTGGCGGCTCTTAGGCAAGGCGAGCTCACACACGTACCATGCCCGTGTGTGTTTCAGCAGCGTTTGCAGCTTCTGGCTCACAGACTGGTGTGTGATGTCCCCATGCGTTGGAACTCTACACTGCAGATGTTGGGAAGGATTTGTGAGCAGAAGAGGGCAGTTGTTGAGTACCAGCATCAACAAGGCCGTCGGTATTCAGTTCAGACGCCACACATAAGACCTCAGGAGTGGACATGGATGTCAGACATATGTACCATCCTCCAAAACTTTGAGGATTCCACCAAGATGGTGAGTGGTGATGATGCCATAATTAGCGTCACCATCCCTCTTCTCTGTCTTCTGAAACGCTCACTGCTCACAATCAAAGAGGATGCATTGCAGGCGGAGCATGATGAGATGGAGCAAGGAACCATACAGGGTGATTGCACACAGCCAAGCCTCATCTCATCCCAATGTGGATTGGGTGACAATGAGGAAGAGGTGGAGGAAAGACAGGAGCTAGTTTCATGCACTATAGCTGGTACTACCTGCACAGCTATCATACCGTCTGTTCAGCGTGGATGGCCAGAGGACAGAGAGGAGGAGGAGGAGGAGAGCATGGTCAGTCATCCTCTTGGTGAGGACACGGAAGTCTTGCCTGCTACTAGTCTGGCACACATGGCTGAGTTTATGTTACGCTGCCTTTCCCATGACCGTCGCGTTCTCAAAATTTTGGGTGACAGTCATTACTGGTTGGTGACACTTCTAGACCCACGCTACAAGGAGAACTTTATATCTCTTATTCCTGAGGCAGACAGGTCTACAAAAATGGGGCTGTACCAGATGGCCCTTGTTGCGGAACTATTAAAAAAAGTTCCCATCTGAAAACGCTGGCGGCAGAGGGCACACTTCATTAGACAACCAAGGAGTACAGTCGAGAGAGACACAACTTCAATCCAGCAGAGGCAGCGGAACACTGTCAAAGTTCTGAGAGAGTTTTCTCAGACCCTCCCATCGCACAGGCCCTCAGGCGCGGGGTACTCTCACAAGGAGTGCAAAGTTTTGGAAGATGCTGAGGGAGTACCTTGCCGACCGTACCAACGTCCTCTGTGATTCCTCTGTGCCTTATAATTATTGGGTATCCAAGCTGGATATGTGGAATGAACTGGCTATCTATGTCTTGGAGGTCCTGGCCTGCCCTGCCACCAGCGTTTTATCAGAGCGGGTTTTTAGTGCCGCTGGAGGAATTATAACTGATAAGCACATCCGAAATTGCTGACAGGCTGACTCTTATAAAAATGACCAAGGGCTGGATTGGGCCAGAATTCTCAACACCACCGCATGATAGCAGCGTAACATAAACTCAAATCCAGTGTCTTTTCTTGGGAGGTTTATTCCCATGCACCTTTTCACACCCACACATGGGTATACGCTTCCTAATTTTGTCTATTTGCTCTTGTCCTCCTCCTTCTCCTCATCCTCCACCACCATATCACCAGGGTGACCGTGGTCCGTGATGCAACACCCACATAATTTTTTTAAAGGGTGTTTATGATGCCCGTAAAAAAAATTTTTTTTTTTTGTTCATGTATACCCCCCAGAGATAACTGTTTGTCAGCCCATACACTTAGTGCATGGGCATTACAAGTATAGGAGGCCCGCTCCTTTCTAATGGGAACATTTTTTTATGAGGCCCTCCTCCACGTCTCTTCCAAGGGGCATTGAAGTGCCTCCAAATATTTGGCAGCCCTTGCATTCACTGAATAGGCCAACACTATGGGGGACTCGCTCCTTTCTAATTTGAATTTGTCGTTACTGTGGCCCTGCTCTTTGTGTATTTAAATTCTTAGTGGGGTTTTTCCTAAAATTGGTCAGCCGTTGGACTCACTGCATGCCCTATAACTGTATAGCAGACTCTCTCCTTTCTAATGGGAACATGTTGTACTTGTTACTGTGGCCCTGCTCTATGTGTCTTTAAATTCTTAGTGGGGTTTTCCCTAAAATTGGTCAGCTTTTGGATTCACTGCATACCCTATAACTGTATAGCAGACTTTCTCCTTTCTAAATGGAATTTGTCGTTACTGTTGCCCTACTCTATGTGTCTTTAAATTCTTAGTGGGGTTTTTCCAAAAATTGGTCAGCCGTTGGACTCACTGCATACCCTATAACTCTATAGCAGACACTCTCCTTTCTAAATGGAATTTGTCGTTACTGTGGCCCTGTTCTATTTGTCTTTAAATTCTTAGTGGGGATTTTTCCAAATTTTGGCAGCCCTTGCAGTCACAGCATGGGCATTACCGCTATAGGAGACCTGCTCCTTTATAATGGGAACAATTTTTATACTGAGACCCTCCTTTATGTCTATTCAAAGGGGTATTGGGTTGCGTCCAAATTTTTGGCAGCCCTTGCAGTCGCTGGACATGCAATAACAGTATAGGAGACCCACTTGTTAATAATGGGAACAACAAAACAAATCCGACTGATGGCTCTCTAACAATAGCGAGGGCCGACTGCAGGTCTTTTAAAAATAGTAAGGGCCGTCTGATGTCCCTATAAAAATAGGCTTTATGACTTTCAGAGTCCCTCCATCATTTTTAAAACAGGATGTGTCTGATGATGTGTCACACACCACATTGCCAGATAAGGTTGCAAAATGTTGAAATGACATTTCCCAGTGAATGCATTTGTCTTAAAAAATAACGTAACAAAAACAAAACAATAGGACCTTTCTTTAGTATAAAAACAGTGTCACCAATTTAACCTCAAAGTAATCACATTGCTCAGCTTCTGCACCTCCTCCTCCATCTCTGAAATGACCACATCAGTCACAAGCTGACAGCACTGCAACACTGCATTGGCCAAGCGGCAACAGGCTATGCTGAAGATAACATGCTTAATGCCTAATTGACACACCGCCCAGTGCTGCAGAGTTGTCGAAAGCTGTAACACAGTAGCCTGATCTGTGTCTCTCACCGCTGAACATACAGCCAGGCATGGTCGTGTGTGACAATGGGTGGAACCTGGTGATGGAGAAATGACAGCCGGTGTAGATACGGTTTTCCTCTATGCCAGTCCTTTCACCATGATAAATGCAACTCTCAGCAAAAAAAGCTGTGGACTGGCTCCGTACCGTCCCTGGCCACATTCACCTGTCCACCTGTTTGTGGGTAGGTGGTCCTTCACAGCAAGTGCACTGGGGAGGGCACGGGTAATGTTGTGGGACCTGTGCTTGTTGAAGGCTAAGACGATACCGGGAAAAATAATGGCGGCTGGGGACCGAGTATGGATACCCGGTCGTCGCCGCCATAAGATTGTGGACAGCTACCGCCTCCACGAGCTTATAAGGCCATATTTCAAGTGCAAGAAGCTGCCCATAAATCTGTCAGTTTAGTGTTGCGGCCTGTGGGTGGGTGGCTGGCTGCATACTTGCGCTTGCATTCCAAGTAACAGAAAACTTAGCAGATGGTGGCCTCTATCATCATCATGGCCTCACCTCGGCACTATGATCTCTCCTGAAGGAGAAGCCAAGGCCCACCAGAGGAGTCTCCGCTTCTCTGGTGGGCCCGTCCAACCCTGCCGAGAAGCAGCCCTGGCTAAGAAAAGTGTGGGGGAAAGTTCCCGGGCACTCTATGGCTGCTTTTTTAATGTGGATCAGACATGCTTGTGCATGTTATTTCTTAAACCGCATTGCACATCAGGCCATTGTCCATGTCTGTATTCATGAAATTAAATGTGCAAAGAAAGATGTTTGTGTGTCAAAGCACCACCGACAAGTGCGAGTTGATGTTGGACGGGCTGCCATTGCTTCTGCAACAAGCTGCATTACAGGACTTCCTGGGAGAACTGACACCCAGGGTAGATACGGTTTCCCTCTATGCCAGTCCTTTCACAGAGCTAAATACAACTCTCAGCAAAAAAAGCTGTGGACTGGCTCCGTACCGTCCGTGGCCACATTCACCTGTCCACGTGTTTGTGGTTAGGCGGTCCTTCCCAGTAAGTGCACTGGGGAGGGCACGGGTAATGTTGTGGGACCCGTGCTTGTGGAAGGCAGAGATGATACCGGGAGAAATAGTGGCGGCTGGAGACCGAGTATGGACACCCGGCCGCCGCTGGCATGAGGTTGTGAAAATCTTCCGCCTCCACAAGCCTAAAAGGCCATATTTCAAGTGCAAGCAGCTGCCCAGAAATCTGCCAGTTTAGTGTTGCAGCTTGTGGGTGTATGGGTGGCTGGCTGCATACTTGCACTTGCATTCCAAGTAACAGAAAACTAAGCAGATGGTGGCCTCTATCATCATCATGGCCTCATCTCGGCACTATGAACTCTCCTGAAGGAGAAGCCAGGGCCCACCAGTGGAGTCTTCAGTTCTATGGTGGGCCCATCCAACCCTGCCGAGAAGCAGCCCTGGCTAAGAAAAGTGTGGGGCAAGGTTCCCGTACACTCTATGGCTGCTTTTTTAATGTGGATCGGACATGCTTATGACGCGCCCCCTGGGCCGCGGGGTACTTGGTGCCGGGCCGGTCGTTGCTAGGGGAGATGTCACAGTGGCGGTGACCTGGTCTGTGACCCAGGGCGGTCAATAAAAGGAGATATTTACCGGGGATTTATAGTTTTTAAATATAGTTTGTGACGCCACCTGTGGTATGCGGCTATATGGAGCCGCTGCTGCGGTGCAGATCCTCTGGAGCCGATGATGACGCAGCAGAGTTGGTTCAGCTCTCCACAGGCATAGCTTAGCTCCAGGGCAGGAAGTGATGATTTTATAGATGTTGCTGTGCGGTGTAGTGCAGAGGATGGTGCAGGTAATAATCAGTCCACAACTTAATGGCGATTTCCTCTTATCTTTACTTGCGGTGGTTAGGCAGACCAGGGCACAGGTACTAGGTTGTAGTAGAGGTCCGGGCGGCCTGGAAGCAAGTTGGGGAATCCACCTAGCCAGGTGGAGTTGTAGGCCTTCCCTTTGCGCTACCTCTTTGGCCCTGCTGCGTATAGCTATGCTGTGGCCCTCGTCCCTGAGTAAAACGTCTTTCTGCTCACCCGTATGGCAGGCAGCTCGGGCCTTCCTGGAGTGTCGCTCCCACGTGGCGGTGCTGGGCCCTATCGTGCGGCTGAGCCTCCGGGCGTCTGATGGGGCCAGGAGACCTGCAGTCTCCTGCCTTCCGGTTTCTGCTGCTGGGCTTTCGGTGCTCCACAACTTCGGACTCCGGTGTCCGGTTCTTCTGCGCGTCCCTCTAGGGTGAACTGCCGTACAGCTCCACTCCCTAAGTCTTTCCTCGTCGACGTCCTGACTTCAACAACCTGTCTGCTCTCCTCACACTAACTAACCCTGCTTCCAGATTCAGTTGCTAAGGGGATAAGCTCCCCTTGCTGGTCTGGAGCCAGGAAAGTGTTTGATGCTAGCAAAACCTGATTAGGGGACCCCTCCTTGCTTCCAGGCATGGCATCACCCCCTTGTGAGGGAGGTAATGCCACTGTGGCAACAGGGCTCCTGGGGTGCCACACTTATGCATGTTATTTCTTAAACCGCATTGCAGATCAGGCCATTGTCCAACTCTGTATTCATGAAATTAAATGCGCAAAGAAAGATGTTTGTATGTCAAAGCACCACCCACAAGTGCGAGTTGACGTTGGACGGGCTGCCATTGCTTCTGCATCAATCTGCATTACAGGACTTCCTGGGAGAAATGACACGCAGGGTAGATACGGTTTCCCTCTATGCCAGTCCTTTCACTGAGCTAAATACAACTCTCAGCAAAAAAAGCTGTGGACTGGCTCCGTACCGTCCGTGGCCACATTCACCTGTCCACGTGTTTGTGGTTAGGCGGTCCTTCCCAGTAAGTGCACAGGGGAGGGCACGGGTAATGTTGTGGGACCCGTGCTTGTGGAAGGCGGAGATGAGACCGGGAGAAACAGTGGCGGCTGGGGACCGAGTAGGGACACCCTGCCGCCGCCTGCATGAGGATATGAAAAGCTTCCGCCTCCACGAGCCTAAAAGGCCACATTTCAAGTGCAAACAGCTGTCCAAATTTGACAGTATAGTATTGCAGCCTGTGGGTGGGTGGGTGGCTGCCTGCATAATTGCGCTTGCATTCCAAGGAATGGGGTAGGGACAACTGAATGCTGCACTGGGACAAGGACGTGGACGGTGATTGTTGCAAGTCTGCAACGACAGGTGCATGGTGGGAGGCATCTTCGCATGCGCCAAGGATCACTTATGATGGGCACACTTTTAGGCATGACTTGGGAGTCAGAGATGCTTCCAGAGGTCTTCCCCATGCTGTTCACATGACTTTTCAGCACTGTATGCATGCGTCTAATGATGTGTCACACACCACATGGCCAGATAAGGTTGTAAAATGTTAAAATGACATTTCCTGGTGAATGCATTTGTCTTGGTTGAAAGCAATGCAAAAGTGCAAAAACGCATCAAAAACGCTACGTGTGAACATAGCCCAAGGTGTGGAGGAGTATTTTTGCTTTGGTTATTTATTTTGCCTTATATACAAGTCATTACCCTGGAAAGGATGTGCCTTAACATATTTCCCAGGAAAATCCATTTTGGTTTCGTTTTTGTATGTTTTATTGTGAGTCCGAAAAAGTGCCGTCATACTCTGACCACGTTGTTGACAGCAGTGATTTGGGAGTCAGAGATGCTTCCAGGGGTCTTCCCATGCTGTTCCCGTGTCATTTGAGCACTGTTCCCTTTGATTTTGGCAATTTTTAGGCCCTTTGCAGACCTCCGGGGGAAGCCACCTGAAAAATGCTTGAGTTTCCCATAGACTTAAATTGGGCTCGTTGCTCGGGTCGAGCACCCGAGTATTCCAATTTGCTCGACCCGAACAACGAGTACCCATGCATTTTAGTGCTCGCTCATCACTAGATACCATGACATCTGCTGGGGATATAGTGGTTAAGTCTCTAGCATCTCTCTATGCAGTTCATTATGAAGACCAGATATGAATATCCTGATTACAAGTGTATACCGTGGGCATTGACATCTTTAGGACATTTACTTCATGCCTTTTGATCATTAAATAATGACAGCACAATATTGTTATATGAATTTATTTCTTGACATAGTTATATTGGGGTAATAAGCCCATGCTGCTGGCACTTTATAGGGCATTTGCACTTTATACTTTCTGGTCATTAAGTATCAAAAGCTGTATTGCTGATATCTATATATGCCTTAACCCTACCCTTTACCCAACAAGAGTCTTTGGATTGAGCCCCATATATATAATCCAGGGCAGCTGAAAACTTTCCTGCTTAACTTTTTAATCATTGCTGTGTTCTATATAAAAAAAACTTTCTTTTTAATATATGACTCAATAAAAACTGTAATTTTTAGTCTTACTGCGTCTAGACTCCATTATACCCCCTGGTATTGCCTATAGTGGGTGAAGTGTGCATTATAAATGGTAGCATAACCCTAATACCTATCCTAGACAACCTAGGTTAACAGCATTAAAGAGTTAAGAGTTAAGTTAATTTTTATTCTAAATCCATAATCTAAACTATTTTCTAATATACTTGTGACGCGCCCCTTGAGCCGTGGGGTACCCGGTGCCAGGCCGGTGGATGTTGGGGGTGATGTCACAGTGGCGGTGACCCAGTCCATGACCCAGGGCGGTCATTAAAAAGGGGGATATTTATAGGGGATTTAAGGTGTTTGAAATAAGTTCCTGACGCCACCTGTGGTGTCTGGTAAGGATTACCAGCGCTGCGACAGTCCTCTGAGGCAGGTGTTTGGGCAGCTTGGTTAGGACGGCTCCCCACAGGTGGAGCAGGCCTCAGGGCAGTGTAGGGGTAGATGGTGGATGCTGGTGAGAGACGGCAGGATGGTCCCGGAGGAAAGACGGATACTCACCCGGGGGTAAGCTTCAGTACCTTTACTGGTGATGATGCAGGCACGGTCCAGGGTACTCCGGACGAAGGGCGCATTTTTGGACTCTCCCCACTGAGCGGGTATAGGGCCTCCTGATCCGTGGCTTTACTCGCTAAGCTTCTGACTAGAGATGAGCGGTGTTCGACTCAAACTGTTCGCCAATCTCAAATTCGAGCTGTTTGGGCGGTGTTCGAGCCGTTCGACGAACCCGAGCGATTTGCAAAAAATCCGGCTGTTCGAGGATATGTTCGATAACTGTTCATGCACCAAAATCGTAACTGGATTTTTTCACAGTAATACTGTTAATCAATGTTAATAGACAGTTTCAGTGTAGAGTGGGCGGGGGGAGGGGCAGGGGATGGATCTCTGCAGAAATAATGCCGATCTCCATTTTTTTTCTCTTTCCCGCATTTACAGTGGGGAGGTGTAGTCTGTCAGCCTATGAGCAGCGCACACACGCAGCAAAGTGCTTTTTTTTCACACAAGCAAGGGCATGTGTCATTGGCTGTGTATGTCACATGTCCTTGTCCTATAAGACCCAGCCATTTTCCCCGTCGCCACCATTTTCTCACTGCTGCAGCTGAGTGATAGACGGCATCGCTGCTGCTGTGGGCGCTATACCTTGTAACTGTGTGAATTGCAAGCGAATTTGCTCTTAAATAGACAGATAGGTTTAGGGAGTAGGGACTAGTTGTAATTGCAGCCCTTTTGAGGGCTAGGTTACAGCAGTTCCTAGCACTTTTTGCCAGGCAGGTCTGTGCCAGTGTTGTGCAAGTGTTTTTCACAGCATTTCGCTAAATCTAGCTAAGCCAATCCTTTTGGGCCTCTAGCAGTGTGTGTTAGTCAGTGGAGTAGCCTATCTGTGTTGCAAGCTACACCACCTGTGTATCTAATACCAATTTTTTACTGCACCTAGCCAAGTAAAACCTTTTGGGCATAGTAGCAGTGTCTGTTACTCATTGGAGTAGCCCATCTGTACCAAGCTACATCACCTTTGTATTTAGCAACAATTTTTAACTGCATCTAGCCAAGTAAAACCGTTTGGGCATAGTAGCAGTGTCTGGTAGTCAGTGGAGTAGCCCATCTGTACCAAGCTACACCACCTTTGTATTTAATAACAATTTTTTACTGCCTCTAGCCCAGCAAATCCTTTTGGGCCTGTAGCAGTGTCTGTTACTCATTGTAGTAGCCCATCTGTACCAAGCTACACCACGTTTGTATTTAATAACAATTTTTTACTGCATCTAGCCCAGTAAATACTTTTGGGCCTGTAGCAGTGTCTGTTACTCATTGTAGTAGCCCATCTGTACCAAGCTACACCACCTTTGGATTTAATAACAATTTTTTACTGCATCTAGCCCATTAAATCCTTTTGGGCCTGTAGCAGTGTCTGTTACGCATTGTAGTAGCCCATCTGTACCAAGCTATACCACCTTGGTATTTAATAACAATTTTTTACTGCATCTAGCCCAGTAAATACTTTTTGGCCTGTAGCAGTGTCTGGTAATCAGTGGAGCAGCCCATCTGTACCAAGCTACACAACCTTAGTATTTAATAACAATTTTTTACTGCATCTAGCCCAATAAATACTTTTGGGCATAGTAGCAGTGTCTGTTGCTCATTGTAGCAGCCCATCCGTACCAAGCTACACCACCTTTGTATTTAATAACAATTTTTTACTGCATCTAGCCAAGTAAAACCTTTTGGGCATAGCAGCAGTGTCTGTTACGCATTGAAGTAGCCCATCTGTACCAAGCTACACCACCTTTGTATTTAATAACAATTTTTTACTGCATCTAGCCAAGTAAAACATTTTGGGCTTGTAGCAGTGTCTGTTACTCATTGGAGCAGCCCATCTGTACCAAGCTACACCACCTTTGTATTTAATAACAATTTTTTACTGCATCTAGCCCAGTAAATACTTTTGGGCATAGTAGCAGTGTCTGTTACTCATTGTAGCAGCCCATCTGTACCAAGCTACACCATCTTTGTATTTAATAACAATTTTTTACTGCATTTAGCCCAGTAAATCCTTTTGGGCCTGTAGCAGTGTCTGTTACTCATTGTAGTAGCCCATCTGTACCAAGCTACACCACCTTTGGATTTAATAAAAAAAAAATTTCTGCATCTAGCCCATTAAATCCTTCTGGGCCTGTAGAAGTGTCTGTTACTCATTGTGGTAGACCATCTGTACCAAGCTACACCACCTTTGGATTTAATAACAATTTTTTACTGCATCTAGCCCAGTAAATACCTTTGGGCCTGTAGCAGTGTCTGTTACTCATTGTGGTAGACCATCTGTACCAAGCTACACCACCTTTGGATTTAATAACAATTTTTTACTGCATCTAGCCCAGTAAGTACCTTTTCGCCTGTAGCAGTGTCTGTTACTCATTGTAGTAGCCCATCTGTACCAAGCTACACCACCTTTGGATTTAATAAAACATTTTTTACTGCATCTAGCCCATTAAATCCTTTTGGGCCTGTAGCAGTGTCTGTTGCTCATTGTGGTAGACCATCTGTACCAAGCTACACCACCTTTGGATTTAATAATTTTTTTTACTGCATCTAGCCATTAAAACCTTTTGGGCATAGTAGCAGTGTCTGGTAATCAGTGGAGTAGACCATCTGTACCAAGCTACACCACCTATGTATTTATTAACACATTTTTACTGCATCTAGCCCAGTAAATACTTTTTGGCATAGCAGCAGTGTCTGTTACTCATTGTAGCAGCCCATCTATACCAAGCTACCCCACCTTTGTATTTAATAACAATTTTTTACTGCATCTAGCCAAGTAAAACCTTTTGGGCATAGTAGCAGTGTCAGGTAATCGGTGGAGCAGCCCATCTGTACCAAGCTACACCACCTTTGTATTTAATAACAAATATTTACTGCATCTAGCCAAGTAAATACTTTTGGGCATATTAGCAGTGTCTGTTACTCATTGTAGCAGCCCATCTGTACCAAGATACACCACCTTTGTATTTAATAACAATGTTTTACTGCATCTAGCCAAGTAAAACATTTTGGGCCTGTAGCAGTGTCTGTTACTCATTGGAGCAGCCCATCTGTACCAAGCTACACCACCTTTGTAATTAATAACAATTTTTTACTGCATCTAGCCCAGTAAATACTTTTGGGCATAGTAGCAGTGTCTGTTACTCATTGTAGCAGCCCATCTGTACCAAGTTACACCACCTTTGTATTTAATAACAATGTTTTACTGCATCTAGCCAAGTAAAATCTTTTGGGCATAGTAGCAGTGTCTGTTACTCATTGTAGTAGCCCATCTGTACCAAGCTACACCACCTTTGTATTTAATAGCAATTTTTTACTGCATCTAGCCAAGTAAAACCTTTTGGGCCTGTAGCAGTGTCTGTTACTCATTGATGTAGCCCATCTGTACCAAGCTACACCACGTTTGTATTTAGTAATAATTTTTTACTGCATCTAGCCAAGTAAAACCTTTTGGGCCTGTAGCAATGTCTGTTACTCATTGGAGTAGCCCATCTGTACGGATATGAAGCGATACTAAATAACCAATGGTGCACAAGCTTATGGCCTCCGTATTGGGCAGAACAAGTGCTGACAAAAAAACAGACACTCCTGGAACTCTTCCCAATAGTGGTAGCAATAGAAATATGGGGCGCGCACCTGGCTAACAAAAATATACGCTTCATAACAAAAAACACCAGCCTAGCGCACTGCATTAATAATATGGCATCATCGTCTCTCCCAGTGCTAGGCCTACTACGCCGGCTAGCATTCCTGTGCCTAAAACACAATGTATGGGTCCGCGCTAGCCACGATGCTGAGGGGTCTAACGCTGCTGCTAACGCTTTATCTCAATTCAATTGGCAGATTTTCACATAGCTCCTCCCCAACGCCCACCCATCAGGCAACAGTTGCCCACACTCCCTATGGGATCTAGTGGCAAATAGTTGATGCCATTAATCAGAGCGTCAGTTGCCCCGTTGACGTGGCAAGCATACGGTAAGGCATGGGAAGAGTGGACACGACTAGTAGCAGGCAGACGGGTTGACCAATGTGAACAAGCCAGATTACAAGTCACCATAGAATTTCTCCACCAGCTAATGATGAGGGGCATATCAGGGGCGTTAGCGCAGCGGTGTCTGATCGGAGTAGCATTTCGCTTCCAACTACTGAATTGGGGAGATGTGACAAAAAGATTCATCATCAGACAATCCATAAAAGGGTGGAAAAGGGGTCAGCCAAGTCAGGAGTGTAGAAATCCCGTCCCGTGTCACTAAAACTGATTTCTCACATCATATCCCTAACACCATTACCATGACACTCACAATTTGAAGCAACCCTACAGTCTACTGCATTTGCGATCGCCTTCTTCAGGGCGCTATGCATAAGCAAATTAGTCCCTCAATCCAAAATTACCACCAGTGGAGGCTTATTACACCAGGACGTAGTCATAGCCAATAATGCAATACGTCTACGTATACGCAAATCGAAAATGGTTCCAGCGGGCAGGGGCACTTGGGTACTTCTACAACCCACAGTAGTAAAAACATAAAACCATCAGATCACAAAGTAATTTCTTCCTATCACACATTGATGGAACGCCATTATCAGGATACCAGGTCCAAGCAATATTTAATAAATGCCTAACAGTGGCATGGAGCCACCCCAAAGATTACGGGACACACTCATTCCGCATAGGCGCGGCCACGGAAGCAGCAAGAGCAGGACTGTCAGAAACGGAAGTTCAGAGGATAGGGTGATGGCGATCCACGTGTTTGGCGAGATACATAAGACAGGACTTGTTATCTTAATGTGGTTTGTTTCTTTAACAGGTGAAGCTAAGCCAACAGTGTGGGTGATAGGCCACTCGTATATATATTGGGCAGAAAAAAGGGCGAAAGTCCTCCCAGGCGGGAGGAAATTAGAGTTTCATAACACATATTTCAACTGGAGCGATATTAGAGGCCTGCAATCGCCACAGGCACTAATGGAGGTAATCAAGGTAGGGAGAGAGGCAAGAGGTCCGGTCATCTTAGTTATACAGGCCGGGGGAAATGACCTAGGTCATCACAAGAGCGCATAACTAATGGCAATAATGAAACTAGACACTGAGCGCTTCAGAGAATTTTTCACAAAACTAACTATAGTATGGTCAGATATTGTGCCGATAGCGGTATGGCAAGGTGCGAGAGACATCACGGCCATCGAACGGACAATGCGGGTAATAAATATTCGGATGGCAAAATTTAGAAGGGACAGAGGCGGTGTAGTGATATGACACCGGCAACTAGAAGGAGATAAAGCAGGCCTCATACGGCCCGACGGTGTTCACATAATGGATATTGGAATGGACATATTCCTGTCAGGACTCCAGGACGGAGTGGAACAAGCGTTAAGAGTGATGGATGGGGGTCAGAGTCCTGCATACGAGTACGCAGGATCCTCCGTGGCCTGGAAATAGAAAGGACATGTAGGAGAGTTACACTTATTGGCCAACTTGCCGGTGTGGAGACACAGGGCATGCTGCAGCAAGCTGAATTATTTTAGAAATAAAATGGCTTTCTAATGGAATGAGTATAAAGAGTTAATAAAGCTGTGACCGATCCTCACCCATCCAGTTGTAAGAGTTACATTATTGTATTGTTAAGGAAAGGGGGGCAGTAGGGGGGCTAAGCGTCTGGGTTTGGTTGTGGGTCCCCACATTCTGCCTAGGCTAGATGCACTTAAAAATTCTTATTAGATACACAGGCGGTGTAGCTTGCTTCAGAGCTGGGCTACTACGCTGACTAGCAGACATTGAAGCTTTGGAGCAGACCTCTGAGTAAACAGCTCTTCAGACTCAACCATCTGTGTAACCCAAGCCATAGTGTATGTAGTTTGTCAGGTTAAAAGGGGGGGGAGCGACCCAACCCACCTGGAATTGACGATGCCAACGTCACGTAAAACACAGCAAGGGGACTCCAAAAAGAGTCTCCATTTTTTCCAAAAATTGTGGCACAGACACCACTTAAGTGGCATCAATTGCCACAGAGTTGCTTAAAATGGTTGGTGAGGTGATTTTAACAAATCCTCAAGCTTTTAGTCTCCCCAGGATGACACAGGGGTAGAAAAGTCCTTGCGGATCCATGATTTGTTCATCTTTATGAACGTGAGTCTGTCTACATTCTCAGTGGACAGCCGCGTGTGCTTATCTGTCAGCACACCACCAGCAGCGCTGAACACACGTTCAGAGAGAACGCTGGCTGCAGGGCATGACAAGATCTCCAAGGCGTGAGTGGCGAGCTCCGGACATTTTTCCAGATTGGAAGCCTAAAATGAGCAAGGGTCCAGTGACACTGTCATGGCTTCGATGTTCACTTGGAGATACTCCTGTACCATCCTCTTTAGGCGTTGACTATGTGTCAGACTTCATGTCTCCTGTGGCCTTGCAAAGGATGGTCTAAAAAAGTGGTGAAACGATTCCACAAAATTGCTGTTACCAGCAGATACTGTGTTACTGTTACGGTTTGAGTGATGAAGACTCGACAGTCCCACGGTTGGCAAGTTAGAACTGTGAGATTCATTACGTGCACCACTGGTGTTTTGTGGAAAAGCACATGTAAGAATCTGCAACAGCCTCTGCTGATACTCCTGCATGCGTAAATCCCTTTCTATGGCAGGAATTATTTCGGCAAATTTACTTTTGTACCAGGGATCTAAGAGTGTGGCAACCCAGTAGTCGGGATTACTTGGAATTCTGACAATCCGAGGGTCATGTTGCAGGTAGTGCAGCAAGAAGGCACTCATGTGTGTTGCGCATCCAGGAGGACCAAGTCCTTGTTGTGTTGGTAGCGAGGTAAGAATCATGCTTCCTTCTTCTGCCCTCTCCCCCCAACCTCGCACAACAGAAATGTGATCAAGGTCTCCCTCATCTGATGAGTCTTCCATGCCCATCGCCAGTTCGTCCTCCACTTCTTCCTCGGCTCCTGCACCTTCCTCAACAGTTTGGCTGCTACCATGAGCCCCGGTTAATCCCTCTCCCCCACCCTCCCATGCCTGCCGCCTTGGTGCTGCCGACCATCTGGACCTTGGAGATGTTATCCCTTCGGCATACGACTCCTCCTCTACTTCCTCCACCTCCTCTTCTTCCACCCCCTGTCTCTGAATTCTGTTTAACGTGTGCTCCAGCATGTAAATCACCGGAATAGTCATGCTGATAATGGCATCGTCACTACTAAACATCTTCGTCGCCATTTCTAAACTGTGCAGAAGGGTGCATAGGTCCCTGATCTGAGACCACTCCTGCAGCTTGATTTGCCCCACCTCTGGATCTCGTGGGTCCAGGCTATACGTCAGAATGTATTGCACCAGGACTTGTCGGTGCTGCCACAGTCGCTGCAACATGTGCAGAGTTGAATTCCACCGTGTCGGCACATCGCATTTCAGCCGGTGAACTGGCAGGCTCAACGACTTCTGTAAAGATGTAAGTCATTGAGCTGCGGGATGCGAACAGCGGAAGTGAGCACACAGCAATCGTGCCCTCTGCAGAAGGCCATCTAGTCCGGGATAGTGGGCTAAAAATTGCTGGACAACCAGGTTCAACACGTGAGCCATACATGGCACGTGTGTGACATTGTCCCGACGAAGGGCCTTACCCAGGTTTGCAGCATTGTCGCACACGGCCTTCCCTGGTTGCGGGTCCAGTGGAGACAACCATTCATGAAACTGGGTCTCCAGAGCTGACCACAACTCCTCAGCTGTGTGACTCACATTTCCCAGACATTTCAAAGTAAACACCGCCTGATGCCGTTGAGGCCTGCTGCCAGCATAGAAAGGAGGTGTGCAGGATTCCTTCTGTGCAGTCAGAAAGCGGGTGGCATTACCAGACAGGCTTTGGGTGCAGGTGGAGGACTGAGAGGAGGTTGAGGAGGCAGAAGCAGTGGAGGAACTTCTAGATAAAGAGAATTGACGCACAACTCGTGGGGACGGCAAGACTTTGACAGCAGCCCCTTGTCCTGTTGTCACCATAGTTACCCAGTGCCCAGTCAGCGACATGTAACGCCCCTGTCCATGCCTACTCGTCCAAGTGTCTGTGGTGAAATGCACCCTGTCACACACAGAGTTTCTCAAAGAAGCGGTGATGTTGTGTGCGACATGCTGGTGTAGCGCAGGCACACCTTTCTTTGAGAAGTACTGCCGACTGGGCATCTGGTACTGGGGCACTGCGACAGACATAAGGTCTCAAAAATCCTCTAGGTCCACGAGGCGGAAAGGCAGCATTTCTGTAGCCAACAGCTTGCAGATGGTGAAATTCAACCTCTTAGCTTTGTCATAGCTAGGAGGAAATGGTCTTTTACTTGTCCACATCTGAGGGACCGAGGGCTGGCTGTTGTGCTTAGACGGGGTTGAGTAGGGTGTACCCGGCAAACTGCCGGTCTGTGAGGAAGATGCAGGTGGAAAAGTTAGGCTGACTTGATTCAAAGGTGGTGCTCTCGATGTCGGAGAGCGCTCAACACCAGCTGGTGTTTCCACTTCCAAATGAAATGATGACCTGACAATCACACTGGCTGTTGCGGGTAAAGAGGTGGCAGGTCTGCGTCCCAAAACAGGTGTGACTGCTGTCCCCCCAGTCACAGAGGATGAAGAGGCCGCGGATGCACAAGATGGGCAGACGGTGGTTGGCCCGGCCCACTAGGCCGCATTGTAGCACATTGAGCTTCCCACTGCAACTTATGCTTCATATCCATGTGACGGTTCATGCATGAAGTACTCAAACTATGGATTTTTTGGCCTTTACTTAGCTTTTGGTGACAAATATTACAGATAACACGAGTTGGGTCATCCTTATCGATCTGAAAAAATGCCCAGGCTATGCAAGTCTTAGAGCCCATGCGACCTGAAGAGCCACCACGACATGTGGTCAGAGGCAGAGTTCTGGTTGAGGATGCAGTTGTTGACGTGCTTCCAGTACTCCGTCTCTGTCCAGGAAGGCGCAACCTGACCTCGTCGTCAATAGCATCCTCCTCCACCTCCTCTGCTGACCTCATCGACTGGCTGACTGTGGGTTGACAGTAAGTGGGATCTCCAACCTCGTCATCATCACCCTGTGTGTTCTCACACCCGTCGTTCTCAGAGCCAAACTCTTCCTGCCCTGACCGAAAAGTCAAGTTGTCGCTTCAATCAGATATTTGAGTCTCATTATCGTCTTCATCATTGTCTCCACCAACAGGAGTTACAGTTTGGGAACGAGGGTCTACATTATGCTCAGAACCTTCTTCATCTGGTCCTGGATCTGAATCATAAAGATTCTGGGCATCAGTGCAGATCATTTCCTCGCCTGGATTAACAGAAACTCTGGAGCAGACCTCCGTTTCCCAGGCTATAGTATGAGTAAACAGCTGTGCAGACTCAACCATCTGTGTTACCCCATACTCAGACGGGCAGCTGGAGACTTGGGTGCTGTGAGGAAGCAAGTGCGATTGGGGTGACACCTCTGAGGACTGGGGTATTTGTGATGTTGAAGTTGAGGTGGAGGAGAGCCCACTTGAAGGAGCACTTGATATCCGTTGAAGCTCCTGCTGCTTTTGTGCCTCATCTGGAATTTGTGCGATGGGCGTGTCCGTAAGAAAGGGATCGTATCACATTGTCCACAAAAAGACGTAGACATCTTAGTTTCGCTGGAAGATAGTCTTTCTTCTGCAGATGTTACTCCCCCCCCACCGCGAGGGGGCTCGACCCACCAGCGGACAGGCACCAGTATTGGGAGAGGGGGGCTGGCCATCAGGGTCCACCGCGGCTCTGGCACAAACCCGACGACACGAAGGTCACACGGGCAGGAACGGACTGGCCGTGTCGGCTTCTCACTCCAGCGTAGTCCCTCTTGCCCACTCGTGCCCCTAACCTCAAAGGGATGCGCAAGCGGCTTTTCTTCCCAGGGCTGTTACCCGCCCAGCAGGAACGTGGGGGAGCTCAGGTCGGCCTTCCACTGTACTACCTTACCTCCCTCGCCCTCTTTCCTTCTTCCGTTCTCCATCTAACCCCTCGGCTCTGTGGTGTCCGCTCTCCCTCCAGCTCTCTCCTTCTCACAGGTGGACTACCGCGTGTATTCACACTGTGGCAAATCTTTTGGGCCCAGGCATAAGAAGTTGTCGAAATATAGTGAGCAGGATCTGGACCACCCCATGGGCAAACAGCGATCTATATACTATGCTCCCTCCCAGAAGCAGCCCAATAGGTGGGCACTATTCGGAGGCACAGGTAGTAAGTAACCGGAATGCCGCATCAATGTCTGTTTTGGCCATTAGGGTGACCCTTCCCAACTTCTTGATCCGCCTGATTGCCTTGTCAAAGGATGTACAGTATATACTACTGTACTTGGTTCCGCGTCGATGTTGTCGTTTACTGACCTGCCCCTTGGATATGACAAATGGTGGATTAGTCCGAATGTATTGGGTTCCTTCTTGTAAGGAAAGTGCTCTGAATGGAACCGCCAATCTACCTAAAGATATTTCTTTTTTTAATTTTCTTGTCACGACGTCTGGGTGTTGGTAGGCTGATTTTAGATTTTTTCTCCAGCCTTTCTTGATTTTAGAAGGGCATGACATGCCTATATCTGTGTCTCCCCCTCCTTTTACTCCTCCACCTCTTTTCTTTTCGCATGACTATATGTACTTGTCACTTTTCCATGTGTTAGTTGTGTCTTCTGAGCAGTTTGTCAGCTTTTGGACAGCTTTGAAGGTGTTTTCTATGTGTTTCTATGTGTTTTTGTTTGCCTGTCATTGGTTTTAACGGTGTTTGACGGTGTTCGACGAACAGTTCAGCGAACACACCGGTGTTCGACGAACCGAACTGAGCCCGAACACTATGGGGGTGGCTCAACTCTACTTCTGACCTGCCTGGAGCTAGGCCTAGCTTGCTTACTGTCTCTCCCTTGCACCTGCTGACCTGGTGGTAGGGCCTTCTCTTGGAGATCACTCTCCCTGGTTGCTGAGGCCTCCCTGACTCCTAGCCCTGGTACTGTGGTCAGCGTTTGGTAAACCTGGGACATGGAGTCCTCCAGGTGTTCCCATGGTCCCTACTGGGTATAAAGGGACCCCGTAGGCGCAGACCCGGTGTCCGGTATATATCTCGGGGTGAGCCTGGTATGCTACTCTGCCCCCTCGCTACTTCTTCCTTCTCCTCTTGCCTTCGGCCACACTCAGGGCCCTCACTAGGCTTTCACTCGTGCTGTAGGCCTTGGCTCGCCTAAGCACAGCAGCCAGCTTGCTGCCTCTTCGCTGCTCTCTGAGCGTCAGCACGCTCTCTGCTCAACTCACAGACTAAACTGAGCTGCCTGGCTCCACCCTCCATATATATGTCCCTAACAGGCTCTCTCTGCTGGTCTAAGGTGGTAGGGTGGAGGTGTGTGAATGTGAGGGCCTCTTGTGGAGAAGTCCATCAATGCACCTTTCTGGGTTCTGTGGCACCAGTGCACAGCAGGGCGCCACATTCCCCCCTAGTAAAACTCAGTACTCCTGGACTGAAGCATTTTTTCTCAAAACAGATTAAACAATAACATTTCTTCCCTTTATCGGAGGCACTTTTCTTGAACGTTACAGGTAACATTATAATACAATAATATAAAGTATCTTCAGAGTTTTTCAACTCAGTTCCAGTGAGATCCCAACAGGGTATCCCTCTCACTGGTTAAAGTGCAAAGGTAGCTTGAGGGACCTGTCCGTAAACCCTCCACATAGGCCCTGGGCGTGGCTGCAGGGCACAGGCGATCCGGGGTCGGACCACGACTTCTGCCACGCCAAACAGGTTTTTGTTCTGAGGTCGCTTAAAAGGCACTCCAGGGAGTGCAATTATGTACATGACAGTTTTTGGGCTGCTCACAGTCCTCAGCCACCGAGTCCTTTATATATACCCTTATGGGTAATTAAATGCAATGAGAAGTGTCCGTGTCACATAAATTGTCCATTAGCAAGGCAAAATAAATCAATAAATAAATACATGAAATTATTACAAGAACATACCATACGGGGTAACTATTTATACTGTCAGTGTTTCTCTATTTACTCCCTATACCTGACAGGGGTCTGGCCTTTTGTGCTACGCGATGACCTACGTAGTACTGGGATGCGTGTTGTTAGGAGGGCAGTTGCAGACAACTTTATTTTAATGGAACGCAACCGCCCCGGGGTCCGCGATGCAGCCTGGAGGACTGGCAAGTGACAACTTAAATGTAAAACCCTTCCGTGTTTCTTCACACAGGAACGGGTAAAGCGGTACGCTCTATCTCCGTTAACTGCACGGAGGGAGAGCGACCGGCGACGCACCTATCAACTATCTTAGCCCTTCGTGTTAATACACACGGAAGGGTAAGACGGTTCGCACAATCTCCAAGAACTGCAGGGAGACGTGCGACCGTGGGAGAAGCAGTAGCCCTGTCTTTGATACAGGCGCTACGCTATGGGGTTTGGCGCTAGTATAACGGTTCACACAATCTCCAAGAACCGCAGGGAGACGTGTGACCGTAGGAGAAGCAGTAGCCCTGTCTTCGATACAGGCGCTACACTATAGGAGTTGGCGCTAGCGTGCGGGTGAGATTCCCGCCGGGTATTCGAGCACTCAGCCGGCGTGCTACCGGACTGAGCAAACCCGCTCTATATAGCTCACAGGCGGAACAGACTTTTTCCAACCTGCCTAACTAAAGCTATGGCTCTACGAGGAGCCCAAGAGTTAGCATGCACACCACAAACAGCCAGCTCAAATGATCTGAGCGCGTCACCATCTTTGTTGGCAGGCCTTTTAAAGACTAAACCCTGCCCACCGACGTGCCATTGGTGACGTTACCCGTGGACCAATAAGGCGGTGCCAAATCACCGGGTCAGGTGGGTGCCAACCCACCAATCATGATCCGCCAGTTCACGGACATGCTCAGTGCGGCAAATCCTGGACTTAGATTCCACAAGCCCTGTCTCCCTCTGCAACCCAGGCTTAACATTGCTAGGCACAACTACCTGGGAGACAAACAGTGCTTGCGGACCAGCTAGGCATTGGGACTGATGGTGATGCTGAACAGCATCAGCCTTGGCTGGACTGAAATGGGAGACCACAGAAGGTCCTGGACCCATTTCAAATCCAGCACCAGACCAACGCCTAAAACGTGTAGTGTGGGTGCTTGCGCTATTTTCCACTCTATGTGTTGGTGGACTGCAAGACTGCCTTAACCTCTCTACAGGACTGGCAAGTACACTGGTTACTTGGCCTACTGGCTCTGCTTCTACTGGTGATTCTTCCTGAACAGGCTCTTCTGGGGCACTTACAGGTCTTACTTGCAGTGGAGAGTTTTCTGGCTGTTGGTAGAAGTGTATCACAGGTATTATTACCGCTCCATCCAGTTGAGGCCAATCTGTCGGGAAATCTCCTAAGACAGTTTGGAGTACTTCTTCTTTAGGCTCCTCCGGTACGGTGAGAGGCATTTCATCCTGGGGCTTTAGCGGACTTGGGCACAACTTCAGATGGTCTCTTGATACTGTTGCAGTTGTTCTTCCTCCGTCTTTGCTAAATAGACAGGTTTTCCTTTTGTCGAATCTGGAATTCAACACAGTGTCACTGGTCCCACTGGTCGTCAAGCTTGTGGCTTCTTCTCTTTCGTTTCAGCACAACTTCTCCAGGTCTCAATGGTTTGGCTGGTGCACTCTTGTTGTACTGTGCTTCCTGCTTATCTCTCACCCTATTTAGACTGTCTTCGACACAGGCCTGTACTCTCTTGTACTGCTCCTGTCGGGTCACATCTCAGTCTTCAGTGGACATATCTGCCTCTGGCTCTACCACTCCAAGCTCCAGGTCCATGGGCAACTTTCCGGGTCTTGCTCTCATGAGGTACGCTGGAGTACAATTGGTGGAACTCACAGGTATGTGATTGTACAGATCTACCAGGTGAGGTAGTGTGTCTGGCCACTGGTTTCTTTCTTCAAGAGGTAAGGTCTTCAACAGGTCGATGACTATGTTATTCATCTTTTCACATAACCCATTTGTTTGGGGGTGGTACGGTGTAGTCCGGATCTTCTTAAACCCGTACAGATGAAAAAACTCTTTGAACAGCTCGGCTTCAAAGGCAGGGCCTTGATCCGTCAGCACCTTATCCGGGTATCCAAGGGGGCCTGCAGAAGTAGGCTTGAAACGTTCTTGCTGCAGTTTCTGCCACCAGATCCTTGATGGGAGCTACCACCAGGAACCGGGAGTAGTGATCCACCATGGTCAGGGCATACGAGTAGCCTGACCTGCTGGGTGACAGCTTGACGGGATCCAGGGCGACGATCTCCAGGGTCTGGGTTGTCTTGATGGACTGCAATGGTGCTTTCTGGCTGTTGTAATCTTTTCTTCTGAGGCTACATGGTCCACAATCCCGGCACCACCTCTCTATGGAACTCCGCATTCCAACCCAATAAAACCGATTCTTCAGGAGGGTTTCCAGCTTCTTCCAGCCAAAGTGCCCTGCTTGATCGTGGTAGGCCTCCAATACCATCTGGATGTCTGCACTATGATCTGCCATACCATCTCATGGGTCCTTGGGTTAACATACCTCCTGGAGGTGCGCTGCTGGTGGACCATCCCATTTCTGTGGAAGGTTGGTAGCTCAATCTCCTCCAGGTCATCCACTTCTTCTTCAGTGTCCGACTGGTGAGGCTTTCTGGATAGGGCATCGGCGTTGGCGTTCTTGTGGCCTGCCCAGTACTTGATCATGAACTGATAGTTTGACTGCCGGGCCATCCAGCGCTGTTCCATGGCTCCCAACTTGGCTGTCTCTAGATGTGTCAAGGGGTTGTTGTCAGTGTAAGCCGTGAACTTACTGGAGGCCAAGTAGTGCTTGAATCATTCAATGATGGCCCAGACCAAGGCCAGGAACTCCAACTTGAAGGAGCTATAGTTTTCCGGATTCCTCTCGGTCGGGCGAAGCTTCCTGCTAGCATAGGCAATCACCTTCTCCTTGCCATACTACTTCTGACTCAACACAGCTCCTAGTCCCTCGTTGCTGGCATCAGTGTACAGCAGGAAAGGTTGGCTGTAGTCAGGGTAGGCCAGGATTTCTTCGCCGGTCAGGATCTCTTTCATTACTGCAAAGGACTCAGCCTGCTCTTTACCCCACTTGAAGGGGGGGTTTTGCTTCTGTTGGACTGTCCTACCAGGAGTTCTTGCAAAGGTGCTGCCTTCTTGGTGCAGTCCTTTACAAACCTCCGGTAATACCCGACCAGTCCCAGGAACTGACGTACCTCCTTGAGATTCTTCGGTTCCGGCAATTTATGGATGGCAGTGACCTTCTCCGGGTCTAGTGCTACTCCTTCTGGACTGACTACATGCCCCAGGTACTGAACCATCTGTTTGAGCAGGTGGCACTTGGAAGGCTTAAATTTCATCCCATACCGGGACAACGACTCAAAATACTTCTGCCAGGTGCTGCAAATGGTCCTCATACGTCTTGGAGTACACTATCACGTCATCCAGGTATAGCAGCACGGTCTCGAAGTTACGGTGTCCCAAACAGCACTCCATCTATCTCTGGAACGTTCCAGGGGCTTTGCAGCATCCGAACGGCATACTGTTGAACTCGCAGAGTCCCATCGGGGTAGTGAAGGCCGTCTTCTCCCGTTCCTCCTCAGCAACTGCTACTTGCCAGTACCCACTAGTGAGGTCAAGGGTAGAGAAGTAATTTGCAGACTTTAGTGCAGCCAGGGATTCCTATATACGGGGCAAAGGGTATGCATCTTTATGTGTTATGCAGTTTACCTGTCTGTAATCTACACACATCCTCATGCTTCCATCCTTTTTCCTGACCAGGACCAGGGGAGCTGCCCAGGAGCTACAGCTATCTCTTATTACCCCTGCTTTCTTCATGTCATGCAACATTTCCTTCACTTTCTGGTAGTGTGCTGGTGGGATTGGCCTGTAACGTTCTTTGATGGGCGGATGGTCACCTGTGGGTATATGGTGTTGTACCCCTTTAATCCTCCCAAAATCAAGTGATTGTTTGCTGAATACCTGTTCGTATTCCTGGACCACCCTGTATACACCTTGTTTTTGATGGACAGGAGTGGCGTCAGTCCCAACATGGAGCTGTTGACACCAATCCTCCAGCTGAGCTTCGGAGTCATTGTCCTCCACTGTATCTGGTGGGGTCAAGGATAGTGTTGAGCCACCCCCGTAGTGTTCGAGTTCGGTTCGGTTCGTCGAACACCCATGTGTTCGCCGAACTGTTCGTCGAACTGTTCGTCGAACACCTTCGAACACCGTTAAAACCAATGGCAGGCAAACAAAAACACATAGAAACACATAGAAAACACCTTCAAAGGTGTCCAAAAGCTGACAAACTGCTCAGAAGACACAACTAACACATGGAAAAGTGACAAGTACATATAGTCATGCGAAAAGAAAAGAGGTGGAGGAGTAAAAGGAGGGGGAGACACAGATATAGGCATGTCATGCCCTTCTAAAATCCAAAAAGTGAGAAGCCGAGACGGCCAGTCCGCTCCTGCCCGTGCCACCTCCGTGTCGCCGGGTTTGTGCCAGAGCCGCGGTGAACCCTGACGGCCAGCCCCCCTCTCAAAATACTGGTGCCTGTCCGCTGGTGGGTCGAGAGAGCCCCCCTGTGGTGGAGGCAGCTCTAAGCTTTTTAATTTAAATTGTCCCTCTAATTTGAATGAATACACTTTAAATCCATTTACAAGGATCTATTGGAGGGCAAGTCTCATGCCAGCAGCCGCGTAATTCCAGCTCCAGTAGCGTCCACTAAAGCTGCTGCAGTTAAAAAGCTTTTATAAGGATCGAGCTCGGCTGTCCACCGCAAGGCATCCTAGTGCCAGTCCCAGCCCCTATGCCTTGGGGTGCCTCCTGATGCTCTTCACTGAGTATCCCGTGGTCCCGAAGCATTTCCCTTGAAAAAATTAAGTGTCCAAACTACAGGTGGTGTAGCTTGCTTAACAGCCGGGATAATCCGCTGACTAGCAGACACTGCTACTAGGCACAAAGTATTTCCTGGGCTAGATGCAGTTAAAAATTTGTAAGTAGATACTCTCGTTGGATGCTGAGAAAGCATTCCATAGAGTCTCCTGGCACGCCATATATGATTCTCTTAAAAAGCTTGGGGTAGGGGTCTAGGGGGCCCTTTTATAGCCAAAATCATGGCCCTGTATCACAATACGTCACCTAGGCTGAAGATAAATGGAACTGTAGCACCGAGGGCTCGGTTGCTACAGACGTATTGCACCTCACCCAGAGGTGTGATATCTCACTCTCAGATAAGGATGGAGTGTGGATCAGGACCCGACACCTGCATGCATTACACCACATTGCCGTGGGGCAGGGCGACCAATATGCCCCTGAGATGGGCACGACAGTCCCTGTCCCTGGCTGGAGTGGGGGGAGGGAACACTGAGGAAGGGGAACCCTGCAGTGCAGGAGCAGGGAGGAAGCAGTTCCTGGGTGCATTGAGAAGGGAGTATAAAAGGTGGGCACCATCTTAGTTCAGTGCAGAGAAGTCTGAGCAGAAGTGGCAGGGAGCAGGGGCTCTGCATGAGCTCTGCTCCGGAGGCGGGCCTAGTAACAGAGGCCTAGGCCTGCAAGAGGGAGAAGGAAGGAAGAGGAGCGGAGAAGGCTCCAGGAACGAGGAATGAAGGGATCCCAGGGGTGCGGATGGGCGAGTCGCCACCGCACGCCCGAATCCACCTGCGTGGAGGGGTCAGGCCAAAGGGGGAGACCGGTCCCCGAACTAGTGGAGGCAGGAAACGACCCTCAGCTAGAAACCGGAGGCTCTGACATTTTATGTGGCGCAGCCCCTTGCTCCACCCGCTAGGAAGGCACCACATAGGGTCAGGGAAACTGGCGCCAAGTTTACCAAGAGGAGGCCCGAGGCAGCCGGACAGAAGTGTTGGTAAGAAAGGCCAGACAAAGGACACACAAAGGGGGTCCTGTGAAGCGCTCCAAAGTTATCTGGGAGTTGTCTGAGCCCCTCACCTGGTGAGCACAGTACGGCGTGGGCAGCCGTTACCTGCAGACGTGGTCTGGATAATAAGAACTGTGAGTAAAGGCCCTGAACTGCATCACTGACTCCGTGTCGTTACTGCTGCTGCCCTGCACCATCACCCCCATCCTCCGCATACACTGCCCTGAGGCTATACTCCTCCCGTGGGGAGTTATGCTACGCTCTGCTGCACCCACAACACCAGCCTTAGCGGTCTGCCCTGTAGCGGCGGTTCACTCTGACCGCAATCCATGGGTGGCGTAGTCGGACATTTAAACATCAAAACCACATAAATAGTTCCGCCACTGGTTTGACCGCCCTGAGCCACGGAACCGGATCGCCGCCACGAAGACTACAACCACCAGCATCCACCAAAAAGGGTCCGGCTCCGGGTGTCCCAAGGCCCAGGGGGTGCGTCAGAACATTTTCATCACCTTTCACAATCACCAATGGGACAAGGCAGGGATGTCCTCTGTCCCCTCTCTTATACATCCTAGTGACGGAGCACCTGCTCTCATCAATTCGCCATAACCCCAAGATTAGGTGGATTGAGGTGGGAGGCACCGAGTACAAGTGCTCTCTATTTGCTGATGATGTCCTAGTATATATCACTCAATCACATATATCCATCCCTGCTGTTATGGCTGAAATAGATCACTTTGTTACATGGTAAAATTTTAAAATCAATGCAGCGAAGTCTGAGGCCCTCGATGTCTCCCTCCCTAAATCCATATAGGATTCCATCCAGTCCAACTTTCCCTTTGCCTGGCCCTCACAGGGTATCAAATACTTAGGAATTCCTATTCATAGAGACCTCTCCCATCTATGTTATCTTAATTTTGGGCCCTTTATTGAACAATTCCATACAGACCACGGTTGGCAAGTTAGAACTGTAAGATTCACTACGTGAACCACTGGTGTTTTGTGGAAAAGCACATGTACACCGCGTTCCAAATTATTATGCAAAAAGTGTTTAGGAGTGATAAGGGAAGAATTTGTTTGTTTGTCAGTTAAACTCATTGATGGTGATGTGTGTCAGGGCTCTTTATATCACTGTAAGCAATTGCAGACACCTGTGCTAATTAGTTTGGCAGGTGTGTCCAATGAAAGGCAAGACTACTTAAGAAGGCTCTCTCACATTATTAAGCAGCCTACATTTTCTGCCAAAATGGGAAAGAAAAAGGATGTGTCGGCTGCTGAGAAGCAACAAATTGTGGAGTGTTTAGGTCAAGGCATGACTACAATCAACATTGTGCGATGATCAGGATGAAGTGTCTTGGCAATCAAGAAGTATGTAGCTGATTCACAGTACACACGTGTGCGTGCTGATAAGGGCAAATTGAGGACTCTTTCCTACAGGCAATTACGTCAGGTTGAAACAGCAGCGGCAAAAAAGCCTTGTCATAGCAGCAGACAAGTTTTTGAAGCTGCTTGTGCCTCCAACGTCCCCCGAACAACAAGATGCAGGGTCCTTCAGAGGTTTGCAGCTGTGCATATGCCATCCTGTCGACCTCCTCTATCCACTTCACACAAGCAGAAACGGCTCCAGTGGGCCAAACATTACATGAAGACTGATTTCAAAACTGTTTTGTTCACGGATGAGTGCCGTGCAGCGCTCGATGGTCCAGATGAATGGAGTGGAGGATGGCTGGTTGATGGACACCCCACGCAAACACGGCTACAGCGCCAACAAGGAGGAGGTGGAGTAATGTTTTGGGCTGGAATCATGGGGAGAGAGATTGTCGGCCCCTTTAGGATCCCTGAAGGCGCTAAAGATGAACTCCATAATGTATGTGGATTTTCTCAAACAGCACTTCCTGCCATGGTTCAAGAAGAAGAACCGTGTATTTCACAGCAAGATCATTTTTCTGCATGATAATGCACCATCTCATGCTGCACATAAAACATCTTTATCTCTGGCTGATATGGGCATAAAAGGGGACAAACTTATGGTGTGACCCCCATGCTCCCCTGACCTCTACCCCATTCAGAACCTTTGGAGCATCATTAAAAGGAGTGTCTATGATGGCGGGAGGCAGTTCACATCTAAGCAACAGCTCTGGGAGGGTATTCTGTCCTCATGCAAAACAATTGAAGCAGAAACCATCCAAAACCTGACAAATTCAATGGACGAGAGAGTTCAGAAGCTCCTTTCGAACAAGGGGTCCTATGTGAAAATGTAACATCACCTAGAATAAAGTTTTGAGTTGAAAACTGTTTGATTTCAGTTTCTAACAACCTGCTAATGCTTATAATTTCAAAAATGACCATTTTTTTGGTCTTTATTAAAATGAAAAGGTTGATCGAAAAGTTTGGGGGATCTAAGAGTGTGGCAACCCAGTAGTCATGATTACTTCGAATTCTGACAATATGAGGGTCATGCTGCAGGTAGTGCAGCAAGAAGGCACTTATGTGTCTTGCGCATCTCGGAGCCCCAAAATTATTTTCCGGGCTAGATGCAGCTAAAAATTATTTTTAATTTTAAATCTGGTGAAGCTTATTATAGATGGCCTAATAGGATCAGTGCTGCACACTGCTACAAAGCCCAAATTATTTTCCAGTCAAGATACAGATAAACATGATTAGTAATTTGAAAGCTTAAAACGGTTGGTAGGGTGATTTTAACCAATCATCAAGCTTTTACTCTCCCCAGGATGACACAGGGGTAGAAAAGTCGTTTCGGATCCATGATTTGTTCATCTTTATGAACGTGAGTCTGTCTACATTATCAGTGGAGAGCCGCGTGCGCTTATCTGTCAGCACACCACCAGCAGCGCTGAACACACGTTCAGACAGAACGCTGGCTGCGGGGCATGACAAGATCTCCAAGGCGTAAGTGGCTAGCTCCGGCCATTTATCCAGATTGGAAGCCCAAAAAGAGCAAGGGTCCAGTGACACAGTCGTGGCTTCAATGTTTACTTGGAGATACTCCTGTACCATCGTCTCTAGGCGTTGACTATGTGTCAGACTTCTTGTCTCCTGTGGCCTTGCAAAGGATGGGCTAAAAAAGTGGTGAAATGATTCCGCAAAATTGATGTTACCAGCAGATACTGTGGTTCTGTTACGGTTTGAGTGCTGAACACTTGACGGTCCCACGGTTGGCAAGTTGGAACTGTGAGATTCACTACGTGCACCACTGGTATTTTGTGGAAAAGCACATGTAAGATTCTGCAACAGTCTCTGCTGATACTCCTGCATGCGTGCATCCCTTTCTATGGCAGGAATAATTTCTGCAAATTTACTTTTGTACCGGGGATCTAACAGTGTGGCAACCCAGTAGTCAGGATTATTTCTAATTCTCACAATTCGAGGGTCATGTTGCAGGTAGTGCAGCAAGAAGGCACTCATGTGTGTTGCGCATCCAGGAGCACCAAGTCCCTGTTGTGTTGGTGGCGAGGTAACAATCATGCTTCCTTCCTCTGTCCTCTCCCCCCAACCTCGCACAACAGAAATGTGATCAAGGTCTCCCTCATCTGATGAGTCTTCCATCAGTTCGTCCTCCACTTCTTCCTGGGCTCCTGCACCTTCCTCACTAGTTTGGCTGCTACCATGCGCCCTGGTAAAACCATCTCCCCCACCCTCACATGCCTGCCGCCTTGGTGCTGCCGACCGTCTGGACCTTGCAGATGTTAGCCCTTCCGCATACAACTCCTCCTCCTCTACTTCCTCCACCTCCTCTTGTGCCACCACCTGACTCCGAATTCTGTTTAACATGTGCTCCAGCATGTAAATCACCGGAATAGTCATGCTGATAATGGCATCGTCAGCACTAAACATCTTCGTCGCCATTTCAAAACTGTGCAGAAGGGTGCATAGGTTCCTGATCTGAGACCACTCCTCCAGCGTGATTTGCCCCACCTCTGAATCTCGTTGGCCCAGGCTATACGTCAGAACGTATTGCACCAGGGCTTGTCGGTGCTGCCACAGTCGCTGCAACATGTGCAGAGTTGAATTCCACCGGGTAGGCGCATCGCATTTTAGCCGGTGAAGTGGCAGGCCCAACGACTTCTGTAGAGATGTAAGTCGCTGAGCTGCGGGATGCGAACGGCGGAAGTGAGCACACAGCGACCGTGCCCTCTGCAGAAGGCCATCTAGTCTGGGATAGTGGGCTAAAAATTGCTGGACAACCAGGTTCAACACGTGAGCCATACAAGGCACGTGTGTGACATTGCCCCGGCGAAGGGCCGCACCCAGGTTTGCAGCATTGTCGCACACGGCCTTCCCTGGTTTCAGGTCCAGTGGAGACAACCATTCATGAAATTGGTTCTCCAGAGCTGACCACAACTCCTCAGCTGTGTGACTCACATTTCCCAGACATTTCAATGTAAAAACCGCCTGATGACGTTGAGCCCTACTGCCAGCATAGTAAGGAGGTGTGCAGGATCCCTTCTGCGCAGTTAGAAAGCTTGTGGCATGACCAGACAGGCTTTGGGTGCAGGTGGAAGACCGAGAGGAGGTTGAGGAGGCAGAAGCAGTGGAGGAACTTTGACATAAAGAGGATTGACGCACAACTCGTGGGGACGGCAAGACTTGGACAGCAGCCCCTTGTCCTGCTGTCACCATAGTTACCCAGTGCCCAGTCAGCGACATGTAACGCCCCTGTCCATGCCTACTCGTCCAAGTGTCTGTGGTGAAATGCACCCTGTCACACACAGAGTTTCTCAAAGAAGCGGTGATGTTGTGTGCGACATGCTGGTGGAGCGAAGGCACACCTTTCTTTGAGAAGTAGTGCCGACTGGGCATCTGGTACTGGGGCACTGCGACGGACATAAGGTCTCGAAAATCCTCTGTGTCCACCAGGCGGAAAGGCAGCATTTCTGTAGCCAAGAGCTTGCAGATGGTGAAATTCAACCTCTTAGCTTTCTCATGGCTAGGAGGAAATGGTCTTTTACTTGTCCACATCTGAGGGACCGAGGGCTGGCTATTGTGCTTAGACGGGGTTGATAAGGGTGTCCCCGGCAAACTGCCGGTCTGTGAGGAAGATGCAGGCGGACATGTTAGGTTGCCTTGATCCAAAGGTGGTGCTATCGATGTCGGACAGCGCTCAACACCAGCTGGTGTTACCACCTCCAAAGAAAATGATGACCTGCCAATCACGCTGGCTGTTGCGGGTAAAGAGGTGGCAGGTCTGCGCCCCAAAACAGGTGTGACTGCTGTCCCCCCAGTCACAGAGGATGAAGAGGCCGTGGATGCACAAGATATGGCAGACGGTGATTGGCCCGGCCGGCTAGGCCGCATTGTAGCACACTGAGCTTCCCACTGCAACTTATGCTTCATGTCCATGTGCCGGTTCATGCATGAAGTACTCAAACTATGTATTTTTTGGCCTCTACTTAGCTTTTGCTGACAAATGTTACAGATAACACGAGTTGGGTCATCTTTATCGATCTGAAAAAATGCCCAGGCTATGCAAGGCTTAGCACCCATGCGACCTGAAGAGCCACCACGACTTGTGGTGAGAGGCAGAGTTGTGTTTGAGGATGCAGTTGTTGACGTGCTTCCAGTACTACGTCTCTGTCCAGGAAGGCGCAACCTGACCTCGTCGTCACTAGCATCTTCCTCCACCTCCTCTGCTGACCTCATCTCTTGGCTGACTGTGGGTTGACAGTAAGTGGGATCTCCGACCTCATCATCATCACCCTGTGCGTTATCACACCCGTCGTCCTCAGAGCCAACCTGTTCCTGCCCTGACAAAAAACTAAAGTTGTCGCTCCAATCAGGTATTTGAGTCTTATCATCGTCTTCCTCATTGTCTCCACCAACAGGAGTTACAGTTTGGGAATGAGGGTCTACATTATGGTCAGAACCTTCTGCGTCTGGTCCTGGATCCGACTCATAAAGATTCTGGGCATCAGTGCAGATCATTTCCTCGTCTGGATTCACAGAAGCGCTGGAGTCGACCTCTGATTCCCAGGCTATAGTATGAGTAAACAGCTCTGCAGACTCAACCATCTGTTCTACCTCATACTCAGACGGGCAGCTGGAGATTTGGGAGCTGTGAGGAAGCAAGTGCGATTTGGGTGACACCTTTGAGGACTGGAGTATTTGTGATGTTGAAGTTGATGTGGAGGAGAGCCCACTTAAAGGAGCACTTGATATCCGTTGAAGCACCTGCTGTTTTTGTGCCTCATCTGGAATTTGTAGCGATTGGCGTGGCCGTAAGAAAGGGATCTTATCACATTGTCCGCTAAAAGAAGTAGACATTTTAGTTTGGCTGGAAGATGGTCTTTCTTCTGCACCTACCCCACGGACACAACCTTTTTTCCCCTTCCCAACACGCCTATTCCCCTTTCCACCAGCAGCAGGCCTTTTTCCAGTCATTTTGGTGGTTAACTAATTCACAACTCTGGAGTTGTTTGCACAAAAAAACAATGGATGGTAACCGAGCAGAGCTGAGTGGCCAAACTGTGGTATTAGGCCAAAACTATTGGCTGGGCTAGATGCAGAAAAAAATTATTTTTAATTTGCAACCTGATGGAGGTCAGTATAGATGGACTAATAGACCAAGTCCCACACACTGCTAGAAGCCCAAATATTTTTTCAGAGCTAGATGCAGAAAAAAATTATTTTTAATTTGCAACCTGATGGAGGTCAGTATAGATGGACTAATAGACCAAGTCCCACACACTGCTAGAAGCCCAAATATTTTTTCAGAGCTAGATGCAGAAAAAAATTATTTTTAATTTGCAACCTGATGGAGGTCAGTATAGATGGACTAATAGAACAAGTCCCACTCGCTGCTAGAAGCCCAAATATTTTTTCAGAGATAAATGAAGAAAAAAATTATTTTTAATTTGCAACCTGATGGAGGTCAGTATAGATGGACTAATAGACCAAGTCCCACACACTGCTAGAAGCCCAAATATTTTTTCAGAGCTAGATGCAGAAAAAAATTATTTTTAATTTGCAACCTGATGGAGGTCAGTATAGATGGACTAATAGACCAAGTCCCACACACTGCTAGAAGCCCAAATATTTTTTCAGAGCTAGATGCAGAAAAAAAATATTTTTAATTTGCAACCTGATGGAGGTCAGTATAGATGGACTAATAGACCAAGTCCCACACACCGCTAGAAGCCCAAATATTTTTTCAGAGCTAGATGCAGAAAATTTTTTCATTCAGTTTGCAACCTGATGGAGGTCAGTATAGATGGACTAATAGACCAAGTCCCACACACTGCTAGAAGCCCAAATATTTTTTCAGAGCTAGATGCAGAAAAAAATTATTTTTAATTTGCAACCTGATAGAGGTCAGTATAGATGGACTAATAGAACAAGTCCCACACGCTGCTAGAAGCCCAAATATTTTTTCAGAGATAAATGAAGAAAAAAATTATTTTTAATTTGCAACCTGATGGAGGTCAGTATAGATGGACTAATAGACCAAGTCCCACACACTGCTAGAAGCCCAAATATTTTTTCAGAGCTAGATGCAGAAAAAAAATATTTTTAATTTGCAACCTGATGGAGGTCAGTATAGATGGACTAATAGACCAAGTCCCACACACTGCTAGAAGCCCAAATATTTTTTCAGAGCTAGATGCAGAAAAAAATTATTTTTAATTTGCAACCTGATGGAGGTCAGTATAGATGGACTAATAGACCAAGTCCCACACACCGCTAGAAGCCCAAATATTTTTTCAGAGCTAGATGCAGAAAAAAATTATATTCAGTTTGCAACCTGATGGAGGTCAGTATAGATGGACTAATAGAATGATGCTATGCCCAAAAGATTTTACTTCACTAGGTGCAGTAAAAAAATTGGTATTCTATACACAGGTGGTATATCTTGCAACACAGATAGGCTACTCCACTGACTAACACACTCTGCAATAGGCCAAAAAGGATTAGCTTTGCTAGATTCAGCCAAATGCTGTGAAAAAAACTTGCACAGCACTGGCACAGACCTGCCTGGCAAAAACTGATAGGAACTGATGTAACCTAGTCCTGAAAAGGACTCCAATTACAATTAGTCTTTACTCCCACAATCTATCTATTTAAGAGCACAGACCTGCCTGATAAAAGTCGTAGGAAATGCTGTAACCTAGTCCTTAAAAGGACTGCAATCACAACTATTCCCTACTCCCAAGCTATCTGTATATTTGTGCGAAAATTGGCTTGAAATTAACAAGGTATAGCGCACACAGCAACAGCGGTGCCGTCTAACACGCAGCTGCAGCAGTGAGAAAATGGTGGCGACGGGGAAAATGGCTTGGTCTTATAGGGCAAGGACATGTGACATACACTGCCAATCACACATGCCCTTGCTTGTGTGAAAAAAAGCACTTCGCTCCGTGTGTGCGCTGCTGATAGGCTGACAGATTGCACCTCCCCACTGCAAATGCGGGAAAGAGAAAAAAAAATGGAGATCTTCATTGTTCCTGCAGAGATCCATCCCCTGCCCCTCCCCCCACCCCGCTGTACACTCAAACTGCGTATTAACATTAATTTTCATCATTACTGAGAAAAAATCCAGTTATGATTTTGGTGCACGAACAGTTATCGAACATAACCTCGAACAGCCGAATTTTTCTCAAATTGTTCGTGTTCGCCGACCGGCTCGAACACCGCCCAAAACAGCTCGAATTTGAGATTGGCGAACAGTTCGAGTAGAACAACGCTCATCTCTAGTCAAGGATTCCACTGTGTGTATGGCCTCATCATTCACAGTATACAACCTGGCAACAGTGGCGTATCTTGGTATTTTAACTTCATCCTCCCCACAATTTAGGAGATGTACGGGTACCCTCCCATTGCGCACATCAACCACCCCTCTGGCAGTTAAGAGTGTAGGTCTGTGCTCTGAGCTAATGGGCTCCACTACCGCCTGGCAGTTCTGTCCTTTGAGACCTATTGCTGCCCTACACCAAATCAGCATTTCACTCATCCGGGCAATCACAATGGGTATCGGGTCTGTCACCCATACATTACCAATTTCACCACCTGTTAGCTTTACCTGCTTCTGGTACAGGAGGGCTTGTATCTCCCTCTGGAGCACCTTCCTCTGCCCTGGTTTGGCGGTGTCAGTAATCTGTAGGAGCAAAAACAACACTTCTCCCAAACAGTTACCGACAATATTTGTACCAAGTGTCATATGCAAGTCTGTATCACCAGGATTAGACTCCACTACAATCAGTCCTTGGTCCTTTAGTTCCGCTCTCCCCACCTTCACTGTCACGTCCTTGACCCCTACTAGGTTAAGAGGAATACCGATAGAGGCATACACAGAGAGGTTCGGGGCTGGCGGCTGGAGTTAATCTATGGACCAGTACCTTTTGTAGAGGACATCGGGTATGATGGTTACCTGAGATCCAGTGTCCAGCAGGGCAGGTGTCGCGATGCCATCCAGCACAATGGACAGGAAAGATCTTCCTCCCACGAACCGATGGTACCAGCTTGATGGGCCTGATTGATTTACTCCTGGGTGTCGGCCCTTGGCCCCAGGGTTTGCTCGTTTAAAGGACAGTTCCGCGCTGTGTGGCCTGCCTTATGGCAGCGGTAGCAGATGAATTCTCCTGGAGGGTGATGTTGGTCACTGATCCTCCCACGGGGTGGCGTTGTCCTCCGCCGGGGCAGCATTGTCCTCCTACGGGGTGGCATTGTCCTTCTTTTTCTCCTCATCCAGGGGACGTCCTCAGGGCTGTCGGCCAGTAGGATCCTTCCTTCCGGCTCAGGCTCCGTCTGTAGCTGCAGTGTGCTCAGGACAGTGGCCAGGGTTTTACTTAACTGGCGCACTTCAGAGCGTAGGCTGTCCAGCTCGCTAGGAGGCACTGTTTGCATCTTTGTTTCAGCCGTTAATGAAGGAGCAGTGGGTGCTGCAGGCTCTGGGGTGGCCCCACCCTGGTAACACTGGATAGCAGTGTCTGTTGTTTCCAGAGGCTGCAGCCCCTTTATAGCCATGTCCTTAAGGGTGTCGAAGGTGGCATCTGGATGATCTAAGGCCCACCACCGTACAGTTCTGCTTTCTTCCTGGGACCTCAACCCCCGGATGAACTGTTCCGTCAGCATTTTATTTTCATTTTGTATGCTGGCTGGACTAACCTGTTTCAGGGCCCGCAGGGCTTCCTGTATGCACCAGGTGTAGTCCCGGACACTGTCCTCAGGTTTCTGGACACAGTGGTAGAACCTCATCCAGAGATCCGTCTCAGTGCGACTTTCAAACACAGTTTGCAGTCTCTTAAAGATGATGGATACTGATTCCTGGTCTGCAGCTGGCCAGGTTTCAACTTCCCGCTCTGCGGCACCTGTCAATTGTCCCAGCACAACAGCGTCTCTCTGCTTACCAGTCATAGAATACATGTCTAGCACACCGCATATTTTCCTCTTGAATCCGGACAGGGTGTCTGGTTTGCCATTATATTGGGGAAGCCATTTCGCTCCATGGATATATGGCAGGGCCATGGGTACCAAAGGAGTCACGACCCCTGCTGGTGGAGCGGCCGCTATGGCCTATGCAGCGCCGGGGGCGCAGGTTGGGCATCTGGAGCGTTAACCAGTGCTCTGGCGGCTTGCTGGTCGTCGCCCATGGTTGCACCCCCCTAGTGAACCGGAACCTACCTTCTTCACTTCTTATCAGGTAGGCCGCAGCTCCACGGGCGACTGTCTTCTTCCAGGACCTTGCGTCGCTCACGTCTGACATCAGAGCGTCCATCGGACTCCTTCCAGGACCTGACGCTTCCTGGTCCGACGTCAGGGGCGGGGCGTGTCTTAGGCTTTGCGCGCTTCCAGTGGTTACGCCTCTCTGATTCCCGCAGTTACGCCCCTCTTCTTCCTGCGCGGCGACAGGAAAATGGCGGATAATGACGGGAAACCTCGGGAATGGCGGGAAATCTTCACCACAGTAAGTGTTACAGTCTTTTAAGGCGCACAGTACCCGGTGGCAACGGGCACGGAATCCTGTTCATGACGCCAGAGATGACGCGCCCCCTGAGCCGTGGGTACCCGGTGCCGGGCCGGTGGATGCTGGGGGTGATGTCACAGTTGCGGTGACCCGGTCCGTGACCCAGGGCGGTCATTAAAAAGGGGGATATTTATCGGGGATTTAAGGTGCCCTGGTACTGTAGTCAGCGTTTGGTAAACCTGGGACCTGTAGTCCTCCAGGGGTTCCGGTGGTCCCTACTGGGTATAAAGGGACCCCGTAGGCGCGGACCCGGTGTCCGGTATATATCTCGGGGTGAGCCTGGTATGCTCCTCTGCCCCCTCGCTACCTCTTCCTTCTCCTCTTGCCTTCGGCCACACTCAGGGCCCTCACTAGGCTTTCTCTAGTGCTGTAGGCCTTGGCTCGCCTAAGCACAGCAGCCAGCGTGCTGCCTCTTCACTGCTCTCTGAGCGTCAGCACGCGCTCTGCTCAACTCACAGACTAAACTGAGCTGCCTGGCTCCACCCTCCATATATATGCCCTAACGGGCTCCCTCTACTGGTCTGAGGTGGTATGGTGGAGGTGTGTGAATGTGTGAGGGTCACTTGTGGAGAAGTCCATCCATGCACCCTTATGGGTTCTGTGGCACCAGTGCACAGCAGGGCGCCACACTTGCATTACAAATGTCCTGTCCTTCCATAACTACGCTACCTAATTGGTTTTCTATTTTTTTTCCTTATTTCCTTTCTGATGACGCTTCGTTTGAGAATCCCATGCATTCTGGTATACTCAAACAAAGCATCATCAGGGGGCAAAATCTGCGGTCACTGAAACAAAGCGTCATCAGTGACGCTCATATCAGGAGCAGGGCTAGTCCCTGCTCTGTCCAATTCGCGTGATGTTGTGTGATGCTCACAATGACTGCGTGCGCTCTGTTGCCGGCTCAGATCAGTAGTAACGAACCGGCAACAGAGCGGTGTCAGAATACCTGCAATGTAGAACACAGCCTGCACAAGTGAAGTCCCTGGTTTCTGCAAGCCATGTATTTTCACACTACTCGTTACAGCTGATCTGAGCTGACAACAGAGAGCATGCTGTGATAGTGCACATCACAGTGCACAGGGACTAGCCCAGCTCCTGAAATGAGTGTCACTGATGACAATTCATTTCATGGAGGGGGCAGGGGTTGTGGTACTGCCTGCAGCCTCTGCCCCCTGATGAGGCTTTGTTTGAGTATCCCAGCATGCATTGGATTTCTCAAATGAAGCATTATCAAACAGGAAATAGGGGAAAAAAATGCAGATAATGTAGTTAGGCAAGGATAAGGAGTTTTTAATGCAGGTATGTTATACAACAGTCTTGATTATGCCACTAAATTCTAAATCTCTATGATTTAGAATGAAAATCACTTTGCCTTTTGACCACCCATTTAAAGACTATCACGAACAAGCATTCAAAGGAATGCTCATTTCACAATAATCTTGCCAAATAAACAGTCTGCTGAACAGTGTTTAGATCCTTCCTAGAGTGAAATGATTTTTAATCATGACTTTCTATTACAGATTGTTCAGTGCGTTTTTTAGCACGGTCTATCTGTGTAGACAGGCTTTTAAATAACCACCATTGGGTAACTAATAAATTGATTGTAACAATCGGCAGTTGTTTTGTGCTGCCGGGTGGTCAGTGCCAAAGGGACCTTATTCTTATTTTAGGCTTTTATGATTGATGTGGGAATAACTCAATCCAGGTGCCTATTACTGGAGGTCAGTCAATGGAAATAGATGAGAGCAGCTGAACTAAATTGTTTCTGTATCTGCTATATAAATGAATAGAAGTTACATAAGAAGCTTGGCATAGTTTTTTATAACTTCATCTCCTGTAATCAGTGTCTAGACAAAGTTATTCCTGTATCAGCCATGAAAGGTTTAGGAATAACTCTTTAATAGCTACAGCATCCTAAACTCCAGGTTCAAATTTAGTTGTACATGTAGCTAACATGATGTGCACCATGGCTTCCTTTCATTTAAAAAACGTTGACAGTTTTTGGTGTAAACTAAGCCCTAATAATTCAGAAATTGGGTAAAAGAACCTTGCAAAAAATCACAAATGATGCAAAATTTTCACTTTTTGCACTGATTGCCTAAAGTTTCAAAAGTTGGCATGATGTAACATGAGAGTCCATGTCCAAAATGTTTTAGACAGATTTAAAGCTAACCTGTCAGCAGGATTTAGTCCCATAAACTAAAGGCATGGCTATAATGGTGCTGTGATGCTGATTAATATTATACCTGATGTGAATGGATCCGCTCAGTGGTTGTTTAACCCCTTTACGACCCTGTCAGTAATATTATGTAGCTGAGCCTTAAGGACCAGCTACGTATTATTAAGCGCGCACAAAAGCAGTGCGGGGCGATCACCACCGGGTATCAGCTGATTGTCACAGCTGACACCCAGCGGCGATCGCGGAGTTATAACTCTCAGAATAAAGCGATACAAAAAAATTATTTTTTCTATAAAATAGTTTTATTGTGTAAAACATAAGAAAGCAAGTCTTGCAGCTGTAAACGTACTGACCCTTAAGAATAAAGCTGCCTTATCAATTTTACCACATGTAAAACGGAATAAAAAAAACACATTTTCTGAATTGTTGGTTTTTGTTTATGCTGCCTCCCAAAAATCGGAATAGAAAGCAATCAGAGAATGTCCCATGGCCAAAAATGGTACCAATAAAAATGTCAACTTGTCCCACAAAAACCAAGCCAATACATGACTCTTTGCAAAAAAAAAGCATCTTTTAGTGTATGACAGCTGTCAATCATAAAAACCCGATATGATTCTGGTATCCCTGTAATCGCACCGACCCGAAGAATAAAGTTATCTAATCATTTATACCGCAAAAGGAACGGAGTAAAAAATAAAGTCTAGGGTTAGGTTTGTGCTAGGGTTAGGGTTGTGCTAGGGTTAGTTGCATGGATTGACTGCCATGCACGAGCGATCCCCGCATGTTTTTTTTTGGGGTGTCTAATAACCGTGAAACATGCAGGGTGGGGACTCGAGCATGTCACTAGAGCACCCACGATACATGGTGCATACCTGAGTACCCGATGCAAACTCAAGTAGCGAGCACTTGTGCTCAAGACTAATGACAACTTATTCAATATGATGACCTAATATTATCAAATTATGTGTTGTACCTCTGGGTTAAAAATGTTCACTATACCCCTTGATAAAATCCTTGAGGGGTCTAGTTTCCAAAATGGGGTCACTTGTGGGGGTTTCTACTATTTAAGCGCATCAGGGGCTTTCCAAACGCGACATAGCGTCCGCTCTCAATTCCAGCCAATTTTGCGTTCAAAAAGTCACACAGTGCTTCTTCCCTTCTGAACCCTGCCGTGTGCCCAAACAGTGTATTTTCCCCACATATGGAGTATCAGCGTACTCAGGAGAAATTGTAAAAAAGTTTTAGGGGTCCATTTTCTCCTCTTACCGTTGTGAAAATAAAAAATTTGGGGCTAAAACATAATTTTTGTGGAAAAAGTTAGATTTTTTTATTTTCACTGCTCCATGTTATAAACTTCTGTGAAGCACCTGGAGGTTCAAGGTGCACACCACACATCTAGATAAGTTCCCTAAGGGGTCTAGTTTCCAAAATGGTGTTACTTGTGAGGGTTTTCCACTGTTTAGACACATCAGAGGCTCTCCAAACGCAACATGGCATCCGCTAATTATTCAAGCAAATTTTACATTCAAAAAGTCAAATGGCGCTGCTTCCCTTACGAACCCTGCCGTGCACCCAAACAGTGGTTTTCCCCCACATATTGGGTATCGGCGTACTCAAAAGAAATTGCACAACAAATTTTGGTGTCCATTTTTTCCTGTTACCCTTGCAAAAATAAAAAAATTGGGTATAAAGTAACATTTTTGTGAAAAAAGTTAAATGTTCATTTTTTTCTTCCACATTCCAAAAATTCCTGTGAAGCACGTGAAGGGTTAATAAACTTCTTGAATGTGGTTTTGAGCACCTTGAGGGATGCAGTTTTTAGAATGGTGTCACTTTTGGGTATTTTGTTTCATAAAGGCCCCTCAAAGTCTCTTCAAATGTGATGTGGTCCCTAAATAATGGTTTTGTAAATTTTGTTGGAAAAATTAGAAATCGCTGGTCAACTTTTAACCCTTATAACTTCCTAACAAAAATAAATTTTGGTTCCAAAATTGTGCTGATGTAAAGTAGACATGTGGGAAATGTTATTTATTAACTATTTTATGTGACATATTCAAAGTTTGAAAATTGCGAAATTTTCAAAATTTTTGGCAAGTTTCCATTTTTTTCACAAATAAACGCAACTGAGATCCAAGAAATTTTTACCACTATCATGAAGTACAATATGTCACGAAAAAACAATCTCAGTATCAGGGGGATCCGTTGAAGCGTTCCAGATTTCTTACCTCATAAAATGACAGTGGTCAGAATTGTAAAAATTGGCCTGGTCATTAACGTGCAAACCACCTTGGGTGTAAAGGGGTTAATATTCACTTTATGAAGTTTTCAGAAAATGACGTATTCTGTGCTCCAGTGTGCTTTGGGGCAGGACGTGGGGGCAGGGTCCTCTTCTAGTTCTCCGCCCCTTCACCAGCTTCCTCTGTTCCTTGTGCAAGTCACTGATTATTCAGTTACCTGCCTCCTTTTTAAAATTCAGCTCCGCCATTGTAATCACTGTGTGGGCGGCACATGCACAGCGGGAGCCAGCATCCTCTGTTCAGGACTTTAATAAAATGGCTCCGGAGGCAGTGTATGCGCAGATCAAGATTTTTGCTCTGAACTGAATCATTTTCTGAAAACTTCAAAAGGTGAGTATTACACAACCACTGAGCGGATCCCTTCACATCAGGTATCATATTAATCAGCATCAGAGAGCTATTATAGCCATGCCTTTAGTTTATAGGGCTAAATCCTGATGACAGGCTTGCTTTAACAAACCAGAAGTCATAAAATGACATACGTTTATAGCTATTGTGGCAAGACGCCTCACTCGGCCGCTTCCAGAAGTAGACTCAGGAACCGTGTTTTCTCTGCTGGTTTTATTATGTGGCATAAAGCCCTGCAGCTCTAGCAAAAATAAACACAGCCTTACTGGCAATACAACAAAACAAAAGATAAACTATAGCACAGTCCATAGCAGTGTGGGTTTCGCCCACACTGCTTGTAGTCCAGCTCCTCTCTGAGCTGTGGCCTTCCAGTCTGGAGTCTTTGCCACTCCAAACTCAACAACAGAAAAAAAATGGTGACTGAGCATTTAAACCTTGCTCAGCCACACCCTGAGGGGAGGTATGGGAATGGCCTCCCACCCTCTGTCATTCCCATAAAACCACACCCTTTAAGTGAGTTAACCCCCAGCATATAACATTCTGGCAGAAAGTTTATAGGTTTCCGTTCACACAGGCTAGCAACCTGTGTGACACATACCTCCCCTCGTATATCATACCATATTACCCCCCTTTACCCAAAGCCAGGGGTTTGGGCACCTTTTGATACCAGGCAGGGAGTTCTAGAGAGGGCATCCACGTTCCAGTGTAACTTCCCGGGCATATGCTCCACGTGAAAGTTAAAATCTTGGAGTCCTAGGAACCATCTAGTTACCCTAGCATTTTTACCTCTCTTCTCCCTCAACCACCTCAACGGGGCATCGTCTGACACCAATTTAAACTTACAGCCTAGTAGGTAATATTTTAGTGTATCTACAGCCCACTTTATGGCTGACCACTCTTTCTCTACTATTGCATAGTTCTTCTCGCAGGACGAAAGCTTCCAGCTCAGATAGAGAATGGGATGCTCTTCCCCATTTATCTCTTGAGAGACTACTGCACCTAGACCAACCTCTGAAGCGTCCACTGGACCACAAATCCTTTCTTAAAGTCTGTTGCGACCAGGACCGGCTGCTTACACAGTGCTAGCTTCAACTATTGAAACGTGGTCTCTGTTTCCTCCGTCCATTTCACCATGGTTGATCTGGTGCCTTTCAGGAGATCCGTCAGTGGCGAGGCCATCCTGGCAAAATTTTGGATAAACCGCCGGTAATATCCCACCATTTCCAGGAATGCTCTCACTTGCTTCTTGGAGAGCGGGTGCAGCCAGGTCTGCCTGCCTCCACTTTATTAACTTGCGGCTTTATTTCACCTCTCCCGACGACATAGCCCAAGTACTTGGCCTCCTCTTTTCCAATGGCGCATTTTTTATTGTAAATCCCACCTTCCTTAAAGCATCCAGAATGGCCTTTAGTTTAGGTAGATGACTAGCCCAGTCTGGGCTAAAGAGTACAATGTTGTCAAGGTAGACTGCGGCATACTTCTTATGTGGGTCTAGCATCCGATCCATAGCCCTCTGGAAGGTGGCTGGGGACCCCTGTAGCCCGAACGGCATCCGAGTGCATTGGAAGCACCCATCCGGTGTCGAGAAAGCCGTCTTCTCTTTGGCAGTCTGGGACATGGGGATCTGCCAATTGCCCTTCGTCATGTCAAGAGTGGTGATGTATCTAACCGGTCTAATCCTCTCGATGAGTTCATCGACGTGGGGCATCGGGTATGCGTCACACTTGGACACCTCATTCAGCCGGCAGTAGTCATTACAAAACCTCTACTCTCTGTTGGGTTTTGGCACGAGGACGTTGGGCTTAACCACCCACTCTTTAACTCCTCTATCAAACCGAGGTCTAACATCCTCTTCACCTCGGCCAAGATCACCCCCCGACGTGCTTCCAGAATCCGATACGGCTTCAGATTCACGCTTAAATGTGGTTCTGTTAGCACTTCATGCTCTACCACTTGAGTATGCCCCGGCAACTCTGATAACAGCTCCCGATTCCGCTGTAGTAGTTCTCGACACTGTTGCTTCTGGGCTGGCGATAGAGTCTCTGCTATAGTGACCTCTTCCAACTTGCTCTCAGGCAAGGAGTTTCCACAGGCTCCTGGTCCCCCCACGGCTTGAGCAAGTTCACATGGTATACTTGGTGCGGCTTTCTTTGGCCAGGCTGGTAGTTCACTTCACTGAGTTTCTCCACCACCTCATATGGGCCTTGCCACTTGGCCAGGAACTTTCAACAGTGGGAATAAGAGCCAGAACCTGATCCCCAGCCTGGAACTGTCTCACCCTCGCCTGGGCTTCCTGCGCCTGGAGGAGATGTTCCTTCACGATGGGCATCACTTTCTCCATTCTCTCCTGTTACTGGGCGACATGTTTGATGATGCTCCGGTGGGGCGTCACCTCGGCCTCCCAGGTTTCCTTGGCGATGTCTAGGAGACCCCTTGGATGCCGGCCAAATAGAAGCTTGAACGGAAATAAACAAGATGAGGCTTGGGGAACTTCTCTGATGAGAAAAGTAGAAATGGAAGCAGGTAGTCCAGGTCTCAACCATCCTTCTCGACGACCTTTTTGAGCCATCGGTCTGCAGATGGTAAATGGAGGTTCACAGCTGGGTAATCTGAAGCACTTCACACAGCTCCTTCATCACCTTGCTCATGAATGGGGTTCCTTGGTCCTTCAGGATTTCCTTCGTCAGGCCGGTCCTGGCAATGATGTGGACAAATTCCTGGGCTATTCTCCTACTGGACAAGTTCCTTAAGGTACCGCTTCAGGGTACCGGGTCGCATAGTCCATGATGACCAAGATGTATTGGTGGCCCTGGGCCGATTTAACTAAGGGACCCACGAGGTCCATTGCAATCCTCTCAAAAGGAACTTCTATCACAGGTAGTGGAACTAAGGGACTATAGAAGTGGTAGGTGGGTGCGATTATCTGGCAGGTGAGCAGGACCTACAATAGTTTAAGATCTCCCGGTAACATCCTGGCCAATAAAACCTCCTCACTATTCTTTCCTGAGTTTGTTCAACCCCTAGGTGTTCCCCCAGAATATGTGAGTGGGTCGTATCTAATACCCTTCGACGGTATGGCCCTGGGACTAACAGCTGTTCCACTACCTCTTCACCTTCCAGCTTGGTTACCCATTATAATAGCTCCCCCTGAACTGCAAAGTGTGGATACCTGATGTCCGCCCCCGGCTCTTGGACAACACCATTACAGACAGTAACATTGTCCCATGCCCCTTTCAAAGTCAAGTCCCGAACCTTAGCTACCCCAAAGTTCTATCCGAGCACCTCTAATTCAGGGAGGTCAGCCTCCTCAGTCACAGTCTCGTCCTCATCACCAACAAGGACACACAGTGGAAACTCATCCACTTCCGATGTCGACCGGGGTATTTCTCTAGGGTCCTGGCTTTTGTCTCCGTGACTGAGTCTGGATCCCTTCCCCCACATGTCTCAGAACAAGGGAAAATCGTGCCCCAATATGACGGGATATATCAGGTCATTGACCACACCGACCTCGTGGGATTGAGCGCGTTCTGTTCTGACTGTCACTCTGGCCTCCGGGTAGTTCTTGGCATCCCCATGTATGCAGCGGATGCCCACAGATCTGGCGGGGATTAGCTGGTGGGGAAGGGTGGCGCTGATCAAGGTCATCAGACTCCCGGAGTCCAACAACCTCAGGACCATCACTCCATTACCGAACATGGCACACGCCTACGGCCCCTCGCCGGGTTGACAGTCCACACTGCAGGCTGGGTAAGCATAGTATGAACATCATCTGCCTAGGCTGCAAACCATTGGCTCAGCAGACGTATGACACTGGGCAGCTACGTGTCCCAGATTGCGACATCGCCAACAGATCACATCCTTCACAACAGTCATTGCAGTCCCTTCAGTGGAAGTGGAACGTCCCCCAGTTGTGGCTCTGAACCCCTTCTGTGGTAAACCCACCCCCTTTTGGGCACTCCAGTAAGGGGAGGTGGCTATGTTGGGTTTCTTGAGGGATTTTTGACCACTTGGTACTTCTCTACCATACCTACAAGGTCGTCAGCGTTCCGAGGGTTGCCCTGGGCAACCCAGGTCTGCACCACCCTGTGTAGGGAATGGATGAACCTGTCCATCACCACACACTCAACCATCTGGGCAGGAGAGGAAGACTCTGGCTGCAGCTATTTCTGGACAAAATGTAACAAGTCAAACATCTGTGAACATGGAGGTCTGTAGCCAGCATTTGCCCAGTGGTGGACCCTTTGTGCTTTGACAGACATAGTCACTCCTGAGCGTGCCAATATTTCAGTTTTTAATTTGGCGTATTTCTTTGCGTCCTGTAAAGTCAGATCGCAATAAGCCTTCTGCGGCTCCCCAGTCAAATATGGCGCCAGAACCTCCACCCACTGCTCCAGTGGCAATTTCTCACGTTCTGCCACCCTCTAAAAAACAGTTAGGAACGCCTCAAAATCATCCCCCGGGGTCATCTTCTGTAACGCTCTCTTTACCGTCTTCCTGACGCATGCATCATCACCTGGACTTGTCGGAGCCATCACCTTGCCACGGATCGCCTCTGTAAGTAACTCAATTTACTGTTGCTGTTGGTGATGCTCATCCTGCTGTTACTCTTTCTGAAGCTGAACCTATTGCATCAGCAGCTTAGTGGTCTCTTGTTGCTGCTGTTGGCTCTGCAAGTGCTGCTGCTGCATCCTCTGCTGGCTCTGCACCAGGTGCTTAATTAGCTCTTCCATGCTGACGGACGTCTCCTGCTGGCTGGCAGCCTTCACCTGAGACATCCACCGGTCTCTGTAGCAGGTACACGTGTTCCTGGAATCTTGCACATCAACTTTCCCACGGCCACACAGCTCAGCTACATCTCTGGTAGAGAATCTCTACCAGAGATGTAGCTGAGCTAAAGAAGAAGACTCTATTGGACTACGTCGGACAGAAGATAATTTTTTAAATAAAGATGGAGTCTCTAATTTTTTTTTTTCTAATTTCTAATAAAAAATTTATTTCTCTGTGTTGTGTTTTTTTGAATATTTCACTTAGAAATTCATGGCGGTCATGTCTAATACTGGCATGACCCCATGAATTTCGGCCTTAGGGCCAGCTGATAATACAAAGCTGGCCCTAACCCCTTTATTACCCAGTGAGCCACCGCACCAGGGCCCTGGATGAGTTGGGTACAGCGCCAGAAGATGGCGCTTCTATGAACGCGCCATTTTCTGGGGTGGCTGCGGACTGCAATTCGCAGGAGGGGAGGGGGGGGCAGAAAGCTTGGGCTTCCCTGTGCTGTAGATTCCAGCCCCCAGCTGCTTAGTGGAACCTGGCTGGACACAAAAATAGGGCGAAGCCCCACGTGAAAATTTTTTTACGTGGGGATCTAGTTTAGTTCTATTGTAGGGACAGATCTCCTGCCTTTCCTTAGTCTCTGTAGCAGATCATAACAGTAAGTCCAGCCATAAAAAAAAATAAATAAAAAGGAAAGGATTTTCTCTGGGGAAAGACCTCCAGTTTTCCATCATGATCTCGGTGCAAGATTTGGCTCAACGCTTGCAGGGACTCTCTCTGGAGGTGACCAAGCTCCAACAACACGTGAGTAGCTGTTCTGGAGCGCATTTTGTGGAACCAAAGGTACGTCTGCCTGATCTATTTTTTGGCGAACAACAAGATTTTTTTTTCTTTTAAAAATGCTTGTCTATTATATTTTCATTTGAGACCCGGATCCTCTGGTGATGAATCACAGCGCATAGGGTTCATAATGTCACTTTTGCGCAAAGATCCTCAGGGATGGGCCTTCTCTCTCCAACCTAGTGATCCGTGCTTTAGTTCAGTGGATAGTTTTTTTTCTGCTTTGGGTTTGTTGTACGATGATCCTGATCGTGTCTCATCTGCTGAGTCTGAATTAAGACGTTTGAGGCAGGGATCAGGTAATGTGGAAAAATATTGTTCTCACTTCCGTCGGTGGTCTGCCCAGGTGGGGTGGAACGATTCAGCTTTGAAAAGCTTGTTTCTGGCAGGGCTAGGTGAAAGGGTTAAGGATTTACTGATTGCTTATCCCACACCTGGAAACTTGCAGGAGGCAATGCAATTAGCTATACGGGTGGACAGGAGACTGCGTGCAAGGGTTAATGAGAGCAAATCCTCTGCTATGTCAGCTTCGAGTCCTGAGAGGTTCTGTGCTGACAATGGAGAGCCAATGGAAATTGGGGCGATGGTACCCCGCTCTCAGGAAAAAGACCGCCGACTTTCTGAAGGCTTGTGTTTCTATTGCGGAAGCTCTGGTCATTTTATTAAGAGCTGTGTGCTTCGTAAGAAGAAAGAAAAAAAAATGGTCAGTCATGCTCGTATTGCCTGTTTAAATTCTAAGGGGGTATTCCTATCTGCCACTACTGCTGCTCAGGATGAATTAATTGAATTTCGGGTATTTGTGGATTGTGGATCTACTCTGAATGTGATTGATGGGGGATTCTTGGAAAAACTTAGATTAGAACCTAAAACTTTGTCATCCCCTATTGCTGTGGTTTCTGTCGATGGCTCTCCCTTGAAGAGTGTTACTCACAAGGTCTGTGAATTTCCCCTCACTATTAATGGTATTCATCAAGAGAATTTGGATTTGGTGGTATTGGATAATTTGCCTTCTCCAGTAATATTGGGGTTACCCTGGTTAAAATTGCACAATCCTGTACTGGATTGGTCTACCAATGAAATTAAGTCCTGGAGCCCTAAGTGTTCTGACAAGTGTTGTAACGGACGCATTGCTGCTGTGGATAGAGGGGAATTGCCTGTACCTATTCAGGATTTTTGGAGAGTTTTTTCTGAGGAGTCGCAGGTTTTGCCTCCCCATAGAGACTATGATTGTACCATTGAATTTGTCCCTGGAGCGACTCTTCCTAAGAGTCGTTTATTTAATCTTACTATTCCTGAGAGAAAGGCTTTGGAGGAATACATACAGACAAGCTTGGCCGCTGGTCACATTAGGCCTTCCAAGTCTCCTGTGGTTGTTGGTTTTTTTTTTGTGAAAAAAAAAGATGGCGGTTTACGTCCTTGTCTGGACTTTCGTGAGATTAATAAAATTACTGTACGCAATCCTTACCCACTGCCATTGGTTCCCGATTTATTTAACCAGTTAGTGGGGGCCAAGTGGTTCTCTAAAATTGATCTCCGGGGGGCATACAATTTATTGCGCATGAAGGAGGGTGATGAATGGAAGACTGCTTTTAACACTCCTGTGGGTCATTTTGAAAATCTGGTGATGCCTTTTGGTTTCACCAATGCTCCAGCATTTTTTCAGAATCTTATTAATGATATCCTTAGACCTTTAATCGGCAAAGATGTGGTGGTGTATTTGGATGACATTTTGATTTATTCGCCGGATCTGGAGTCTCATTGGCGGAGCGTACGTGAGGTATTACAGTTATTAATGGACAATTCGCTTTTTGCTAAGCTGGAGAAATGTGAGTTCGCTGTACAGAGAATTAGTTTTTTGGGCTACATTATCTCCAGTGAAGGTTTTGAGATGGACCCGGTTAAAGTTCAAGCTGTGCAGGAATGGCCTAGGCCTATTGGTTTGAAATCGATACAGAAGTTTTTGGGTTTCGCCAATTATTACAGAAAATTCATAAAAAATGTTTCTATTATTGTCAAACCGCTGACCGATCTCACCAGGAAAGGTGCTAATGCGGTTCAGTGGACTTCTGAGGCCATTGAAGCTTTTGTGTTTTTAAAGGAGAGGTTCACCTCTGCTCCCATCCTTATGCAGCCTGATGTGACTAAGCCGTTTTTGGTTGAGGTTGATGCTTCTTCGGTGGGGGTTGGTGCGGTGTTGTCTCAGGAAAACAAGGATGGAGTACATCCCTGTGCCTTTTTTTCAAAAAAATTTTCGGAGACTGAACTTAATTACGATATTGGTAATCGAGAATTGCTGGCGATTAAACTCGCATTTGAACACTGGCGTCATCTCTTGGAAGGTGCTGAATTTCCCGTTCAGGTTTTCACTGATCATAAAAATCTGATATATCTTGATGCTGCCAAGCGCTTGAATGCCCGTCAGGCTAGGTGGGCACTTTTTTTCTCGCGGTTTAATTTTTCCGTTACTTACATCCCGGGTACCAAGAATGTTAAAGCGGATGCTTTGTCTCGCAGCTTTTCTCCCATGGTCGGTGTTGAGGAGGAAGAGGAGACCATTTTACAAGAAGGTGTTGTGATTGCTGCTTTGGGCTCCGTTTTGGAGGATGAGATTCTTAAAGCACAGGAGAATGCCCCATCTAACACTCCCCATGGGAGGTTGTTTGTGCCTAGGACCTTTAGGAGAGATTTGTTTGTTGAGTGTCATGAGTCTCGGTTGGCAGGTCATCCAGGAATTTCTGAGACTAAGAGACTTGTGGGTCGCAGTTTTTGGTGGCCTGGATGGCAGAAGGAAGTCATTAAGTGGGTGCGCCAATGTACGGTGTGTGCTAGATCCAAGTCTTCGCATGCTCTTGCTGCGGGGTTGCTTTGCCCTCTGGAGGTTCCTAGTGCACCTTGGACACATCTGGCTATGGACTTTATTACTGACCTTCCTCCCTCTGAAGGTTTCACGGTCATCTGGGTGGTCGTGGACCGTTTTAGCAAGATGTGTCACTTGGTTCCCTTCATCAAACTACCTTGCGCTAAGACACTCGCCAAGGCCTTTGTCAAGGAAATTGTCAGACTACATGGTGTTCCTACTGACATTGTTTCTGAAAGGGGACCTCAGTTCGTGGCTCGTTTTTGGCGTGCCTTTTGTGACAGGTTGGGAGTTCATTTGTCGTTTTCATCCGGATATCATCCTGAGTCTAATGGCCAGACAGAAAGGAAGAACCAGGATGTTGAGCAGTTCTTGCGTTGTTTTGTGGCAGACAATCAAGAGGGGTGGTCTGAGTTTTTGCCACTTGCTGAATTTGCTCTAAACAACCATACATCCTCTTCTGCTGGGTGTTCGCCTTTTTTTTGTTGCTCTGGGAGACATCCATCTTTTGGGTCATTCTCCAAATTGGTTTCGGCTGTGCCTGAGGAGGAGAGTTTTTCCGGTGATTTGGAGAGAGTTTGGACGGATGTGCGTGGTAATCTTCAGGAGGCTAACAAAAAATCGAAGAGGTACCTTGATAGGAAACGGCAAGAGGTTTTGTTTGCTGTTGGTGACATGGTTTGGTTGTCCTCTAAGAATCTGCGATTGAGGATTCCTTCTAAAAAATTGGGTCCCAAGTTCGTAGGGCCCTTTAAGGTACTTCAGATAGTTAACCAATCTGCTGTTAGGCTGGAGGTTCCTACGTCCTGGAGGATTAATCCGGTGTTTCATGTTTCTCTGTTGAAAAAAGCTGATGTGTCGGATGGTGACGCCTCTGCCACTGTTCCTCCGGTGGTGGAGGACGGGGAATATGAAATTTCCCGCATCCTAAATTCTAGACGGTATAGAGGGAGTTTGCAGTATCTCGTCGCTTGGAAGGGTTTCGGACCTGAGGATAACTCATGGGTGAGGGCGGATGATGTTTCTGCCCCCAGACTTGTCTGAGCGTTTCACAGGAGGTTTCCTGGTAAGCCTGGGCCTAGGGGATCCGGAGGATCCTCTTAGAAGAGGGGGTACTCTTACAACTCTCCTGTTAGGTTTTTTTTTAGTTTGCTGGTCACATGACCATTTTGCCTATTTAATCCGGCTCCGCCCTCCTGGCTTTGCTGGACTTCATTTGTATTTACTACTGTTGAGCTAGCTTGTTGCTCTATTGCCGTTCTCTGTTAGTTTTGCTAGGTCTTCGGACCTCTATGCTTTTTGTTGTGTGTTTGTCTTTGACTGCTACTATTTCTGCTAGGAGGTGTCCAACTTGTCCCAGTCCCTAGATCTTGTAGGGATCCCTCCCCCACATCTATAGGTCTGCGTTCAGACTAGCCAAGGACTTTAGCGGGTCTGATCGCAGGATCAGGTTCCCCGTTACATCGTAGGGATCTAGTTTAGATCTATTGTAGGGACAGATCTCCTGCCTTTCCTTAGTCTCTGTAGCAGATCATAACACATGGAGGTCACAGTAGTTTAACAATACGGTTTTAATAAGCCTTGGAACAGACGTGGAGTTCAGACTGGTTTTACAAGCCGGTTTTAATGCCCCTTGAAAGAGACGTGGAGTTCAGAGTGGTTTAACAGGACGGTTTTAATGCCCCTTGGAAGAGACGTGGAGGTCACAGTAGCTTAACAAGATGGTTTTAATGCCCCTTGGAAGAAATGTGGAGTTCAGAGTGGTTTAAGAAGATGGTTTTAATGCCCCTTGGAAGAGACAAGGAGTTCAGAGTGGTTTAACAAGACGGTTTTAATGCCCCTTGGAAGAGACGTGGAGGTCACAGAAGCTTAATAAGATGATTTTATTGCCCCTGGAAGAGAAGTGGAGTTCAGAGTGGTTTAACAAGATGCTTTTAATGCCCTTTGAAGAGACGTGGGGGTCCTAGTGGAATAAAAAGACAATATCAATGCCAGCTGGAAGAGTGGTGGAGGTCGCAGTGGAATAAAAAGACAATATCAATGCCCCTTGGAAGAGAGGTTAAGGTCACAGTAGCTTAACAAGACGGTTTTAAAGCCCCTTGGAAGAGACGTGGAGTTCAGAGTGGTTTAACAAGACTATTTTAATGCCCCTTGGAAGAGACGTGGAGTTCACAGTAGCTTAACAAGACGGTTTTAATGCACCTTGGAAGAGATGTGGAGTTCAGAGTGGTTTAACAAGACGGCATTAATGCACATTGGAAGAGACGTGGAGGTCACAGTAGAGTAACAAGACGGTTTTAATGCCCCTTGGAAGCGACGTGGAGTTCACATTAGCTTAACAATATGGTTTTAATGCCCCTTGGAAGAGAAGTGGAGTTCAGAGTGGTTTAACAGGATGGTTTTAATGCCCCTTGGAAGAGATGTGCAGTTCACATTAGCTTAACAATATAGTTTTAATACCCCTTGGAAGAGACGTGGAGTTCAGAGTGGTTTAAAAGACGGTTTTAATGCCCTTTGGAAGAGACATGGAGGTCAGAGTAGCTTAACAAGACGGTTTTAATGCCCCTTGGAAGAGACGTGGAGTTCAGAGTGGTTTAACAAGACGGTTTTAATGCCCCTTGGAAGAGACGTGGAGGTCACAGTGGAATAAGAAGACAATATCAATGCCCCTAGGATGAGTGGTGGAGGTCCCAGTGGAATAAAAATACAATATCAATGCCCTTTGGAAGAATGGTGAAGGTCCCAGTGTAATAAAAAAACATTATCAATTCCCCTTGGAAGAGTAGTGGAGGTCCCAGTAGCTTAAAAAGACAGTTTTAATGCTTCTTGGAAGAGAAGTGGAGGTCACAGTAGCTTAACAAGATGGTTTTAATGCTCATTGGAAGAGATATGGAGTTCAGAGTGGTTTAACAAGACGGTTTTAATGTCTCTTGGAAGAGACGTGGAGGTCATAGTAGCTTAACAAGACGGTTTTAATGCCCGTTGGAAGAGACGTGGATTTCAGAGTTGTTTAACAAGACAGTTTTAATGCCCCTTGGAAGAGACATGGAGTTCAGAGTGGTATAACAAGATGATTTTAAAGCCCTTTGGAAGAGACATGGAGGTCACAGTAGCTTAACAAGATGGTTTAAATGCCCCTTGGAAGAGACGTGGAGTTCAGAGTGGTTTAACAAGACAGGTTTAATGCCCTTTGGAAGAGACGTGGAGGTCACAGTTGCTTAACAAGACGGTTTTAATGCCCCTTGGAAGAGACGTGGAGTTCAGAGTGGTTTAACAAGACGGTTTTAATGCCCCTTGGAAGAGACGTGGAGGTCACAGTGGAATAAGAAGACAATATCAATGCCCCTAGGATGAGTGGTGGAGGTCCCAGTGGAATAAAAATACAATATCAATGCCCTTTGGAAGAATGGTGAAGGTCCCAGTGTAATAAAAAAACATTATCAATTCCCCTTGGAAGAGTAGTGGAGGTCCCAGTAGCTTAAAAAGACAGTTTTAATGCTTCTTGGAAGAGAAGTGGAGGTCACAGTAGCTTAACAAGATGGTTTTAATGCTCATTGGAAGAGATATGGAGTTCAGAGTGGTTTAACAAGACGGTTTTAATGTCTCTTGGAAGAGACGTGGAGGTCATAGTAGCTTAACAAGACGGTTTTAATGCCCGTTGGAAGAGACGTGGATTTCAGAGTTGTTTAACAAGACAGTTTTAATGCCCCTTGGAAGAGACATGGAGTTCAGAGTGGTATAACAAGATGGTTTTAAAGCCCTTTGGAAGAGACATGGAGGTCACAGTAGCTTAACAAGATGGTTTTAATGCCCCTTGGAAGAGACGTGGAGTTCAGAGTGGTTTAACAAGACAGGTTTAATGCCCTTTGGAAGAGACGTGGAGGTCACAGTTGCTTAACAAGACGGTTTTAATGCCCCTTGGAAGAGATATGGAGTTCAGAGTGGTTTAACAAGACGGTTTTAATGCCCCTTGGAAGAGACATGGAGGTCACAGTGGAATAAGAAGACAATATCAATGCCCCTAGGAAGAGTGGTGGAGGTCCCAGTGGAATAAAAATACAATATTAATGCCCTTTGGAAGAATGGTGGAGGTCCCAGTGGAATAAAAAGACAATATCAATTCCCCCTTGAAGAGATGTGGAGGTCACAGTAGCTTAACAAGACAGTTTTAATGCCTCTTGGAAGAGACGTGGAGGTCACAGTAGCTTAACAAGATGGTTTTAATGCCCCGTGGAAGAGATATGGAGTTCAGAGTGGTTTAGCAAGACGGTTTTAATGTTTCTTGGAAGAGACGTGGAGGTCATAGTAGCTTAACAAGACGGTTTTAATGCCCCTTGGAAGAGACGTGGAGTTCAGAGTTGTTTAACAAGACAGTTTTAATGCCCCTTGGAAGAGACGTGGAGTTCAGAGTGGTATAACAAGATGGTTTTAATGCCCCTTGGAAGAGACGTGGAGGTCCCAGTGGAATAAAAAGACAATATCAATGCCCCTTGGAAGAGTGGTGGAGGTCCCAGTGGAATTAAAAGACAATATCAATGCCCCTTGGAAGAGACGTGGAGGTCACAGTAGCTTAACAAGACCGTTTTAATGCCCCTTGGAAGAGACGTGGAGGTCACAGTAGCTTAAAAGATGGTTTTAATTCCCCTTGAAAGAGACGTAAAGTTCAGAGAGGTTTAACAAGACAGTTTTAATGCCCCTTGGAAGAGACGTGGAGATCACAGTAGCTGAACAAGACGGTTTTAAAGCCCCTTGAAAGAGACGTGGAGTTCAGAGTAGTTTAACAAGACGGTTTTAATGCCCCATGGAAGAGACTTGGAGTTCAAAGTGGTTTAACAAGACGGTTTTAATGGCCATTGGAGGAGACGTGGAGGTCCTAGTGGCTTAACAAGACTGTTTTAATGACCCTTGGAAGAGACGTGGAGTTCAGAGTGGTTTAACAAGACGGTTTTAATGCCCCTTGGAAGAGACTTTGAGTTCAGAGTGGTTTAACAAGACGGTTTTAATGCCCCTTGGAAGACACGTTGAGTTCAGAGTGGTTTAACAAAATGGTTTTAATGCCCCCTGCAAGAGACATGGAGGTCACAGTAGTTTAACAAGACGTTTTTATGCCCCTTGGAAGAGACGTGGAGTTCAGAGTGGTTTACCAAGACGGTTTTAATACCCCTTGGAAGAGACGTGGAGTTCAGAGTGGTTTAACAAGATGGTTCAAATGCCCCTTGGAAGAGACGTGGAGGTCACAGTGGAATAGGAAGACAATATCAATGCCCCTAGGAATAGTGGTGGAGGTCCCAGTGGAATAAAAATACAATATCAATGCCCTTTGGATGAGTGGAGGAGGTCCCAGTGGAATAAAAAGACAATATCAATTCCCCTTGGTAGAGACGTGGAGGTCACAGTAGCTTAACAAGACGGTTTTAATGCCCCTTGGAAGAGACGTGGAGGCCACAGTAGCTTAACAAGATGGTTTTAATGCCCCTTGGAAGAGACATGGAGTACAGAGTGGTTTAACAAGACGTTTTTAATACCCCTTGGAAGAGACGTGGAGGTCACAGTAGCTTAACAAGATGGTTTTAATGCCCCTTGGAAGAGACGTGGAGTTCAGAGTTGTTTAACAAGACAGTTTTAATGCCTCTTGGAAGAGACGTGGAGTTCAGAGAGGTTTAACAAGACGGTTTTAATGCCCCTTGGAAGAGACGTGTTCAGAGTGGTATAACAAGACGGTTTTAATGCCCCTTGGAAGAGACGTGGAGGTCCCAGTGGAATAAAAAGGCAATATCAATGCCCCTTGGAAGAGTGGTGGAGGTCGAAGTGAAATAAAAAGACAATATCAATGCCCCTTGAAAGAGACGTGGAGGTCACAGAAGCTTAACAAGACGGTTTTAATGCCCCTTGGAGACACTTGAAGTTCAGAGTGGTTTAACAAGACGGTTATAATGCCACTTGGAAGAGACGTGGAGTTCAGAGTAGTTTACCAAGACGGTTTTAATTCTCCTTAGAAGAGACGTGGAGGTCCCAGTGGAAAAAAAAAGACAATATCAATGCCCCTTGGAAGAGTGGTGGAGGTCCAAGTGGAATAAAAAGACAATATCAATGCCCCTTGGAAGAGTGGTGGAGGTCCAAGTGGAATAAAAAGACAATATCAATGCCCCTTGGAAGAGACGTGGAGGTCACAGTAGCTTAACAAGATGGTTTTAATGCCCCTTGAAAGAGACGTAAAGTTCAGAGAGGTTTAACAAGACGGTTTTAATGCCCCTTGGAAGAGACGTGGAGGTCACAGTAGCTGAACAAGACGGTTTTAATGCCCCTTGAAAGAGACATGGAGTTCAGAGTGGTTTAACAATACGTTTTTAATGCCCCTTGGAAGAGACCTAGAGTTCAGAGTTGTTTAACAAGACAGTTTTAATGCCCCTTGGAAGAGACGTGGACGTCACAGTAGTTTAACAAGACGGCTTTAATGCCCCTTGGAAGAGACGTGGCGTTCAGAGTGGTTTAACAAGATGGTTTTAATGCCCCTTGGAAGAGACGTGGAGGTCCCAGAGGAATAAAAAGACAATATCAATGCCTCTTGAAAGAGTGGTGGAGGTCGCAGTGGAATAAAAAGACAATATCAATGCCCCCTGGAAGAGACGTTAAGGTCACAGTAGCTTAACAAGATGGTTTTAATGCCCCTTGGAAGACTTGTGGAGTTCAGAGTGGTTTAACAAGACAGTTTTAATGCCCCTTGAAAGAGACGTGGAGGTCACTTTAGCTTAACAAGACAGTTTTAATGTGCCTTGGAAGAGACGTGGAGTACAGAGTGGTTTAACAAGACGGTTAAAATGCCCCTTGGAAGAGACTTGGAGTTCAGAGTTGTTTACCAAGACAGTTTTAATTCTCCTTGGAAGAGACGTGGAGGTCCCAGTGGAATAAAAAGACAATATCAATGCCCATTGGAAGAGTGGTGAAGGTCCCAGTGGAATAAAAAGACAAAATCAATGCCCCTTGGAAGAGTGGTGGAGATCCCAGTGGAATAAAAAGACAATATCAATGCCCCTTGGAAGAGACGTGGAGGTCACAGTAGCTTAAAAAGACGGTTTTAATGCCCCTTGGAAGAGACGTGGAGGTTACAGTAGCTAAACAAGATGGTTTTAATGCCCATTGAAAGTGACGTGGAGTTCCGAGTGGTTTAGCAAGACTGTTTTAATGCCCCTTGGTAGAGACTTGGAGTTCAAAGTGGTTTAACAAGACGGTACTAATGCCTCTTGGAAAAGACGTGGAGGTCCTAGTAGCTTAACAAGATTGATTTAATGACCCTTGGAAGAGACGTGGAGTGCAGAGTGGTTTAACAAGACGGTTTTAATGCCCCTTGGAAGAGAAGGGGAGGTCACAGTAGCTTAACAAGATGGTTTATTGCCCCTTGGAAGAGACGTGGAGTTCAGAGTGGTTTAGCAAAACGGTTTTAATGCCCATTGGAAGAGACGTGGAGTTCAGAGTAGTTTAGCAAGACGGTTTTAATGCCCCTTGGGGGAGAAGGGGATATCACACTAGCTTAACAAGACGGTTTTATTGCCCCTTGGAAGAAACGTGGAGTTCAGAGTGGTGCAACAAGACAGTTTTAATGCCCCTTGTAAGAGACGTGGAGTTCAAAGTTGTTAAACAAGACGGTTTTAATACCCCTTGGAAGAGATGTGGAGTTCAGAGTGGTTTAACAAGACGGTTTTAATGCCGCTTGGAAGAGACGTGGATGTCCCAGTGGAATAAAAAGGCAATATCAATGTCCATTGGAAGAGTGGTGGAGGTCCCAGTGTAATAAAAAGACAATATCAATGCCCCTTGGAAGAGACGTGGAGGTCACAGTAGCTTAACAAGATTGTTTTAAATCCCTTGGAAGAGACGTGGAGGTCAAAGTAGATTAACAAGACGGTTTTAATGCCCCTTGGAAGAGACGTGGGTTACAGAATGGTTTAACCAGACGGTTTTAATGCCCCTTGGAAGAGACGTGGAGTTCAGAGTGGTTTAACAAGACGGTATTAATGCCCCTTGGAAGAGACGTGGAGGTCCCAGTGGAATAAAAAGGCAATATCAATGCCCATTGGAAGAGTCTTGGAGGTCCCAGTGTAATAAAAAGACAATATCAATGCACCATGGAAGAGTGGTGCAGGTCGCAGTGGAATAAAAAGACAATATCAATGCCCCTTGGAAGAGAGGTTAAGGTCACAGTAGCTTAACATGATGGTTTTAATGCCCCTTGAAAGCGACGTGGAGTTCAGAGTGGTTTAACAAGACGGTTTTAATGTCCCTTGGAAGAGATGTGGATGTCCCAGTGGAATAAAAAGGCAATATCAATGCCCATTGGAAGAGTGGTGGAGGTCCCAGTGTAATAAAAAGACAATATCAATGCACCTTGGAAGAGTGGTGGAGGTCCCAGTGGAATAAAAAGACAATATCAATGCCCCTTGGAAGACACGTGCAGGTCACAGTAGCTTAACAAGATTGTTTTAATGCCCTTGGAAGAGACGTGGAGGTCAAAGTAGATTAGCAAGACGGTTTTAATGCCCCTTGGAAGAGACGTGGAGTTCAGAGTGGTTTAACAAGACGGAGTTAATACCCTTTGGAAGAGACGTGAAGGTCACATTTGCTTAACAAGAAGGTTTTAATGCCCCTTGGAAGAGATGTGGAGTTCAGAGTGGTTTAACAAGACGGTATTAATGCCCCATGGAAGAGACGTGAAGGTCTCAGCGGAATAAAAAGACAATATCAATGCCCCTTGGAAGAGTGGTGGAGGTCCCAGTGGAATAAAAAGACAATATCAATGCCCCTTGGAAGAGACGTGGAGGTCACAGTAGCTTAACAAGATGGTTTTAATGCCCCTTGGAAAAGACATGGAGTTCAGAGTGGTTTAACAAGACGGTTTTAATACCCCTTGGAAGAGACGTGGAGGTCACAGTAGCTTAACAAGATGGTTTTAATGCCCCTTGGAAGAGACGTGGAGTTCAGAGTTGTTTAACAAGACAGTTTTAATGCCCCTTGGAAGAGACGTGGAGTTCAGAGAGGTTTAAAAAGACGGTTTTAATGCCCCTTGGAAGAGACGTTGTTTTCAGAGTGGTATAACAAGACGGTTTTAATGCCCCTTGGAAGAGACGTGGAGGTCCCAGTGGAATAAAAAGACAATATCAATGCCCCATGGAAGAGTGGTGGAGGTCGAAGTGGAATAAAAAGACAATATCAATGCCCCTTGAAAGAGACTGGAGGTCACAGTAGCTTAACAAGGCGGTTTTAATGCCCCATGGAGACACTTGAAGTTCAGAGTGGTTTAACAAGACGGTTATAATGCCCCTTGGAAGAGACGTGGAGTTCAGAGTAGTTTATCAAGACGGTTTTAATTCTCCTTAGAAGAGACGTGGAGGTACTAGTGGAAAAAAATGACAATATCAATGCCCCTTGAAAGAGTGGTGGAGGTCCCAGTGGAATAAAAAGACAATATCAATGCCCCTTGGAAGAGACGTGGAGTTCAGAGAGGTTTAACAAGACGGTTTTAATGCCCCTTGGAAGAGACGTGGAGAACAGAGTGGTTTAACAAGACGGTTTTAATGCCCCTTGGAAGAGAAGGGGAAGTCACAGTAGCTTAACAAGACGGTTTTATTGCCCCTTGGAAGAGACGTGGAGTTCAGAGTGGTTTAGCAAAACGGTTTTTATGCCCCTTGGAAGAGACGTGGAGTTCAGAGTAGTTTAGCAAGACGGTTTTAATGCCCCTTGCAGGAGAAGGGGATATCACACTAGCTTAACAAGACGGTTTTATTGCCCCTTGGAAGAAACGTGGAGTTCAGAGTGGTGTAACAAGACGGTTTTAATGCCCCTTGTAAGAGACGTGGAGTTCAAAGTTGTTAAACAAGACGGTTTTAAAACCCCTTGGAAGAGATGTGGAGTTCAGAGTGGTTTAACAAGACGGTTTTAATGCCCCTTGGAAGAGAAGGGGAGGTCACAGTAGCTTAACAAGACGGTTTTAATGCCCCTCTGAAGAGACGTGGAGGTGCCAGTGGAATAAAAAGACAATATCAATGGCCCGTGAAAGAGTGGTGGAGGTCGCAGTGTAATAAAATGACAATATCAGCGCCAATTTGAAGAGACGTTAAGGTTACAGTAGCTTAACAAGATGGTTTTAATGCCCCTTGGAAGCGACGTGGAGTTCAGAGTGGTTTAACAAGACGGTTTTAATGCCCCTTGGAAGAGACGTGGATGTCCCAGTGGAATAAAAAGGCAATATCAATGCCCATTGGAAGAGTGGTGGAGGTCCCAGTGAAATAAAAAGACAATATCAATGCACCTTGGAAGAGTGGTGGAGGTCCCATTGGAATAAAAAGACAATATCAATGCCCCTTGGAAGAGACGTGGAGGTCACAGTAGCTTAACAAGATTGTTTTAATGCCCTTGGAAGAGACGTGGAGGTCAAAGTAGATTAACAAGACGGTTTTAATGCCCCTTGGAAGAGACGTGGAGTTCAGAGAGGTTTAACAAGACGGAGTTAATACCCTTTGGAAGAGACGTGAAGGTCACATTTGCTTAACAAGACGGTTTTAATGCCCCTTGGAAGAGACGTGGAGTTCAGAGTGTTTTAACAAGACGGTATTAATGCCCCTTGGAAGAGACGTGGAGGTCTCAGTGGAATAAAAAGACAATATCAATGCCCCTTGAAAGAGTGGTGGAGGTCTCAGTGGAATAAAAAGACAATATCAATGCCAATTGGAAGAGACGTTAAGGTTACAGTAGCTTAACAAGATGGTTTTAATGCCCCTTGGAAGCGACGTGGAGTTCAGATTGGTTTAACAAGACGGTTTTAATGCCCCTTGGAAGAGACGTGGAGGTTCCAGTGTAATAAAAAGGCAATATCAATGCCCATTGGAAGAGTCGTGGAGGTCCCAGTGTAATAAAAAGACAATATCAATGCACCATGGAAGAGTGGTGGAGGTCGCATTGGAATAAAAAGACAATATCAATGCCCCTTGGAAAAGACATGGAGTTCAGAGTGGTTTAACAAGACGGTTTTAATACCCCTTGGAAGAGACGTGGAGGTCACAGTAGCTTAACAAGATGGTTTTAATGCCCCTTGGAAGAGACGTGGAGTTCAGAGTTGTTTAACAAGACAGTTTTAATGCCCCTTGGAAGAGACGTGGAGTTCAGAGAGGTTTAAAAAGACGGTTTTAATGCCCCTTGGAAGAGACGTTGTTTTCAGAGTGGTATAACAAGACTGTTTTAATGCCCCTTGGAAGAGACGTGGAGGTCCCAGTGGAATAAAAAGACAATATCAATGCCCCATGGAAGAGTGGTGGAGGTCGAAGTGGAATAAAAAGACAATATCAATGCCCCTTGAAAGAGACTGGAGGTCACAGTAGCTTAACAAGGCGGTTTTAATGCCCCATGGAGACACTTGAAGTTCAGAGTGGTTTAACAAGACGGTTATAATGCCCCTTGGAAGAGACGTGGAGTTCAGAGTAGTTTACCAAGACGGTTTTAATTCTCCTTAGAAGAGACGTGGAGGTACTAGTGGAAAAAAATGACAATATCAATGCCCCTTGAAAGAGTGGTGGAGGTCCCAGTGGAATAAAAAGACAATATCAATGCCCCTTGGAAGAGACGTGGAGTTCAGAGTGGTTTAACAAGACGGTTTTAATGCCCCTTGGAAGAGACGTGGAGAACAGAGTGGTTTAACAAGACGGTTTTAATGCCCCTTGGAAGAGAAGGGGAAGTCACAGTATCTTAACAAGACGGTTTTATTGCCCCTTGGAAGAGACGTGGAGTTCAGAGTGGTTTAGCAAAACGGTTTTTATGCCCCTTGGAAGAGACGTGGAGTTCAGAGTAGTTTAGCAAGACGGTTTTAATGCCCCTTGGAGGAGAACGGGATATCACACTAGCTTAACAAGACGGTTTTATTGCCCCTTGGAAGAAACGTGGAGTTCAGAGTGGTGTAACAAGACGGTCTTAATGCCCCTTGTAAGAGACGTGGAGTTCAAAGTTGTTAAACAAGACGGTTTTAAAACCCCTTGGAAGAGATGTGGAGTTCAGAGTGGTTTAACAAGACGGTTTTAATGCCCCTTGGAAGAGAAGGGGAGGTCACAGTAGCTTAACAAGACGGTTTTAATGCCCCTCTGAAGAGACGTGGAGGTGCCAGTGGAATAAAAAGACAATATCAATGGCCCGTGAAAGAGTGGTGGAGGTTCGCAGTGTAATAAAATGACAATATCAACGCCAATTTGAAGAGACGTTAAGGTTACAGTAGCTTAACAAGATGGTTTTAATGCCCCTTGGAAGCGACGTGGAGTTCAGAGTGGTTTAACAAGACGGTTTTAATGCCCCTTGGAAGAGACGTGGATGTCCCAGTGGAATAAAAAGGCAATATCAATGCCCATTGGAAGAGTGGTGGAGGTCCCAGTGAAATAAAAAGACAATATCAATGCACCTTGGAAGAGTGGTGGAGGTCCCATTGGAATAAAAAGACAATATCAATGCCCCTTGGAAGAGACGTGGAGGTCACAGTAGCTTAACAAGATTGTTTTAATGCCCTTGGAAGAGACGTGGAGGTCAAAGTAGATTAACAAGACGGTTTTAATGCCCCTTGGAAGAGACGTGGAGTTCAGAGAGGTTTAACAAGACGGAGTTAATACCCTTTGGAAGAGACGTGAAGGTCACATTTGCTTAACAAGACGGTTTTAATGCCCCTTGGAAGAGACGTGGAGTTCAGAGTGTTTTAACAAGACGGTATTAATGCCCCTTGGAAGAGACGTGGAGGTCTCAGTGGAATAAAAAGACAATATCAATGCCCCTTGGAAGAGTGGTGGAGGTCTCAGTGGAATAAAAAGACAATATCAATGCCAATTGGAAGAGACGTTAAGGTTACAGTAGCTTAACAAGATGGTTTTAATGCCCCTTGGAAGCGACGTGGAGTTCAGATTGGTTTAACAAGACGGTTTTAATGCCCCTTGGAAGAGACGTGGAGGTCCCAGTGTAATAAAAAGACAATATCAATGCACCATGGAAGAGTGGTGGAGGTCGCATTGGAATAAAAATACAATATCAATGCCCCTTGGAAGAGACGTTAAGGTCACAGTAGCTTAAAATGATGGTTTTAATGCCCCTTGGAAGCAACGTGGAGTTCAGAGTAGTTTAACAAGACGGTTTTAATGCCCCTTGGAAGAGATGTGGATGTCCCATTGAAATAAAAAGGCAATATCAATGCCCATTGGAAGAGTGGTGGAGGTCCCAGTGTAATAAAAAGACAATATCAATGCACCTTGGAAGAGTGGTGGAGGTCCCAGTACAATAAAAAGACAATATCAATGCCCCTTGGAAAAGACGTGGAGGTCACAGTAGCTTAACAAGATTGTTTTAATGCCCTTGGAAGAGACGTGGAGGTCAAAGTAGATTAACAAGACGATTTTAATGTCCCTTGGAAGAGACGTGGATTACAGAATGGTTTAACCAGATGGTTTTAATGCCCCTTGGAAGAGACGTGGATTACAGAATGGTTTAACCAGACGGTTTTATTGCCCCTTGAAAGAGGCGTGGAGTTCAGAGTGGTTTAAAAAGACGGAGTTAATTCCCTTTGGAAGAGACGTGAAGGTCACATTTGCTTAACAAGACGGTTTTTATACCCCTTGGAAGAGACGTGGAGTTCAGAGTGGTTTAACAAGATGGTATTAATGCCCCTTGGAAGAGACGTGAAGGTCTCAGTGGAATAAAAAGACAATATCAATGCCCCTTGGAAGAGTGGTGGAGGTCCCAGTGGAATAAAAAGACAATATCAATGCCCTATGGAAGAGTAGTGGAGGTCCCAGTGGAATAAAAAACAATATCAATTCCCCTTAGAAGAGTCGTGGAGGTCACAGTAGCTTAACAAGACGGTTTTAATGCCCCATGGAGACACTTGAAGTTCAGAGTGGTTTAACAAGACGGTTATAATGCCCCTTTGAAGAGACGTGGAGTTCAGAGTAGTTTACCAAGACGGTTTTAATTCGCCGTAGAAGAGACGTGGAGGTCCTAGTGGAAAAAAATGACAATATCAATGCCCCTTGGAAGAGTGGTGGAGGTCCCAGTGGAATAAAAAGACAATATCAATGCCCCCTGGAAGAGACGTGGAGTTCAGAGTGGTTTAACAAGATGGTTTTAATGCCCCTTGGAAGAGACGTGGAGAACAGAGTTGTTTAACAAGACGGTTTTAATGCCCCTTGGAAGAGAAGGGGAAGTCACAGTAGCTTAACAAGACGGTTTTATTGCCCCTTGGAAGAGACGTGGAGTTCAGAGTGGTTTAGCAAAACGGTTTTTATGCCCCTTGGAAGAGACGTGGAGTTCAGAGTAGTTTAGCAAGACGGTTTTAATGCCCCTTGGAGGAGAAGGGGATATCACACTAGCTTAACAAGACGGTTTTATTGCCCCTTGGAAGAAACGTGGAGTTCAGAGTGGTGTAACAAGATGGTTTTAATGCCCCTTGTAAGAGACGTGGAGTTCAAAGTTGTTAAACAAGACGGTTTTAATACCCCTTGGAAGAGATGTGGAGTTCAGAGTGGTTTAACAAGACGGTTTTAATGCCCCTTGGAAGAGAAGGGGAGGTCACAGTAGCTTAACAAGACGGTTTTAATGCCCCTCTGAAGAGACGTGGAGGTGCCAGTGGAATAAAAAGACAATATCAATGGCCCGTGAAAGAGTGGTGGAGGTCGCAGTGTAATAAAATGACAATATCAACGCCAATTGGAAGAGACGTTAAGGTTACAGTAGCTTAACAAGATGGTTTTAATGCCCCTTGGAAGCGACGTGGAGTTCAGATTGGTTTAGCAAGACGGTTGTAATGCCCCTTGGAAGAGACTTGGATGTCCCAGTGGAGTAAAAAGGCAATATCAATGCCCATTGGAAGAGTGGTGGAGGTCCCAGTGTAATAAAAAGACAATATCAATGCACCTTGGAAGAGTGGTGGAGGTCCCATTGGAATAAAAAGACAATATCAATGCCCCTTGGAAGAGACGTGGAGGTCACAGTAGCTTAACAAGATTGTTTTAATGCCCTTGGAAGAGACGTGGAGGTCAAAGTAGATTAACAAGACGGTTTTAATACCCCTTGGAAGAGACGTGGATTACAGAATGGTTTAACCAGACGGTTTTAATGCCCCTTGGAAGAGATGTGGAGTTCAGAGAGGTTTAACAAGACGGAGTTAATACCCTTTGGAAGAGACGTGAAGGTCACATTTGCTGAACAAGACGGTTTTAATGCCCCTTGGAAGAGACGTGGAGTTCATAGTGGTTTAACAAGACGGTATTAATGCCCCTTGGAAGAGACGTGGAGGACTCAGTGGAATAAAAAGACAATATCAATGCCCCTTGGAAGAGTGGTGGAGGTCTCAATGGAATAAAAAGACAATATCAATGCCAATTGGAAGAGACGTTAAGGTTACAGTAGCTTAACAAGATGGATTTAATGCCCCTTGGAAGCGACGTGGAGTTCAGATTGGTTTAACAAGACGGTTTTAATGCCCCTTGGAAGAGACTTGGAGGTCCCAGTGGAATAAAAAGGCAATATCAATGCCCATTGGAAGAGTCGTGGAGGTCCCAGTGTAATAAAAAGACAATATCAATGCACCATGGAAGAGTGGTGGAGGTCGCAGTGGAATAAAAAGACAATATCAATGCCCCTTGGAAGAGACGTGGAGGTCAAAGTAGATTAACAAGACGGTTTTAATGCCCCTTGGAAGAGACGTGGATTACAGAATGGTTTAACCAGACGGTTTTAATGCCCCTTGGATGAGACGTGGATTACAGAATGGTTTAACCAGACGGTTTTAATGCACCTTAAAAGAGACGTGGAGTTCAGAGTGGTTTAACAAGACGGAGTTAATACCCTTTGGGAGAGACGTGAAGGTCACATTTGCTTAACAAGACGGTTTTAATACCCCTTGGAAGAGACGTGGAGTTCAGAGTGGTTTAACAAGACGGTATTAATGCCCCTTGGAAGAGACGTGAAGGTCTCAGTGGAATAAAAAGACAATATCAATGCCCCTTGGAAGAGTGGTGGAGGTCCCAGTGGAATAAAAAGACAATATCAATGCCCTATGGAAGAGTAGTGGAGGTCCCAGTGGAATAAAAAGACAATATCAATTCCCCTTAGAAGAGTCGTGGAGGTCACAGTAGCTTAACAAGACGATGTTAATGCCAATTGGAAGAGAGGAGGAGGTCACAGTAGCTTAACAAGACGTTTTTAATGCCCCTTGGAAGAGACATGAAGTTCAGAGTGGTTTAACAATACGGATTTAATGCCCCATCTAAGAGACGTGGAGGTCACAGTAGCTTAACAAGACGGTTGTAATGCCCCTTGGAAGAGACGTGGAGTTCAGAGTGGTATAACAAGATGGTTTTAATGCCCCTTGGAAGAGACGTGGAGGTCCCAGTGGAAAAAAAAGACAATATCAATGCCCCTTGGAAGAGTGGTGGAGGTCGCAGTGGAATAAAAAGACAATATCAATGCCACTTGGAAGAGACATGGATGTCACAGTAGCTTAACAAGACGGTTTTAATGCCCCTTGGAAGAGACGTGGAGTTCAGAGTGGTTTAACAAGACGGTTATAATGCCCCTTGGAAGAGACATGGAGTTCAGAGTGGTTTACCAGGACGGTTTTATTTCTCCTTGGAAGAGACGTGGATGTCCCAGTGTAATAAAAAGACAATATCAATGCCTCCTGGAAGAGTGGTGGAGGTCCCAGTGGAATAAAAAGACAATATCAATGCTACTTGGAAGAGACGTGGAGGTCACAGTAGCTTAAAAAGATGGTTTTAATGCCCCTTGGAAGAGAAGTGGAGGTCACAGTTGCTTAACAAGACGGTTTTAATGCCCCTGGGAAGAGACGTGGAGGTCACAGTAGCTTAACAAGAAGGTTATAATGCCCCTTGAAAGAGACGTAAGGTTCAGAGTGGTTTCACATGATGGTTTTAATGCCCCTTTGAAGAGAAGTGGAGGTCCCAGTGGAATTCAAAGACAATATCAATGCCCCTTGAAAGAGTGGTGGAGGTCGCAGTGGAATAAAAAGACAATATCAATACCCCTTGGAAGAGACGTTAAGGTCACAGTAGCATAACAAGATGGTTTTAATGCCCATTGGAAGCGATGTGGAGTTCAGAGTGGTTTACCAAGAAGGTTTTAATGCCCCTTGAAAGAGACGTGGAGGTCACAGTAGCTTAACAAAACGGTTTTAATGCCCCTTGGAAGAGACGTGGAGTTCAGAGTGGTTAAACAAGACGGTTATAATGCCCCTTGGAAGAGACCTGGAGTTCAGAATGGTTTGCCAAGACAGTTGTAATTCTCCTTGGAAGAGACGTGGAGGTCCCAATTGGAATAAAAAGATAATATCAATGCCCCTTGGAAGAGTGGTGAAGGTGCCCGTGGAATAAAAAGACAATATCAATGCCCCTTGGAAGAGTGGTGGAGGTCCCAGTGGAATAAAAATACAATATCAATGCCCATTGGAAGAGACGTGGAGGTCACAGTAGCTTAACAAGTCGGTTTTAATGCCCCTTGGAAGAGACGTGGAGGTCACAGTAGCTTAACAAGATGGTTTTAATGCCCCTTGGAAGAAACGTGGAAGTCACAGTAGCTGAACAAGACGGTTTAATTCCCCTTGAAAGAGACGTGGAGTTCAGAGTGGCTTAACAAGATGGTTTTAATGCCCCTTGGGAGAGACTTGGAGTTCAAAGTGGTTTAACAAGACGGTTTTAATGCCCCTTCGAAGAGACTTGGAGGTCCTAGTAGCTTAACAAGACTGTTTTAATGACCCTTGGAAGAGACGTTGTGTTCAAAGTGGTTTAACAAGATGGTTTTAATGCCCCTTGGCAGAGACGTGGAGTTCAGAGTGGTTTATCAAGACGGTTTTAATGCCTCTTGGAAGAGAATGGGAGGTCACAGTAGCTTAACAAGATGGATTTATTGCCCCTTGGAAGAGATGTGGAGTTCAGAGTGGTTTAACAAGACGGTTTTAATGCCCCTTGGAAGAGACGCGGAGTTCAAAGTGGTTTAACAAGACGGTTTTAATGCCCCTTGGAAGAGAAGCGGAGGTCACAGTAGATTAACAAGACGGTTTTATTGCCTCTTGGAAGAAACGTTGTGTTCAGAGTGGTTTAACAAAACGGTTTTAATGCCCCTTGGAAGAGATGTGGAGTTCAGAGTGGTTTAACAAGACGGTTTTAATGCCCCTTGGAAGAGAAGGGAGGGTCACAGTAGCTTAGCAAGTCGGTTTTATTGCCCCTTCGAAGAAACGTGGAGTTCAGAGTGGTTTAACAAGACGATTTTAATGCCCCTTTTAAGAGACGTGGAGGTCCCAGTGGAATAAAAAGACAATATCAATGCCCCTTGAAAGAGTGGTGGAGGTCGCAGTGGAATAAAAATACAATATCAATGCCATTTGGAAGAGACTTTAGGGTCACAGTAGCTTAACAAGATGGTTTTAATGCCCTTTGGAAGCGACGTGGAGTTCAGAGTGGTTTAACAAGACGGTTTTAATGCCCCTTGGAAGAGACGTGGAGGGCCCAGTGGAATAAAAAGGCAATATCAATGCCCATTGCAAGAGTGGTGTAGTTCCCAGTGTAATAAAAAGTCAATATCAATGCACCTTGGAAGAGTGGTGGAGGTCGCAGTGGAAAAAAAAGACAATTTCAATGCCCCTTGGAAGAGACGTTAAGGTCACAGTAGCTTAACAAGATGGTTTTAATACCCCTTGGAAGTGACCTGCAGTTCAGAGTGGTTTAACAAGACTGTTTTAATGCCCCTTGGAAGAGACGTGGAGGTCCCAGTGGAATAAATAGGCAATATCAATGCCCATTGGAAGAGTGGTGGAGGTCCCAGTGTAATAAAAAGACAATATCAATGCACCTTGGAAGAGTGGTGGAGGTCTCAGTGGAATGAAAAGACAATATCAATGCCCCTTGGAAGAGACGTGGAGGTCACAGTAGCTTAATAAGATGGTTGTAATGCCCCTTGGAAGAGACGTGGAGGTCACAGTAGATTAACAAGACGGTTTTAATGCCCCTTGGAAGAGACGTGGAGTTCAGAGTGGTTTAACCAGACGGTTTTAATGCCCATTGGAAGAGACGTGGAGTTCAGAGTGGTTTAACAAGACGGTCTTAATGCCCTTTGGAAGAGAGGTGGAGGTCCCTTCCAACTCTACCATTCTATGATTCTATGATTCTATGATTCTATGAGGTCACATTTGCTTAAGAAGACATATTTAATGCCCCTTGGAAGAGGCGTGGAGTTCAGAGTGGTTTAACAAGATGGTTTTAATGCCCCTTGGAAAAGACGTGGAGATCACAGTGGTATAAAAAGACAATATCAATGCCCCTTGGAAGAGTGGTGGAGGTCCAAGTGGAATTAAAAGACAATATCAATTTCCCTTAGAAGAGACGTGGAGGTCACAGTAGCTTAACAAGATGGTTTTAATGCCAATTGGAAGAGAGGAGGAGGTCACAGTAGCTTAACAAGACGTTTTTAATGCCCCTTGGAAGAGACATGGAGTTCAGAGTGGTTTAACAGTACGGTTTTAATGCCCCTTCTAAGAGACGTGAAGGTCACAGTAGCTTAACAAGACGGTTTTAATGCCCCTTGGAAGAGACGAGGAGTTCAGAGTGGTATAACAAGATGGTTTTAATGCCCCTTGGAAGAGACGTGCAGGTCCCAGTGGAAAAAAAAGGCAATATCAATGACCCTTGGAAGAGTGGTGGAGGTCGCAGTGGAATAAAAAGACAATATCAATGCCCCTTGGAAGAGACATGGATGTCACAGTAGCTTAACAAGACGGTTTTAATGCCCCTTGGAAGAGACGTGGAGTTCAGAGTGGTTTAACCAGACGGTTATAATGCCCCTTGGAAGAGACGTGGAGTTCAGAGTGGTTTACCAGGATGGTTTTATTTCTCCTTGGAAAAGAAGTGGATGTGCCAGTGGAATAAAAAGGCAATATCAATGCCTCCTAGAAGAGACGTGGAGGTCGCAGTGGAATAAAAAGACAATATCAATACCCCTTGGAAGAGACGTTAAGGTCACAGTAGCATAACAAGATGGTTTTAATGCCCCTTGGAAGAGACGTGGATTACAGAATGGTTTAACCAGACGGTTTTAATGCCCCTTGGAAGAGACGTGGAGTTCAGAGTGGTTTAACAAGACGGTTGTAATGCCCCTTCGAAGAGACGTGGAGGTCCTAGTAGCTTAACAAGACTGTTTTAATGACCCTTGGAAGAGACGTTGTGTTCAAAGTGGTTTAATAAGATGGTTTTAATGCCCCTTGGCAGAGACGTGGAGTTCAGAGTGGTTTATCAAGACGGTTTTAATGCCTCTTGGAAGAGAATGGGAGGTCACAGTAGCTTAACAAGATGGTTTTATTACCCCTTGGAAGAGACGTGGAGTTCAGAGTGGTTTAACAAGACGGTTTTAATGCCCCTTGGAAGAGACGCGGAGTTCAAAGTGGTTTAACAAGACGGTTTTAATGCCCCTTGGAAGAGAAGGGGAGGTCACAGTAGATTAACAAGACGGTTTTATTGCCTCTTGGAAGAAACGTTGAGTTCAGAGTGGTTTAACAAGATGGTTTTAATGCCCCTTGGAAGAGATGTGGAGTTCAGAGTGGTTAAACAAGACGGTATTAATGCCCCTTGGAAGAGACGTGAAGGTCACATTTGCTTAACAAGACGGTTTTAATGCCCCTTGGAAGAGACGTGGAGTTCAGAGTGGTTTAACAAACGGTATTAATGCCCCTTGGAAGAGACGTGGAAGTCTCAGTGGAATAAAAAGACAATATCAATGCCCCTTGGAAGAGTGGTGGAATTCCCAGTGGAATAAAAAGACAATATCAATGCCCTATGGAAGAGTATTGGAGGTCCAAGTGAAATAAAAAGACAATATCAATTCCCCTTGGAAGAGACGTGGAGGTCACAGTAGCTTAACAAGATGTATTTAATGCCAATTGGAAGAGAGGAGGAGTTCACAGTAGCTTAACAAGACGTTTTTAATGCCCCTTGGAAGAGACATGGAGTTCAGAGTGGTTTAACAATACGGTTTTAATGCCCCTTCTAAGAGAGGTGGAGGTCACAGTAGCTTAACAAGACGGTTGTAATGCCCCTTGGAAGAGACGTGGAGTTCAGAGTGGTATAACAAGATGGTTTTAATGCCCCTTGGAAGAGACGTGGAGGTCCCAGTGGAATAAAAAGACAATATCAATGCCCCTTGGAAGATTGGTGGAGGTCGCAGTGGAATAAAAAGACAATATCAATGCCGCTTGGAAGAGAAGGGGAGGTCACAGTAGATTAACAAGACGGTTTTATTGCCTCTTGGAAGAAACGTTGAGTTCAGAGTGGTTTAACAAGACGGTTTTAATGCCCCTTGGAAGAGATGTGGAGTTCAGAGTGGTTAAACAAGACGGTATTAATGCCCCTTGGAAGAGACGTGAAGGTCACATTTGCTTAACAAGACGGTTTTAATGCCCCTTGGAAGAGACGTGGAGTTCAGAGTGGTTTAACAAACGGTATTAATGCCCCTTGGAAGAGACGTGGAAGTCTCAGTGGAATAAAAAGACAATATCAATGCCCCTTGGAAGAGTGGTGGAATTCCCAGTGGAATAAAAAGACAATATCAATGCCCTATGGAAGAGTATTGGAGGTCCAAGTGAAATAAAAAGACAATATCAATTCCCCTTGGAAGAGACGTGGAGGTCACAGTAGCTTAACAAGATGTTTTTAATGCCAATTGGAAGAGAGGAGGACTTCACAGTAGCTTAACAAGACGTTTTTAATGCCCCTTGGAAGAGACATGGAGTTCAGAGTGGTTTAACAATACGGTTTTAATGCCCCTTCTAAGAGACGTGGAGGTCACATTAGCTTAACAAGACGGTTGTAATGCCCCTTGGAAGAGACGTGGAGTTCAGAGTGGTATAACAAGATGGTTTTAATGCCCCTTGGAAGAGACGTGGAGGTCCCAGTGGAATAAAAAGACAATATCAATGCCCCTTGGAAGATTGGTGGAGGTCGCAGTGGAATAAAAAGACAATATCAATGCCGCTTGGAAGAGACATGGATGTCACAGTAGCTTAACAAGACGGTTTTAATGCCCCTTGGAAGAGACGTGGAGTTCAGAGTGGTTTAACCAGACGGTTATAATGCCCCTTGGAAGAGACGTGGAGTTCAGAGTGGTTTACCAGGACGGTTTTATTTCTCCTTGGAAGAGACGTGGATGTCCCAGTGGAAGAAAAAGACAATATCAATGCCTCCTGGAAGAGTTGTGGAGGTCCTAGTGGAATAAAAAGAGAATATCAATGTTCCTTGGAAGAGACTTGGAGGTTACAGTAGCTTAAAAAGATGGTTTTAATGCCCCTTGGAAGAGAAGTGGAGGTCACAGTTGCTTAACAAGACGGTTTATTGCCCCTGGGAAGAGACATGGTGGGCACAGTAGCTTAACAAGACTGTTATAATGCCCCTTGAAAGAGCCGTAAGGTTCAGAGTGGTTTAACAAGATGGTTTTAATGCCCCTTTGAAGAGACGTGGAGGTCCCAGTGGAATTCAAAGACAATATCAATGCCCCTTGAAAGAGTGGTGGAGGTCGCAGTGAAATAAAAAGACAATGTCAATACCCCTTGGAAGAGACGTTAAGGTCACAGTAGCATAACAAGATGGTTTTAATGCCCCTCAGAAGCGACGTGGAGTTCAGAGTGGATTAATAAGACGGTTTTAATGCCCCTTGGAAGAGACGTGGAGTACTGAGTGGTTTAACAAGACGGTCTTAATGCCCTTTAGAAGAGACGTGGAGGTCACATTTGCTTAACAAGACGTATTTAATGCCCCTTGGAAGAGACGTGGAGTTCAGAGTGGTTTAACAAGATGGTTTTAATGCCCCTTGGATGAGACGTGGAGAACACAGTGGTATAAAAAGACAATATCAATGCCCCTTGGAAGAGTGGTGGAGGTCCCAGTGCAATAAAAAGACAATATCAATGCACTTTGGAAGAGTGGTGGAGGTCCAAGTGCAATTAAAAGACAATATCAATTTCCCTTAGAAGAGACGTGGAGGTCACAGGAGCTTAACAAGATGGTTTTAATGCCAATTGGAAGAGAAGAGGAGGTCACAGTAGCTTAACAAGACGTTTTTAATGCCCCTTGGAAGAGACATGGAGTTCCGAGTGTTTTAACAATACGGTTTTAATGCCTATTCTAAGAGACGTGAAGGTCACAGTAGCTTAACAAGACGGTTTTAATGCCCCTTGGAAGAGACGTGGAGTTCAGAGTGGTTTAACCAGACGGTTATAATGCCCCTTGTAAGAGACGTGGAGTTCAGAGTGGTTTACCAGGACAGTTTTATTTCTCCTTGGAAGAGACGTGGATGTCCCAGTGGAATAAAAAGACAATATCAATGCCTCCTGGAAGAGTGGTGGAGGTCCCAGTGGAATAAAAAAACAATATCAATGTTCCTTGGAAGAGACGTGGAGGTCACAGTAGCTTAAAAAGATGGTTTTAATGCCCCTTGGAAGAGAAGTGGAGGTCACAGTTGCTTAACAAGATGGTTTATTGCCCCTGGGAAGAGAGGTGGAGGTCACAGTAGCTTAACAAGACGGTTATAATGCCCCTTGAAAGAGCCGTAAGGTTCAGAGTGGTTTAACAAGATGGTTTTAATGCCCCTTTGAAGAGACGTGGAGGTCCCAGTGGAATTCAAAGACAATATCAATGCCCCTTGAAAGAGTGGTGGAGGTCCCAGTGGAATAAAAAGACAATATCAATACCCCTTGGAAGAGACGTTAAGGTCACAGTAGCTTAACAAGACGGTTTTAATGCCCCTTGGAAGCGACGTGGAGTTCAGAGTGGTTTAACAAGACGGTTTTAATGCCCCTTGAAAGAGACGTGGAGGTCACAGTAGCTTAACAAGACGGTTTAAATGCCCCTTGGAAGAGACGTGGAGTTCAGAGTGGTTAAACAAGACGGTTATAATGCCCCTTGGAAGAGACCTGGAGTTCAGAATGGTTTGCCAAGACAGTTTTAATTCTCCTTGGAAGAGACGTGGAGGTCCCAGTGGAATAAAAAGACAATATCAATGCCCCTTGGAAGAGTGGTGAAGGTGCCAGTGGAATAAAAAGACAATATCAATGCCCCTTGGAAGAGTGGTGGAGGTCCCAGTGGAATAAAAAGACAATATCAATGCCCCTTGGAAGAGACGTGGAGGTCACAGTAGCTTAACAAGACGGTTTTAATGCCCCTTGGAAGAGACGTGGAGGTCACAGTAGCTTAACAAGATGGTTTTAATGCCCCTTGGAAGAGACGTGGAAGTCACAGTAGCTGAACAAGACGGTTTAATGCCCCGTGAAAGAGACGTGGAGTTCAGAGTGGTTTAACAAGACGTTTTTAATGCCCCTTGGAAGAGAATTGGAGTTCAAAGTGGTTTTACAAGACGGTTTTAATGCCACTTCGAAGAGACGTGGAGGTCCTAGTAGCTTAACAAGACTGTCTTAATGACCCTTGGAAAAGACTTTGTGTTCAAAGTGGTTTAACAAGATGGTTTTAATGCCCCTTGGAAGAAACGTGGAGTTCAGAGTGGTTTAACAACACGATTTTAATGCCCCTTTGAAGAGACGTGGAGGTCCCAGTGGAATAAAAAGACAATATCAATGCCCCTTGAAAGAGTGGTGGAGGTCGCAGTGGCATAAAAATACAATATCAATGCCATTTGGAAGAGACTTTAAGGTCACAGTAGCTTAACAAGATGGTTTTAATGCCCTTTGGAAGCGACGTGGAGTTCAGAGTGGTTTAACAAGACGGTTTTAATGCCCCTTGGAAGAGATGTGGAGGTCCCAGTGGAATAAAAAGGCAATATCAATGCCCATTGGAAGAGTGGTGTAGGTCACAGTGTAATAAAAAGTCAATATCAATGCACCTTGGAAGAGTGGTGGAGGTCGCAGTGGGAAAAAAAGACAATTTCAATGCGCCTTGGAAGAGACGTTAAGGTCACAGTAGCTTAACAAGATGGTTTTAATGCTCCTTGGAAGTGACCTGCAGTTCAGAGTGGTTTAACAAGACGGTTTTAATGCCCCTTGGAAGAGACGTGGAGGTCCCAGTGGAATAAAAAGGCAATATAAATGCCCATTGGAAGAGTGGTGGAGGTCCCAGTGTAATAAAAAGACAATATCAATGCACCTTGGAAGAGTGGTGGAGGTCCCAGTGGAATGAAAAGACAATATCAATGCCCCTTGGAAGAGACGTGGAGGTCACAGTAGCTTAATAAGATGGTTGTAATGCCCCTTGGAAGAGACGTGGAGTTCAGAGTGGTTTAACCAGACCGTTTTAATGCCCCTTGGAAGAGACGTGGAGTTCAGAGTGGTTTAACAAGACGGTCTTAATGCCCTTTGGAAGAGACATGGAGGTCACATTTGCTTAACAAGACAGATTTAATGCCCCTTGGAAGAGACGTGGAGTTCAGAGTGGTTTAACAAGACGGTTTTAATGCAACTTGGAAGAGACGTGGAGGTCACAGTGGTATAAAAAGACAATATCAATGCCCCTTGGAAGAGTGGTGGAGGTCCTAGTGGAATAAAAAGACAATATCAATGCCCTTTGGAAGAGTGGTGGAGGTCCAAGTGGAATTAAAAGACAATATCAATTTCCCTTAGAAGAGACGTGGAGGTCACAGTAGCTTAACAAGACGGCTTTAGTGCCCCTTAGAAGAGACATGGAGTTTAGAGTGGTTTAAAAATCCCGTTTTAATGCCCCTTGGAAGAGACGTGGAGGTCTCAGTAGCTTAACAAGACGGTTTTAATGCCCCTTGGAAGAGACACGGAGTTCAGAGTTGTTTAACAAGACGGTTTTAATGCCCCTTGGAAGGGACGTGCAGGTCACAGTAGCTTAATAAGACGGTTTTAATGCACCTTGGAAGAGACGTGGAGTTCAGAGTGGTGTAACAAGATGGTTTTAATGCCCCTTGGAAGAGACGTGGAGGTCCCAGTGGAATAAAAAGACAATATCAATGCCCCTTGGAAGAGTGGTGGAGGTCGCAGTGGAATAAAAGACAATATCAATGCCCCTTGGAAGAGAAATGGAGGTCTCAGTAGCTTAAGAAGACGGTTTTAATGTCCCTTGGAAGAGACGTGGAGTTCAGAGTGGTTTAACAAGACGCTTATAATGCCCCTTGTAAGAGACGTGGAGTTCATAGTGGTTTACCAAGATGGTTTTAATTCTCCTTGTAAGAGACGTGGAGGTCCCAGTGGAATAAAAAGACAATATCAATGCCCCTTGGAAGAGTGGTAGAGGTCCCAGTGGAATAAAAAGACAATATCAATGTTCCTTGGAAGAGACGTGGAGGTCACAGTAGCTTAACAAGATGCTTTTAATGCCCCTTGGAAGAGACGTGGAGGTCACAGTTGCTTAACAAGACGGTTTTAATGCCGCTGGGAAGAGACGTGGAGGTCATAGTAGCTTAACAAGACGGTTCTAATGCATCTTGAAAGAGATGTAAGGTTCAGAGGGGTTTCACAAGACTGTTTTAATGCCCCTATGAAGAGACGTGGAGGTCACAGTAGCTTAACAAGACTGTTTTATTGACCCTTGGAAGAGAGGTGGAGTTCAGTGTGGTTTAGCAAGATGGTTTTAATGCCCCTTGGAAGACATGTGGAGGTCACATTAGCTTAACAAGATTGTTTTAATGCCCCTTGGAAGAGACGTGGAGTTCAGAGTGGTTTAACAAGATGGAGTTAATGCCCCTTGGAAGAGACTTGGAGGTCACAGTAGCTTAACAAGACGGTTTTCATGCCCCTTGGAAGAGACGTGGAGTTCAGAGTGGTTTACAAGACAGTATTAATGCCCCTTGGATGAGACGTGGAGTTCAGATTGGTTTAACAAGACGGTTTTATTGCCCCTTGGAAGACATGTGGAGGTCACTGTGGAATAAAAAGATAATATCAATGCCCCTTGGAAGAGTGGTGGAGGTCCCAGGGGAATAAAAAGACAATATTAATGCCCCTTGGAAGAGACATGGAGGTCTCAGTAGCTAAACAAGACGGATTTAGTGCCCCTTGGAAGAGACATGGAGGTCACAGTAGCTTAACAAGATGGTTTTAATGCCCCTTAGAATAGACGTGGAGGTCACAGTAGCTTAATAAGATGGTTTTAATGCCCCTTGGAAGAGACGTGGAGTTCAGCGTGGTTTAGCAAGATGGTTTTAATGCCCCTTGGAAGAGACGTGGATGTCACAGTAGCTTAACAAGACGAATTTAATGCCCCTTGGAAGAGTCGTGGAGTTCAGAGTGGTTTAACAAGACGGTTTTAATGCCACTTGGAAGAGAAGGGAAGGTCACAGTAGCTTAGCAAGACGGTGTTATTGCCCCTTGGAAGAAACGTGGAGTTCAGAGTGGTTTAACAAGATGATTTTAATGCCCCTTTGAAGAGACGTGGAGGTCCCAGTGGAATAAAAAGACAATATCAATGCCCCTTAAAAGATTAATGAAGGTCGCAGTGGAATAAAAATACAATATCAATGCCATTTGGAAGAGACTTTAAGGTCACAGTAGCTTAACAAGATGGTTTTAATGCCCTTTGGAAGCGACGTGGAGTTCACAGTGGTTTAACAAGACAGTTTTAATGCCCCTTGGAAGAGACCTGGAGGTTCCAGTGGAATAAAAAGGCAATATCAATGCCCATTGGAAGAGTGGTGTAGGTCCCAGTGTAATAAAAAGTCAATATCAATGCACCTTGGAAGAGTGGTGGAGGTCGCAGTGGGAAAAAAAGACAATTTCAATGCCCCTTGGAAGAGACATTAAGGTCACAGTAGCTTAGCAAGATGGTTTTAATGTCCCTTGGAAGTGACCTGCAGTTCAGAGTGGTTTCACAAGACGGTTTTAATGCCCCTTGGAAGAGACATGGAGGTCCCAGTGGAATAAAAAGGCAATATCAATGCCCATTGGAAGAGTGGTGGAGGTCCCAGTGTAATAAAAAGACAATATCAATGCACCTTGGAAGAGTGGTGGAGGTCCCAGTGGAATGAAAAGACAATATAAATGCCCCTTGGAAGAGACGTGGAGGTCACAGTAGCTTAATAAGATGGTTGTAATGCCCCTTGGAAGAGACGTGGAGGTCACAGTAGATTAACAAGATGGTTTTAATGCCCCTTGGAAGAGACGTGGAGTTCAGAGTGGTTTAACCAGACGGTTTTAATGCCCCTTGGAAGAGACATGGAGTTCAGAGTGGTTTAACAACACGGTCTTAATGCCCTTTGGAAGAGACGTGGAGGTCACATTTGCTTAACAAGACGTATTTAATGCCCCTTGGAAGAGACGTGGAGTTCAGAGTGGTTTAACAAGATGGTTTTAATGCCCCTTGGAAGAGACGTGGAGATCACAGTGGTATAAAAAGACAATATCAATGCCCCTTGGAAGAGTGGTGGAGGTCCCAGTGCAATAAAAAGACAATATCAATGCACTTTGGAAGAGTGGTGGAGGTCCAAGTGGAATTAAAAGACAATATCAATTTCCCTTAGAAGAGACGTGGAGGTCACAGTAGCTTAGCAAGATGGTTTTAATGCCAATTGGAAGAGAGGAGGAAGTCACAGTAGCTTAACAAGACGTTTTTAATGCCCCTTGGAAGAGACATGGAGTTCAGAGTGGTTTAACAATACGGTTTTAATGCCCCTTCTAAGAGACGTGAAAGTCACAGTAGCTTAACAAGACGGTTTTAATGCCCCTTGGAAAAGACGTGGAGTTCAGAGTGGTATAACAAGATGGTTTTAATGCCCCTTGGAAGAGACGTGGAGGTCCCAGTGGAAAAAAAAGACAATATCAATGCCCATTGGAAGAGTGGTGGAGGTCGCAGTGGAATAAAAAGACAATAGCAATGCCCCTTGGAAGAGACATGGATGTCACAGTAGCTTAACAAGACGGTTTTAATGCCCCTTGGAAGAGACGTGGAGTTCAGAGTGGTTTAACCAGACGGTTATAATGCCCCTTGGAAGAGACGTGGAGTTCAGAGTGGTTTACCAGGACGGTTTTATTTCTCCTTGGAAGAGACGTGGATGTCCCAGTGGAATAAAAAGACAATATCAATGCCTCCTGGAAGAGTGGTGGAGGTCCCAGTGGAATAAAAAGACAATATCAATGTTCCTTGGAAGAGACGTGGAGGTCACAGTAGCTTAAAAAGATGGTTTTAATGCCCCTTGGAAGAGAAGTGGAGGTCATAGTTGCTTAACAAGACGGTTTATTGCCTCTGGGAAGAGACGTGGAGGTCACAGTAGCTTAACAAGACGTATATAATGCCCCTTGAAAGAGGCGTAAGGTTCAGAGTGGTTTAACAAGATGGTTTTAATGCACCTTTGAAGAGACGTGAAGGTCCCAGTGGAATTCAAAGACAATATCAATGCCCCTTGAAAGAGTGGTGAAGGTGCCAGTGGAATAAAAAGACAATATCAATGCCCCTTGGAAGAGTGGTGGAGGTCCCAGTGGAATAAAAAGACAATATCAATGCCCCTTGGAAGAGACGTGGAGGTCACAGTAGCTTAAAAAGATGGTTTTAATGCCCCTTGGAAGAGACGTGGAAGTCACAGTAGCTGAACAAGACGGTTTAATGCCCCTTGAAAGAGACGTGGAGTTCACAGTAGCTTAACAAGACGGTTTTAATGACCCTTGGAAAAGACGTTGTGTTCAAAGTGGTTTAGCAAGATGGTTTTAATGCCCCTTAGCAGAGACGTGGAGTTCAGAGTGGTTTAACAAGATGGTTTTAATGCCCCTTGGAAGAGAATGGGAGGTCACAGTAGCTTAACAGGATGGTTTTATTGCCCCTTGGAAGAGACGTGGAGTTCAGAGTGGTTTAACAAGACGGTTTTAATGCCCCTTGGAAGAGACGTGGAGGTCCCAGTGGAATAAAAAGGCAATATCAATGCCCATTGGAAGAATGGTGTAGGACCCAGTGAAATAAAAAGTCAATATCAATGCACCTTGGAAGAGTGGTGGAGGTCGCAGTGGGAAAAAAGACAATTTCAATGCCCCTTGGAAGAGACATTAAGGTCACAGTAGCTTAGCAAGATGGTTTTAATGTCCCTTGGAAGTGACCTGCAGTTCAGAGTGGTTTCACAAGACGGTTTTAATGCCCCTTGGAAGAGACATGGAGGTCCCAGTGGAATAAAAAGGCAATATCAATGCCCATTGGAAGAGTGGTGGAGGTCCCAGTGTAATAAAAAGACAATATCAATGCACCTTGGAAGAGTGGTGGAGGTCCCAGTGGAATGAAAAGACAATATAAATGCCCCTTGGAAGAGACGTGGAGGTCACAGTAGCTTAATAAGATGGTTGTAATGCCCCTTGGAAGAGACGTGGAGGTCACAGTAGATTAACAAGATGGTTTTAATGCCCCTTGGAAGAGACGTGGAGTTCAGAGTGGTTTAACCAGACGGGTTTAATGCCCCTTGGAAGAGACATGGAGTTCAGAGTGGTTTAACAACACGGTCTTAATGCCCTTTGGAAGAGACGTGGAGGTCACATTTGCTTAACAAGACGTATTTAATGCCCCTTGGAAGAGACGTGGAGTTCAGAGTGGTTTAACAAGATGGTTTTAATGCCCCTTGGAAGAGACGTGGAGATCACAGTGGTATAAAAAGACAATATCAATGCCCCTTGGAAGAGTGGTGGAGGTCCCAGTGCAATAAAAAGACAATATCAATGCACTTTGGAAGAGTGGTGGAGGTCCAAGTGGAATTAAAAGACAATATCAATTTCCCTTAGAAGAGACGTGGAGGTCACAGTAGCTTAGCAAGATGGTTTTAATGCCAATTGGAAGAGAGGAGGAAGTCACAGTAGCTTAACAAGACGTTTTTAATGCCCCTTGGAAGAGACATGGAGTTCAGAGTGGTTTAACAATACGGTTTTAATGCCCCTTCTAAGAGACGTGAAAGTCACAGTAGCTTAACAAGACGGTTTTAATGCCCCTTGGAAAAGACGTGGAGTTCAGAGTGGTATAACAAGATGGTTTTAATGCCCCTTGGAAGAGACGTGGAGGTCCCAGTGGAAAAAAAAGACAATATCAATGCCCATTGGAAGAGTGGTGGAGGTCGCAGTGGAATAAAAAGACAATAGCAATGCCCCTTGGAAGAGACATGGATGTCACAGTAGCTTAACAAGACGGTTTTAATGCCCCTTGGAAGAGACGTGGAGTTCAGAGTGGTTTAACCAGACGGTTATAATGCCCCTTGGAAGAGACGTGGAGTTCAGAGTGGTTTACCAGGACGGTTTTATTTCTCCTTGGAAGAGACGTGGATGTCCCAGTGGAATAAAAAGACAATATCAATGCCTCCTGGAAGAGTGGTGGAGGTCCCAGTGGAATAAAAAGACAATATCAATGTTCCTTGGAAGAGACGTGGAGGTCACAGTAGCTTAAAAAGATGGTTTTAATGCCCCTTGGAAGAGAAGTGGAGGTCATAGTTGCTTAACAAGACGGTTTATTGCCTCTGGGAAGAGACGTGGAGGTCACAGTAGCTTAACAAGACGTATATAATGCCCCTTGAAAGAGGCGTAAGGTTCAGAGTGGTTTAACAAGATGGTTTTAATGCACCTTTGAAGAGACGTGAAGGTCCCAGTGGAATTCAAAGACAATATCAATGCCCCTTGAAAGAGTGGTGAAGGTGCCAGTGGAATAAAAAGACAATATCAATGCCCCTTGGAAGAGTGGTGGAGGTCCCAGTGGAATAAAAAGACAATATCAATGCCCCTTGGAAGAGACGTGGAGGTCACAGTAGCTTAAAAAGATGGTTTTAATGCCCCTTGGAAGAGACGTGGAAGTCACAGTAGCTGAACAAGACGGTTTAATGCCCCTTGAAAGAGACGTGGAGTTCACAGTAGCTTAACAAGACGGTTTTAATGACCCTTGGAAAAGACGTTGTGTTCAAAGTGGTTTAGCAAGATGGTTTTAATGCCCCTTAGCAGAGACGTGGAGTTCAGAGTGGTTTAACAAGATGGTTTTAATGCCCCTTGGAAGAGAATGGGAGGTCACAGTAGCTTAACAGGATGGTTTTATTGCCCCTTGGAAGAGACGTGGAGTTCAGAGTGGTTTAACAAGACGGTTTTAATGCCCCTTGGAAGAGACGTGGAGGTCCCAGTGGAATAAAAAGGCAATATCAATGCCCATTGGAAGAATGGTGTAGGACCCAGTGAAATAAAAAGTCAATATCAATGCACCTTGGAAGAGTGGTGGAGGTCGCAGTGGGAAAAAAGACAATTTCAATGCCCCTTGGAAGAGACATTAAGGTCACAGTAGCTTAACAAGATGGTTTTAATGCCCCTTGGAAGTGACCTGCAGTTCAGAGTGGTTTAACAAGACGGTTTTAATGCCCCTTGGAAGAGACGTGGAGGTCCCAGTGGAATAAAAAGGCAATATCAATGCCCATTGGAAGAGTGGTGGAGGTCCCAGTGTAATAAAAAGACAATATAAATGCACCTTGGAAGAGTGGTGGAGGTCCCATTGGAATGAAAAGACAATATCAATGCCCCTTGGAAGAGATGTGGAGGTCACAGTAGTTTAATAAGATGGTTGTAATGCCCCTTGGAAGAGACGTGGAGGTCACAGTAGATTAACAAGACGGTTTTAATGCCCCTTGGAAGAGACGTGGAGTTCAGAGTGGTTTAACAAGACGGTCTTAATGCCCTTTGTAAGAGACATGGAGGTCACATTTGCTTAACAAGACGGATTTAATGCCCCTTGGAAGAGACGTGGAGTTCAGAGTGGTTTAACAAGACGGTTTTAATGCCCCTTGGAAGAGACGTGGAGTTCAGAGTGGTTTAACCATACGGTTTTAATGCCCCTTGGAAGAGACGTGGAGTTCAGAGTGGTTTAACAAGACGGTCTTAATGCCCTTTGGAAGAGACATGGAGGTCACATTTTCTTAACAAGACGGATTTAATGCCCCTTGGAAGAGACGTGAAGTTCAGAATGGTTTAACAAGACGGTTTTAATGCCCCTTGGAAGAGACGTGGAGGTCACAGTGGTATAAAAAGACAATATCAATGCCCCTTGAAAGAGTGGTGGAGGTCCTAGTGGAATAAAAAGACAATATCAATGCCCTTTGGAAGAGTGGTGGAGGTCCAAGTGGAATTAAAAGACAATATCAATTTCCCTTAGAAGAGACGTGGAGGTCACAGTAGCTTAACAAGACGGCTTTAGTGCCCCTTAGAAGAGACATGGAGTTTAGAGTGGTTTAAAAATCCCGTTTTAATGCCCCTTGGAAGAGACGTGGAGGTCTCAGTAGCTTAACAAGACGGCTTTAATGCCCCTTGGAAGAGACGCGGAGTTCAAAGTTGTTTAACAAGACGGTTTTAATGCCCATTGGAAGAGACGTGGAAGTCACAGTAGCTTAATAAAACGGTTTTAATGCACCTTGGAAGAGACGTGGAGTTCAGAGTGGTATAACAAGATGGTTTTAATGCCCCTTGGAAGAGACGTGGAGGTCCCAGTGGAATAAAAAGACAATGTCAATGCCCCTTGGAAGAGTGGTGGAGGTCGCAGTGAAATAAAAGACAATATCAATGCCCATTGGAAGAGAAATGGAGGTCTCAGTATCTTAAGAAGACGGTTTTAATGTCCCTTGGAAGAGACGTGGAGTTCAGAGTGGTTTAACAAGACGCTTATAATGCCCCTTGTAAGAGACGTGGAGTTCAGAGTGGTTTACCAAGACGGTTTTAATTCTCCTTGGAAGAGACGTGGAGGTCCCAGTGGAATAAAAAGACAATATCAATGCCCCTTGGAAGAGTGGTAGAGGTCCCAGTGGAAAAAAAAGACAATATCAGTGTTCCTTGGAAGAGACGTGGAGGTCACAGTAGCTTAACAAGATGCTTTTAATGCCCCTTGGAAGAGACGTGGAGGTCAAAGTTGCTTAACAAGACGGTTTTAATGCCGCTGGGAAGAGACGTGGAGGTCATAGTAGCTTAACAAGACGGTTCTAATGCCCCTTAAAAGAGATGTAAGGTTCAGAGGGGTTTAACAAGACTGTTTTAATGCGCCTTGGAAGAGACTTGGGGTTCAAAGTGGTTTAACAATACGGTTTTAATGCCCCTAGGAAGAGACGTGGAGGTCCCAGTAGCTTAACAAGACTGTTTTAATGACCCTTGGAAGAGACGTGGAGTTCAGTGTGGTTTAGCAAGATGGTTTTAATGCCCCTTGGAAGACATGTGGAGGTCACATTAGCTTAACAAGATTGTTTTAATGCCCCTTGGAAGAGACGTGGAGTTCAGAGTGGTTTAACAAGATGGAGTTAATGCCCCTTGGAAGAGACTTGGAGGTCACAGTAGCTTAACAAGACGGTTTTAATGCCCCTTGGAAGAGACGTGGGGTTCAGAGTGGTTTACAAGACAGTTTTAATGCCCCTTGGATGAGACGTGGAGTTCAGATTGGTTTAACAAGACGGTTTTATTGCCCCTTGGAAGAGAAGTGGAGGTCACTGTGGAATAAAAAGACAATATCAATGCCCCTTGGAAGAGTGGTGGATGTCCCAGGGGAATAAAAAGACAACATTAATGCCCCTTGGAAGAGACATGGAGGTCTCAGTAGCTAAACAAGACGGATTTAGTGCCCCTTGGAAGAGACGTGGAGGTCACAGTAGCTTAACAAGATGGTTTTAATGCCCCTTGGAAGAGACGTGGAGGTCAAAGTAGCTTAACAAGATGGTTTTAATGCCCCTTGGAAGAGACGTGGAGTTCAGCGTGGTTTAGCAAGATGGTTGTAATGCCCCTTGGAAGAGACTTGGATGACACAGTAGCTTAACAAGACGAATTTAATGCCCCTTGGAAGAGTCGTGGAGTTCAGAGTGGTTTAACAAGACGGTTTTAATGCCCCTTGGAAGAGAAGGGAAGGTCACAGTAGCTTAGCAAGACGGTTTTATTGCCCCTTGGAAGAAACGTGGAGTTCAGAGTGGTTTAACAAGACGATTTTAATGCCCCTTTGAAGAGACGTGGAGGTCCCAGTGGAATAAAAAGACAATATCAATGACCATTGGAAGAGTGGTGTAGGTCCCAGTGTAATAAAAAGTCAATATCAATGCACCTTGGAAGAGTGGTGGAGGTCGCAGTGGGAAAAAAAGACAATTTCAATGCCCCTTGGAAGAGACATTAAGGTCACAGTAGCTTAACAAGATTGTTTTAATGCCCCTTGGAAGTGACCTGCAGTTCAGAGTGGTTTAACAAGACGGTTTTAATGCCCCTTGGAAGAGACGTGAAGGTCCCAGTGGAATAAAAAGGCAATATCAATGCCCATTGGAAGAGTGGTGGAGGTCCCAGTGTAATAAAAAGACAATATCAATGCACCTTGGAAGAGTGGTGGAGGTCCCAGTGGAATGAAAAGACAATATCAATGCCCCTTGGAAGAGACGTGGAGGTCACAGTAGCTTAATAAGATGGTTGTAATGCCCCTTGGAAGAGACGTGGAGGTCACAGTAGATTAACAAGACGGTTTTAATGCCCCTTGGCAGAGACGTGGAGTTCAGAGTGGTTTAACCAGACGGTTTAAATGCCCCTTGGAAGAGACGTGGAGTTCTGAATGGTTTAATAAGACGGTCTTAATGCCCATTGGAAGAGACGTGGAGGTCACATTTGCTTAACAAGACGTATTTAATGCCCCTTGGAAGAGACGTGGAGTTCAGAGTGGTTTAACAAGATGGTTTTAATGCCCCTTGGAAGAGACGAGGAGATCACAGTGGTATAAAAAGACAATATCAATGCCCCTTGGAAGAGTGGTGGAGGTCCCAGTGCAATAAAAAGACAATATCAATGCACTTTGGAAGAGTGGTGGAGGTCCAAGTGGAATTAAAAGACAATATCAATTTCCCTTAGAAGAGACGTGGAGGTCACAGTAGCTTAACAAGATGGTTTTAATGCCAATTGGAAGAGAGAAGGAGGTCACAGTAGCTTAACAAGACTTTTTTAATGCCCCTTGGAAGAGACATGGAGTTCCGAGTGTTTTAACAATGCGGTTTTAATGCCCCTTCTAAGAGACGTGAAGGTCACAGTAGCTTAACAATACGGTTTTAATGCCCCTTGGAAGAGACGTGGAGTTCAGAGTGGAATAACAAGATAGTTTTAATGCCCCTTGGAAGAGATGTGGAGGTCCCAGTGGAAAAAAAAGACAATATCAATGCCCCTTGGAAGAGTGGTGGAGGTCGCAGTGGAATAAAAAGACAATATCAATGCCCCTTGGAAGAGACATGGATGTCACAGTAGCTTAACAAGACGGTTTTAATGCCCCTTGGAAGAGACGTGGTGTTCAGAGTGGTTTAACCAGACGGTTATAATGCCCCTTGGAAGAGACGTGGAGTTCAGAGTGGTTTACCAGGACGGTTTTATTTCTCCTTGGAAGAGACGTGGATGTCCCAGTGGAATAAAAAGACAATATCAATGCCTCCTGGAAGAGTGGTGGAGGTCCCAGTGGAATAAAAAGACAATATCAATGTTCCTTGGAAGAGACGTGGAGGTCACAGTAGCTTAAAAAGATGGTTTTAATGCCCCTTGAAAGAGAAGTGGAGGTCACAGTTGCTTAACAAGACGGTTTTTTGCCCCTGGGAAGAGACGTGGAGGTCACAGTAGCTTAACAAGACGGTTATAATGCCCCTTGAAAGAGCCGTAAGGTTCAGAGTGGTTTAACAAGATGGTTTTAATGCCCCTTTGAAGAGACGTGGAGGTCCCAGTGGAATTCAAAGACAATATCAATGCCCCTTGAAAGAGTGGTGGAGGTCGCAGTGGAATAAAAAGACAATATCAATACCCCTTGGAAGAGACGTTAAGGTCACAGTAGCATAGCAAAATTGTTTTAATGCCCCTTGGAAGCGATGTGGAGTTCAGAGTGATTTAACAAGACGGTTTTAATGCCCCTTGAAAGAGACATGGAGGTCACAGTAGCTTAACAAGACGGTTTTAATGCCCCTTGGAAGAGACGTGGAGTTCAGAGTGGTTAAACAAGATGGTTATAATGCCCCTTGGAAGAGACCTGGAGTTCAGAATGGTTTGCCAAGACAGTTTTAATTCTCCTTGGAAGAGACGTGGAGGTCCCAGTGGAATAAAAAGACAATATCAATGCCCCTTGGAAGAGTGGTGAAGGTGCCAGTGGAATAAAATACAATATCAATGCCCCTTGGAAGAGTGGTGGAGGTCCCAGTGGAATAAAAAGACAATATCAATGCCCCTTGGAAGAGACGTGGAGGTCACAGTAGCTTAACAAGACAGTTTTAATGCCCCTTGGAAGAGACGTGGAGGTCACAGTAGCTTAACAAGATGGCTTTAATGCCCCTTGGAAGAGACGTGGAAGTCACAGTAGCTGAACAAGACGGTTTAATGCCCCTTGAAAGAGACGTGGAGTTCAGAGTGGTTTAACAAGACGGTTTTAATGCCCCTTGGAAGAGACTTGGAGTTCAAAGTGGTTTTACAAGACGGTTTTAATGCCCCTTCGAAGAGACGTGGAGGTCCTAGTAGCTTTACAAGACTGTTTTAATGACCCTTGGAAAAGACGTTGTGTTCAAAGTCGTTTAACAAGATGGTTTTAATGCCCCTTGGCAGAGACGTGGAGTTCAGAGTGGTTTATCAAGATGGTTTTAATGCCCCTTGGAAGAGAATGGGAGGTCACAGTAGCTTAACAGGATGGTTTTAGTGCCCCTTGGAAGAGACGTGGAGTCCAGAGTGGTTTAACAAGACGGTTTTAATGCCCCTTGGAAGAGACGCGGAGTTCAAAGTGGTTTAACAAGACGGTTTTAATGTCCCTTCGAAGAGAAGGGGAGGTCACAGTAAATTAATAAGACGGTTTTATTGCCTCTTGGAAGAAACGTTGAGTTCAGAGTGGTTTAGCAAGATGGTTTTAATGCCCCTTGGAAGAGCTGTGGAGTTCGGAGTGCTTTAACAAGACGGTTTTAATGCCACTTGGAAGAGAAGGGAAGGTCACAGTAGCTTAGCAAGACGGTGTTATTGCCCCTTGGAAGAAACGTGGAGTTCAGAGTGGTTTAACAAGACGATTTTAATGCCCCTTTGAAGAGACGTGGAGGTCCCAGTGGAATAAAAAGACAATATCAATGCCCCTTGAAAGAGTGGTGGAGGTCGCAGTGGAATAAAAATACAATATCAATGCCATTTGGAAGAGACTTTAAGGTCACAGTAGCTTAACAAGACGGTTTTAATGCCCTGTGGAAGAGACGTGGAGGTCCCAGTAGAATAAATAGGCAATATCAATGCACCTTGGAAGAGTGGTGGAGGTCGCAGTGGAAAAAAAAGACAATTTCAATGCCCCTTGGAAGAGACGTTAAGGTCACAGTAGCTTAACAAGATGGTTTTAATGCCCTTTGCAAGCGACGTGGAGTTCAGAGTGGTTTAACAAGACGGTTTTAATACCCCTTGGAAGAGACGTGGAGGTCCCAGTGGAATAAAAAGGCAATATCAATGCCCATTGGAAGAGTGGTGTAGGTCCCAGTGTAATAAAAAGTCAATATCAATGCACCTTGGAAGAGTGGTGGAGGTCGCAGTGGGAAAAAAAGACAATTTCAATGCCCCTTGGAAGAGACGTTAAGGTCACAGTAGCTTAAAAAGATGGTTTTAATGCTCCTTAGAAGTGACCTGCAGTTCAGAGTGGTTTAACAAGATGGCTTTAATGCCACTTGGAAGAGACGTGGAGGTCCCAGTGGAATAAAAAGGCAATATCAATGCCCATTGGAAGAGTGGTGGAGGTCCCAGTGTAATAAAAAGACAATATCAATGCACCTTGGAAGAGTGGTGGAGGTCCCAGTGGAATGAAAAGACAATATTAATGCCCCTTGGAAGAGACGTGGAGGTCACAGTAGCTTAATAAGATGGTTGTAATGCCCCTTAGAAGAGACGTGGAGGTCACAGTAGATTAACAAGACGGTTTTAATGCCCCTTGGAAGAGACGTGGAGTTCAGAGTGGTTTAACCAGACGGTTTTAATGCCCCTTGGAAGAGACGTGGAGTTCAGAGTGGTTTAACAAGATGGTCTTAATGCCCTTTGGAAGAGACATGGAGGTCACATTTGCTTAACAAGACGGATTTAATGCCCCTTGTAAGAGACGTGGAGTTCAGAGTGGTTTAACAAGACGGTTTTAATGCCCCTTGGAAGAGACGTGGAGGTCACAGTGGTATAAAAAGACAATATCAATGCCCCTTGGAAGAGTGGTGGAGGTCCTAGTGGAATAAAAAGACAATATCAATGCCCTTTGGAAGAGTGGTGGAGGTCCAAGTGGAATTAAAAGACAATATCAATTTCCCTTAGAAGAGACGTGGAGGTCACAGTAGCTTAACAAGACGGCTTTAGTGCCCCTTAGAAGAGACATGGAGTTTAGAGTGGTTTAAAAATCCCGTTTTAATGCCCCTTGGAAGAGACGTGGAGGTCTCAGTAGCTTAACAAGACGGTTTTATTGCCCCTTGGAAGAGACACGGAGTTCAGAGTTGTTTAACAACATGGTTTTAATGACCCTTGGAAGAGACGTGGAGGTCACAGTTGCTTAATAAGACGGTTTTAATGCACCTTGGAAGAGACGTGGAGTTCAGAGTGGTATAACAAGATGGTGTAATGCCCCTTGGAAGAGACGTGGAGGTCCCAGTGGAATAAAAAGACATTATCAATGCACCTTGGAAGAGTGGTGGAGGTCGCAGTGGAATAAAAGACAATATCAATGCCCCTTGGAAGAGAAATGGAGGTCTCAGTAGCTTAAGAAGGCGGTTTTAATGTCCCTTGGAAGAGACGTGGAGTTCAGAGTGGTTTAACAAGACGCTTATAATGCCCCTTGTAAGAGACGTGGAGTTCAGAGTGGTTTACCAAGACGGTTTTAATTCTCCTTGGAAGAGACGTGGAGTTCAGAGTGGTATAACAAGATGGTTTAATGCCCCTTGGAAGAGACGTGGAGGTCCCAGTGGAATAAAAAGACAATATCAATGCCCCTTGGAAGAGTGGTAGAGGTCCCAGTGGAATAAAAAGACAATATCCATGTTCCTTGGAAGAGACGTGGAGGTCACAGTAGCTTAACAAGATGCTTTTAATGCCGCTGGGAAGAGACGTGGAGGTCATAGTAGCTTAACAAGACGGTTCTAATGCCCCTTGAAAGAGATGTAAGGTTCAGAGGGGTTTAACAAGACTGTTTTAATGCCCCTATGAAGAGACGTGGAGTTCACAGTAGCTTAACAAAACGGTTTTAATGCCCCTTGAAAGAGACGTGGAGTTCAGAGTGGTTTTAACAAGATGGTTTTAATGCGCCTTGGAAGAGACTTGGGGTTCAAAGTGGTTTAACAATACGGTTTTAATGCCCCTAGGAAGAGACGTGGAGGTCCCAGTAGCTTAACAAGACTGTTTTAATGACCCTTGGAAGAGACGTGGAGTTCAGTGTGGTTTAGCAAGATGGTTTTAGTGCCCCTTGGAAGACATGTGGAGGTCACATTAGCTTAACAAGATTGTTTTAATGCCCCTTGGAAGAGACGTGGAGTTCAGAGTGGTTTAACAAGATGGAGTCAATGCCCCTTGGAATAGACTTGGAGGTCACAGTAGCTTAACAAGACGGTTTTAATACCCCTTGGAAGAGACGTAGAGTTCACAGTGGTTTACAAGACAGTTTTAATGCCCCTTGGATGAGACGTGGAGTTCAGATTGGTTTAACAAGACGGTTTTATTGCCCCTTGGAAGAGAAGTGGAGGTCACTGTGGAATAAAAAGACAATGTCAATGCCCCTTGGAAGAGTGGTGGAGGTCCCAGGGGAATAAAAAGACAATATTAATGCCCCTTGGAAGAGACATGGAGGTCTCAGTAGCTAAACAAGACGGATTTAGTGCCCCTTGGAAGAGACGTGGAGGTCACAGTAGCTTAACAAGATGGTTTTAATGCCCCTTGGAAGAGACGTGGAGTTCAGCGTGGTTTAGCAAGATGGTTTTAATGCCCCTTGGAAGAGACGTGGATGTCACAGTAGCTTAACAAGACGAATTTAATGCCCCTTGGAAGAGTCGTGGAGTTCAGAGTGGTTTAACAAGTCGGTTTTCATGCCCCTTGGAAGAGACGTGGATTTCAGAGTGGTATAACAAGACTGTTTTAATGTCCCTTGGAATAGACGTGGATGTCACAGTGGAATAAATAGACAATGTCAATGCCCCTTGGAAGAGTGGTGGAGGTCCCAGTGGAATAAAGAGACAATATCAATTCCCCTTGGAAGAGTGGTGGAGGTCCCAGTTGAATAAAGAGACAATATCAATGACCCTTGGAAGAGACATGGAGGTCACAGTAGCTTAACAAGATGATTTTAATGCCCCTTACAAGAGCCATGAGGTACAGCATATTCAAAACATTATTCCCATTATTGGGGAGTGGGTCTCCCATAGTCTTTGCCTATGCCTTCTAAGCGAAAGCTGCCAAAAATTAGGACAGAGAAACTTGCAATGCCCCTTACAAAAGCCATGCAGTACAGCATATTAAATACATTATTCCCATTATTGGGGAGTGGGTCGCCTATAGTCTTTGCCTATGTCTTGTAAGCAAAAGCTGCCAAAAATTGGTATGGAGGAACTTGCAATGCTGGCAACACGGACCACGGTCACCCTGGTGGTATAGTGGTGGTGGAGGCTGATGATTAGTGTTGAGCCACCCCCGTAGTGTTCGGGTTCGGTTCGGTTCGTCGAACACCGGGATGTTCGAGGAACTGTTCGTCGAACTGTTCGTCGAACACCTTAGAACACCGTCGAACACCGTTAAAACCAATGGCAGGCAAACAAAAACACATAGAAACACATAGAAAACACCTGCAAAGGTGTCCAAAAGCTGACAAACTGCTCAGAAGACACTCTCTTTAAAAAAGCCGGCCGGCAAATTCAGCAGCGGCATACACCGGTACCCGACAATTTAGACAAGAAGGAATAGAGCATCACACATAGATTAGATAGATAGAAACATGTCAGTCACACATATAAGAAGCACAGTGACAGTGTTGGTTACTGCACTTGTCATTTAGTGTAAAGGATTTATTAAAAAAAATATTAGTGTTTTCATGCACTGTCTCTTTAAAAAAGCCGGCCGGCAATTCAGCAGCGGTACCCGACAATTTAGAACAGAAAGATAGAGCATCACACATAGATTAGATAGATAGAAACATGTCAGTCACATATATATGAAGTACAGTGATAGTGTTGGTTACTGTACTTGTCATTTAGTATTAAAATAAAGGATTTATTATTAAAAAAATTGGCGTGGGGTTCCCCTTAATTTTAGGCTCTAGCGGAGGTTAAGCAGACGGCTGGGGCAGATGTTTGAAGCCTGGGAAGGGGGTAATACCCACGGAGCTTCCCAGGCTACTAATATCAGCCCCCAGCTGAATACATAGCCTTTACTAGCTATTAAAATGGGGGACCCCCCGAAAAAAATGACGTGGGGTCCCCCCTAATTTAATAGCTAGCAAAGGCTAGGCAGACAGCTGGGGGCTGATATTAATAGCCCAGGAAGGGAGCCATGAATATTGGCCCCCTCCCAGGCTAGAAACACCAGCCGTCAGACGCCCCAGAAATGGCGCATTCATAGGATGCGCCAATTCTGGCACTTAGCCTCGCTCTTCCACGCTGCCCTGGTGCGGTGGCAGGGGGTAATAGGGTTGGGGTTGATGTCAGCTTATAATGCCAGCTGACATCAAGCCCAGGTTAGTAATGGAGAGGCGTCTATAAGACACCCCCATTACTAACCCCATAGTCAAAGTTAAAAAAAACACAAACACCCAGAATAAAGTCCTTTAATTGAAATAAAGACACAATCCTTTATTGTTCTAAATTAAACCATACTTACCATCACGCCCATTCCAGCTGAAGCCAACGATCTCCTGCAATAAAAGAAAAATAATAAAGCAACCTCATCCTTACCTTTCCATGGTTCCCACGACAGCTTCAGCTCTGCTACATCGAGATGACAGGCTGGACCGCAGCAGAACGCTGCCATCCAGCCTGTCATCCCGCAGACACTGAGAAGCGCAGGCTTGCTTGCGCTGCTCAGCGTCTCTCTGTGACGACATCCAGATGAGCCGAGTTCATGTCCAATGAACTCGGCTCACCTCATGCACGTCACTGACAGCGTGGGAAAATTCTCACGCTGAAGCGCTGATTGCAGGAGAATTTTCCCACGCTGTCAGTGACGTGCAGGAGGTGAGCTGAGTTCATTGGACATGAGCTCACCTCATGCACATCACTGACAGCGTGGGAGAATTCTCCTGCACTCAGCACTTCAGCGTGAGAATTTTCCCACGCTGTCAGTGACGTGCATGAGGTGAGCCGAGTTCATTGGACATGACCTCGGCTCATCTGGATGCCGTCACAGCGAGACAGTGAGGAGCGCAAGCATGCCTGCGCTTCTCAGTGTCTGCGGGATGACAGACTGGATGGCAGCGTTCTGCTGCGGTCCAGCCAGTCATCTCGATGTAGCAGAGCTGAAGCTGTCGTGGGAACCATGGAAAGGTAAGGATGAGGTTGGTTTATTATTTTTCTTTTATTGCAGGAGATCGTTGGCTTCAGCTGGAATGGGTGTGATGGTAAGTATGGTTTAATTTAGAACAATAAAGAATTGTGTCTTTATTTCAATTAAAGGACTTTATTCTGGGTGTTGTGTTTTTTTTAAATACTTTACTAGAAATTCATGGCGGTCATGTCTAATACTGGCGTGACCCCATGAATTTTGGGCTTGGGGCCAGCTGATAATACCAAGCTGGCCCTAACCCCTTTATTACCCAGTGAGCCACCGCACCAGGGCCCTGGATGAGTTGGGTACAGCGCCAGAAGATGGCGCTTCTATGAACGCGCCATTTTCCGGGGTGGCTGCGGACTGCAATTTGTAGCGGGGGGGGGCCCAGAAAGCTTGGGCCTCCCTGCGCTGCAGATTCCAGCCCCCAGCTGCCTAGTTGTACCTGGCTGGACACAAAAATAGGGCGAAGCCCCACGTACTTTTTTTTTAATTATTTCATGAAATTCATGAAATAATTAAGAAAAAAAGGCCTTCCCTATATTGTTGTGTCCGGCCAGGTACAAATAGGCAGCTGGTGGTTGGGGGCAGCCCGTTCCTGCCTGCTGTACCTGGCTGGACACAAATATAGTGCGAAGCCCCACTTCAATTTTTTTAAATTATTTCAGGAAATTCATGAAATAATTTAAAAAAAATTGACGTGGGGCTTCGCACTATATTTGTGTCCAGCCAGGTACAGCAGGCAGGAACGGGCTGCCCCCAACCACCAGCTGCCTATTTGTACCTGGCCGGACACAACAATATAGGGAAGCCCTTTTTTTCTTAATTATTTCATGAAATAATTTAAAGAAAATTGACGTGGGGCTTCGCCCTGTTTTTGTGTCCAGCCAGGTACAACTAGGCAGCTGGGGGCTGGAATCCGCAGCGCAGGGAGGCCCAAGCTTTCTGGGCCCCCCCCGCTGCAAATTGCAGTCCGCAGCCACCCCGGAAAATGGCGCGTTCATAGAAGCGCCATCTTCTGGCACTGTACCCAACTCATCCAGGGCCCTGATGCGGTGGCTCACTGGGTAATAAAGGGGTTAGGGCCAGCTTGGCATTATCAGCTGGCCCTAAGCCCGAAATTCATGGGGTCACGCCAATATTAGACATGACCACCATGAATTTCTAGTAAAGTATTTAAAAAAAACACAACACCCAGAAAAAAGTCCTTTAATTGAAATAAACACACAATTCTTTATTGTTCTAAATTAAACCATACTTACCATCACACCCATTCCAGCTGAAGCCAACGATCTCCTGAAATAAAAGAAAAATAATAAAGCAACCTCATCCTTACCTTTCCATGGTTCCCATGACAGCTTCAGCTCTGCTACATCGAGATGACAGGCTGAACCGCAGCAGAACGCTGCCATCCAGCCTCTCATCCCGCAGACACTGAGAAGCGCAGGCTTGCTTGCGCTCCACAGTGTCTCTCTGTGAGGGCATCCAGATGAGCCGAGTTAATGTCCAATGAACTCGGCTCACCTCATGCACGTCACTGACAGCGTGGGAAAATTCTCCTGCACTCAGCGCTTCAGCGTGGGAGAATTCTCACGCTGAAGCGCTGAGTGCAGGAGAATTCTCCCACGCTGTCAGTGACGTGCAGGAGGTAAGCTGAGTTCATTGGACATGAGCTCACCTTATGCACGTCACTGACAGCGTGGGAGAATTCTCCTGCACTCACCCCTTCAGCGTGAGAATTTTCCCACGCTGTCAGTGACGTGCATGAGGTGAGCCGAGTTCATTGGACATGAACTCGGCTCATCTGGATGTCGTCACAGAGAGACGCTGAGCAGCGCAAGCAAGCCTGCGCTTCTCAGTGTCTGCGGGATGACAGGCTGGATGGCGGCGTTCTGCTGCGGTCCAGCTGTCATCTCGATGTAGCAGAGCTGAAGCTGTCGTGGGAACCATGGAAAGGTAAGGATGAGGTTGCTTTATTATTTTTCTTTTATTGCAGGAGATCGTTGGCTTCAGCTGGAATGGGCGTGACGGTAAGTATGGTTTAATTTAGAACAATAAAGGATTGTGTGTTTATTTCAATTAAAGGACTTTATTCTGGGTGTTTGTGTTTTTTTTTAACTTTGACTATGGGGTTAGTAATGGGGGTGTCTTATAGACGCCTCTCCATTACTAACCTGGGCTTGATGTCAGCTGGCATTATAAGCTGACATCAACCCCAACCCTATTACCCCCTGCCACCGCACCAGGGCAGCGTGGAAGAGCGAGGCTAAGTGCCAGAATTGGCGCATCCTATGAATGCGCCATTTCTGGGGCGGCTGACGGCTGGTGTTTCTAGCCTGGGAGGGGGCCAATATTCATGGCTCCCTTCCTGGGCTATTAATATCAGCCCCCAGCTGTCTGCCTAGCCTTTGCTAGCTATTAAATTAGGGGGGACCCCACGTCATTTTTTTTGGGGTGTCCCCCATGTTAATAGCTAGTAAAGGCTATGTATTCAGCTGGGGGCTGATATTAGTAGCCTGGGAAGCTCCGTGGGTATTACCCCCTTCCCAGGCTTCAAACATCTGCCCCAGCCGTCTGCTTAACCTCCGCTAGAGCCTAAAATTAAGAGGAACCCCACGCCAATTTTTTTAATAATAAATCCTTTATTTTAATACTAAATGACAAGTACAGTAACCAACACTATCACTGTACTTCGTATATATGTGGCTGACATGTTTCTATCTATCTAATCTATGTGTGAAGCTCTATTCTGTCTGTTATAAATTGTCGGGTACAGATGCTGAATTGCCGGCCGGCTTTTTTAAAGAGACGGTGCATGAAAACACTATTATTTTTTTTGATAAATCCTTTACGCTAAATGACAAGTACAGTAAGCAACACTGTCACTGTGCTTCGTATATATGTGGCTGACATGTTTATATCTATCTAATCTATGTGTGAAGCTCTATTCTTTCGGTTCTAAATTGTCGGGTACAGGTGTATGCCGCTGCTGAATTGCCGGCTTTTCATGTTTCACTGTTGGCACTGTTCCCATCGATTTGGGCAACCACTGTAATGCCACAACCACCATGGCTGTGGCATTACAGTGAGTGTCAGACAATCCCTGCATGATGTGAAAAAAATCCAGTTACGCTTTTGGTGCACGAACAGTTATCGAACATAACCTCGAACAGTCAAATTTTTTGCAAATCGTTCGGGTTCGTCGAACAACTCGAACACCGCCCAAAACAGCTCGAATTTGAGATTGGCGAACAGTTCTAGTCGAACACCGCTCATCTCTACTGATGATAAGGAGAAGAGCAAAAAACCGCCGAAATGAGGAAGCATATACCCATATGTGGGTGTGAAGCAGTGCATGGGAATACACCTCCCGAAATAACACAGTGGATTTGACTTTATGTTTCTTTGCTGTCATTTGGTGGTGATGAGAAGTTTGGCCCAATCCAGCCCTTGTTCATTTTGATAAGGGTTAGCTTGTCAGCATTGTCAGTTGACAGGCGAGTGCGCTTATCAGTAATAATTCCCCCAGCGGCACTAAAAACACGCTCCGATAACACGCTAACAGCAGGGCAGGCCAGGACCTCCAAGGAGTACAGAGCGAGTTCATTCCAAGTGTCCAGCTTGGATACCCAATAATTAAAAGGCACAGAGGAATCACGGAGGACGCTGGTACGGTCGGCAAGGTACTCCCTCACCATCTTTTGAAACTTTAAACTCCTTGTGAGAGTACCCCGCGCCTCAGGGCCTGTAAGCTGGGCGGGTCTCAGAAAACTGTCCCAGAACGTTGACAGTGTTCCCCTGCCTCTGCTGGATTGGAGTTGCATCTCTCTCGCCTGTATGCCTTTATTGGTCAACGAACTGTGACCTCTGCCGATAGCGTTTTCAGATGGGAATTTTTTTAACAGTTCTGCAGCAAGGGCCTTCTGGTACTGCCCCATTTTTGTAGACCTCTCCACCTCAGGAATAAGAGAGTGAAAGTTCTCCTTGTAGCGGGGTTCTAAAAGTGTCACCAACCAGTAATGACTGTCACCCAACATTTAGACAACGCGAGGGTCACTGTTAAGGCAGCGTAACATAAAGTCAGCCATGCGTGCTTGACTGGTAACGGGCAAGACTTCCGTGTCCTCACCAAGATGACGACTGACCATGCTCTCCTCCTCCTCCTCCTCCCCCCTGTCCTCAGGCCACCCACACTAAACCGACGGTATGACAGTTGTACAGGTACTACCGTCTACAGCGCATGATACCAGCTTCTGTTCTTCCTTCTCCTCCTCCTCTCCCTCATTGTCCCCCAATGCACGTTGGTATGAGATGAGTCTGGGCTGTTTGTAATCACCCGCTACGGCTTCTTGATCCATCTCATCATACTCTGGCTGCAATTCCTCCTCTTTAATTATCGGCAGAGAGCATTGCAAAAGACAGACAAGTGGGATGCTGACGCTAATGATGGCGTCATCGCCACTCGCCATCTTGGTGGACTCCTCAAAGTTTGTCAGGATGGTACATATGTCAGACATCCAGGTCCACTACTGAGGTCTTATGTGTGGAGTCTGACCTGAATATCGACGGCCTTGTAGCAGCTGGTACTCCACAACTGCTCTCTTCTGCTCACAAATCCTTTGCAACATGTGAAGGGTAGAGTTCCAATGTGTGGGGACATCACACACCAGTCGGTGTGCCGGAACCTGCAAAAGCTGCTGCAACACAGCAAGGGCGGCGGAAGCTGTAGCCGACTTGCGAAAATGAGCTGACAGGCGGCGTACTTTGACGAGCAGATCTGGCAACTCGGGGTATGATTTAAGAAACCGCTGAACCACGAGAATAAGCACATGAGCCAGGCATGGTACGTGTGTGATCTCGCCTCACCTCAGAGCTGCCACCAGGTTAGGGCCATTGTCACACGCGACTATGCCTGGATGTAGGTTCAGCGGTCTCAGTCACAGATCTGCCTGCTCTTTCACAGCTGTCCACAACTCACAAGCAGTGTGAGGTTTATCACCCAAGCTTATGAGTTTCAGCACAGCCTGCTGCCGCTTGGCTGAGGCAGTACTGCAGTGATTCCAGCTTGTAACTGATGTGGTGATATCTGAGATGGAGGCTGAACATGAGGAGGAGGATGATGTGCAGGAGCTGTACACTGTGGGGGCAACTCTGATTGACATAGGGCCCGCAATCCTCGGTGTGTGGAGGATGTGTTCCGTCCCAAGGTCCGACTGGGTCCCGGCATCCACTATGTTTACCCAGTGTGCCGTCAGGGAGATGTACCGTCCCTTGCCATAAGCACTTGTCCATGTGTCCGTTGTCAGGTGGACTCTCCCAGTAACTGTGTTGTTGCGGAAGGATTCCGTCTCCACCAGCCTAAAAGGCAGCTTTTCCAACGCAAGCAGTCGTGAAATGTGCAAATTTAGGACTATGGCCTGTGGGGCGTAGGCTGCGAATATGTGCTTTCGTTCAAAGGTCTGAGATATGGACAATTGGACGCTGCGGTGGGACGTGGACGTGGACGTTGATGCTGTTTCTTGAGAAACTGCCATAACAAGTGAAGACTGAGAGGAGGGGGCATCTTTGCATGCAGTATGGACAGGGGGTTGCCTTGCATGCACAACAGGCAGTTCTCGTACATGCACAACAGCGGAAGAAGCAGTGGTGACACCCGCTGACACTGGTCGTGGACCCTGGGGTTCGCCCCACAAAGTAGGGTTCTTTGCTGACATGTGCCTCATCATGCTGGTGGTGGTCAGGCTGGTAGTTTTGTCACCCCTGCTGATGCTGGCCTGGCAGGTGATACAAATGGCCTTTTTGGGGTTATCAGCAGAGTCTTTAAAAAAATTCCAGACTTTGGAAGATCTACCAGTTGTACTGGCAATGTCCCTCGTGTTGGTGTTACGGGGAATGGTTGCCCGCCTTCTATCTGCGGCCACCACACTGCTTCTTCCTGCCTGTTGGGGTACTTTGCCTCCATCCCCCTGTGTACTGCTGGCCTCGCTCTGCGTGTCCTCCTGCCACGTTGGGTCAGATACTAGGTCATCCACCACCTCTTCCTCTTCCACTTCCGCACCACGGTCCTCCTTCTCACTTAGTGGCAATTGCGTCTCGTCATCGTCCACCTCTTGTGACAAATTGCTAGCGTCGCCTTCCTGTGGCCCTGGCTGTTCAAATATTTGGCCATCGCTACATGGGATCTCCTCTTCCACCACTTCAAGCGGAGCAGGCGACGGGCCCAAATATGGAAATGGACCAGTGAACAGCTCTTCAGAGTGTCCAACTGTGGGATCAGTTGCTGTCTGACGACACTCGGCATGGTGGGAGGGAGGAGCATCAGGGTGAGGAGGGGTATGCGGTCGAGACTCACGGCTACTAAGACTTGACCGTGTGGAAGACAGACCGGAGGTGGTCGTGCCCAGGTGACTGGAAGTATTATCTGCTATCCAATTAATAACCTGTTCACACTGATCAGTTCGCAAGAGTGGTCTTGTTGTGTGCTTCCATAGTAATTCGGTCAAGAACTGGGAGCGAGAAAATGTGGCAGATGGTTGTGGCACATTTTCACCTTGGCCACGGCCCCGTTCTCTGCATGCACCATCACCAGAACGTCCAGTTCCACTTACCTTTCCACGCGCCTTGCCCATTGTAAATGAAGTAAAATAGCTTACACTCGCACTATCAATGGCAAAAGGGTAATAAAAAGGAGATTTGTACCGTGGAAGAGGAAAACCACAGTTCTAGTTATCTGGCCTACACCAGAATCTTTTAAAAAGATATATTTGTGTCTGAACAGTCAGCGAGACACTCAAAATGTTTTTTTAATGGAGAAAAGGCAAAAAACTTGATAATACAGATATTTGAACCGTGGAACTGCAAAACCACAGTTCTAGTTATCTGGCCTATGCCAGAATCATTAAAACAGATTTATTTGTGTCTGAACAGTCAGCGAGACACTGAAACTGTTTTTTTATGTAAAAAAGGCAAAAAAGTGGATAATACAGAGATTTGAACCATGGAAGAGGAAAACCACAGTTCTAGTTATCTGGCCTATGCCAGAATCATTAAAACAGATTTATTTGTGTCTGAACAGTCAGCGAGACACTGAAACTGTTTTTTTTTTATGCAAAAAGGCAGATTACACCTTGATTTGAACCGTGGAAGAGGAAAACCACAGTTCTATTTATCTGGCCTACACCAGAATCTTTTAAACAGATATATTTGTGTCTGAATAGTCAGCGAGACACTCAAAATGTTTTTTTTTATGGAAAAAAGGCAAAAAAGTGATTATTACAGAGATTTGAACTGTGGAACTGCAAAACCACAGTTCTAGTTATCTGGCCTACATGAGACTCTTTTAAACAGATATATTTGTGTCTTAAAACTCACAGACACATTCAATTTTTTTTTGGGGGGGGGAATACCAAAAGGTTAATAAGACGGGTATTTGTACAGTCTGACTGAGGGAAAAAAAAAAAAAGAGGATTTAGATGAAAAGAAAGGATTTTTCCTGGCCCCTGAGACCTGGGGCTAAGTCTAGCAATTTGAAAAGCAGCACACAGGACTGTAATGCAGTGTTTGTTGGTATAACCACTGTGTCTCCTATACAGCCTGCCTGCCTGATATCTGGGATGGATATTAGTCCTGAGAAGGACTGTTTGCTTGATTTTGCAGGCTTTAGAGACCCTACACTACCTATTTCGCAGTATAAATCTCTCCCTAGCTCAGCAGCACTCTTCCTACACGGTCTGATCCGGAGCGACTGTGTCCAAGATGGCGGCGCCCGGGTTTTAAATACTCGAGGTGACGCTGTGCGGCCAGCCAATCACTGTAATGCCCACAACCAACATGGTTGCGGCATTACAGTGACTGGTTGGCAATCCCTGCATGTTCATTGGCTCTGTAAAGAGTGCCAAACATGCAGGGCGGAGCCCCGAGCTCCTGCCGGAGTAACCCGGAAATGCTCGGTGCTCGCCGAACATCCTGAGTAGTGAGATGCTGGGGAGAGTACCGAGCAGTGTCGAGCATGCTCTCTCAACTCTATTAATTATGAATTTCATGAAATAATTTTAAAAAAATTGACGTGGGGCTTCGCCCTATTTTTGTGTCCAGCCAGGTACAACTAGGCAGCTGGAGGCTGGAATCCACAGCGCAGGGTGGCCCAAGCTTTCAGGGTTCCCCCCCGCTGTGAATTGCAGTCCACAGCCACCCCAGAAAATGGCGCGTTCATAGAAGCGCCATCTTCTGGCGCTGTATCCAGCTCATCCGGGGCCCTGGTGCGGTGGCTCACTGGGTAATAAAGGCATTAGGGCTAGCTTGGTATTATAAGCTGGCCCTAAGCCCGAAATTCATGGGGACACGCCAATATTAGACATGACCGCCATGAATTTCTAGTAAAGTATTTAAAAAAAACACAACACAGAGAAATTTTTTTTTATTAGAAATAAAAAAAACAATACTTATAAACTCCATCTTTATTTAAAAAATTATCTTCCATCCGACGTTGTCCAAGAATTGCCATTTCAGCATTGCTACATCACTCTGCATAGACACACATCTATGCAGAGCGAGATCAGGCTGAGAACTGACTGCGACAGTCAGGGTTCACCCCAGGTCATAGCTCGGGCTATGACCGCGGGTGAACCCTGCCGTCACAGCTGGAACACTGCCGACGCCGACGGAAATTGTCGAGCGCCGAGCAGAGCAGTGAATAATCCGGAAGTCATTAGCTTCTGGTATTATTCACTGCTTTGCCTGGCGCTCGGCAATATCTGGCTATTATTAAGTTATTAAAATTATCTTCCGTCCGACATAGTCCAATGGAGTCTTCTTCTTTAGCTCAGCTACATCTCTGGTAGAGATTCTCTACCAGAGATGTAGCTGAGCTGTGCGGCTGTGGGAAAGTTGATGTGAGTTCATGCAGTCAAGCATGAACTCACATGAACCCTCTGAGGGCACTGCGGCTAATTCAAATAAACAGCTGATCAGTGTTATGATCTGCAACATGTACAAAGGAAAGAAAGGGGAAAGCTGTCCCTACAGTAAGACTAAGCTGAATCCCTACGATGAAGCGGGCTGCCTGTTCCTTGCGAACAGACCCGCCTTAGTCCTCTGCTAGTCTGAACGAAGATCTAAAGCATAAGGGGAGGGGTCCCTAAAAGAACTAAGGACTGGAACAAAAATGGGACACCTGCTAAACAGAGAAGTTGTTGCAGAACACAAAAGGATAAACTGACAAAAAGGTAGTAGAGGTCCCAGAAGGACCAAGCGAACTGACAGAGATAGGCACTGAAGCACCTGGCTAGCAAAACAGTAAAAAAACACTGAAGTCCAGCACAGCCAGAAGGGCGGAGCTGGAATATAAAGGCAGATGGTCACGTGACCGCAAAACACAAGATGGAAAAAACAAACAGGAGGGTTCTAACAGTACCACCTCTTTTATGAGGATCCTCCAGACCCAGGCCTATCTGGAAACATCTTGTGGAAAGCTCTAACAAGCCTAGGAGCAGAGACATCATCCGCCTTTTCCCAGGAGTTATCTTCGGGACCAAAACCCTTCCAGGAGACAAGATACTGTAGTCTCCCTCTATGCCATCTAGAATTCAAGATACGAGAAATTTAATATTTGCCATCTTCCACCACAGGAGGAACTGTGACAGTGGCATCCCTAGCTGATGCATCAGCCTTTTTCAACAAGGAAACATGAAGCACAGGATTAATCTTCCAGGAAGTAGAGACATCCAACCTAACCGCAGAAGGGTTAACAACCTGAAGGACTTTAAATGGACCCACAAACTTAGGACCCAGTTTTTTAGGGGGAATTCTCAACTGCAGGTTCTTTGAGGACAACCAAACCATGTCACCCACAGTAAACAAAACCTTCTTACGTTTCCTGTCAAAATACTTCTTGGACTTCTTGTTAGCCTCTTAAAGGTTGCAATGTACATTAGTCCAAGCTCTCTCCAAATCACCGGAAAAATTCTCCTCCGCCGGCAGCGCCGACCCCAATTGGGAGAACGAACCAAGAGACGGATGTCTCACAGTACAACAAAAAAAAGGAGAACACCCAGCAGAGGAGGATGTATGATTGTTAAGAGCAAATTCTGCGAGAGGCAGAAACTCAGACCACACCTCTTGATTGTCCGCCAAAAAACAATGCAAAAACTGTTCTACATCCTGGTTCTTTCTTTCAGTCTGTCCATTAGACTCAGGATGATACCCAGACGAAAATGACAAATGGACTCCCAACCTGTCACAAAAATCATGCCAAAAGCGAGCCACAAACTGAGGTCCTCTATCAGAAACAATATCTGTGGGAATGCCATGAAGCTTGACAATCTCCTTAACAAACGACTAAGCGAGTGTCTTGGCGCAGGGCAACTTAATGAATGGAACCAAATGACACATCTTACTAAAACGGTCCACGACCACCCAGATGACAGTAAAACCCTGGGACACAGGCAGATCAGTAATAAAATCCATTGTGAGATGCGTCCAAGGTGCACTTGGAACCTCCAGAGGGCAAAGCAACCCCGCAGCAGGAGTATGTGAAGCCTTTGACCTAGCACACACCGTACATTGATGCACTTATTTGATGACTTCTTTCTGCCATCCAGGCCACCAAATACTGCGATTGATAAGTCTCTTAGTCTCCGAAATTCCTGGATGACCTGCCAACCGAGACTCATGACACTCCATGAACAAATCTCTCCTAAAGGTTCTACGCATGAACAACCTCCCATGGGGAGTGTTAGATGGAGCATCATCTTGAGTTTTCAGAATCCCATTCTCCAAAACGGAGTCCAATGCCGCCACCACAACTCCTTTCTGTAAAATTCTCTCCTCCTCCTCGGCACCGAACGTAGGAGAGAAGCTGTGAGATAAAGCATCGGCTTTAACATTCTTAGTACCAGGGATATAGGTAACAGAAAAATGAAACCGAGAAAAAAATAGTGCCCACCTAGCTTGACGGGCATTCAAGCGCTTGGCAGCATCCAGATAGATCAAATTCTTATGATCTGTGAAAACCTGAATAGGAAATCTAGCGCCTTCCAAAAAATGACACCAATGTTCAAACGCGAGTTTAATAGCCAGCAACCAGTGATGAGCGAGCACTAAAATGCTCGGGTACTCATTGCTCGGGTGGAGCAAATTGGAATACTCGCGTGCTTGACCCGAGCAACGAGCCCAATGTAAGTCTATGGGAAACTCGAGCATTTTTCAGGTGGCTCCCCCCCAGCGGTCTGCAGAGGGCCTAAAAATTGCCCAAATCGATGGGAACAGTGCTCAAATGACATGGGAACAGCATGGGGTAGACCCCTGGAAGCATTTCTGACCCCCAGATCACTGCTGTTAGCAACGTGGTCAGAGTATTGCGCCACTTTTACGGACTCACAATAAAACATACAGAAACGAAACCAAAATGGATTTTCCTGGGAAATATGTTAAGGAACATCCTTTCCAGGGTAATGACATGTATGTAAGGCAAAATAAATAACCAAAACAAAAATACTCCTCCACAACTTGGGCTATGTTCACACGTAGTGTTTTTGATGCATTTTTGCACTTTTGAATTGCTTTCAACCAAGACAAATGCATTCACCAGGAAATGTCATTTTAACATTTTACAACCTTACCTGGCCATGTGGTGTGTGACTTATCATCAGACACATGCATACAGTGCTGAAAAGACATGGGAACAGCATGGGGAAGACCTCTGGAAGCATCTCTGACTATCAGGTCACTGCCTAAAAGTGTGCCCATCATAAGTGATCCTTGGCGCATGCGAAGATGCCTCCCGCCATGCACCTGTCGTTGCAGACTTGTAACAATCACCATCCACGTTCTTGTCCCACTGCAGCGTTCAGTTGTCCCTACCCCATTCCTTGGAATGCAAGCGCTAGTATGCAGGCAGCCACCCACCCACCCACAGGCTGCAATACTATACTGCCAATTTTTTTACAGCTGCTTGCACTTGAAATGTGGCCTTTTAGGCTCGTGGAGGCGGAAGCTTTTCACAACCTCATGCCGGCGGCGGCTGGGTGTCCATACTCGGTCCCCAGCCGCCACTATATTTCCCGGTATCTCCTCCGCCTTCCACAAGCATGGGTCCCACAACATTACCCGTGCCCTCCCCAGTGCACTTACTGGGAAGGACCACCTAATCACAAACATGTGGACAGGTGAATGTGGCCAGGGACGGTACGGAGCCAGTCCACAACTTTTTTTGCTAAGAGTTGTATTTAGCTCGGTGAAAGGACTGGCATAGAGGGAAACCATATGTACCCTGCGTGTCATTTCTCCCAGGAAGTCCTGTAATTGAGCTTGTTGCAGAAGCAATGGCAGCCCGTCCAACATCAACTTGCACTTGTCGGTGGTGCTTTGACACACACATCTTTCTTTGCGCATTTAATTTCTTGAATACAGAGTTGGACAATGGCCTGATCTGTAATGCGTTTTGAGAAATAACATGCATAAGCATGGCCGATCCACATTAAAAAAGCAGCCATAGAGTGTCCCGGAACCTTCCCCCACACTTTTCTTAGCCAGGGCTGCTTTTTGTCAGGGTTGGATGGGCCCACCAGAGAACCAAAGACTCCTCTGGCGGGCCCTGGCTTCTCCTTCAGGAGAGTTCATCGTGCCGAGGTGAGGCCATGATGATGATAGAGGCCACCATCTGCTTAGTTTTCTGTCACTTGGAATGCAAATGCAAGTATGCTGCCAGTCACCCACCCACACACAGGCCGCAACACTAAACTGCCAGATTTCTGGTCTGCTTTTTGTAATTGAAATATGGCCTTTTAAGCTCATGGAGGCAGAAGCTTTTCACAACTTCATGTCGGCGGCTGCCGGGTGTCCATACTCGGTCCCCAGCCGCCACTATATTTCCCGGTATCGCCTCCACCTTCCACAAGCATGGGTCCCACAGCATTACCCGTGCCCTCCCCAGTGCACTTACTGGGAACGACCGCCTAACCACAAACACGTGGACAGGTGAATGTGGCCAGGGACGGTACGGAGCCAGTCCACACCTTTTTTTGCTGAAAATTTTATTTTGCTCGGTGAAAGGACTGGCATAGAGGGAAGCCGTATCTACCCTGCGCGTCATTTCTCCCAGGAAGTCCTCTAAAGCTGATTGCACTTGAAATGTGGCCTGAACATTACTGCTGGTACTTTTCTGTGGGAATTTGCTTGCCTCCTACCAGCCTGGAATTTTTCCAGCAAACTATGGTACGACGCCATGGTATTAGCACTGCCCCCAGTACCAGTAGCGAAGCCATCCCCAATTTCCTTCTCAGGTATTTTATTTGGTAGACTGAGTGGCTGCCCAAATACATTTTCTCACAAAGGAGCTGAAGATAGAGTGGCAGTAGGTGTAAGTTTCTCCAGCCTGTTAGATATTAGAGGGTGAACGGCAGCACATTGGATCAGTGGTTAGCACTGAAGCCTTGCAGTGCTGGGATCCTGGGTTCAAATCCCAGCAAGGACAATATCTGCAAGGACTATGTATGTTCTCCCCATGTTTGCGTGTGTTTCCTCCTCAGTAAAAAAGCAGCCATAGAGTGTCCGGGAACTTTCCCACACACTTTTCTTAGCCAGGACTGCTTCTCGGCAGGGTTGGATGGACCCACCAGAAAATCCTCTGGTGTGCCTTGGCTTCTACCTCAGGAGAGTTCATGATAGCGCTAACTTTGCAGCTGCTATGGGGCTCTTGAGCGAGTGAGAAAGGTTAGCCCTCAGAATCAAATCCTCTGGTGGGCACAATGTTTTTCAATCTGAAACATCTTCTCAGTGGGAGTTGTATTTCACCACAGCCATATTCTTTAGCTCGGTGAAAGGACTGGCATAGAGGGAAACCGTATCTACCCAGGCTGTCATTTCTCCGTCACCAGGTTCCACCCATTGTCACACACGACCATGGCTGGCTGTATGTTCAGCGGTAAGAGCCACAGTTCAGGCTGCTGTGTTACAGCTTTCAACAACTCTGCAGCACTGGGTGGTTTGTCAATTAAGCATTAAGCTTGTTATCTTCTGCACAGCCTGTTTCCGCTTGACCAAGGCAGTGCTGCAGTGCTGTCAGCTTGTGACTGATATGGTCATTTCGGAGATGGAGGAGGAGGTGCATGAGCTGAACAATGTGATTACATTGAGGTTAAATTGGTGACGCTGTTTTTTATACTAAAGAAAGATCCTATTATTTTGTTTTTAAGACAAATGCATTCACCGGGAAATGTCATTTTAACATTTTACAAACTTATCTGGCAATGTGGTGTGTGACACATCATCAGACATATCCTTTTTTATTTATGATGGAGGGACTCTGAAAGTCATAAAGCCTATTTTAATAGGGACATCAGATTGTTGAGGGAGGGCACCAACGTCCCTTCACGGTTGACCAAGTGAGTGTCAAATTATTATGTTGATTGCGCAATCCACAGAAAACCAAACGGAATGTTTTACTGTTGTTGGGGTTGTCAGGAGCTCTTGGAATGGTCCGTCATACAATGGTTCTAGTCCGTGTTTCCGAACATGCTTCTTCACATACACATAATCTCCAGGTTTGAGGGTATGACAACCTTCTGCATCAGCTGGTTATGGAATAGAAGATGATACTAACGCATGGGTGTTAGTTAAGGCTTTTTCAAGCTGAATCACATATTGCACAACATGATCTGTTTCTTCTGATAATTGCTGTGGGGTAAATCTAGCTATAGCTGGTTGAGACCCAAATAGTATCTCATAGGGTCACAGTTTGTGTTTCCCTATGAAGGTGGTGCGTATGTGATATAGTGCAATGGGAAGGAGCTCAGGCCACTGGGCCGTAGTCGCCTGCATCATTTTGGTCAATTGCCTATTCAGTGTGCCATTCAATCTCTCCACCTTGCCACTTGACTGTGGATGGTAAGGAGTATGTAACGCCACTGTTGATCCGATCATGGTAAGTATTTCTTGATATACGCATGAGGAAAAGGCTGGTCCTTGGTCACTTTCGATGACTTCTGGGACTCCATACTGGCAAACAACTTCAGAGACCAGCTTCTTGGCAGTGGTAAGGTTGCAGCCTCTACCAATGTATCTTCAGTTATGACAACATATCCAGTGTGAAACCTGCCAGAGGTGTCAACATATCTGGATCCATCCGTATATAACGTAAGTTCTGGATCATCCAAGCGTACTTCCCCCACTAAAACAAGTGGAGTTGACTCCGCAGTAATTTGTTCCAGACAATCATGCGGTGGAGCCTCTTTCCCCACTCCATCAGGTGCTGGTAGCAGGGTGGCCGGGTTGATGGTGGTGCACCGATGTAATTTCACATTTTCTGGCAAAATCAACGAACACTGCAGCCGTAGGTGTCTCTGTGTGAACAGATGTTTAGGTTGCTGTAAAGCCAAAACAGCCGCAATATCGTGTGGAGCATAAATGCGAGTCTCATGTCCAAGGATGATGTCCGCCGTCTTCTCAAGTAACTGCTGTGTGGCGTGAACCGCTCGTAGACAGCTGGGGGAGGCCCTGGCTACTGGGTCCAGATGCGCTGAGTAATAACCGACTGGGCACTGCTTTGTACAGTGTCTCTGCGTGAGTACCCCGGCTGCATGTCCTCCCATCTCAGAGACATACAAATGGAAAGGTTGAGAATAATTCGGATTTCCAAGGGCTGTCATTATCCTTGATTTTAGTTGCTCAAAGGCTTGTTGCAGCTGTTCTTGCTGGTCCTTGTTGTTTACATCAGACAGAGTGTCTTCTTTTAGTGCATCATATAGGGGTTGCATCAGACGTGAGGCGTCTGGGATCCATTGTCTGCAATTTGTACATAGTCCGAGGAACCGTTGCAGCTCTATGGGATCTTTTGGGAATGGTAGTAGGTAGATGGCTGTCTTTCTTTCTTCAATGAGATGTCTGGCTCCCTGAGTAAGGCAGTGGCCTAAGAAGACCACTTGACCAAGTCAAAACTGAAGTTTCGAGGCTGAGACTCGACAATTCAGTTTAGCTTGATGCTTGAGGAGGCCAACACTGGCCCTGATGGACATTTGCTCCATGGGGGCACACAAGAGAAGATCATCAATGTATTGTAATAGTACTACCTCAGAGTTGTCCAGCTGCTACGGCAGCAGACAGCTAAACATGTTCTTTGCAAACTGATTAGGGCTATTCTACGCACCCTGCGGCATCACCGTCCAAGTCAATTGCCTGCCCTGATATGTAAATGCAAACAGAAACTGACAGTCTTTGTGTAGTGGAATGCTGAAAAAGGCGTTTACTAAATCAATTACTGTAAACCAGGCTGCTGTAGATGGTATTTGTGAGAGAAGTGTATGTGGGTTAGGCACCACAGGAGTTTCCAAGACTGTCGCTGCATTTAGTACGTAAACCCTGGATAAAGGCGGACACTAACAGCTGGCAATGAGTTTTAGTATGTAAGGAGAACCCAAGGTCCTTATAGACCTGCAAAAGGCGCCCATAAAACTTCTCAACCGACTCTCCCTTCTCTTGAGTGACAACCCCACTCTCATACGTATTGGCGTCTAATGCTCTGTCACACACTGATCATGATGATCTTCCTCATACACATTCTGGGTGTAGTGTGTGTTGTGGCCTGTATTCCGTGTGTGCCAAGATGGCCGCCACCAGAAGGAAGCACACTACAGGAAGGGTGCGCCAAGATGGCCACCACCAAAGGGACATCTGGTCAGAGGCCGGAGGTGATGCAATGGGTGTAGCAACATGGCCTCTGCAGGAAGGGTTGGAACTTTGGGTGGACATATGTATAACAGATGAGGATGGGGCACTAGGAGTGGCTTGGGTAGTGGCGAGGGGTGGGCCTCTTGGAACGGGTGCGTGACATGCAACACAATAATCTGCTAACAATGGATTCTGCTGGCCACAATTAGTACAGGTCAATCCCCCCCGTCCGCCATTATCGGGCGGTGGCTAGAGAGCAGTATCTTTGTAATACACATAACATGGCATCTTTCCCTTATTGTCTGTATTTTATTCCTCCACCCACCCTTCTTTGACAAATTCTCTGCTGTTCTATACCAAGCCAAAGCTATTTGTAACAATCCTTTATCTTGTAACTTGCCCTTTTTCTTCTTCATAATTAACCGGCCCTTATCTGGTAGCTCGCATATTTTAGTTAACTGTTTAAGTTTCTGCACATACTTTTTCCCTTCTTTCGATAAACTCAGCGCAGCCTTTTTTCCACATCAGCTTCATTTTGTAGCACAAAACAGCCAATCTTTGTTACAGCGCTAGATAATTCTCCGTTCTTTACATAAAGATAATTGAAATAACCAGGCTTCATCTCCTCCCCTATTTCAACATATCCTTCATCACAAATCTCATGTGCAACTTTCCTGAACTTTTTAGCGTCTTACAACAATCCACAGTCAACTTATCTTCCCCTGTTCTGACGGATTCCTTCGTCCCACAATGCAGGCTGAAGTCTCCCCTCCATGGGAAAATTTAACACCTTAAACACTTTTGGTGCATTCTTAAGTGACCTTTTCCCCTCTCAACCGACCATGATATTCATCACATCCTCTCCCTCCTGCAGAGGAGACAATTTCTTTCTGCTACATGGAAACATTGATTAATCACTACAACTGACAAAAGATCCTTAATTTGTGCACAGCCGGACCTCATCTGCTGTTCCACCGACTTCACTTCACCCCTCCCATCGAGGGAGTCACGAATGGCTCAGATGAAAGGAGGAGAACTCTCGTCCGCAGCTCTCCGGACACTAGATATATGTATATCTGTGTGCGTGTCCTACCCAATCTTCAATCACCTGCCGCGACTGAACCTAACAGTGTTCAGTCTCCTAAGGATCTTTGTCAGAAGTTAAGGAAGATTCACACAATATTCACTTGTCAATCCGAGGTGATACTGCTTTGAAAGTTATCAATATCAGACCCCTTATGGGACTACACCCCTTATAGTCTCACCTTTGACTATATCCAACCAAGATGTCCGGAGATACTGCAAACAACCACACACCACGTGGAAACCACGCCAAACGGTTAGTATCACTAGTAAAGAACTCGTGCACTTAACGTGGCTTTTTGTGGGGGATGATCAGTCCCAATTCCAGTGGGGAGGCTGAAAGCAAGTCTCTCTTTGTGGACATCCAGGGGTGGTGGGGCGTCCCTGGTTAGGGATACGAGTCACGGCACCAAGCTGTTGAGGGAGGGCACCAACGTCCCTTCACGGTTGACCAAGTGAGTGTCAAATTATTATGTTGATTGCGCAATCCACAGAAAACCAATGCTCTGTATGGGAGGATTCAGAGAATCTCTAACCCTGTATATTTCTACTTAGTATTTTATATTGTTTTGAGTTTATCAATGGCCAATCACCTACAGCCATACTACAGGCTTGAACCAATGTTAGTACAATTATTACGGAAATACACATATGGTCATACTATCGTTAGTTCGGTGCATGGTGGAAAGTTACAAGGTCGTACATCCCGGCTCAGACTAGCTAGATAACAGGAGCAGGGTGTCTCATAGAATGTTCCTGAGAGAAAAGGTTAGTGTGGGAAAGTTGCCTGTGAATCAAGAAGGAAAGAAGGAAAGAATGTATGTTATGCAAAGAGTATAATAACATGATTTTGAAGCAAGCAGACAAAATGGAGTTGCCATAGCATGAATATCAATATGTCCTTTAGAAGATGGCCCTTACTATTCTTAAAAGGCCAGCAGTTGGCCTTAGCTATTGTTAGAGAGCCATCAGCCGGCTATGCTTTGTTGTTCCCATTACTAACAAGTGGGTCTCCTATACTGTTCTTGCGTATCCAGTGACTGCAAGGGCTGCCAAAAAATTGGAAGCAGCCCAATACCCCTTTGAAGAGACATAGAGGAGGGTCTCAGTAAAAAAAATGTTCCCATTATAAAGGAGCGGGTCTCCTATAGTGGTAATGCCAATGCTGTGACTACAAGGGCTGCCAACATTTGGGAAAAACCCCACTAAGAATTTAAAGACACATAGAGCAGGGCCACAGTAACAAGGTACGACATGTTCCCATTAGAAAGGAGAGGGTCTGCTATACAGTTATAGGGTATGCAGTGAGTCCAACGGCTGACCAATTTTAGGAAAAACCCCACTAAGAATTTAAAGGCACACGGAGCAGGGCCACAGTAACAAGGGACGACATGTTCCCATTAGAAAGGAGAGGGTCTGCTATACAGTTATAGGGTATGCAGTGAGTCCAACGGCTGACCAATTTTAGGAAAAACCTGACAAAGAATTTAAAGACACACAGAGCAGGGCCACAGTAACAAGTACGACATGTTCCCATTAGAAAGGAGAGAGTCTGCTATACAGTAATAGCGTATGCAGTGAGTCCAATGGATGACCAATTTTAGGAAAAGCCCCACTAAGAATTTAAAGACACACGGAGCAGGGCCACAGTAACAAGGGACGACATGTTCCCATTAGAAAGGAGAGGGTCTGCTATACAGTTATAGGGTGTGCAGTGAGTCCAACGGCTGACCAATTTTAGGAAAAACCCCACTAAGAATTTAAAGACACACAGAGCAGGGTCACCGCAACAACAAATTCCCATTAGAAAGGAGAGAGTCTGCTATAGTGTTGGCATATGCAGTGAATGCAAGGGCTGCCAAAAATTTGGAGGCACTTCAATGCCCCTTGGAAGAGACGTGGAGGAGGGCCTCATAAAAAAATGTTCCCATTAGAAAGGAGCGGGCCTCCTATACTTGTAATGCCCAGGTATTAAGTGTATGGGCTGACAAACATTTACCCCTGGGGGGTGTACATGAACATACTGTATAAAAAAAATTTTTTACTGGCATCATAAACACCCTTTAAAAAAATTATGTGGGTGTTGCATCACGGACCACTGTCACCCTGATGATATGGTGGTGGAGGATGAGGATAAGGAGGAGGACAAGAGCACATAGACAAAATCAGGAAGCGTATACCCGTGTGTGGGTGTGAAAAGGTGCATGGGAACACACCTCCCAAGAAAAGACACTGGATTTGAGTTAATGTTACGCTGCTATCATTCGGTGGTGTTGAGAAATCTGGCCCAATCCAGCCCTTGTTCATTTTTAGGAGTCAGTCTGTTAGCATTTTCAGTTGACAGGCGGATCCGTTTATCAGTTATAAAAACCCACACTAAAAACCCGCTCTGATAAAACGCTGGCAGCAGGGCAGGCCAGGACCTCCAAGGCATAGAGAGCCAGTTCATTCCACTTATCCAGCTTGGATACCCAACAATTATAAGGCACAGAGGAATCACGGAGGACGTTGGTACGGTCGGCAAGGTACTCCCTCAGCATCTTCCCAAACTTTGCACTCCTTGTGAGAGTACCCTGCGCCTCAGGGCCTGTGCGATGGGAGGGTCTGAGAAAACTCTCCCAGAACTTTGACAGTGTTCCCCTGCCTCTGCTGGATTGAAGTTGGGTCTCTCTCACCTGTACTCATTGGTTGTCCAATGAAGTGTGCCCTCTGCCGCCAGCGTTTTCAGATGGGAATTTTTTAATAGTTCCGCAACAAGGGCCTTGTGGTACTGCCCCATTTTTGTAGACCTGTCCACCTCAGGAATAAGAGATATAAAGTTCTCCTTGTAGCGTGGGTCTAGAAGTGTCACCAACCAGTAATGACTGTTACCCAAAAGATTGAGAACGCGAGGGTCATGGGAAAGGCAGCGTAACAGAAACTCAGCCATATGTGCCAGACTACTAACAGGCAAGACTTCCATGTCCTCTCCAAGAGTATGACTGACCATGCTCTCCTCCTCCTCTCTGTCCTCTGGCCATCCACGCTGAACAGACGGTATGACAGCTGTTCAGGTAGTACCCTCTATAGTGCATGAAACTAGCTCCTGTCCTTCCTCCTCCTCCTCTTCCTCATTGTCACCCAATCCATGTTGGGATGAGATGAGGCTTGGCTGTCTGTAATCACTCTGTATAGTTCCTTGCTCCATCTCATCGTGCTCCGCCTGCAATGCATCCTCTTTGATTGTGAGCAGACAGCATTTCAGAAGACAGAGAAGCAGGATGGTGGCACTAATTATGGCATCATCGCCGCTCACCATCTTGGTGGAGTCCTCAAAGTTTTGGAGGATGGTACATATGTCTGACATCCATGTCCACTCCTTAGGTCATATGTGTGGAGTCTGAACTGAATACCGACAGCCTTGTTGATGCTGGTACTCAACAACTGCCCTCTTCTGCTCACAAATCCTTCCCAACATCTGCAGTGTAGAGTTCCAAAGCGTGGGGACATCACTCACCAGTCTGTGAGTCGGAAGCTGAAACACTGCAAGGGCGGCGGAAGCTGTAGCTGACTTTCTAAAATGGGCACACAGGCGGCGTACTTTTAAGAAGCAGATCCAGCAGCTCCGGGTAGGATTTGAGAAACCGCTGAACCACGAGGTTAAGCTCATGGGCCAGGCATGGTACGTGTGTGAGCTCGCCTCGCCTCAGAGCCGCCACCAGGTTGCGGCCATTGTCACACACGACCATGTCTGGCTGTAGGTTCAGCGGTGTGAGCCACAGATCTGCCTGCTCTTTCAGAGCTGTCCACAACTCTTCAGCACTGTGCGTTTTTCCACTAAGCATATTAGCTTCAGCACAGCCTGTTGCCGCTTGGCCTAGGCAGTGCTGCAGTGCTTCCAGCTTGTGACTGATGTAGTCATTTCGGAGATGGAGGCTGAAGAGGAGGAGGAGGCTGAGGAGGATGAGGTGCAGGAGCTGTAGACCATGTGGGCAACCCTGATTGACCTAGGGCCCAAAATCCTTGGCGTCGGGAGGAAGTGTTCCGTCCCAAGGTCCGACTGGGTCCCGGCTTCTACTATGTTAACCAAGTGTTCCGTCAGCGAGATGTACCATCCCTGCCCACAAGCACTTGTCCACGTGTCCGTTGTTAGGTGGACTTTACCGGTAACTGCATTGTTGAGAGCACAGCTAATGTTTTGGGACACGTGCTTGTGTAATGTGGGGACGGCACACCGGGAAAAATAATGGCGGCTAGGGACCGAGTACCAAGGGACTGCCGCCGCCATCAGGTTGTGGAATGCTTCCGTCTCCACGAGCCTAAAAGGCAACATTTCGAGCGCAAGGAGTCGTGAAATGTGAGAATTTAGTAGTGTGGCCTGTGAGGAGTTGGTTTCATATTTGCACTTGCGTTCCAAGGACCGGGGTATGGACAACTGAACACTGCGCTGGGACAGGGACATGGACGTGCTTCCTGATGCTGTTACTTGAGAGTGTGCAATGACAGGTGCAGGGCAGGAGGCGTCTTCGCAAGCACCATGGACAGGGGATTGGCTTGCATGCCTAACAGCGGAAGAAGCAATGGTGCCACCCGCAGACAATGTTCCTGGACCATGGGGTTCAGCCCACAAAGTCGGTTGCTTTGCTGACATGTGCCTGATCATGCTGGTGGTGGTCAGTCTGGTCGTTTTGCCACCCCTGCTGATGCTGGCCTGGCAGGTGGTGCAAATGGCCTATTTGGGGTTATCGGCAAAGTCTTTAGAAAACAACCAGACTCGGGAAGACCTAACAGTTGTACTGGCAACTTCCTTCGTGTTGGTGTTACGTGGAACTGTTGCCTGCCTTCTGTCTGCGGCCACCACACTGCTTCTTCCTGCCTGTTGGGGTGCTCTGCCTCCCTCCCCCTGTGTGCTGCTGTCCTCGTTCTGCATGTCCTCCTGCCAGGTTGGGTCAGTTACTATATCATCCACCACCTCGTCTTCCACTTCCGCACCCTGGTCCTCCTCCTGACTTTCTGGCAATTGCATCTCATCATCGTCCACCTCTTGTGACAATTTCCCACCGTCGCCTTCATGTGACCGTGGCTGCATCGTTACACGTGATCTCCTCTTGCCCCGCTTCAAGTGGACCGGGCGAGAGGCCCGAATCTATAAATGGAAAAGTGAACAGCTCTTCAGAGTGTCCAAATGTGGGATCAGTTGTCTCGTACTCGGCATGGTGGGAGGAAGGCGGATCAGGGTGAGGAATATGTGGTCCAGACTCACGGCTACTGAGACTTGACCGTGTGGAAGACAGGGTAGTGGTGGTCGTGGCTAAGTGACTGGAAGCATTATCCGCTATCCAACCAACAACCTTTTTATATTGCTCTGGGTTCAATAGTAGTGTGCTGCGGTCCCCTAGGAATAGGGACAGGAAGGTCAGGCGAGAAGATGTGGGTGTTTGTTGTGGCACAATTTCGGCTTGCCCACAGCCTTGTCCTCGGCCTCTGCATGCACCATTACCATCACGTGCAGTTCCCTGTCAGTTGCCACGTGCCTTGCCCATTTTAAATAGAGGACAGTATCTTCCATGCTCACTGCCAATGACTGAGTTTGGAGGGAACTAATATGTGATCCGTGCGATAGAGAAAACAGAGTTTTAAATACCTGGCCTGTAGGTAAGTAGTTTGAACAGCAAAATGCAGTGAATTGCTTCAATGACACACTAAAGGAAATTTTTAATGGAGGCCAGAAATGGCAGTATTTTCTGACAACGTACAGTGGTGGCCAAAAGTATTGGCACCCCTGCAATTCAGTCAGATAATACTCAGTTTCTTCCTGAAAATGATTGAAATCACAAATTCTTTGGTATTATTATCTTCATTTAATTAGTCTTCAATGAAAAAACACAAAAAGAATTGTCCTAAAGCCAAATTGGATATAATTCCACACCAAACCTAAAAAAGGGGGTGGACAAAAGTATTGGCACTGTTTGAAAAATCATGTGATGCTTCTCTAATTCGTGTCATTAACAGCACCTGTAACCTACCAGTGGCACCTAACAGGTGTTGGCAATAACTAAATCACACTTGCTGCCAGTTAACATGGATTAAAGTTGAATCAACCTCTGTCCTGTGTCCTTGTGTGTACCACATTGAGCATGGAGAAAAGAAAGAAGACCAAAGAACTGTCTGAGGACTTGAGAAACCAAATTGTGAGGAAGCATGAGCAATCTCATGGCTACAAGTCCATCTCCAAAGACCTGAATGTTCCTGTGCCTTCCGTGCGCAGTGTCATCAAGAAGTTTAAAGCCCATGGCACTGTGGCTAACCTCCCTAGTTGTGGACGGAAAAGAAAAATTGACGAGAGATTTCAACAAGATTGTGCGGATGGTGGATAAAGAACCTCTACTAACATCCAAACAAGTTCAAGCTGCCCTGCAGTCCGAGGGTACCACAGTGTCAACCCGTACTATCCATCGGCGTCTGAATGAAAAGGGACTGTATGGTAAGATACCCAGGAAGACCCCACTTCTTACCCCGAGACATAAAAAAGCCAGGCTGGAGTTTGCCAAAACTTACCTGAGAAAGCCTAAAACGTTTTGGAAGAATGTTCTCTGGTCAGATGAGAAAAAAGTAGAGCTTTCTGGGAAAAAGCATTAACATAGAGTGTACAGGAAAAAAAAAGAGGCATTCAAAGAAAAGAACACGGTCCCTACAGTCAAACATGGCGGAGGTTCCCAGATGTTTTGGGGTTGCTTGCTGCCTCTGGCACTGGACTGCTTGACCGTGTGCATGGCATTATGAAGTCTGAAGACGACCAACAAATTTTGCAGCATAATGTAGGGCCCAGTGTGAGAAAGCTGGGTCTCCCTCAGAGGTTATGGGTCTTCCAGCAGGACAATGACCCAAAACACACTTCCAAAAGCACTATAAAATGGTTTGAGAGAAAGCATTGGAGACTTCTAAGGTGGCCAGCAATGAGTCCAGACCTGAATCCCATAGAACACCTGTGGAGAGATCTCAAAATGGCTGTTTGGAGAAGGCACCCTTCAAATATCAGGAACCTGGAGCTGTTTGCCAAAGAAGAATGGTCTACAATTCCAGCAGAGCATTGTAAGAAACTCATTGATGGTTACCGGAAGCGGTTGTTCGCAGTTATTTTGGCTAAAGTTTTTGCAACCAAGTAGTAGGCTGAGGGTGCCAATACTTTTGTCTTGCCATTTTTTGGAGTTTTGTGTGAAATGATCAATGATTTGATTTTTGCTTCATTCTCTTTTGTGTTTTTTCCTTGCAAGCAAATTAAATGAAGATAATAAGACCAAAGAATTTGTGATTGCAATAATTTCAGTAAGAAACTGAGTATTATCTGACAGAATTGCAAGGGTGCCAATACTTTTGGCCACCACTCTATATGTGAAAACACAGTTTTAAATAGCTGGATTTCTAGCGCTATAATATGGAAAGGACCTGGCTGTATTCTGCAGTGCCAACAAGCAAATGGCGCAGAAAAAATGGTGTTCTCTGGATTGCTTTCTAAGCAAATAATGAGGATTATGATCCAAAGAAAAGTATTCCTGGCCCCTGAGACCTGGGCCTTTGTATAGAAATATCTAACAGCAGCAGAAGGCAGAATTGGAATGGAGCCTCTTGTGCTATATGCACTGCAGTCTGCTATATACACTGCCTGCCTATACACCCTGCCTGCATGATATCTCTGAAGATAGATTAGTCCTCAGAAGGACTGTTTGTTAAGATGGATATGTGTAATGTATGGTTTTTCTCCCTACACTACCTAATACACAAGCAAATCTGTCCCTGAAGCAGCAGTACTTCTCCCAAAACCAGCAAATGGCGCAGAAAAATGGTGTTCTTTGGATTGCTTTTAAGCAAATAATGAGGATTAAGATCCAAAGAAAAGTATTCCTGGCCCCTGACACCTGGGCCTTTGTATAGAAATATCTAACAGCAGCAGAAGTCAGAATTGGAATGGAGCCTCTTGTGCTATATGCACTACAGTCTGCTATATACACCGCCTGCCTATACACCCTGCCTGCCTGATATCTCTGCAGATGGATTAGTCCTAAGAAGGACTGTTTGTTAAGATGGATATGTGTAATGTATGGTTTTTCTCCCTACACTACCTAATACAAGATCAAATCTCTCCCTGACACAGCAGCAGCTCTCCCTACACTGTCTGACCCGGAGTGACTGTGACGAGCATGGCGGCGCCAGGTCTGATATAGACCTGATGACGCTGTACTGCCAGCCAATCACTGTAATGCCCACAATCAACATGGCTACGGCATTGCTGTGCATGGCAGGCAATTCCTGCATGTTCATTGGCTCTCTAAAGAGCGCAAACATGCAGGGAGGGGACCCGAGTTCCCGCCCGAGCAACCTGGAAATACTCAGCAGTGAGATGCTCGGGCGAGCACCGAGCAGTAGCGAGCACGCTCGCTCATCACTACCAGCAGCTCCCGATTTCCAACATCATAATTCAGCTCGGTTTCTGAAATTTTTTTCGAAAAGAAGGCAAAAGGATGTACTTCATCCCTGTTCTCCTGAGAGAAAACTGCTCCAACCTCCACCCATGAAGCATCGATCTCGACCTACAAAGGTCTCATCAGTCAGCATAAGGATAGGGGCAGAACTGAACCTCTCTTTGAGATACTTAAATACTTCAATGGCCTCAGTAGTCCACTGGACCATATTCGCACCTTTCCTGGTGAGATCGGTTAGAGGCTTAACAATTACAGAAAAATTCTTAATGAATTTCCTGTAATAATTGGCAAAACCCCAAAATCTCTGTATAGATTTCAAACCAATAGGCCTAGGCCATTCCTGCACAGCCTGAACCTTCACTGGGTCCATCTCAAAGCCCTCGCTGGAGACAATGTAGCCCAAAAAACTAATTTTTTGCACAGCGAACTCACATTTCTCCAGCTTAGCAAAGAGTGAATTATCACTCAATAACTGCAAAACTTCACGTACACTCTGCCAAAGGGACTCTAGATCTGGTGAATAAATCAAAATGTCATCCAAATACACAACCACGTTCTTACCAATCAAACGTCTCAGGATATCATTAATCAGGTTCTGAAAAAATGCAGGTGCATTGGTAAGACCAAAAGGCATCACCAGATTCTCAAAATGACCTACCGGAGTGTTAAAATCAGTTTTCCATTCATCACCCTCCTTCACTCATAACAAATTGTATGCCCCCCAGAGATCAATCTTAGAGAACCACTTGGCCCCCACTAACTGGTTAAACAAGTCAGGAATTAACGGCAATGGGTAGGAACTGCGTACGGTAATCTTATTAATTTCACGAAAATCCAGACATGAACGTAAACTACCGTCCTTTTTTTAACAAAGAAAAATCCAACTGCCACAGGTGACTTAGAAGGTCTGATGTGACCAGCAACCAGACTAGTCTGTATGTACTCCTCCAAGGCCTTTCTTTCAGGGATAGTCAGATTAAATAAGCCACTCTTGGGAAGAGTAGCTCCCGGAACAAACACAATGGCGCAATCATAATCCCTATGAGGAGGTAAAACTTGTGACTCCTCCTCCGAAAAAAACCCTCCAAAAATCTTGAATAGGTACAGGTAATTCCCCTTTCTCCACAGCCGCAATGCGACCATTACAACATTTATCATAGCACTTCGGACTCCAAGACTTAATCACATTAGCAGACCAGTCCAGCAAAGGATTGTGCAGTTTTAACCAAGGCAATCCTAGAACAACCGAAGAGGGTAAATTATCTAATACAACCAAGTCCAAAATTTCTTGGTGAAGACCATTGATAGTGAGTGGAAATGCAGCAACCTTGTGAGTAATACATTTCAATGGAGTGTTATCTATTGCAATCACAGAAATAGGTGATGACAAAGGTTTGGATTTCAATTTAAGTTTTTCCAAAAGCTCTTTATCAATCACATTAAGTATTGAACCACAATCCGCAAATACCTGAAATTCAATCAAATTTTCCTGCAAAGTAGTACTCCCTGAAAGAAATACTCCTGCAGAGCGTAAACAAGCTATACTTGCATACCAGACCTCTTTTTTTTTTCTTTACTTAAACGAAGCTCACAATACTTAATCAAATGGTCAGCTTTATCACAATAAAGACACAATCCCTCAGCGAACCTCCGGTCTCGTTCTCCGCCATCTGAGCAGATTTTCTGGGGACTAGGACCTGACATTACAGGAGTCTTTACCTCATTCAGCCTGAACCTCTGCCTCCTGTCCACACGAACAGCTAATTGCATGGCATCCTGCAGAGTCTCAGGTGCGGGGAATGCAATTAGCAAATCCTTAACCCTTTCACTCAGACCAGCAAGAAATAGACATTTCAGAGCAGGATCATTCCATTTAACTTCAGAAGCCCATCTTCTAAAGTGTTTGCAATAATTTTCAACATCACATGACCCCTGATTCAAACGCCAGATTTCTGCCTCAGTAGATGAGATTCGATCAGGATCGTCATATAATAGCCCCATAGCAGAAAAAAATAATCTTCTACCGACCTTAAGCATGAATTATTAGGTTGGAGAGAAAGGGCTCACCCCTGTGGTTCATTGAGTAAAAGTGACATAATAAAACCAATGCACTGTGATTCATTCCCAGAGGACCTTGGTCTCAAACGAAAATATAACAAACAAGCATTTTTAAAGGAAAAAAAATCTTGCTGTTTACCATGAAAAATATCAGGCAGTCCTACCTTGGGTTCCACAAAATGCGCTCCAGAACAGCTACTCATGTGTTGCTGGAGCTCGGCCACCTCCAGAGACAATCCCTGCAAGCGTTGAGCCAAATTCTGGATGGAAGCCATACAGATCCCCAAATTTCTTTCCTTTTAGTTTTTTTGGGCTGGACTTACTGTTATGATCTGCAACATGTACTAAGGAAAGAAAGGGGAAAGCTGTCCCTACAGTAAGACTAAGCTGAATCCCTACGATATAGCGGGCTGCCTGTTCCTTGCGAACAGACCCGCCTTAGTCCTCGGTAAGTCTGAACGAAGACCTATAGCATAAGGGGAGGGGTCCCTAAAAGAACTAAGGACTGGAACAAAAATGGGACACCTCCTAAACAGAGAAGTTGTTGCAGAACACAAAAGGATAAACTGACAAAAAGGTACTAGAGGTCTAAGAAGGACCAAGCGAACTGACAGAGATAGGCACCGAAGCACCTGGCTAGCAAAACAGTCAAAAAACACTGAAGTCCAGCACAGCCAGAAGGGCGGAGCTGGAATATAAAGGCAGATGGTCACGTGACAGCAAAACACAAGATGGAAAAAACAAACAGGAGGGTTCTAACAATCAGCATCAACTGATAGCACAGCTGTTCATTTGAAATAACCGGCAGGAAAGCCGGCAGTGAAAAGAGTACCCGAGTATTGGGACCTACTCGTTACGAGTATAGCGAGTCCGATTATTTCATTACTCGCTTATCCCTTGGGAGCACAAAACATGATGGGTAAGCAGGGTGGGAGAGCACATAACAGGATTGGGGAGCATATACCAGGATGGGGGTGCAGGATGGAGGAGCACACAACAGGATGGGGGAGCACATAACAGCATGGGGGAGCAAGGAACAGGATGGGAGAGCATGGAACACGATGCGGGAGCATGGACCAGGTTGGCGAAGCATATGCCAGGATGGGCGAGCACATAACATGATTGGTGAACAAGGATGGAGAAGCACATAATAGGATGGGGCAGCATGGACCAGGATAGGGGATCATATACCAATAAAAATAGAATGGGTTCAATAGCTAGTGTTCTATAAGCACAGGACATGTTAACTAGTGTCTGGGGCAAATCTGACAAGATTCAAAGTTGACAAAACACGTGAATTTTACAGGGAAATTTTATTAGACGTTAATTTATTCTCTGGGATTGAAGGGAGAGATCTAACACCAGAAAACGTCTTTAGACTATGTGGACACGATGCGTTTTTAAACGCTTTACAAATGCGTGTTAATAGGTCTACTATGTATAGCAATGGTATTTTGGATGTGCTGTGCACATGATGTGGAAATTTACACTCCGGATTACCATTGGGGTAAAAACCGCAGCAGGACCATTTGTAGTGCGATTCTGCGGCGAATTTGCACCCATTGACTTGCATTGAAATGCAGCAAACCTGCAGATAGAAAATCTATACCTGCGGAATAGCTGGGTTTCAATGAAAATCAATAGGCGCGAAATCGTGCTGGAATCGCGGTGGAGATGAGACTGCTACTTGTAGTATCGGCGTCTCTGCCCCCTGACAGGCAGAGACGCCATCCCTCTTTCCGCCGCGCTCCCCGCCCGGCGTCCTCCGGTGCTCCTGCTTCTGCTGCTGCCGGCACGCGCAGCTTCCCGGGCACTGTGCTTAGGGCGCGCGCGCTCCCTCCCTCTTAAAGGGGCTGCGCGCGCCGTCCTAAGGAGTCCCCGGCCAATGGCCGGAGGACCTTTCATATAAAAGGCACCTCCTGCAAAATGGAGGTTCCAGTGCAAGGTTGTAGCTTTGTGTGTTAAACTCTGCTTCAGCCCTCAGGTCCTGCTGCCAGCCTGACTACCAGTCCTGTCCGCCAGCCTGACTTCCAGTCCAGTCCGCCAGCCTGACTACCAGTCCAGTCCACCAGCCTGACTACCAGTTCCGTCCACCAGCCTGACTACCAGTTCTATCCGCCTGCCTGACTACCAGTCCAGTCCGCCAGCCTGACTACCAGTCCAGTCCGCCAGCCTGACTACCAGTCCTGTCCACCAGCCTGACTTCCAGCTTGTCTACTCTCCAGCCCGATAGTCTGTCTACAGTCCAGTCCGCCAGTCTGTCTATGTGCCCTGCCCGCCTGCTTACCTGGAAGCACCTGCCTGTTACCTGCCGTGCCTACCAGCCAGCCTACCTGGAGTCTCCTGCTTGTTATCTGCCGTGTCTGACAGTCCGTCTACCTGGATCACCCGTCAGCCTGCCTGCCGTGCTCATCTGCTGTACCGGTCAGTCCCTGCCTTCTGACCCATGGGAGTCACCTGCTCGCATACAAGGTCTGGCCCAGAGTAGCACCTGGTCCCTCTGCTTGGTCCTTCCCTGGTCACGGAGTCGATTGAGCCACCGTACGACCTTGGTCAGTCCGAGTTGATACCTAGCTATGCCCCTCTGGTCCCTCCTTGCACCGCAGCACAGAGGTTCCACCACCCGGATCCGTAACACTACTCTTCACATCCGACTGCCATTCCTGCTGATAACAGTGGGAGTGACATGGGATGGGAGGAGCAGCAGTCTGCTCTTCTCAGCCCGCGTACCCTCGGTAGTTAATAAAAAAAAAAGTTAAAATAAAAAATAAACCTTTATATTCATCTCTCCGGCAGCCCCCGTTGTCCTCCTGGTCCCCGGCAGCGATGCCATCTCCCCGGCGGCCAGCGGTACACTGCAGGGCACGGGCTTGCGCTCCGCAGTTTACCGAGCTGCCAGGACCTGCAGTGATGTGACCATCAGCTGATCGCTGCCGGTACTGAACAGCTGATAGTCACGTGACTGATCAGCTGATGCTCAACCTGGGAACATTTGCAAGAATGTTCCCAGGGTGTTAAGTTCACCGGGCTGATCAGCTGATCTTCAGCTGATCAACCCCAGTGACCTCCTGCAGAAATGTACACTGACAGGGGGTGATTTTACACCCCTGTCAGTGTATATTGCTGTCTTCTACAGCAGTGACATCAGTGATTGCTCATGTCACTGCTGTAGAAGTGACCCAGATTACTAACCTGGGCTTAACGTCAGCCGCCAATACAAGGCTGACGTGAACCCCAACCCCATTACCCCACTGCCACTGCTACAGGGCAGTGGGAAGAGCGAGGCTAAGCGCCAGATTTGGCGCATCTTATGGATGCGCCAATTCTGGGACTGGTCAGGGGTGATATTAGTTGCCGTGGAGGGGGCTGGTATTCATGGCTCCTTCCCTGGCTATTAATATCAACCGGCAGCTGTCTAGTTTAGGCTTTGCTGGTTAGATTTTAAAGGGGGACCCCACGTCAATTTTTTTATGGGGTCCCCCTGTAATCTAGCCAGTAAAGGCAAAACAAACAGCTGTGAGCTGATATTAATAGCCAGGGAACATTGTTGGCTAATGGTCCCTTCCCTGGCTACTAATATCATCCCTCAGCAGTTGGCTTTCCCTCTGCTGGTTATAAAAATGACGCGGGAGCCCATGACATTTTTTTTTTTAAATTTAGGCTTTGTGCCCATAATTCAGACGTAGCAGCGCTTTGGATGCAAATTTTTTCTTCATTCAAAACATTGTATTCTATTGAATGCAGATAAATAGACATGTGTTCACTAAACCATGCAGACTTACCTGCATTCAATACTTTCTAGTGGTCAAATTTCTGTTGCGGAGACTAGCGACTCTGCAAGAGAGTTTGACATGCTACAGTCCAGAAAGACACGCCGCATGTCAGTGTCCACGGGTGATTCGCAGCCTCTGATGCACGCTTAGTGGACATGGGATTTCTTAAGATCCCATCCACTATGCTGTAAAATCTGGATACTGCAGGTTTGACACTGTATAAACATGCAGCGTCAAACCTGCAGCAGCTCCTGATCGTTGCCACGTACCCAAACTCACCCACAGCATGTCAATTTCTGTAGCAGACACGCTAGTCTCCGCTGCAGATTTTGGCTGATTGAAGTGTAATTATATGCGGTGAATTAACATGTACTGACAACAAAAGTTCAGTATTAGAACACAGCATTTTGGACGCAACAAAATTATGCTGCGTGCAATGCGCTGCTGAGTGCTGATCGGGGGGACATAGCGGCTAACGAACCAGCTGTTAGATGTTATTTAATGGCACCACGGACCATGTTTGCCTAATGGCACCTTCACAGGCTAATAATAACAGCTCACAGCAGCCGCATAAATTACATGAATAGAAATGCTAATGAAGACTGGGTGAATGGGATTAGCTGACTCCCAGCTCTTTTGTTTGGTGATGACAATGTGTCAATCAGATCTTTTCATGACCAAACTTAATTAAAGTAAAGAGTTAAATAAACACACAGACACAGAGTAAACACTTTATTTGAATTACAGCAGACACATTCTTTAATCATTTAAATGAACCAATATACTCACCCCAGTTCTATGGTAATCCAAGGCAATGTCCCACCAAACAACTATATTTAGCTCCAAAAAGCATTCATTGATGTACAAAAACGCTTCAAAAGACGCTTAAAAAAATGCATGTTAAAACGCGTCAAAAAACGCATCAAAACGCATGTAAAATCCACATGCGTTTTTTCTGCCAAGGAGAGGCAAAAAGGCTCTGGAAATTTCTGCTTCACATCCGCATCATGCGCACATACCCTAAAGCTATATGTTACCGCTTATCTGTGTACCAGATCGGGGCAGTTACTTAATTGCCTAGGCTTCATCATATATACCTTCAAATTTGCTTCAGCTACTGGAGTAAGAACTTGCTTACGAGCTACAACAAGGGAGCATGGTTTTTACCAGTCTGTGTTTACTCATAGTCGCTGTAGATATGATTTCACACTGTGCCCTAAGTGGTTGCATTGTTTATTTCTGTCTTTTCTTATTCCCGGCATTTGCTTTTGCCTGTTTTTACTGTAATATCATTAAAATCTAGATCTATCATTTTCTTCTCTAAAATATAAAATACATTTCATGCAAATTTTGACATCTAAGCTATTGTGCTCTGAACACAATGGAGGAGTCATGCTTTTCTAACCCCTGGCTTCAAGAGTCATAATTTGCTATGAGAAGCATTGTACTCTCTCTAGACATTTTGTAGATTTTTTAAGACAGCTGTTGATACCAGCACAAGATTTATAGCCAGGGGATACATCACTGATAAAAGCCCTAGGAAGAAGAAACTATTTTAGGAATTAACTAAATCCTGAGAATTATACAATTGACCCGGAGTAGTGCAGCTATATGAGTTCAACATAAAATAAACATATCTTTTTTTATTTGTTTATTACGGCTTTAATGTTTTTCACATTTGTTTTTTTTTATTTTTTAATATACTGTTGAATACAAAGTGGGCTGTCCCTTTTCTTTTGCACATAAAAAAATAAAACAAAATCAAAATACCTATATGTAATTTGAAATTCTGTGTCAATATTGACCCAAATATAAAACTATCACAATATTTAACTACATGGTGAACAACGTAAAAATGAAAACAATAGAAAATAATATTCTATTTTGCTTTTTTTATTCATCCCAATTCCTAAAAAAACAGTAAAATGTCAACTCATCTGGCAGAAGTTCCATCAGTTAAAAAATAAGTAAAAAAATATTCATATTTTAAGAATATTGTGATCAAAAACCTTTTTTGCTCAAAAGTAGTAAAACAAACACTGTAGCAATTTTGCATTGTTTTAGTTCTACTGACAACTTTATATATCGTACAAGTGCTATCCACGGTTTTCACAGATAGCACTCGTCACCATGTTATTCTATGGAGCTGTGCAGATGTCTGATTTTTTTTCCTTGGACCAAGTGGTCAGAGGAAAAGACTCGCAGCATGCAAGATTTGCCTTTGAGAATTGGATGGCACTCACTGATTAAAGTCTATGGGTCCGTGTAAAAAATTGAACTGCACTCGGATGACATCCAAGTGCAGTCTGATTTCACAGAATGTCTGTATGGAGAAGGTGGAAAAACTTTTTTTTTCTCTCTCCCACTTTTATCAAACTCTGATCAGACTGTGGTTAGCATAATCAGACCAGTTTTCTCCGATGAAGAGAAAATGGTTGTGTGAATTCAGCCAGCAGTCTTTTTTCCTGATGCAGCTTCATTGGTGCTTTTGCCATTTTTTTTCTTTTTTCATAGGCTCTGCCATTGGCATATTTTTTTCTGTTATTTAAACTATAAGTAGCGAGAAACTTCCTTGCAAAAGACGCCCAAAGAATGAACTTGTCATTTTTTTAACCATTTCATGGTTTCTGGACCCTGATGCAGTTAAAAGAAGTAACAAAACAACAGACTGAACATTTACACAGTACTGTCATTTTTACATTGCTGTGCTTTATGTTCATTCTTAGTGGTTACTTTGCAGCACTTTTTCCAGGTGGGTTCCAGGCGAAATAATACATTGTGTGCAATTATACCCTCAAAAGTTGTGGTACAAAAATTAAAGTACAAGCACAAAAATCCGAAATTGCTGTTTTTCTTTTATTTTTAATTCTCCCAGAAAAAAATGCTTAGAAGTTTTCAGTGCATTACATATTCTTCTAACTGGTGTAATTCAAAAATACAACTCGTCCCGAATAAAACAACATCATGAGGCAAAATCAATAGAAAATTGTCTCGGAATCACTCTCATAACAGTGTTGGAAACAAAAAAAGCTAAAAGAAATGCTTCATCCCCATGTCCCAAAATAGCTGCATCCTGAAAGGCCAAAGAGAATATGTCACTTTATTCATGATGCCCAAACCGATGGCAGCATAAATCAGAGCTTGACTGCATGATTGCAGCCAGGCATATTTGAACATATTTTTAAAGGGATCCAGTCGAGTAACGCTATTAAACTGACAATATAGGGTTAATCTGCAGATTAACCTGGCCACCGTACTGAAAGTGTGGCATCCGATAGAAAATGAACTTTATTCCTCACGTCAGTAACTACTCATCAGGCTCCACTTTCTCAACATGACTAAGAGATGCAGCTTATACTGACTAGTGTTAGATCTCAGCAGCGTGAGGGACCCCGAGGAGCTATCAAGCTAGGAAGGGAGAAGATTGATTTTCAACTTTAAAAAAGCAATTTACAGTCATTCTGACCTGGATTTTCAAAGAAAATGTCTGAAAACAGCACCATCTTCCACCGCAGTAACCATACTCTGCTCCTAACCAAAATCTTCTTCTATCTTTTCAGGGAAAATTATAGACGCAGACTTCTCCTGTCTACTTAAAAATCCGGCTTTGATAATGAGATATCTACAGTCATACAACTGTTCTAGTTATTGAATTGCAATAATTATCACTATATATATCGATAGCTACTAGAGATGAGCGAATATATTCGAATGGAATAAAATTTTACTGGAATATTACAAAAAAACACATTCGCTAAAATGCTAATTTTTTTTTTGTAATTTGTTTCTGCGCAGATTTAGCAAACCTGAAACATTGAGGACCATCAAAAGGTTAAAAAATAGAAAAATACCTTATACACACCTTACCGGTCACCTCTCTAACCCCTCCGCTTCTCACCATCACCCATCCGGTCCACATCGAATCTTATTATCACCGCTGCTCGCACTGAATCCCCGGGCATCTTGACACTGGGCCAAAACTTCTAGCTCTGATAAGACCTGGGACGTTTACGTGCATGAGCACACAAGGTCACAACATTACGACCTTAAATATGCTTGCGTAGAATCATCCTTGATCTCAAAAGAGTTTGAAGTCCTGGCCCAAGGTGAAGAGACCCGGGGATTCATTTTAAGAATATGCGATGAGGACTAGACAGGTGATGTTGATGAGCGGGAGAAGAAGGGGAGGTGACCGTTGAAGTGAATACAAGTATTTTTTATGTTCATTATGTCTAAAAAGACCCCTAACTTCACTGCAAATCGAATTTCCGGCGGAAAATCCACACAAAAGGGTGAATTTGAATTTGACCTGATCCGGTCATCTCTAATGGCTACAACATGATGGCCACCCAAGGACAGAGAAGTTGACCACCCATCACAACAATCATAGTAAATATCACTACATTGTGCAGGCTCTTCTTTCTGAACGACTGTGAAATTTGACTTCTATTCTCAAAATAGAAAAGCAAATTCTTTAGAAAACTTTTGAAATGATGAAATGAAAGCAAAGCAAAATGAATGGTTTATTCAAGTCTTTTGTGTGCTACATTTTTGTTCAGAGCTTGTATCTCTTCCACAATAATCGTTACTAGAAAACATAAAACGGTTTAGAATGTAATAGCATTTTCATGAATTATTTATTTATTGAGAAGGAAATACAGTGCGCTGCCATCCCCTGAGATCGCCATTTCAGTTACTTGTGTCAGGCAAGTAAAAAGCCGTAGTATTTCAAACTCAATTCACAGGGATAATAACTATCTTCATTCATAAGAAAAACATTAAATTGCTAAATGTAGTGAACCTTATAGACACATAGCATTAAGCTAAACTATTGTAATCATAGAAGCACAAGGAAGGCCGCTCATTGGAAAGATGATCATTGACCTTTATGGTCCATTTACATGGAAAACAATTTAATCTTGTGCAATAATGCACATTTTTCAACAGATTAAGTGGTCTGGAAAGTCTTTTTCTAGCAGCTTTAATACCTATGCATTCTATTTGCATACATACAAATATATATACAATTTTTACTCATCTGTTGATGGACGTAATTGCTTTGTCTGAGTAACATTATTATGATAAATGAGAGAAATTATTATAATTGTAATCGCAGAGCACTATTTGACATATATTATGATGATAGATAATTATAATAGTTTACTGCGTTTACCCATTTACATTTAACCTCTTAAGGACGCAACCAATTTTCTTTTTTGTGCTTTCATTTCTACCTCCAAGAGCTTTAGCTTTTTTCTAATTTTCTATTGACGCAGGGCATGTTTTTTGCTGTACGAGTTGTAGTTTTGAATGACACCCTGCATTTTATCATAAAATGTACTGAAAGATGGGAAAATGTCCAAATGAGTTGAAAGAATATATAAAAAAAAATACAATTTATCATTGTGATGTAAAAATGACCTTGCAACAAGATTCTTCAGGACACAACAATAATGGTACATGATACAAACTTATATTGCTTTTCTTATTTAAGGGGCTTACAAAAAATTTTGATTTTTTAGTAAAATATTTTTTTTAAAAAGTCATTTTGTTGCCATTTCCTGTGACACATATATAATTTTTATTTTTACATTAATGGATATTGTTTTTTGCATGATGAGCTGTAGTTTTATGGGTACAATTTGGGCTACATATACTGTAGCTTTTTCATTGCTTTATATCACATTTTTGGTGAGAGGTTCGGCAACGGAAAGCAACAATTCCATCATTACAGTTTATGATGTTTTACTTATGGGTTAATTAATTCACATTTTTATAGGTTGTACCTTTTAAGGCACAATAATTCAAAATAGAGATGACTAAATCATTTGAAATTCGAAGTCGCCAGCTTCACCAAATTTGCACCCAAAAAGTGATCACAAAAATTTTGATTGGTAGCAAATAAATTTGTGTTGATCGCAACAATAAAAAGGAGAGATTGAGACCCATAAGAATAAGACATATTGGCCCAGATTCATCAAGACTAGCGTTTTTCTCTTGTCTTGATGGGTCAACATGCTGGAGTCAGATGCTTCTGATATATCAAGAGGCACATGCCTCTTAATGAATCAAGAGCGTCTGACTACTGCTGTGTACTTGCCACAAATCATACTCCACTCGCGGACTGGAGTAAGATTTGTGGTATAAAGAATGCCTCCTCTTGTTAAGAATTTGACAAGCGGGTTTGCCACTCCACTGTCCAACCCTAGCTCCACTCACTTTGACAGAGTTGGGCGAAAATGTCATGAGAATGCCAAAAGTCACCAAATTTTAGTGCAGCCTAGAGTTGTGTCAAAATTTTGCGACTTTTGAAAGATTTTTACCCCAGAATTGTAGCATAAAAGCTTAGGTGAATCTGGACCATAGTTTCAATATGATCAGTCTTACCTGGTGAATCTGCAGATTGAGTCCATCTCTGTTGTATATGTCACCAGTCATGTGCCTAATGATCTCCGATGACCCAGTGGTGTATTAACCACCACTATGAAAGTCATTTTTGTTCTTTGTATTTACCCAAATATGAAATTTAGATGCTTATTACTGATCTCTTGGAATTATATCCAGATTCCTAAAGGAATTAAAAAAAAATATTTTTCTTGTGGATGTTCAATAGTGTAATAAATCAAATCCATCATTTAATGAGTTTTAGCAAAACTTTGATAGAAACTTATGTTAACATATCTGATGCCTGTTGCTTTCTTTGAGCATTCTGTGGCAGTTAACCAATGAAAATCCCTTATTTCTCCAATAGGCAAATTCTCATTATTTTCAGATGAACGCAGTCTATCTGCCTTAGAACCCAATACTTTATCAGGACTGAAGAAACTTGCAAAACAGCAAGTAGAAATTAAGACTCCATTAAAGGATTATTCTGATGTTTGCTAATTGGTAAAATTGCAAAGTGCTTGTAAAAACATCTTTGCAATTTACTTGTCATGAAAAAATACTCTCCATTTTCAAGAATGAAGGGATTTTTCATTTTAGTTTTCACTGCTCATTGCCTAGGGAACTAGTCATCCCTGCTGCTGAATATGCTTGGTGCTTACAAGCTCCTTCCAATAGATCTTGTAAGCACTGCTCTGAAGCTAGCCAGAATACTAAAGCGCACTGTTCGCTCCTAAACTGGCTAGCTTTAGTGAAACTTTAGTACATTAGAAGTGCACAGTTTATGATGTCGAAAGTCTGAACTATTAATCAAGCAGGAGAACACCACCCCGAGCAAACAGGGAGCCTGTGGAATGGCGACTCCAGTGAAACATAAAGCTGCCTCTTCTCATGTTCAATACTTCAGTTACATTAGTGCTTGAGAGTTTGCGAACCCTTCAAAATTTTCCATATTTCTGCATATATTTAACCCTGGAACACATACCTGGGGCCTCGCAGGCCCGCCCTGTTAATTGTTTTCTATTTTCTGCAAGATTTCTTTAGTTAGAATTTTGAAACTCTAGGTATTCCTCAGGTATATAGTTGTTTGTCATTTCCAGTTGGTCATTTATATATTATTTGCACTCGGGCCTAAAAGGCCCCAGGTATGTGAAAGTGTAGATTTTTATGGTCATGCGTTCTAGGGTTAACCTAAAACTATATCAGAATTTCCCAAAATTAGACACAAAGAACCAAATAAAAAAAGGAATAAAAAATATTAAACATTGTTATTTTTTAAATCAAGAAAATAATCAACAACTATCCCAAATCTATGGGTATGTGAATTTTTAGGTTTAGTAAATTATTTGAAGGCGAAATTAGATTTTAGTGTTTTCAATCAATGGGATGACAGTCAGGTGTGAGTGGGTGACCTCTTTTATATAATGAGCAGGAAACTATCAAGTTCTGATCCTCATAACATGTTTGTGGAAGTATATCATGGCACAAAGCAAATTTCTGTAGATCTCAAAAGAAAATTTATTGACGCTAATCAGTCTTGAAAAGTTTTAGAAAACCACCTCTAAAGTATTTAGACTTTAACAATCCACAATCAAACAAGACCAGCAATTGACCAGCAAAGATCACTTCAAGATCAAGGTATAAAATAATCTGTAAGGTCATTAAGGAACCAAAGGAAGATACTGAACAGCTACAGTCTCCAAAAAAGAACATTGCTGCCTGCCAGCTATTGGAACAAAATTTTGTGATTAATGAGACTTAAATAGAGGCAGTGATACTAATCAAACATACAACAACATCAGGGAGGCATCTGATTGGTTTTAAACTCCCTTGAATTGAACGAGGCCACGTACATCTAGCTGGTATGTGGCCGGAAGTATGAATATCGCATACTTGTGGTCACATGACCACTCAGTCTCACAACCAGCACCGGAGAATACTCACAGAGAGCGTTGAGCATGATGTGATGATTCACAAGTCTACAGTCACATAGAGTGATGATATGGCCCCCACAGAGCCCTGACCTCAACATAATCCAGTCTGTCTGGGATTACATGAAGAGACAAAAGGATTTGCACAAGCAACATCCACAGAAGATCTGTGGTTAGTTCTCCAAGATGTTTTGGTACAACCTCCCAGGCAAGTTCCCTCAAAAACTGTGTGCAAATATACATAGGAGGATTGAGGCTGTTTTGAAGACAAAGGGCGGTCACACCAAATATTGATCTGACATAGATCTCTCTTTGGTTCATTCACTTTGCATTTTGTAGATTGATAAAAAATAAACTATGAACACTTCAATTTTTGAAGGCATTCTTACTTTGCAGCATTTTTTGCACATCTGTCTTGAGCTCTTGCACAGTAGCATATATACCTATGTATCTATACTGTATATACAGTAAATATATACATATATGCACATGGCTCAAAGAAATTTAGGGAATACTTAAAGTACATGTCAGATCTCATTATATCAAAGATTCAACTTGAAAATTTTCACTGAAATAAATATGTGTAAGTCATTGAGAACACAATGACATTGATAAATGGGCAGGATTCAAATAACCCCCATAATGAAAGAAAGAAATTAAATCACAGGAGAATCCCAATTCCATGAATTTGATCACAATGAGTCATAATGGGACTCAGAAGTGTGTATTGTCCCTGTGTACATGCACTCCTGACATTGTCTAGACATGCTCCTGATGAGAGGGGCGATGGTGAGATTTCTGCCACTGACGTAGATCAGGACATCATTGAGCTACTGGACAGTTAATGGTGCTACTTGGTAGTATTGGATGCACTGACCCAAAATGTCCCAGAGATTCTCAATCGGATTTAGCTCTAGGGAATGTGAGGGCCAGTCGATAGTATCAATTAAACATGATCAACCTTTTTGAAATTCGAATTCTCCAAGTTTGAAATTTTTTTACCAAAAATTTGATTTGAGGCGAGTTGCAGATAATTCAATTTTCCTGAAATTATGTGGCTAACACTTTGAGGTTTCCTACTAATGTATGCTACTTATTTTTATGTGTTTAACAAGCCACAGTAATGAGAGCGAGAGACCCCAAATACATGTAAAGCCGGTCAGAAAACTGCATACATGTTGAGAGGAAACAGTGGAGAAAACGGGGACTAAGCGAGATTAAAATCATAGATTATCAGTGAATATGAATAGCGGTACCAGAGCGCCAATAACAGGGCAAAAATATTAAAAGGACTGATTTATTAATATACACACAACGCGTTTCGGTGGATACAGCCACCTTCATCAGGTGTGACAAGCAGCAAACAATTGATCCTTATATACATTTGACTAGGTATACAATTACTTAAAAGGGGCAGGGCCAGATACAGAGTAATACCTCTATATTAACCCCTTGAGTTCATATATGCTCAATAGAGTAAAAAGGATTGTTATAAATTAATACCTAATGAAGCATATAGGGTTCTTATAAAAAGGATTCGCTGTATAAAAACTTGTGAATCCTATAATCATAATACTTAATAGGATATATTGCTATCTACCACCCTATATTTTATATTATAAAAAAAAAAAATAATAATAATTTTTACATACAACATAAAACAATGTATAAATATAAAGTTATAAAATTACAATCAGTTTCTATCACTATAATTAGGGAAAAGTAGACGAAGAAAGGAAAGAGGAAAAAAAAAAAAATTTCCCCCCAAAAATTCCCCCCCAAAAAAAAAATAATTTTTTTTTATTTTTTTCTCTTTTCTTTCTCTCCTCCCTCCTCCCCTCCCTCTCTCCTTTCCCCTCTTCCCTCCTTCTCTCTCTCCTCCCCCCTCCTCCCCCATATAAAAGATATAAAAGCAATTATTTAAAAAGTTGTCTTCTCTATATTAAGGTTCAAACCTTCGGGAGACAAGGTTCCCATTTTGAAAATCCAATAATTTTTACGTGTAATGAGACGATTTAGTCTATCAGGGGGTGTATCAACTATATGATCAATGATAGTTAGTTTTAGGTTATTAGGATTTTTTTGATGTTCGTTTAAGAAATGATTAGAAACACTATGTAGGGGAAAGCCATTTCTAATATTTTGGCGATGTTTATTTAATCTGGAGTGCATTTCCTGGATAGTGCGGCCAATGTATTGCAGGCCGCAGGTGCACTGGAGCAGATAGATCACATATGAGGACTGACATGTAAGTCTAAAGCGAATGGGATATATCTCTCCAGTGACCGCAGAGACGAATGTTTTAGCTCCGTTATCAGTGGATTGACAGCATAAGCATTTAGGGACGTTACATTTATAACATCCATTATTGCTAATAGGAGCTGAATTTAAATGGTTCGGTCTTCTACCAATTGTTGTATTGCTAGGGGCTATATAGTTTCCTAGATTTTTACTCCTCCGATATATGACATGAGGAAATTCCGGTAAATGACCAGTTAATATTGGATCATTACTTAAAATGAACCAGTATTTTTTTAATAAACTGGATAACACTTGCGTAGGTTTACCATAAGTAGTAATCAGATTTAAACTGAAATCGTTGTATGTCTCTTGGCTGGTATTCTTGGATTTGTTGATACACAAGTTCTGTGATAGGGATCTAGTTTTGGAGAAAGCATCCTTTAATAATTTCTGGGGGTATCCCTTAGCTCTAAAACGTTTTGGTAAAACCTTAGATTCCAGAAAAAAATCCGAATCATGTGTACAATTTTTTCTGACACGCCAATATTGACCGTATGGAATATTTCTAATCCAGCTGGGTAGATGGCCACTGTCAAATTCAAGATAACTATTTACATCCACTTCCTTAAAGTGGGTAGATGTGGATATTTTACCTGAATTGTCTATATTTATCTGAAGGTCAAGATATTGAATATTACTCTCAGATATGGTAGAGGTAAAGGAAAGACCCCAGTCGTTAGAACTTAATTTATCAATAAATTTGGCAGCCTCCACAGTATTTCCCCTCCATATGATAAACAGATCATCTATAAAGCGGCGGTACATAACGATGGATTTATCGGCGCCGAGGGATTGCGCGATGTGGATAGACTCGAATGCCCCCATATATAGATTTGCATAACTGGGGGCAAACCTCGTCCCCATCGCGCAGCCCCTCAGCTGCCGATACATCACCCCCTCAAAAGAAAATACATTGTTCTCAAGAATGAAAGTTATACCCCTCAATAAAAAGTTTTTTTGAGGATCTTGTAAGTTAGGGTCCTCATCTAGGAATTTTTTAATTGCCTGTAAACTCAATACATGTGTGATATTGGAATAAAGAGAGCTTACTGTATATCGAGTGTAATAAGAAGACAGCCTGGAAGAGGGGGTAATTCTCTCAATAGTCTAATTAAATGTGTGGAATCCTTTAAATGAGAATCTAGGGATAAAACGTACTTCTGTAAAAAAAGATCAATATAGTGGGATAAGTTGGATGTGCTAGAATTAATACCAGAAATAATAGGACGTCCAGGGGGATTAAATTTATCTTTATGAATTTTGGGTAAAAAATAAAAATAAGGGACTTTGAATTTTTTAATGTCTAAAGGATTTTTCTTTTTTATTGAGGAAGCCAGCTGTAGAGGCCCCTGCTACAAGTCCTTTGTACTCCAAAAAAATGGTTACAGATGGGTCTGCTTCTAATTTCATGTAGTAGTTTGAGTCGTCTAAGATTCTGAGGCCCTCCTTGATGTACCAGCCTCTGTTCATTATCACAGTCCCCCTTCCCTTATCTGCTCTCTTTATAATTATTTCTTTATTATCCTGAAGGCTTTTTAATGCACATTTCTCCTAGTAGCTCAAGTTATTCACTTTTTTAGAAATTGGGGGGAATGTCCCAAGGTCCCTCAAAATTAATTGTTGGAAAGTTTCAAGGTGTGAACCTTTATGATGTAATGGATAAAAATTATTTTTCCCCTTCACATTTACATGAGTGAAAGGGTCCAGTAATGGGGGGCCTGGTATATTAGATTCTTGAATGGATACTGTTGAGCATGAACTAATAGGATGTGATTTTCTCTTATCTTCCAATAGAAAATGTCTTTTTAGTGTCAATTTCCTTATAAATTCATTTAAATCACAGAACAAAGTGAAATTATTAAATGGGACAGCTGGACAGAAAGATAATCCTCGACCTAACAAGGATCGTTCAGCTTCAGATAGCACATAGCTAGAAATATTAAAAATACCCACACAACCGATATGGGTTCTATCTGCAGGGAATTTGTATTCTGGTTCATTGGCAAGATTTCATTTTCTTTATATTTGGATTGTGTCTGCTATTGCTGGGGGCTTAGCCTCAAGACCAGGAGCTGCAAATTGGGCGACCCAGATTATTCTACACATCGAGAGACGGAAAAACCTTGCAGAATTGTCAACAGATAAGAACTGTGTTTAAGACTTTAAAATCTAAATTGCTGGATCATTATGGACTTTTATCTGACCAATAGAGAGAAATTTAGATTATCTCTGATCAATATGACGCGCCCCTGGGCCTGCTGTGTCGCGCAGCGTCTCGCGCACGGGGGCTTACCCGGAACCGGATCAGATGAGGGTTGTAGTCTCCGAGTGGCGGGGACCCGGTCCGTGCCCAGGGAGTCAAACTCAGTGTGTGGCAGTCTTGATAGATGTTATTTGAGTGTCGACTACGCCACCCGTTGATTTGCAGCTATGGAGCAGGGCAGACCGCTGAGGCCGGTGTAGAATTGTGCAGCGTGATAGTATAACCCCCAACGGGAGGGGTATGGCCTCAGGGCAGCCGACGTGGAAGATGGGGGTAGCAGGAACCACTCAGAGACGGTGCGGTGTAATTCAGGGTCTTTACTGGTAACAACGATAGACCCTCCCGGAGTACTTGCTAGCGAACGGGGCCTGGTCAGTCCTTGAGCAGATGGGATCTCCCCTGGCCAGGCGGAGTTGTAGGCCTCCCAAACTGACTGTACTCTTCTGGCTACCTTGCTAGAAGCGGATATAAGTAGCCCACGTCCCTGAGTGTACCGTGTGGTGCTCACCCGTATGGCCGGTGACTCGGGGCCTTCTAATGGCTTCCGCTCCACGATGGCGGTGCTGGTCCCACGCGTGTGACCGTGCCTTCGGGTTTCTGGGCCTGAGGACCTGAAATCCCCTGCCGGTCGGCTTCTGCTGCTGGGTAAGAGTTAGTCCCCACAGCCTCGGACGCCGGGTCCGGTAAGAAAGCTTCTCAGTCAGGGCGAGCTCTGCAGCTGCCAGCCCCTGACTCGTAGTAGTATTGCTCCCACTGAGCTCCAGCTGTTTCTTCCTATGACTGTTTCTTGTCTCTACTCTCCTAGACTCCTAACCCTGCTTCAGCCCCGGGTTTATATAGGGGAAGTTCTTCCCCTCCCAAGACTGGGCAGGAGGTGTGGCATGCACAGGATCCCTGACCAAAGGACCTCCCACCTGCTCTCAGACATAACATCTCTATCACTGTGGCAACCAGACCCCTGGGGTGTCACATTCCCCCCTAGTGAAATTTAGTACTCCGGGACTAAACATATTTTAGAAAAACATAACAAGATAAAAACAATAATAATACAATAAGAAAAACATATAAAGATGGTTACGGCATGTTCGTAACCGGGTGCAGTCTTTGAAGAAAAGCAAGGTGTCCATTTCACCAAAACAGGGAGACGTAACCAGGTAGGGGTTTGTCCTACCCCGAGTCCTTAACAGTCTTTAGTCTGTCCTGGGTTACGCTCCAACTATGTACAAGGATTCCCGGTAAATCCGCCAAGGACTCCTACAAATAACTAGAAACACAAAATTATACACAAGCAACAATACACAGGTAAACATAAATAAAACAATTTATACACTTCAAATCCTCCACCGTGCGGGTAACTGGCCTCTAGTGGCCCTAGTGGACCTACGGAGCTGACTGCCTAGCCCTGAACTACAGGGTGTAGGAGCTGTCAAGGGTAAACTGGGCAGCTGTCTACCGGCTCTTTGGCTCACTAGGGATATGGCAGGCTCACTGCAAGCAGAGGGTTGATCCTCCTGGTCTGCGGGTGTGGGGTCTTCTGCCTCCTGGACCGGCTGTTCTTCCAGCTCTACCTGTTGCTCCGTAGGTGCTTGGGATGCTGGTTGGAGGAAGGTGAGTACGGGTACCACAACTGCACCATTGACTTGAGTCCAAGACCGAGGGAAGTCCCCGAGCACAGTACTAACCATATCTTCCCTTTCCTCTACGGGTCGATGGTCTTCTTGTTCCTCTTCAGGGTTCCTCAGTTGTTCGGGACACTTCTTCAGGTGGTCCCGGGATACAATAGCTGTGGTTTCCTATCCGTCTTTTCTGATGGTACAAACCTTCGGGTTCTCGTGGCTTGAGGGCAGTACGGTGTACGGGTCCTTTTCCCACTGGTCGTCCAACTTGTGGAGCCGTCTCTTCCTCTTCAAGACCTGCTCTCCGGGTACCAGGGGAGCAGCGGGAGCATACTGGTTGTAAGTTTTCTCTTGTCTTTCCCTAGCCTGACAGAGACTTCGCTCCACGCTCTCCTGTACTCTCCGGTACTGCTGCTGCCTCTCTGTGTCCCAGTCTGTTTCTGGTGAAGTGTCCTCGGGTGTCAGGACTCCCATTTCCAGGTCAACAGGTAACTTACCAGGTCTTGCCCTCATTAGGTAAGCCGGGGTACAGTTGGTGGAACCTACCGGGATGTGGTTGTATAGGTCCACCAGATCGGGCAACTTCTCAGGCCACAGACTGCGTTCTTCCAGGGGCAACGTTTTTAAAAGATCCATTACCACCTGGTTCATTTTCTCACAAAGTCCATTAGTTTGCGGATGGTAGGGTGTCGTCCTTATCTTCCGGCAGCCATACAGAGTGCAGAATTCCTGGAAGACCTCCGCTTCAAAGGCAGGTCCCTGGTCCGTCAGCACTTGGTCCGGGTACCCGTGTGGACGGCAAAAGTGCTGCTGGAAGGCTCTAGCTGCTGTTTGAGCCGTTAAGTCCTTGACGGGGACGACAACCAAGAACCGGGAGTAATGATCCACGATGGTTAACGCGTAGACGTAGCCACTTCTGCTTGGGGTCAGTTTTACATGATCCAAGGCTACCAGTTCCAACGGTTGCCGGGTGACGATGGACTGCAGGGGAGTCTTCTGGCTGGCACGGTCCTTCCTTCTCAGGTTGCACGGGCCACAGTCTCTGCACCACTTCTCAATGGTTCCCCTCATGCCTACCCAGTGGAATCGCTCGCGCAGCAGGAACTCCAGCTTCTTCCACCCGAAGTGTCCAGCTCCGTCGTGGTATGCCTCCATCACCATGGCTGCGTCTCTTCGTGGCACCACTACTTGCCAGAGTAGTTCATGCGTCCGGGAGTTAACCATTCTGCGGCACAACTTCCCCTTGTAAAGGAACAGTCGACTCTTCTCCGCCCATAGTTGTTTGGCTTCCTCCGGAGCGTCTGGTTCAAGGCGAGCCTCCGGCCGAGTCAGCATCTCCTTCACCAGTCGGACGGCAGGGTCGCTGTCTTGCGTTTCCGCCCAGTTGTAGTGGGGTAAGGGGTTCAACGTAGCAGCCTGCTTACCCCTTACCCGGTGGGAATACTGGATAGTCCCATGACGGTGGAACGCAGGGAGTTCAACTTCTTCCAGTCCCTCCGGATCTTCTCCTTCGTCCGGCAGGTTGGGCATCCTGGACAGGGCATCCGCGTTAGTATTGGAGCGTCCTGCCCGGTATTTGATTGTGAACTCGTAGTTGGACAGACGGGCCATCCACCTCTGCTCCAGGGCACCGAGTCTTGCCGTGTCCAGGTGTGTCAGCGGGTTGTTATCCGTGTACACGGTGAACCGGGAAGAAGCGAGGTAATGCTTAAAGCGCTCAGTGATTGCCCATACTACGGCCAGGAACTCTAACTTAAATGAGCTGTAATTCTCGGGGTTCCTTTCGGTGGGTCGCAGTTTTCGGCTGGCGTAGGCGATTACTCGTTCCTTCCCCTGCTGGATCTGGGACAGTACGGCTCCTAGCCCGATGTTACTGGCGTCGGTGTAGAGGATAAAGGGCTGGCTATAATCCGGGTACGCCAGGATTTCGTCCCCCGTGAGGGCCATCTTCAGCTGGCGGAAGGACTCTTCTTCCAGCTCTTCCCATTTGAAGGGCGGCTTCTGGTTCTTGGCCTTCCGGGACTGGCCTATCAGGAGGTCCTGCATAGGTGCTGCCTTTTTGGTGAAACCGGGAATAAACCTTCGGTAGTAGCCTACCAACCCGAGGAACTGCCGCACTTCTTTTACGCTGGAGGGGCTTGGCCATTCCTTAATTGCGGTGATTTTATCAGGGTCGGGAGCCACTCCGTCAGCGCTCACTACGTGTCCCAGGTACTGCACCTTTGGTTTCAGGAGGTGACACTTGGAGGGTTTCACCTTTAGGCCGTAACTCGCCAGAGCCTCGAACACTTCCGCCAGGTGTTTCAGGTGGTCCTCATACGTCTTGGAATATACGATGACATCGTCCAGGTACAACAGGACCGTCTCGAAGTTTCTGTGGCCCAGACAACACTCCATTAGGCGTTGGAAGGTTCCTGGTGCGTTGCAGAGTCCGAACGGCATGCAGGTGAACTCGCTAAGTCCCATCGGGGTGGTGAATGCGGTCTTCTCCCGGTCTGCCTCTGCTACAGGAACCTGCCAGTACCCGCTAGTGAGATCCAAGGTAGAGAAGAAGTTAGCAGATCTTAAAGCAGCCAATGACTCCTCTATCCTTGGTAAGGGGTACGCATCCTTGTGTGTGATACGGTTGATTTTCCGGTAATCTACACACATCCTCATGGTGTTGTCTTTCTTTTTGACTAAAACTAATGGGGCTGCCCAGGGGCTACAACTATCCCGGATTACCCCAGCCTCCTTCATGTCTCTAAGCATCCCCTTGGCGTGTTGGTAATGTGCAGGGGGGTACGGGTCGATACCTCTCTTTTATGGGAGGATGATCTCCCGTGGGGATGCGATGTTCTACCCCCTTGACTCGCCCGAAGTCTAACGGGTGTTTACTAAACACTCTCTCATACTCTTGAACCACCCGATAGACTCCTTGTTTCTGATGTGAGGGAGTGGAATCAGTACCCAAATGTAGTTGCTGACACCAGTCCTCCATGTCTTTCTTAGAGCCGTTACCTTCCTCCGGGTGAGATGGAGGCAAGGGTTCCACAGATTGTATAGAATTTTGATTAGTGGTATATAATTTGGCTAGCGTGGCATACCGGGGCAGGTACACTTCCCTCTCTCCGATATTTATTATGCGAATGGGCACCCTCCCATGGCGTACATTGACCACCCCCCGTGCTGTCAAAATGGTGGGCCTACTGTCTGAGTAAACTGGTTCTACCATTGCCTGGTAATCTCTTCCTCTCAGACCAATAGCTGCCCGGCACCAAATCATCATTTCACTTTTTGGGGGCATGGCAATAGGAAAAGGGTCACACATTCTTACGCTACCAATCTCACCACCGGAGAGTTCCACTTGTTGCCGTTGCATCAGTGCCCGGATCTCTTTCTGGAGCACCCGCTGCTCGCCGGAGCTGGCGTTCTTGGCAACCTGCTGTAAAAGGAAAATCACCTCTGCAAGACAATTTTCAATTACGTTAGTTCCTAGAGTTATTTTTGGGTGACTCTCATGTTTATCAATATCTACAATGATCAGTCCCTGTGCGGCCAGTTCGACTCTACCGATTTTGAGGGCCACCTCCTTAAATCCGATCTGTGGCACGGGCTGGCCATTGCTGGCGATGATACTCAAGTCGTCGTCAGGGTAGTGGGTAATATCCGAGTCATTCCAGTACTGCTTGAAGAGCACGTACGGGATGGTGGTGACCTGTGACCCGGTATCCAGTAGGGCACTCATGGGAATGCCATCCAGTACCACAGGCAAGACTGGACGTCCTCCCACATATCTGTCGCGCCAGTTCGATGGGCCTGGTGATCTTTTTCCTGGGGGTTGGCCCTCTACCCCAGGTTGTGCCCGTTTAAAGAACAGTACCTTGCCATATGTCCGGGTTGATTGCAGCGGCGGCAGATGGGTCGTCCGTCCTCGCTGTATCGGTCACTGGGTCCTCCTCTGGCCGGTGGGGTCCTCCTTGGTCGACGCCACGGGATGTCCTCCGGTCCGGATGCCAGCTGGATCTTCCCTGGGGTGGAAACCTGTAAAGACTGCACAGTTCGGGTTAGCGCAGCAACGCTCTTAGCTAGCTCTTGGACCTGATGGTGTAGGTCTGGAGCCGGGTCATTGTCCAAAGCCTGCGCATCAGCTCCCACAGGCCCTGCTGACAAGGGCGCCGCCTCCTGGTAGTAAGTGGTAGTGGGGCGTCTGTGGGTCACAACGCCACCTGGTGCCGGTTCTCGGAGCACCCGGATGGCTCTGTCCTTGAACTGTGCAAAGTCCAGATGGGGATCCTGTAAGGCCATTGCCCGCAACTGGGTTCGGTGGGCATTGCAATATAAACCCTCTATAAATTGTTCAGTCAACAGCCTGTCCTCGTTTCCCACCCCATCAGGGTCGGTCTGCTTTATGGCCCTCAGGGCCTCTTGTAGGTTTAGTGCATAGTCCCTTATACTCTCATGCGCTCGCTGCTTGCACCCGTAGAATCTAAGCTTAATCTCGGCTGAGGTGCGGGTATCAAAGGTGTCCTTCAGCCGGGTTAGTATCCCTGCGACAGTCTTCCTCCCAGGTGGCCAGGATTTTACTTCCCTTTTGGCTGCCCCGGTTAGTTGGGCCACCAGGATGCTCACTTTTTGCTCTTCTGTGAGGGGGTACACCTGGAAGAGGCTATCCAGCTTTTCTCTAAAGTCATGCAGGGTATGTGACTCCCCTGAGTACTGGGGTAGCCAAGCTGCTCCCGGGATATAGGGCATGGTGAAGGGCATAACTGCAGCAGCGGTAGCGCTGGCGGGGGTTGGGGCAGTGAAGCTCTCCTCCGTATCCGACATCTTCCTCCCCCCTAGTGGACCGTGGCCTACCTTGCGATGATCCTCTTCCGTAGGCCGCGGCTCCGCAGTGGATCGTCAGGGTTGAGGACCTTCCGTCGCGCTCCTGTGACGTCGGCGTCTGCTGGGCTCCTTCCAGGACCTTACGCAACGTCCGGACGTGAGGCGGGGCTTCAGTTCTCGCGCGCTTTCGGAGTCCACGCCCCTCTTCTTCCCGCGCGGCGTCCCCAAGATGGCGTCCAACGGCGGGAAAACTCCACGGATGGCGGGAAGAAGGCCGAAGATGGCGCCGGATGGCGGGAAACTTCACCGATGGCGGGAAGAAGGTAGAAGATGGCGCCGGATGGCGGGAAACCTCCACGGATAGCGGGAATCTTCACCACTGGTAAGTTTGAACAGTCTTTGCTTTTCAGGCACGCAGTACCCGGTGGTTGCGGGCACGAAATCCTGCCGACTACGCCAAAGTTGACGCGCCCCTGGGCCTGTCTCGCGCTGCGTTGCGCATGCGGGAGCCTACCCGGAGCCGGATCAGTGGAGGGTTGTAGTCTCGTGGCGGTGACCCGGTCCGTGCCCAGGGAGTCAAACTAGACGGCAGTCTATTAGTAGTAAATAGTTGATGACTACGCCACCCGTTGAGTGCAGCCAGGGAGCTGCTGCTGCAGGGCAGACCGCTGAGGCCGGTGGTAGGATTGTGCAGCGTGATAGTATAACCCCCAACGGGAGGGGTATGGCCTCAGGGCAGCCGACGTGGATGATGGGGGTAGCAGGAACCACTCAGAGACGGTACGGTGTAGTTCAGGGTCTTTACTGGTAACAACGATAGACCCTCCCGGAGTACTTGCTAGCAAACGGGGCCTGGTCAGTCTTTGAGCAGATGGGATCTCCCCTGGCCAGGCGTAGTTGTAGGCCTCACAAACTGACTGTACTCTTCTGGCTACCTTGCTAGAAGCTGATGTTAGTAGCCCACGTCCCTGAGTGTACCGTGTGGTGCTCACCCGTATGGCCGGTGACTCGGGGCCTTCTAATGGCTTCCGCTCCACGATGGCGGTGCTGGTCCCACGCGTGTGACCGTGCCTTCGGGCTTCTGGGCCAGAGGACCTGAAATCCCCTGCCTGATGGATTCTGCTGCTGGGTAGAAGTTAGTCCCCACAGCCTCGGACTCCGGGTCCGGTAAAGAATCTTCTTAGTCAGGGCGAGCGCTGCAGCTGCCAGCCCCTGACTCCTTGGAACTCTCCTGTTTCCTATGCTGCTTCTTGTCTCCACTCTCCTTGTCTGACTCACCCTGCCTCAGCCCCGGGTTTATACAGGGGAAGTTCTTCCCCTCCCAAGACTGGGCAGGAGGTGTGGCATGCACAGGATCCCTGACCAAAGGACCTCCCACCTGCTCTCAGACATAACATTACATTACTGTGGAAAACCAGACCCCTGGGGTGCCACACAAGCTTTTACTCTCCCCAGGATGACACAGGGGTAGAAAAGTCGTTTCGGATCCATGATTTGTTCATCTTTATGAACGTGAGTCTGTCTACATTATCAGTGGAGAGCCGCGTGCGCTTATCTGTCAGCACACCACCAGCAGCGCTGAACACACGTTCAGACAGAACGCTGGCTGCGGGGCATGACAAGATCTCCAAGGCGTAAGTGGCTAGCTCCGGCCATTTATCCAGATTGGAAGCCCAAAAAGAGCAAGGGTCCAGTGACACAGTCATGGCTTCAATGTTTACTTGGAGATACTCCTGTACCATCGTCTCTAGGCGTTGACTATGTGTCAGACTCCTTGTCTCCTGTGGCCTTGCAAAGGATGGGCTAAAAAAGTGGTGAAATGATTCCGCAAAATTGATGTTACCAGCAGATACTGTGGTTCTGTTACGGTTTGAGTGCTGAACACTTGACGGTCCCACGGTTGGCAAGTTGGAACTGTGAGATTCACTACGTGCACCACTGGTATTTTGTGGAACAGCACATGTAAGATTCTGCAACAGTCTCTGCTGATACTCCTACATGCGTGCATCCCTTTCTATGGCAGGAATAATTTCTGCAAATTTACTTTTGTACCGGGGATCTAACAGTGTGGCAACCCAGTAGTCAGGATTATTTCTAATTCTCACAATTCGAGGGTCATGTTGCAGGTAGTGCAGCAAGAAGGCACTCATGTGTGTTGCGCATCCAGGAGCACCAAGTCCCTGTTGTGTTGGTGGCGAGGTAACAATCATGCTTCCTTCCTCTGTCCTCTCCCCCCAACCTCGCACAACAGAAATGTGATCAAGGTCTCCCTCATCTGATGAGTCTTCCATCAGTTCGTCCTCCACTTCTTCCTGGGCTCCTGCACCTTCCTCACTAGTTTGGCTGCTACCATGTGCCCTGGTAAAACCATCTCCCCCACCCTCACATGCCTGCCGCCTTGGTGCTGCCGACCGTCTGGACCTTGCAGATGTTAGCCCTTCCGCATGCAACTCCTCCTCCTCTACTTCCTCCACCTCCTCTTGTGCCACCACCTGACTCCGAATTCTGTTTAACATGTGCTCCAGCATGTAAATCACCAGAATAATCATGCTGATAATGGCATCGTCAGCACTAAACATCTTCGTCGCCATTTCAAAACTGTGCAGAAGGGTGCATAGGTCCCTGATCTGAGACCACTCCTCCAGCGTGATTTGCCCCACCTCTGGATCTCGTTGGCCCAGGCTATACGTCAGAACATATTGCACCAGGGCTTGTCGGTGCTGCCACAGTCGCTGCAACATGTGCAGAGTAGAGATGAGCGGTGTTCGACTAGAACTGTTCGCCAATCTCAAATTCGAGCTGTTTTGGGCGGTGTTCGAGTTGTTCGACGAACCCGAACGATTTGCAAAAAATTCGGCTGTTCGAGGTTATGTTCGATAACTGTTCGTGCACCAAAAGCGTGTCCTGCATGTCTGGCGCTATTTAGAGCACCAATCATGCAGGGATTGTCTGCCACTCACTGTAATGCCACAGCCATGGTGGTTGTGGCATTACAGTGATTGCCCAAATCGATGGGAACAGTGCCAACAGTGAAACATGAAAAGCCGGCAATTCAGCAGCGGCATACACCGGTACCCGACAATTTAGAACCGAAAGAATAGAGCTTCACACATAGATTAGATAGATATAAACATGTCAGCCACATATATACGAAGTACAGTGAAAGTGCTGCTTACTGTACTTGTCATTTAGCGTAAAGGATTTATCAAAAAAAATAATAGTGTTTTCATGCACCGTCTCTTTAAAAAAGCCGGCCGGCAATTCAGCAGCGGTACCCGACAATTTAGAATAGAAGGAATAGAGAATCACACATAGATTAGATAGATAGAAACATGTCAGTCACATATATATGAAGTACAGTGACAGTGTTGCTTACTGTACTTGTCATTTAGTGTAAAGGATTTATTAAAAAAAATCATAGTGTTTTCATGCACCGTCTCTTTAAGAGAGCCTGCAGGCAATTCAGCATCTGTACCCGACAATTTATAACAGACAGAATAGAGCTTCACACATAGATTAGATAGATAGAAACATGTCAGTCACATATATATGAAGTACAGTGATAGTGTTGGTTACTGTACTTGTCATTTAGTATTAAAATAAAGGATTTATTATTAAAAAAATTGGCGTGGGGTTCCCCTTAATTTTAGGCTCTAGCGGAGGTTAAGCAGACAGCTGGGGCAGATGTTTAAAGCCTGGGAAGGGGGTAATACCCACGGAGCTTCCCAGGCTACTAATATGAGCCCCCAGCTGAATACATAGCCTTTACTAGCTATTAAAATGGGGGACCCCCCCAAAAAAATGACGTGGGGTCCCCCCTAATTTAATAGCTAGCAAAGGCTAGGCAGACAGCTGGGGGCTGATATTAATAGCCCAGGAAGGGAGCCATGAATATTGGCCCCCTCCCAGGCTAGAAACACCAGCCGTCAGCCACCCCAGAAATGGCGCATTCATAGGATGCGCCAATTCTGGCACTTAGCCTCGCTCTTCCACGCTGCCCTGTAGCGGTGGCAGGGGGTAATAGGGTTGGGGTTGATGTCAGCTTATAATGCCAGCTGACATCAAGCCCAGGTTGGTAATGGAGAGGCATCTATAAGAAACCCCCATTAATAACCCCATAGTCAAAGTTAAAAAAAACACAAACACCCAGAATAAAGTCCTTTAATTGAAATAAAGACACAATTCTTTATTGTTCTAAATTAAACCATACTTACCATCACGCCCATTCCAGCTGAAGCCAACGATCTCCTGTAATAAAAATAAAATAATAAAGCAACCTCATCCTTACCTTTCCATGGTTCCCACGACAGCTTCAGCTCTGCTACATCGAGATGACAGGCTGGACCGCAGCAGAACGCCGCCATCCAGCCTGTCATCCCGCAGACACTGAGAAGAGCAGGCTTGCTTGCGCTCCACATTGTCTCTCTGTGACGGCATAAAGATGAGCCGAGGTCATGTCCAATGAACTCGGCTCACCTCATGCACGTCACTTACAGCGTGGGAGAATTCTCACGCTGAAGCGCTGAGTGCAGGAGAATTTTCCCACGCTGTCAGTGAGGTGCATGAGGTGAGCTGAGTTCATTGGATATGAGCTCACCTCATGCACGTCACTGACAGCGTGGGAGAATTCTCCTGCACTCAGCACTTCAGCGTGAGAATTTTCCCACGCTGTCAGTGACGTGCATGAGGTGAGCTGAGTTCATTGGACATGAACTCGGCTCATCTGGATGCCGTCACAGCGAGACACTGAGGAGCGCAAGCATGCCTGCTCTTCTCAGTGTCTGCGGGATGACAGGCTGGATGGCAGCGTTCTGCTGCGGTCCAGCCTGTCATCTCGATGTAGCAGAGCTGAAGCTGTCGTGGGAACCATGGAAAGGTAAGGATGAGGTTGGTTTATTATTTTTCTTTTATTGCAGGAGATCGTTGGCTTCAGATGGAATGGGCGTGATGGTAAGTATAGTTTAATTTAGAACAATAAAGAATTGTGTGTTTATTTCAATTAAAGGACTTTATTCTGGGTGTTGTGTTTTTTTTAAATACTTTACTAGAAATTCATGGCGGTCATGTCTAATACTGGCGAGACCCCATGAATTTTGGGCTTGGGGCCAGCTGATAATACCAAGCTGGCCCTAACCCCTTTATTACTCAGTGAGCCACCGCACCAGGGCCCTGGATGAGTTGGGTACAGCGCCAGAAGATGGCGCTTCTATGAACGTGCCATTTTCTGGGGTGGCTGCGGACTGCAATTTGCAGCGGGGGGGGGCCCAGAAAGCTTGGACCTCCCTGCGCTGCAGATTCCAGCCCCCAGCTGCCTAGTTGTACCTGGCTGGACACAAAAATAGGGCGAAGCCCCACGTATTTTTTTTTTAATTATTTCATGAAATTCATGAAATAATTAAGAAAAAAAGGCCTTCCCTATATTGTTGAGTCCGGCCAGGTACAAATAGTCAGCTGGTGGTTGGGGGCAGCCCGTTCCTGCCTGCTGTACCTGGCTGGACACAAATATAGTGCGAAGCCCCACTTCAATTTTTTTTAATTATTTCATGAAATTCATGAAATAATTAAGAAAAAAAGGCCTTCCCTATATTGTTGTGTCCGGCCAGGTACAAATAGTCAGCTGGTGGTTGGGGGCAGCCCGTTCCTGCCTGCTGTACCTGGCTGGACACAAATATAGTGCGAAGCCCCACTTCAATTTTTTTAAATTATTTCAGGAAATTCATGAAATAATTAAAAAAAAATTGACGTGGGGCTTCGCACTATATTTGTGTCCAGTCAGGTGCAGCAGGCAGGAACGGGCTGCCCCCAACCACCAGCTGCCTATTTGTACCTGGCCGGACACAACAATATAGGGAAGCCCTTTTTTTCTTAATTATTTCATGAAATAATTTAAAGAAAATTGACGTGGGTCTTCGCCCTGTTTTTGTGTCCAGCCAGGTACAACTATGCAGCTGGGGGCTGGAATCCGCAGCGCAGGGAGGCCCAAGCTTTTTATGCCACCCCCGCTGCAAATTGCAGTCCGCAGGAACCCCGGAAAATGGCGCGTTCATAGAAGCGCCATCTTCTGGCGCTGTACCCAACTCATCCAGGGCCCTGATGCGGTGGCTCACTGGGTAATAAAGGGGTTAGGGCCAGCTTGGCATTATCAGCTGGCCCTAAGCTCAAAATTCATGGGGTCACGCCAATATTAGACATGACCACCATGAATTTCTAGTAAAGTATTTAAAAAAAACACAACACCCAGAAAAAAGTCCTTTAATTGAAATAAACACACAATTCTTTATTGTTCTAAATTAAACCATACTTACCGTCACGCCCATTCCAGCTGAAGCCAACGATCTCCTGTAATAAAAGAAAAATAATAAAGCAACATCATCCTTACCTTTCCATGGTTCCCATGACAGCTTCAGCTCTGCTACATCGAGATGACAGGCTGGACCGCAGCAGAACGCTGCCATCCAGCCTGTCATCCCGCAGACACTGAGAAGCGCAGGCTTGCTTGCGCTCCACAGTGTCTCTCTGTGAGGGCATCCAGATGAGCCGAGTTAATGTCCAATGAACTCGGCTCACCTCATGCACGTCACTGACAGCGTGGGAAAATTCTCCTGCACTCAGCGCTTCAGCGTGGGAGAATTCTCACACTGAAGCGCTGAGTGCAGGAGAATTCTCCCACGCTGTCAGTGACGTGCAGGAGGTGAGCTGAGTTCATTGGACATGAGCTCAACTTATGCACGTCACTGACAGCGTGGGAGAATTCTCCTGCACTCAGCGCTTCAGCGTGAGAATTTTCCCACGCTGTCAGTGACGTGCATGAGGTGCGCCGAGTTCATTGGACATGAACTCGTCTCATCTTTATGCCGTCACAGCCAGACACTGCAGAGCGCAAGCAAGCCTGCGCTTCTCAGTGTCTGCGGGATGACAGGCTGGATGGCGGCGTTCTGCTGCGGTCCAGCCTGTCATCTCGATGTAGCAGAGCTGAAGCTGTCGTGGGAACCATGGAAAGGTAAGGATGAGGTTGCTTTATTATTTTTCTTTTATTGCAGGAGATCGTTGGCTTCAGCTGGAATGGGCGTGGTGGTAAGTATGGTTTAATTTAGAACAATAAAGGATTGTGTCTTTATTTCAATTAAAGGACTTTATTCTGGGTGTTTGTGTTTTCTTTTAACTTTGACTATGGGGTTAGTAATGGGGGTGTCTTATAGACGCCTCTCCATTACTAACCTGGGCTTGATGTCAGCTGGCATTATAAGCTGACATCAACCCCAGCCCTATTACCCCCTGCAACCGCTACAGGGCAGCATGGAAGAGCGAGGCTAAGTGCCAGAATTGGCGCATCCTATGAATGCGCCATTTCTGGGGCGGCTGACGGCTGGTGTTTCTAGCCTGGGAGGGGGCCAATATTCATGGCACCCTTCCTGGGCTATTAATATCAGCCCCCAGCTGTCTGCCTATCCTTTGCTAGCTATTAAATTAGGGGGGACCCCATGTCATTTTTTTGGGGGGTCCCCCATTTTAATAGCTAGTAAAGGCAATGTATTCAGCTGGGGGCTCATATTAGTAGCCTGGGAAGCTCCGTGGGTATTACCCCCTTCCCAGGCTTCAAACATCTGCCCCAGCTGTCTGCTTAACCTCCGCTAGAGCCTAAAATTAAGGGGAACCCCACGCCAATTTTTTTTAATAATAAATCCTTTATTTTAATACTAAATGACAAGTACAGTAACCAACACTATCACTGTACTTCATATATATGTGACTGACATGTTTCTATCTATCTAATCTATGTGTGAAGCTCTATTCTGTCTGTTATAAATTGTCGGGTACAGATGCTGAATTGCCGGCCGGCTTTTTTAAAGAGACAGTGCATGAAAACACTATTATATTTTTTAATAAATCCTTTACACTAAATGACAAGTACAGTAAGCAACACTGTCACTGTACTTCATATATATGTGACTGACATGTTTCTATCTATCTAATCTATGTGTGAGGCTCTATTCCTTCTTGTCTAAATTGTCGGGTACCGGTGTATGCCGCTGCTGAATTGCCGGCCGGCTTTTTTAAAGAGACAGTGCATGAAAACACTATTATATTTTTTAATAAATCCTTTACACTAAATGACAAGTACAGTAAGCAACACTGTCACTGTACTTCATATATATATGTGACTGACATGTTTCTATCTATCTAATCTATGTGTGATGCTCTATTCCTTCATGTCTAAATTGTCGGGTACCGGTGTATGCCGCTGCTGAATTGCCGGCCGGCTTTTTTAAAGAAAGCGTCTTCTGAGCAGTTTGTCAGCTTTTGGACACCTTTGAAGGTGTTTTCTATGTGTTTCTATGTGTTTTTGTTTGCCTGCCATTGGTTTTAACGGTGTTCGACGGTGTTCTAAGGTGTTCGACGAACAGTTCGACGAACAGTTCCTCGAACATCCCGGTGTTCGACGAACCGAACCGAACCCGAACACTACGGGGGTGGCTCAACACTAGTGCAGAGTTGAATTCCACCGGGTAGGCACATCGCATTTTAGCCGGTGAAGTGGCAGGCCCAACGACTTCTGTGGAGATGTAAGTCGCTGAGCTGCGGGATGCGAACGGCGGAAGTGAGCACACAGCGACCGTGCCCTCTGCAGAAGGCCATCTAGTCTGGGATAGTGGGCTAAAAATTGCTGGACAACCAGGTTCAACACGTGAGCCATACAAGGCACGTGTGTGACATTGCCCCGGCGAAGGGCCGCACCCAGGTTTGCAGCATTGTCGCACACGGCCTTCCCTGGTTTCAGGTCCAGTGGAGACAACCATTCATGAAATTGGTTCTCCAGAGCTGACCACAACTCCTCAGCTGTGTGACTCACATTTCCCAGACATTTCAATGTAAAAACCGCCTGATGACGTTGAGCCCTACTGCCAGCATAGTAAGGAGGTGTGCAGGATCCCTTCTGCGCAGTTAGAAAGCTTGTGGCATGACCAGACAGGCTTTGGGTGCAGGTGGAAGACCGAGAGGAGGTTGAGGAGGCAGAAGCAGTGGAGGAACTTTGAGATAAAGAGGATTGACGCACAACTCGTGGGGGCGGCAAGACTTGGACAGCAGCCCCTTGTCCTGCTGTCACCATAGTTACCCAGTGCCCAGTCAGCGACATGTAACGCCCCTGTCCATGCCTACTCGTCCAAGTGTCTGTGGTGAAATGCACCCTGTCACACACAGAGTTTCTCAAAGAAGCGGTGATGTTGTGTGCGACATGCTGGTGGAGCGCAGGCACACCTTTCTTTGAGAAGTAGTGCCGACTGGGCATCTGGTACTGGGGCACTGCGACGGACATAAGGTCTCGAAAATCCTCTGTGTCCACCAGGCGGAAAGGCAGCATTTCTGTAGCCAAGAGCTTGCAGGTGGTGAAATTCAACCTCTTAGCTTTCTCATGGCTAGGAGGAAATGGTCTTTTACTTGTCCACATCTGAGGGACCGAGGGCTGGCTATTGTGCTTAGACGGGGTTGATAAGGGTGTCCCCGGCAAACTGCCGGTCTGTGAGGAAGATGCAGGCGGACATGTTAGGTTGCCTTGATCCAAAGGTGGTGCTATCGATGTCGGACAGCGCTCAACACCAGCTGGTGTTACCACCTCCAAAGAAAATGATGACCTGCCAATCACGCTGGCTGTTGCGGGTAAAGAGGTGGCAGGTCTGCGCCCCAAAACAGGTGTGACTGCTGTCCCCCCAGTCACAGAGGATGAAGAGGCCGCGGATGCACAAGATATGGCAGACGGTGGTTGGCCCGGCCGGCTAGGCCGCATTGTAGCACACTGAGCTTCCCACTGCAACTTATCATTCATGTCCATGTGCCGGTTCATGCATGAAGTACTCAAACTATGTATTTTTTGGCCTCTACTTAGCTTTTGCTGACAAATGTTACAGATAACACGAGTTGGGTCATCTTTATCGATCTGAAAAAATGCCCAGGCTATGCAAGGCTTAGCACCCATGCGACCTGAAGAGCCACCACGACTTGTGGTGTGAGGCAGAGTTGTGTTTGAGGATGCAGTTGTTGACGTGCTTCCAGTACTACGTCTCTGTCCAGGAAGGCGCAACCTGACCTCGTCGTCACTAGCATCTTCCTCCACCTCCTCTGCTGACCTCATCTCTTGGCTGACTGTGGGTTGACAGTAAGTGGGATCTCCAACCTCATCATCATCACCCTGTGCGTTATCACACCCGTCGTCCTCAGAGCCAACCTGTTCCTGCCCTGACAAAAAACTAAAGTTGTCGCTCCAATCAGGTATTTGAGTCTTATCATCGTCTTCCTCATTGTCTCCACCAACAGGAGTTACAGTTTGGGAATGAGGGTCTACATTATGGTCAGAACCTTCTGCGTCTGGTCCTGGAACCGACTCATAAAGATTCTGGGCATCAGTGCAGATCATTTCCTCGTCTGGATTCACAGAAGCGCTGGAGTCGACCTCTGATTCCCAGGCTATAGTATGAGTAAACAGCTCTGCAGACTCAACCATCTGTTCTACCTCATACTCAGACGGGCAGCTGGAGATTTGGGAGCTGTGAGGAAGCAAGTGCGATTGGGGTGACACCTTTGAGGACTGGAGTATTTGTGATGTTGAAGTTGATGTGGAGGAGAGCCCACTTAAAGGAGCACTTGATATCCGTTGAAGCACCTGCTGTTTTTGTGCCTCATCTGGAATTTGTAGCGATTGGCGTGGCCGTAAGAAAGGGATCTTATCACATTGTCCGCTAAAAGAAGTAGACATTTTAGTTTGGCTGGAAGATGGTCTTTCTTCTGCAGATGTTACTGTTGCTTTAACACCTACCCCACGGACACAACCTTTTTTCCCCTTCCCAACACGCCTATTCCCCTTTCCACCAGCAGCAGGCCTTTTTCCACTCATTTTGGTGGATAACTAATTAACAACTCTGGAGTTGTTTGCACAAAAAAACAATGGATGGGAACCGAGCAGAGCTGAGTGGCCAAACTGTGGTATTAGGCCAAAACTATTGGCTGGGTTAGATGCAGAAAAAAATTATATTCAATTTGCAACCTGATGGAGGTCAGTATAGATGGACTAATAGAGAAAGTCCCACACACTGCTAGAAGGCCAAATATTTTTTCAGAGCTAGATGCAGATAAAAATTATTTTTAATTTGCAACCTGATGGAGGTCAGTATAGATGGACTAATAGAGAAAGTCCCACACACTGCTAGAAGGCCAAATATTTTTTCAGAGGTAGATGCAGAAAAAAATATATTCAGTTTGCAACCTGATGGAGGTCAGTATAGATGGACTAATACAACAAGTCCCACACACAGCTAGAAGCCCAATATTTTTTCAGAGGTAGATGCAGAAAAAAATATATTCAGTTTGCAACCTGATGGAGGTCTGTATAGATGGATTAATAGAACAAGTCTCACACACAGCTAGAAGCCCAATATTTTTGCAGAGGTGGATGCAGAAAAAAATATATTCAGTTTGCAACCTGATGGAGGTCTGTATAGATGGATTAATAGAACAAGTCCCACACACAGCTAGAAGCCCAATATTTTTTCAGAGGTAGATGCAGAAAAAAATATATTCACTTTGCAACCTGATGGAGGTCTGTATAGATGGATTAATAGAACAAGTCCCACACACAGCTAGAAGCCCAATATTTTTTCAGAGGTAGATGCAGAAAAAAATATATTCAGTTTGCAACCTGATGGAGGTCTGTATAGATGGATTAATAGAACAAGTCCCACACACAGCTAGAAGCCCAATATTTTTTCAGAGGTAGATGCAGAAAAAAATATATTCAGTTTGCAACCTGATGGAGGTCAGTATAGATGGACTAATACAACAAGTCCCACACACAGCTAGAAGCCCAATATTTTTTCAGAGGTAGATGTAGAAAAAAATATATTCAGTTTGCAACCTGATGGAGGTCTGTATAGATGGATTAATAGAACAAGTCCCACACACAGCTAGAAGCCCAATATTTTTTCAGAGGTAGATGCAGAAAAACATATATTCAGTTTGCAACCTGATGGAGGTCTGTATAGATGGATTAATAGAACAAGTCCCACACACAGCTAGAAGCCCAATATTTTTTCAGAGGTAGATGCAGAAAAAAATATATTCAGTTTGCAACCTGATGGAGGTCTGTATAGATGGATTAATAGAACAAGTCCCACACACAGCTAGAAGCCCAATATTTTTTCAGAGGTAGATGCAGAAAAAAATATATTCAGTTTGCAACCTGATGGAGGTCTGTATAGATGGATTAATAGAACAAGTCCCACACACAGCTAGAAGCCCAATATTTTTTCAGAGGTAGATGCAGAAAAAAATATATTCAGTTTGCAACCTGATGGAGGTCAGTATAGATGGATTAATAGAACAAGTCCCACACACAGCTAGAAGCCCAATATTTTTTCAGAGGTAGATGCAAAAAAATATATATTCAGTTTGCAACCTGATGGAGGTCAGTATAGATGGACTAATACAACAAGTCCCACACACAGCTAGAAGCCCAATATTTTTTCAGAGGTAGATGCAGAAAAAAATATATTCAGTTTGCAACCTGATGGAGGTCAGTATAGATGGACTAATACAACAAGTCCCACACACAGCTAGAAGCCCGATATTTTTTCAGAGGTAGATGCAGAAAAAAATATATTCAGTTTGCAACCTGATGGAGGTCAGTATAGATGGACTAATACAACAAGTCCCACACACAGCTAGAAGCCCAATATTTTTTCAGAGGTAGATGCAGAAAAAAATATATTCAGTTTGCAACCTGATGGAGGTCTGTATAGATGGATTAATAGAACAAGTCCCACACACAGCTAGAAGCCCAATATTTTTTCAGAGGTAGATGAAGAAAAAAATATATGCAGTTTGCAACCTGATGGAGGTCAGTATAGATGGACTAATACAACAAGTCCCACACACAGCTAGAAGCCCAATATTTTTTCAGAGCTAGATGCAGAAAAAAATTATATTCAATTTGCAACCTGATGGAGGTCAGTATAGATGGACTAATAGAATGATGCTATGCCCAAAAGATTTTACTTCACTAGGTGCAGTAAAAAAATTGGTATTCTATACACAGGTGGTATATCTTGCAACACAGATAGGCTACTCTACTGACTAACACACTCTGCAATAGGCCAAAAAGGATTAGCTTTGCTAGATTCAGCCAAATGCTGTGAAAAAAACTTGCACAGCACTGGCACAGACCTGCCTGGCAAAAACTGATAGGAACTGATGTAACCTAGTCCTGAAAAGGACTCCAATTACAATTAGTCTTTACTCCCACAATCTATCTATTTAAGAGCACAGACCTGCCTGATAAAAGTCGTAGGAAATGCTGTAACCTAGTCCTTAAAAGGACTGCAATCACAACTATTCCCTACTCCCAAGCTATCTGTAGATTTGTGCGAAAATTGGCTTGAAATTAACAAGGTATAGCGCACACAGCAACAGCGGTGCCGTCTAACACGCAGCTGCAGCAGTGAGAAAATGGTGGCGACGGGGAAAATGGCTTGGTCTTATAGGGCAAGGACATGTGACATACACTGCCAATGACACATGCCCTTGCTTGTGTGAAAAAAAGCACTTCGCTCCGTGTGTGCGCTGCTGATAGGCTGACAGATTGCACCTCCCCACTGTAAATGCGGGAAAGAGAAAAAAAAAATGGAGATCTTCATTGTTCCTGCAGAGATCCATCCCCTGCCCCTCCCCCCACCCCGCTGTACACTCAAACTGCGTATGAACATTAATTTTCATCATTACTGAGAAAAAATCCAGTTATGATTTTGGTGCACGAACAGTTATCGAACATAACCTCGAACAGCCGAATTTTTCTCAAATTGTTCGTGTTCGCCGAACGGCTCGAACACCGCCCAAAACAGCTCGAATTTGAGATTGGCGAACAGTTCGAGTAGAACAACGCTCATCTCTACTCCAGAGGTTCTCAATGGGGTTGAGGTCAGGGGAGCATGGGTGCCACACCATAAGTTTGTCCCCTTTTATGCCCATAGCAGCCAGAGATGCAGATGTGTTATGTGCAGCATGAGACGGGGCATTATCATGCATGAAAATGATCTGGCTGCGGAATACACGGTTCTTCTTCTTGAACCATGGAAGGAAGTGCTGTTTGAGAAACTCAACATACAGTGCCTACAAGTAGTATTCAACCCCCTGCAGATTTAGCTGGTTGACACATGCGGAATTAACTTGGCATTGTGACATTTGTACTGTAGATCAGCCTGGAAGTGGGAAATGCACTGCAGCAAATTTTTTTTTTTTTTTTTTTTTTAAACGTTAAAAGTTAATTCAGAGTGTCATTTATTATTCAACCCCTCAAATCTCAAGAATTCTGTTTGGTCCCCCTAAAGTATTAAGAAGTAGTTCAGGCACCAAGAATAATGAGCTTCACATGTGTGGATTAAAGATCTCTTTTGCCAGCCTTTTCTGACTATTTAAGACCCTCCCCAAACTTGTGAACAGCACTCAGACATGGTCAACATGGGAAAGACAAAGGAGCATTCCAAGGCCATCAGAGACAAGGTCGTGGAGGGTCACAAGGCTGGCAAGGGGTACAAAACCCTTTCCAAGGAGTTGGGCCTACCTGTCTCCACTGTTGGGAGCATCATCCGTAAGTGGAAGGCTTATGGAACTACTGTTAGCCTTCCACGGCCTGGACAGCCTTTGAAAGTGTCCTCCCGTGCCGAGGCCAGGCTTGTCCGAAGAGTCAAGGCTAACCCAAGGACAACAAGGAAGGAGCTCCGGGAAGATCTCATGGCAGTGGGGACATTGGTTTCAGTCAATACCATAAGTAACGTACTCCACCGCAATGGTCTCCGTTCCAGATGAGCCTGTATGGTACCTTTACTTTCAAAGCGTCATGTCAAGGCTCGTCTACAGTTTGCTCATGATCACATGGAGGACTCTGAGACAGACTGGTTCAAGGTTCTATGGTCTGATGAGACCAAGATCGAGATCTTTGGTGCCAACCACACACGTGACGTTTGGAGACTGGATGGCACTGCATACGACCCCAAGAATACCATCCCTACAGTCAAGCATGGTGGTGGCAGCATCATGCTGTGGGGCTGTTTCTCAGCCAAGGGGCCTGGCCATCTGGTCCGCATCCATGGGAAGATGGATAGCACGGCCTACCTGGAGATTTTGGCCAAGAACCTCCGCTCCTCCATCAAGGATCTTAAGATGGGTCGTAATTTCATCTTCCAACAAGACAACGACCCAAAGCACACAGCCAAGAAAACCAAGGCCTGGTTCAAGAGGGAAAAAGTCAAGGTGTTGGAGTGGCCTAGTCAGTCTCCTGACTTAACCCAATTGAAAACTTGTGGAAGGAGCTCAAGAATAAAGTCCACATGAGACACCCAAAGAACCTAGATAACTTGGAGAAGATCAGCATGGAGGAGTGGGCCAAGATAACTCCACAGACCTGTGCCGGCCTGATCAAGTCTTATAAAAGACGATTATTAGCTGTAATTGCAAACAAGGGTTATTCCACAAAATATTAAACATAGGGGTTGTATAATAATTGACCCACACTTTTATGTTTAAAATTTAATAAAATTCAACTGAGCAACATAACTTTTTGGTTTGTAAGATTTATGCTTCTGTTCATAAAACCTACTCTCGTTTGCAGTTTGAAGGCTCTAACTTATTTGCATCTTATCAAACCAGCTAAATCTGCAGGGGGTTGAATACTATTTGTAGGCACTGTACATTATGGAGTTCATCTTTACCCCTTCAGGGATCCTAAAAGGGCCGACAATCTCTCTCCCTATGATTCCAGCCCAAAACTTTACTCCACCTCCTCCTTGTTAGCGCCGTAGCCGTGTTTGCATGGGGTGTCCATCAACCTGCCATCCTCCACTCCATCCATCTGGACCATCGAGATCATTTCATGCATGATAATGCCCCGTCTCATGCTGCACATAACACATCTGCATCTCTGGCTGCTATGGGCATAAAAGGGGACAAACTTATGGTGTGGCACCCATGCTCCCCTGACCTCAACCCCATTGAGATCCTCTGGAGCATCATCAAAAGGAGTGTCTATGATGGCGGGAGGCAGTTCACATCTAAGCAACAACTCTGGGAGGGTATTCTGTCCTCATGCAAAACAATTGAAGCAGAAACCATCCAAAACCTGACAAATTCAATGGACGAGAGAGTTCAGAAGCTCCTTTCGAACAAGCGGTCCTATGTGCAAATGTAACATCACCTAGAATAAAGTTTTGAGTTGAAAACTGTTTGATTTCAGTTTGTAATAACCTGCTAATGCTTATAATTTCAAAAATGACCATTTTTTTGTTCTTTATTAAAATTAAAAGGTTGAAAACTCTGCTGTGCATAATAATTTGGAACATGCATTTTGAGTGCAGTTTGAGTTTTTTATTTTTTAAAAAATATACTGTTATCATAGGCAGTTTGTACAAAAACCTTTCAATTGTACTCTAATAGTTATTTGACTGGAAAATTACAATGACTGCAATTCATATAGGTAATTTGGGAAAATCTGAGAAAATATTTGCATAATAATTTGGAACACAGTGTATGTTGATAAGGAATGTTCTCACCCATTTTCTGCGTTAGGGTAATGGTTTATCGGGGTCCTCAATCAATGGCACTCCAGCCCTCCAGAGAACAGCTCAAGAGCAGCTTGAAACAAAATCTGTGTGTCCCTAATGAGACCAGTTGTCTCTAGGGTCCCCATTAACTCCAACAATGACAAAGGCAGTCCAAAGCTGACCCTATAAATATGAGACCCTATACTCTTCCTATGTGCTTCCAAATGCATTTCTTCCACTGGTATTCATCAGGGGAATTGTTGTACAAATATCATAGGGTATGGTATGCTCAAATGCCGTGACTTTGGCTATCTCCCTTAAATGTAAGATGGCTGGGGTGGCTTTTTTAATGAAACTAATAAAGGTAACCCCCACCAAAAAAAAATAAAGTTTATGCATAATATACTATATATCCCAACATGGTGGAAGGGACTCCTCCTGCTGCGGAAGTTAGCGGTTGTTACGGGTCTGGGTGGTGGAACCTCTGTGCTTTGCCACAAGGAGGGACCAGAGGGGCATAACTAAGTGCCTACTCGGACCGACCAAGGTAACACGGCGGCTTAGTCGACTCCGTGAACCAGGGAGGGTCCGGGCAGGTGAACCAGGTGCCACTCTGGGACCGACCTTGTGTGAGAGCAGGTGACTCCCACGGGTCAGATGGCAGGAGCTGACCGTTACAGCAGATGAGCACGGCAGGTAGGCTGGCAGGTGATCCGGTTAGACCAGCAGGCGGGTACAGCGGATAGCCAGACGGGTACTCCGGGTAAACGAGCAGGTGGGTATGGCAGGTAACTTGGCGGGTGCTCCGGGTAGGCAGGCTGGCGGGCACGGCAGGTAACTGGCAGGCGCTTTGGGTTGGCAGGCTGGCGAGCACGGCAGGTAACTGGCAGGTGCTCCGGGTAGGCAGGCTGGAGGGCACGGCAGGTAACTGGCAGGTGCTCCCGGTAGGCAGGCTGGCGGGCATGACTGTTAGACAGACTGGCGGGCAGGACTGTTAGACAGACTGATGGGCAGGACTGTTAGACAGACTGACGGGCAGGACTGTTAGACAGACTGATGGGCAGGACAGTTAGACAGACTGAAGGACAGGACTGTTAGACAGACTGGCGGGCAAGGGACCTAAGGGCTGAGGAGAGTGTTAGCACGCAAACAACAACCTAGCACAGGCACCTCCATGTTGGAGGAAGTGCTTAATATAGGGACAGTCCTCCGGCCATTCTCCAGGGACTCTTTAGGACGGCGAACGCGGCCCCTTTAAGAGGGAGGGAGTGTGCACGCCCTAAGCTCAGTGCCCGGGAAGCTGCGCACAGTGCGCGCCTCAGCAGCAGGAGAACCGGAAGACGCCGGACCAGGGCCGCGGTGGTGAGGGGAACGGCGTCTCTGCCCGGCAGGAGGCAGAGACGCCGATGCTACAGCGGTGCTGGACAACTCATTTAACTAGTAAGTAGACTGTACCTTTAAAGGAAATCTGCCATTCGGATCAACCCTCCTAAGCCGTCTGCATGTGGATGCAGATGACAGGAAGTTTAATAAAATGATACATTGAAATCTGAAAGTTGAATAAAATGTTACCTTGATATCTGCAATCCGATGTCTTATACCAGGGAAAGCCACATTTTTCTTATATGTAAATGAGCTTAACAATCTATGGACAGGACATAGATCTCCCCAAGAATCTGCCTCCAGAGCTTGTTTTAAATGAAACAGAGCATTACCATTGTGAGACATGTAGATCAGAGTAGAAGAAAAATGGGATAGAAAGAGGGGAGCTCTACCTGAGTTCAGTAAATAAAGTAAAAAAATGAACGTGAGAAATATATCTTGTAAGCATTCACCTGAGCTGGTTGTGCATTTCCAGGCACAACACTAGTTATAATTCCGTAACAATAGGGGTTTCCACCAGTGGTCTGCAGCTCATCCGGGGGCCGTAGTTGCGTATCTGTCCTAGCCTGACAGTAGCCTCCACAGGAATAAGAGTGAAGAGATGACCCGGAGGCACTCCCATGAGAAAAAGGGATTCCCCATTGAGGAACACAATGAGGTTCAACTTGTCTGTGCTCGTGTCAGGAGATCAGCCACAGAATATTAAGAAACAGAATTTTTTATTATAAAAATACAATCAAGGAAGATTGCTATAAAATTGACGCACAACGCGTTTCTCTGGGTCATCTCTTCACTCACATGTAGATCAGGAGAGCAAACTATTAGTCATACATGTCTCACACTGATAATACCCCCTAAAGCTCTCGAGGCAGATTCTCAGGGAGATCTTTGTTCCACCCATAGATCTTAACAGCTCATTTACATACTAGAAAAATGATGATTACTCTGGAATAAGATATTGGATTGCAGATATTGACTCGCCCAGGGGAATGGGGACGACTCGGTACCCGGGCCTTTTGCCTGACCTTGGGGATGTCGCGGTGGTCGGCTCCCGTGCCCGTACCCTGGGGTCAGCTTTTAAAAGGGTGGTTTGGTTTACTAATTTTATGGAGGTTCGTGACGCCACCTGTGGTTTCTGGTGAGAATCACCAGCGCTGCGGCAGTCCACTGAGGCCGGTGATAATGCAGCTCGATGGTATAGCTCCCCACAGGTGGAGCTAGGCCTCAGGGCAGTATATGGAGAGGGGGGGATGCAGGACAGACGAGACCCAGGCGGGACAGAGCAAGAACAGGGACGGACACGATAGTCACTTCAGTACCTTTTACTGGTGGTAATTCAGGCACATCCCGGAGCACTGTAGGGTGAAGGGTGCATATCTTGATCCTCCCCAATGAGCGGGTGTAGGGCCTCCTGTTTCTTGCCTCTGCGTAGTAAGTTTATGACCTGCCTGAAGCTAAGCCTAACTTTGTCTCTGTCCTGCACTGGCTGACGTTGTGGTAGGGCCTTCTCTTGGAGTGCATGCTCCCAGCTTATGTGTCTCCTGGCTCTGTTACGTATCAGCTCTCTGGTGATCCTGGTACCTGTAGTTCTCCAGGGATTCCGGTTATGCCTTACTGGGTCGTAGAGATCCCGGTAAGCTCGGACCCGGTGTCTGGTATATGTTTCGGGGTGAGCTGGGTAAGCTCCTCTGCCCCCACTGCTACTCACTCCTCTAGCCTTCGGCCTACTCGGGCCCTCACTAGGCTACTCATACTAACGGCAGCTTGCCACTCTTCACCACTCTTACAGGCGTCGGCACACCTTAAGCTCACTTACTTGAGCTTCAACTGAGTCTGGACTGGGCTCCTCTGCAGGCTGACCTCTCTCAGGCTCATCTTCTGTGGGAACTCTCTCAACAGGCTTGGCTCACTGTCAACTCCAGACTAACTGCTAGACTCTGACTCTAGACTAGACTGAACTGCCTAGCTCCACCTTCCCTATTTATATCCCTAACAGGCTCCCTCTGGTGGTCTGAGGTGGAAGGTGGAGGTGTGTGAATGCTTATGGGGGCCTCTTGTGGAGGATTCCATTAATGTACACTTCTAGGATCTGTGGTACCAAGCGCAGCTGGGCGCCACAATATCAAGATAACATTTTATTCAACTTTCTATGACCTGCATGCCGGTGTCGACGGCTTAGGAGGATTTATCCTACTGACAAATTCCTTTTAATAGCTGCTCTTTCACAAGAAAATTTCTACATGAATGTTCAGGCTTTAAAAATAATTTATCAACCCCAATGAAATACTTTTTGATACCTAAAACTTTAATGTGTTTTGTTTGATGTTTTGATGTTCAATTTAAGCTAATTTTACCGAGCTTTTTTCTTTAATAAGTGGCATATCTCTTTCATAGATCCGGATCACAGCAGCCTTATGTAAATAATCATGAAGGAATAGAAAGTTCACGCAGAGTATGTTTACAGTCAGATCATTAGAGCAGATTTTAGCAACCTGTGGCTTTCTATATAGCTGGTTGGCAAGGCACACTGGGACTTATAGTCTGAACATCTGACAAGTCACAGGATGCCATCTTCTGCATTACAGAAAGATGAAATCACAGACCAAGTGATTTAAGTTACAAAATAACATAATAAATTCAACATAGCAAGAAGTTATCTGCACACCAATCATAATGGGTGCGCATATATTTCAGTTTACTTTATAGGAACATGTTCTATAAAGTCAAAGTAGTCAAACTACTAGAGATAAGCCAATCTATTCAAAGCCAATTAAATTCAGTTGAATTTTAAGATCTTGCTAAACCCAGAGAACTTGAACAATTTGTGATTTGCCAAAATGACAGCTACCATATTACACATTGCAGAAGATTGCATCAGCCAGAGATGAATGGCTCCCTCATAATGCTTATTACATCACATGGTGTAGCACAGCCATTTATCTTGGCAGAAGTAGAGAATGTAGCAGCCATTTTATGGTGAAACTGGATAATAAACAGACGTCAAAGCTCATAGCTTAGCAATAGAGATAGGGAAAGAAAGTCATAAAACACTGAAATCTCTAACTGTACTACCATATATTTTGTTTCCTCACTACCTATGCAAAACACAATTTACTGTGCTCTACCAGTACTACAGTGCATTGTGAAAGTATTTGGCCCCTTTGTTGAACTTTTCTACCCTTTACCAGATTTCTGGCTTCAAACATAAAGATATAAAATTCTAATTTTTGGGGGAAGAATCAACAACAAGTGGGACACAATCGTGAAGTGGAATGAAATTTATTGTATATTTTAAACTTTTTTTAACAAATTAAAAACTGAAAAGTGGGGCGTGCAATATTATTCGGCCCCCCTTGAGTTTATACTTTGTAGCGCCACCTTTTGCTGCGATAACCGATGCAAGTCTCTTGGGGTATGTCTCTATCAGTTTTGCACATCGAGAAGCTGAAATTATTGCCCATTCTTTCTTGCAAAACAGCTCGAGCTCATTGAGGTTGGATGGAGGGCGTTTGTGAACAGCAGTTTTCAGCTCTTTCCACAGATTCTCAATTGGATTCAGGTCTGGACTTTGACTTGGCCATTCTAACACCTGGATACGTTTATTTTTGAACCATTCCATTGTAGATTTTGCTTTATGTTTGGGATCATTGTCTTGTTGGAAGATAAATCTCCGTCCCAGTCTCAGGTCTTTTGCAGACTCCAACAGGTTTTCTTCCAGAATGGTCCTGTATTTGGCTCCGTTCATCTTCCCATCAATTTTAACCATCTTCCCTGTCCCTGCTGAAGAAAAGCAGGCCCAAACCATGATGCTGCCACCACCATGTTTGACAGTGGGGATGGTGTTTTGAGGGTGATGAGCTGTGTTGCTTTTACGCCAAACATTTCATTTTGCAAAGTTCGATTTTTGGTTTCATCTGACCAGAGCACCTTATTCCACATGTTTGGTGTGTCTCCCAGGTGGCTTGTGGCAAACTTCAAACGAGACTTTTTATGGATATCTTTGAGAAATGGCTTTCTTCTTGCCACTCTTCCATAAAGGCCAGATTTGTGCAGTGTACGACTGATTGTTGTCCTATGGACAGACTCTCCCACCTCAGCTGTAGATCTCTGCAGTTCATTCAGAGTGATCATGGGCCTTTTAGCTGCATCTCTGTTCAGTCTTCTCCTTGTTCGAGATGAAAGTTTAGAGGGACGGACGGGTCTTGGTAGATTTGCAGTGGTCTGTTACTTCTTCCATTTAAATATGATTGCTTGCACAGTGCTCCTTGAGATGTTTAAAACTTGGGAAATCTTTTTCTATCCAAATCCAGCTTTAAACTTCGCCACAACAGTATCTCGGACCTGCCTGGTTTGTTCCTTGGTCTTCATGATGCTCTCTGCACTTGAAACAGAACCCTGAGACTATCACAGAGCAGGTGCATTTATACGGAGACTTGATTACACACAGGTGAATTCTATTTATCATTACCAGTCATTTAGGACAACATTGGATCACTCAGAGATCCTCACTGAACTTCTGGAGTGAGTTTGCTGCACTGAAAGTAAAGGGGCCGAATAATATTGCACGCCCCACTTTTCAGTTTTTAATTTGTTAAAGTTTAAAATATCCAATAAATTTCGTTCCACTTCACGATTGTGTCCCACTTGTTGTTGATTCTTCCCCCAAAAATTAGAATTTTATATCTTTATGTTTGAAGCCAGAAATCTGGCAAAAGGTAGAAAAGTTCAAGGGGGCCAAATACTTTCACAATGCACTGTAAATGTGCTGTGCTGATCTCTACCTATATCACACATACTTTACTACTCTCTGCCTGCACTACACAGACTCTACTCTGCTCAATCTTCACTACATGTACTGTACAGCTCTCTACTTGTGATACTAGTACCAGGATGAGATATTCCGTTTGTCATCACATGAAAAGGTTTAATTTTATCACTACTATCCACTGTGTGTACTGCATAGACATTGAAGTCAATACTACATTACAATATCTTTTTATTTGGGGAATTTTAATAATTTAAGGGATAAGGGACTATATATATGATCGAAGCAATAAGTATTAATTATATTAGTAAACAATTATTCAAATCAGACAATTAAGTAAAACTTTTTAGCCTAGGGGGAAATATTAGGAAAGAAGGAAGGGTTAAAGCAGAAGGGGGAGGGGGAAAGAGGAATAGGGGGAGGAGAATGAAAAAGGGCAATGTGAGGGGAAAGGAAAATGAAGGGAAAGGAATACAATGGAAGAGTTGTGAAGGATAAACAAAAAAGAACAAAGATATGGATAGAAAAGATCATACTTATTATAATAATAGTTTAAACAATCCAATGTTTTCAATTTGTTTGAACAGATATACAGTTGTATATGTGTTTCCTGGCATAAGATAATACTTCTTATCTAAAGTGGCATTCTGTTTGAATAATACATATTAATCTGTATGTGTATTGCAACAACTACTGTGCTGTTTCATATGTTGTGTATATTGTGAGGTTGTTATCAAAGTTTAGTTAAAAAAAAAAAACTCCCACAGACAGGATGCCCCCTCCTTCTCTTCCTGTGTTGTTGTTATATATGTATTTTGATTTCCTCATGCTGCAGTAACACCAGACTCCATGCTGTGCCTATGCTGGATATGAATAAACCAACATTCTGTGTTCTAAACTCTGGATGTCACGCGGATTAATCCTCTGCTAACAGGTTATAGGCCCAGATGTACCTGAGTCCCAGAGTCACAGATCCTCAGAACACAGAGGAAAGAAAAGAAAGAAAGATAGTAAACTGAGAAGAAGCAAAGATGGCCACCAGCAGCAGCTCCATGAAATTTACAGTGCCAAGTCTCACTAACCAGAATTATCAATCCTGGAAATTCAAAATGAAAATGCTGCTGATAAGAGAAGATACGTGGAAATACACACAGGAGCCTGAACCTGACCCAGTGCCACAGGAGTGGACAGAGATGGATCAGAAAGCGCAAAGTACCATATCACTCAGTATAGATGATGACCAGATTGTGCATGTGTGTAAATGTAATACTGCAAAGGAAATGTGGGAGCAGCTGCAAAAGGTACATGAGAGGATAAATTTAAGCAAGAAGCTCTATCTCATGAGAAAGCTGTACCAGTCTAAGCTACAGAAAGGCCAGGATATGCAGGATTACATAAGAAGTGTTCTGGAAATTGTAGAATGCCTGAGAGGCATTGGGGAAGATCTAAAGGACTTTCATGTGGCCGCATTACTGCTTAGTGGCCTTCCAGAGAGCTATGATACGCTTGTAACCACACTAGATGCGCGTCCAGATGATGAGCTTACACTGGAGTATGTCAGGGGGAAGCTCATAGATGAATATAAGCGAAAGGCAGAAGGTGTAAACAGTAGGACATGCAACACAGAATCTGCTTTACAGACACAAAACCTAACTGATAACAGGAAGCACATAAAAGAAACACGTGAATGTTTTGTTTGCAAGAAATCAGGACATTTAAAAGCTGACTGCAGAGTCTGGAAAGCTAGAATGAATCAGCTGAAAAAGCAAAGCAGTCATCAAAGGGTTAAAAGTGCTGTATCTGGAGAAAATGATTCTGTGAATACTGAAACTGCATTTACTGTAGGTGCAAATACATCAAAGCATGCATGGTGTATAGACTCTGGAGCAACTAGTCACATGACTAATAACAGAGACTTCTTTTCTAAGCTTGACCAAAGTAAATCAGAGAAAGTAATTATGGCTAATGGTCAGTACATGACTTCAGAAGGCATAGGAGATGGTTATATTGATTGTCAAATCTCACCAACACAAAGCAGGAAGATCCCAGTAAAGGAAGTGCTGTATGTGCCTAGTCTTGAAAGTAATCTACTATCTGTGAAGAAACTCACAAAACAAGGAAATGAAGTTACATTTAAGCATGATAGCTGCGTCATCTCAAAGGAAGGTCACACACTAGAAGAGGGAAACATCACAGATGAACTTTATCAGCTGAAATGCAAAGAGTGTGTGTATACAGCACAACAAGAAGAGCATACAAACTGTATTCATGTGTGGCATAGGCGTCTGGCACACAGAGACCCAGAAGCAATAAGAAAGTTAGTCCAAAAGCAACTAGCTGAGGATATTACAATTGATCTATGTAACCAGACAATGAAGTGTACTAGCTGCATCAAAGGGAAAATGTCTAGGAAAGCTTTTCCTAAGAGAATTAGTACAACAGCAGCACAGCCAATAGATTTAATACACACAGATGTATGTGGACCAATGAGCACTCTGACTCCAGGGAAGAAGAGATATTTTCTCACATTTATTGATGATCATTCAAGGTATACAGTTGTCCACCTGCTTCACAGCAAGAAGGAAGTTCCAGAGAAACTTGAAATATACCTAGCTGAAGTATATAATAAATTTGGAAGAATGCCAAAGATTCTACGTGCAGATAATGGGACTGAATATACAAGTAATGAGACACAGAGCATTTTAAAGAAAAATGGAATCCTATTTGAGACCACTGTACCGTACAACCCAGAGCAAAATGGTGTCGCGGAAAGAAGGAACCGAACACTATGTGAAAGTGGAAGAAGCATGTTATTTGATGCAAATCTGCCCACAGCATATTGGGGTGAAGCAATCATAACAGTTTGCTATCTTCAGAACAGACTACCAGGTAAAGCTACAGAGAAAACTCAATTTGAGCAATGGAATAGCAGAAAGCCAAAACTACATCACATAAGAATATTCGGAAGTAAAGCATTTGTACATGTTCCCAAAGAAAAGTGAACTAAGTGGGAATCTCACGCTAAGGAAGGTATCCTGGTAGGCTACAGCAAAACCCAGAAAAGTTATAGGATTCTACACCCAGAAACAAACAAGATCACAATAAGTAGAGATGTAGTGATTGATGAGAACTTTGTATCACCCAAGTTTTGTGACATCACGCCAGTAGTCCAGCTGAAGTCACAATTACAAGACAGCAACAAGGAGGATGTAGAGGTCTGGCTGGATTCTTCAACTAATGAAGGAACAACAGAAAAGTCAGGTGAATCTGAAATCAGAAGATCGTCAAGATCAAACAAAGGTATACCAGCTAAACGTCTATCCTACATTGTCAAGACACTACCTGAGTCAGAGCCGCAGTCATGGGATGAAATGCAAGCACTACCTGTCCATGAAAGAACAAAGTGGATCGATGCCGCTAATGAGGAAATCAAATCGCTTCATCAACTCCAAACTTGGAAACTCACCAAGCTACCACAGGGCAAAAAGGCAATCAAGTGCAAGTGGGTCTTCAAAACAAAATATGACTCTGAAGGTAAAGTCCACAGATTCAAAGCAAGGTTGGTCGCAAAAGGATATTCTCAAAAGTATGGCGAAGATTACGATGCTACATTTGCTCCAGTCGCTAAACAGACCACGTTCAGAGCTTTGTTAGCTGTAGCTGCTGTACAAAAGATGTATGTCAGACATTTGGATATAAAAACTGTCTTTTTAAATGGTGACATTGAGGAGGACTTATACATGACTCAACCTGAAGGTTATGTAAAAGGAGGTGAAGAGAATCTTGTTTGCAAACTAAAAAAATCTCTCTATGGTCTTAAGCAATCAGCAAGAGCATGGAACACCAAGATGAATAAAGTCTTATTGGAAGAAGGATTTAAAAGAGGTCAAGCAGATCCGTGCTTATACACAAAATATACAGATGGAAAGTGGATGTATATTCTCTTATATGTGGACGACGTGATTGTTGTTCATCAAGACGACGCAGAAATTGGAAAAATGACTGAAATTCTGAATCAGCACTTTGAAACAAAAGACCTTGGAAGCGTGACATATTATCTAGGAATCCAAATCCAGAGAGAGGAAGATGGAAGTTTTCTTCTAAACCAAAGTGCAAAAATTTATTTGATTCTGAATCAGTTTAAAATGTCAGAGGCCAAAGGTATATCAACCCCAATGGAACCATCCTACCTGAAGCTGGAAGGAGAAGATGACCTGTTGCCTAACAATGAGAAATATCGTCAGGCAGTGGGGGCACTTCTATACATATCAACTATGACTCGACCGGATATCACAACAGTTGGAATCCTTTGCAGATATGTGGAAAAACCGCGCCAAAGAGACTGGAATGCTGTTAAGAGACTTCTCCGATATTTGAAAGAAACGCAAGATGTAAATTTAAAACTATCTGCAGCAGGAGATCTAGAACTTACCGGCTATGTAGATGTGGATTGGGCTGGTGATTCGCGTGATCGTAAATCCACAAGTGGATTCTTGTTTAAAGTTGGAGAAAGTTCAATCTCCTGGTCTAGTAGGAAACAAATGTCTGTTGCCTTGTCATCTACAGAAGCGGAGTATGTGTCCGCAGCCTATGCAAGCCAGGAGGATGTTTGGCAAAGACAATTGATGGACGATCTTGGCAAACCGACAACTCAGCCGACGGTGATTTATGAGGGCAACCAAGGATGCATTAAACTTGCATGCAGTGAAAAGATCAGTGCTAGAACCAAGCACATTGACGTCAGACATCATCATCTACGTGATTTGATAGATCGTGGGATAATTCAGTTTGTCTATTGTGAAACTGATAAGATGGTAGCTGACATTATGACAAAGCCATTGCCACGAGCTAGGTTCCAAGAATTGAGAACCACAATGGGACTAAGAGGATAAGTAGTTGTTGAGTGGGGGTGTTGGAATAATACATATTAATCTGTATGTGTATTGCAACAACTACTGTGCTGTTTCATATGTTGTGCATATTGTGAGGTTGTTAACAAAGTTTAGTTAAAAAAAAAAAACTCCCACAGACAGGATGCCCCCTCCTTCTCTTCCTGTGTTGTTATTATATATGTATTTTGATTTCCTCATGCTGCAGTAACACCAGACTCCATGCTGTGCCTATGCTGGATATGAATAAACCTACATTCTGTGTTCTAAACTCTGGATGTCACGCGGATTAATCCTCTGCTAACACATTCCTACTTGGATGACAAATGCAAATTCCAAGGAGACCATTTGGTATAATATTATAATATTTTTTTAAAGAATTGTTTCTTAAAGCATACGAATATTCAACAGAATTAGGAGAAAACATTCTTTTCATCATTTCTGAAATAGTAGGCACATCCGTTGATTTCCACTTAGATGCTATCACTATTTTTGTCACAGCGAATATATGAATTGCAATATGTTTAATCTTCCGTGGAAGTCGGTTTGGGTCAAGGGATAGTATAATTAGTTGAGGTGAAATTTCAACCGTGGCGTTGTTAATTTTACTCAATAGTTTAGCTACTGCTTCCCATAAATCAGTAATTTTAGGACAAGACCAGAAGATATGTAATAGGTAAATTTTTTGACCACAGTTTCTCCAACATAAGTCGGAACTGTTTTGTGAAGATTTTCTTTAATCTAGCAGGTGTAAAGAACCATCACGATATGATTTTAAAATAATTCTCATGTAGATTAGCATTAACATTTAATCTATATGTCGCTTATTTCCATGTTTCAGGAGAAAAATACATATTTAGATTTTCCCATTTTAACATGGGTTTTGATTTTTCAATAGTCATGTCAAGATTGAAAATATCATATATGTTTCTTGTATTCCAAATAGTGTCTTTTGATACATTTTCCAGAAGAGAAATAATAACTCTCAGAAGAAGTATAGGAAGAGAAAATGTCTCCCTTATATACTTCCTAAGGTCCAAAAAATTTTAAAAAATCCTCCTTTGGAAGGTTATACCCGGTTGTTAGAGATTAAAATTTTATAATTGAGTCTTTTTTAGGGCCAGTGATTAAAGCCAAGCAATTTGTGATACCAATTTTTCTCCATGTATCTATGGGAAAATCAGGGCGGGCAGGTTGAAATATAAATAGAGGCAGTTTTTCTAATGGGTAACTGCTTTGACTATTTTTGGTAGTATTATATATTTTCCTCCATGACAAAATAGTAGATTTTATTAGTGTATTGTCTGTTAACCGGAGAATTTGGTCTAGTAAATGCGATGTAATAAGAGTCTCAAAGGATAGATCCCCAATATATGATTTTTCCATTGCTGCGCAGCTGGATTTCAGCTCATCTGTGAGGCACTTCCTACTCTGCATAATGATGTTGGCTTCAGAATAGGTCTGTAAATTTGGGAGACCTAAGCCTCCATTGATTTTATTTTTATATAGTAGCATTTTTGCGACTTTTGGGGCTTTTTAATTCCATATGTAGCTTGACATTTGCTTATTAATAGTTTTAATCCAAGTTTCAGGAATTTGGATTGGAATGGTTCTGAAAACGTAGTGAAGTTTTGATAGGATTATCATTTTATATAGGACAATCCTGCTAAGCCATGAATTGTTTGTTTTGTCAAAATTATCAATACTGATTTGAATTTGTTTTTGTAAAAAACTGAAATTCTCATCTAGGATCTTACTTAAAGGATTAGTCATTTTTATTCCTAAGTAAGGAATGTGAGATTTTTCCCATTTATAGAGAAATTCCTTTTCCATTATATTCTTTGATGTGACATTTATGAAAAAACTTAAAATTTTTGTTTTTTTATAATTTATTTTATAGTATGAAGCGGCAGAAAATACTCTTATAGTCAGGGAGATGGATCTTAATGAATTAATGGGATCAGTAATAGAAATTAGCGTGTGGTCTGCAAATAAACTTATTTTATGCTGTCTAAAGTTTAATAAGATCAAATAAAAGTGAGGATAAAGGGCAACCTTGGTGTGTACCGTTGCAAATAGAAAATGAGTTAGATAGAATACTATTTATTTGGATCTTTGCTGAAGAACAGGAATATAGGGCCATAATTAGTGATGAACGAGCACTAAAATGCTAGGGTACTGGTTGCTCGGGTAGAGCAAATTGAAATACTCGGGTGCTCGACCCGAGCAACAAGCCCAATGTAAGTCTATGGTAAACTCGAACAATTTTCAGGTGGCTCCCCCCGGCGGTCTGCAGAGGGCATAAAAATTGCCCAAATCGATGGGAACAGTGCTCAAATGACATGGGAACAGCATGGGGAAGACCCCTGGAAGCATCTCTGACTCCCAGATCACTGCTGTCAGCAACGTTGTCAGAGTATTACGCCACTTTTACGGACTCACAATAAAACATACAAAAACAAAACCAAAATGGATTTTCCTGGGAAATATGTTAAGGAACATCCTTTCCAGGGTAATGACTTGTATATAAGGCACAATAAATAATCAAAAACAAAAATTCTCCTCCACAACTTGGGCTATGTTCACACGTAGCGTTTTTGATGTGGTTTTCCACTTTTGCATTGCTTTCAACCAAGACAAATGCATTCACCAGGAAATGTCATTTTAACATTTTACAACCTTATCTGGCCATGTGGTGTGTGACATATCATCAGACACATGCATACAGTGCTGAAAAGACATGGGAACAGCATGGGGAAGACCTCTGGAAGCATCTCTGACTCCCAGGTCACTGCCTAAAAGTGTGCCCATCATAAGTGATTCTTGGCGCATGCAAAGATGCCTCCCGCCATGCACCTGTCGTTGCAGACTTGCAACAATCACCGTCCACGTCCTTGTTCCACTGCAGCGTTCAGTTGTCCGTACCCCATTCCTTGGAATGCAAGCACAAGTATGCAGGTAGCCACCCACCCACCCACAGGCTGCAATACTATACTGCCAAGTTTTTGACAGCTGCTTGCACTTGAAATGTGGTCTTTTAGGCTCGTGGAGGCGGAAGCTTTTCACAACATCATGCAGGCGACGGCCGGGTGTCCATACTCGGTCCCCAGCCGCCGCTCTATTTCCCGGTATCGCCTCCACCTTCCACAAGCACGGGTCACGCAACATTTCCCGTGCCCTCCCCAGTGCACTTACTGGGAAGGACCGCCTAACCACAAACACGTGGACAGGTGAATGTGGCCAGGGACAGTACGGAATCAGTCCACAACTTTTTTTTGCTTAGAGTTGTATTTAGCTCTGTGAAAGGACTGGCATAGAGGGAAACCGTATGTACCCTGCGCGTCATTTCTCCCAGGAAGTCTTGTAATTGAGCTTGTTGCAGAAGCATTGTCAGTCCGTCCAACATCAACTCGCACTTGTCGGTGGTGCTTTGACACACACACACATCTTTCTTTGCGCATTTAATTTCTTGAATACAGAGTTGGACAATGGCCTGATCGGTAATGCGTTTCGAGAAATAATATGCATAAGCATGGTCGATCCACATTAAAAAAGCAGCCATAGAGTGTCCGGGAACCTTCCCCCACACTTTTAGCTAGGGCTGCTTTTCGGCAGGGTTGGACGGGCTCACCAGAGAACCGGAGACTACTCCAGCGGGCCCTGGCTTCTCCTTCAGAAGAGTTCATAGTGCCGTGGTGAGGCCACGATGATGTTAGAGGCCACCATCTGCTTAGTTTTCTGTTACTTGGAATGCAAGTGCAAGTATGCAGCCAGCCACCCACCCACCCACAGGCCGCAACACTAAACTGCCAGATTTCTGGGCAGCTCTTTGCACTTGAAATATTGCCTTTTAAGCTCGTGGAGGCGGAAGCTTTTCACAACAACATGCCGGCGGCGGCCGGGTGTCCATACTCGGTCCCCAGCCGCCACTATATTTCCCGATATCGCCTCCGCCTTCCACAAGCACGGGTCCCACAACATTACCCGTGCGCTCCCCAGTGCACTTACTGGGAAGGACCGCCTAACCACAAACACGTGGACAGCTGAATGTGGCCAGGGACGGTAAAGAGCCAGTCCACAACTTTTTTTGCTGAGAGTTGTATTTAGCACTGTGAAAGGACTGGCATAGAGGGAAACCGTATGTACCCCGCGTGTCATTTCTCCCAGGAAGTCCTCTAAGGCTCCTTGTACTTGAAATGTGGCCGGAACATTACTGCTGGTACTTTTCTGTGGGAATTTGCTTGCCTCCTACCAGCCTGGAATATTTCCAGAAAACTATGGTACGATGCTATGGTATTAGCACTGCCCCCAGTACCAGTAGCGAAGCCATCCCCAATTTCCTTCTCAGGAATTTTATTTGGCAGACTGAGTGGCTGCCCAAATACATTTTCTCACAAAGGAGCTGAAGATAGAGTGGCAGTAGGTGCAAGTTTCTCCAGCTTGTTGGATATTAGAGGATGAACGTCAGCACATTGGATCAGTGGTTAGCAATGAAGCCTTGCAGCGCTGGGATCCTGGGTTCAAATCCCAGCAAGGACAATATCTGCAAGGACTTTGTGTATTCTCCCCGTGTTTGCGTGTGTTTTCTCTTCAGTAAAAAGCAGTCATAGAGTGTCCGGGAACCTTCCCACACACTTTTCTTATCCCGGACTGCTTCTTGGCAGGGTTGGACGATCCCACCAGAGAATCCTCTGATGTGCCTTGGCTTCTACCTCAGGAGAGTTCATGATAGCGCTAACTTTGCAGCTGCTATGGGGCTCTTGAGCGGGGGAGAAAGGTTAGCCCTCAGAATCAAATCTTCTGGTGGGCACAATGTTTTTCAATCTGAAACAGCTTCTCAGTGGGAGTTGTATTTCACCACAGCCATATTATTTAGCTCGGTGAAAGAACTGGCTTAGAAGAAAGCCGTATCTACCCCGGCTGTCATTTCTCCGTCACCATGTTCCGCCCGTTGACACACATGACCATGCTTGGCTGTGTGTTCAGCGGGTGAGAGCCACAGATCAGGCTGCTGTGTTACAGCTTTCAACAAATCTGTAGCGCTGGGCGGTTTGTCAATTAAGCATTAAGCATGTTATCTTCAGCACAGCCTGTTGCCGCTTGGCCAAGGCAATACTGCAGTGCTGTCAGTTGTGACTGATGTGATCATTTCGGAGATGGAGGAGGAGGTGCATGAGCTGAACAATGTGATTACATTGAGGTTAAATTGGTGTCGCTGTTTTTTATACTAAAGAAAGATCCTATTGTTTTGTTTTTTTTACGTTATTTTTTAAGACAAAGACGGCCCTTACTATTCTTAAAAGGCCAGCAGTCGACCCTAGCTATTACTAGAGAGCTATCAGCCGGCTATGCTTTGTTGTTCCCATTATTAACAAGTGGGTCTCCTATACTGTTCTTGCGTATCCAGTGACTGCAAGGCTGCCAAAAATTTGGACGCTACCCAGTACCCCTTTGAAGAGACATAGAGGAGGGTCTCAGTAAAAACAATGTTCCCATTATAATGGAGCGGGTCTCCTATAGTGGTAATGCCCATGCTGTGACTGCAAGGGCTGCCAAAATTTGGGAAAAACCCCACTAAGAATTTAAAGACAGATAGAGCAGGGCCACAGTAACAAGGTACGACATGTTTCCATTACAAATGAGAGGGTCTGCTATACAGTTATAGGGTATGCAGTGAGTCCAACGGCTGACCAATTTTATGAAAAACCCCACTAAGAATTTAAATACACATGGAGCAGGGCCACATTAACGACAAATTCCCATTAGAAAGTAGAGAGTCTCCCATAGTGTTGGCCTATGCAGTGAATGCAAGGGCTGCCAAAAATTTGGAGGCACTTCAATGCCTCTTGGAAGAGACGTGGAGGAGGGCCTCATAAAAAAAAATGTTATCATTAGATAGGAGCAGGCCTCCTATACTTGTAATGTCCATGCACTAAGTATATGGGCTGACAAACATTTACCCCTGGGGGGTATACATGAACATACTGTATAGAAAAAAAATTTCACGGGCATCATAAATACCCTTTAAAAAAATTATGTGGGTGTTGCATCACAGACCACGGTCACCCTAGTGATATGGTGGTCGAGCATGAGGAGAAGGAGGATGACAAGAGCAAATAGCCAGAATCAGGAATAGTATACCAATGTGTGGGTGTGAAAAGGTGCATGGGAAAATACAGTACCTCCCAAGAAAAGACACTGGATTTGAGTTTATGTTGCGCTGCTATCATTTGGTGTTGTTGACAAGTCTGGCCCAGTCCAACCCTTGTTCATTTTTATAAGAGTCAGCCTGTCATCATTTTCAGTTGACAAGCTTATCAGTTATAATTCCACAAGCGTCACTAAAAACCCGCTCTGATAAAATGCTGGCGGCAGGGCTGGCCAGGACCTCCAAGGCATAGAGAGCCAATTCATTCCACATATCCAGCTTGGATACCCAATAATTATAAGGCACAGAAGAATCACGGAGGACATTGGTACGGTCGGCAAGGTACTGCCTCAGCATCTTCCCAAACTTTGCACTCCTTGTGAGAGTACCCCGCACCTCAGGGCCTGTGCGATGGGAGGGTCTGAGAAAACTCTCCCAGAACTTTGACAGTGTACCCCTGCCTCTGTTGGATTGAAGTTGTGTCTCTCTCGCCTGTACTCCTTGATTGTCCAACGAAGTGTGCCCTCTGCCACCAGCATTTTCAGATGGGAATTTTTTTATTAGTTCCGCAACAAGGGCCTTCTGGTACTGCCCCATTTTTGTAGACCTGTCCGCCTCAGGAATAAGAGATATAAAGTTCTCTTTGTAGCGTGGGTCTAGAAGTGTCACCAACCAGTAATGACTGTCACCCAAAATTTTGAGAATGCCAGGGTCAAGGGAAAGGCAACGTAACATAAACTCAGCCATGGATGTCAGACTACTAACAGGCAAGACTTTCGCGTCCTCACCAAGAGGATGACTGACCATGCTCTCCTCCTCCTCTTCCTCCTCCTCCTCTCTGTCCTCTGACAATCCACGCTGAAAAGACGGTATGACAGCTGTGCAGGTAGTACCGTCTATAGTGCATGAAACTAGCTCCTGTCCTTCCTCCTCCTCCTCCTCTTCCTCATTGTCACCCAATCCATATTGGGATGAGATGAGGCTTGGCTGTGTGTAATCACCCTGTTTGGTTCCTTGCTCCATCTCATCGTGCTCCGCCTGCAATGCATCCTCTTTGATTGTGAGCAGAGAGCGTTTCAGAAGACAGAGAATCGGGATGGTGATGCTAATTATGGCATCATCGCCGCTTATCATCTTGATGGAGTCCTCAAAGTTTTGGAGGATGGTACATATGTCTGACATCCATGACAACTTCTGAGGTCTTATGTGTGGAGTCTGAACTGAATACCGACGGCCTTGTTGATGCTGATACACAACAACTGCCCTCTTCTGCTCACAAATCGTTCCCAACATCTGCCGTGTAGAGTTCCAACGCAAGGGGGCAGCACATACCAGTCAGTGAGCCGGAAGCTGAAAGCGCTGCTGAAACGCTGCAAGGGCTGTGGAAGCTGTAACTGACTTTCTAAAATGGGCACACAGGCAGCATACTTTAACAAGCAGATCCGGCAGCTCCGCGTATGATTTGAGAAACCGCTGAACCACGAGTTTAAGCACATGGGCCAGGCAGGGTACGTGTGTAAGCTCGACTCGCCTCAGAGCCCCCACTAGGTTCCGGCCATTGTCACACACGACCATGCCTGGCTGTAGGTTCAGCAGTGTGAGCCACAGATCTGTCTGCTCTTTCAGAGCTGTCCACAACTCTTTAGCATTGTGCGGTTTTTCACCTAAGCATATTAGCTTCAGCACAGTCTGTTGCCGCTTGGCCGAGGCAGTGCTGCAGTGCTTCCAGCTTGTGACTGATGTGGTCAATTCGGAGATGGAGGCTGAAGAGGAGGAAGCTGAGGAGGATGAGGTGCAGGAGCTGTAGACCGTGGGGGCAACCCTGATTGACCTAGGGCCCGCAATCCTTGGCGTCGGGAGGACGTGTTCCGTCTCAAGGTCCGACTGGGTCCCGGCTTCCACTATGTTAACCCAGTGTGCCGTCAGCGAGATGTACCGTCCCTGCCCACAAGCACTTGTCCACGTGTATGTGGTTAGGTGGACTTTACCGGTAACTGTGTTGTTGAGAGCACGGCTAATGTTTTGGGACACGTGCTTGTGTAATGCAGGGACGGCACACCGGGAGAAATAGTGGCGGCTGGGGACCGAGAACCGAGTGACGACCGCCGCCATCAGGTTGCGGAATGCTTCCGTCTCCATGAGACTAAAAGGAAACATTTCGAGCGCAAGCAGTCGTGAAATGTGAGAATTTAGTAGTGTGGCCTGTGGGGCGTTGGCTGCATATTTGCGTTCCAAGGACTAGGGTATGGACAACTGAATGCTGCACTTGGACAAGGACATGGACGTGCTTCCTGATGCTGCTGCTTGAGAGTGTGCAATGACAGGTGCAGGGCAGGGGGTGTCTTTGCATGCACCATGGACAGGGGATTGACTTGCATCCACAACAGCGGAAGAAGCAATGGTGCCACCCGCAGACACTGTTCCTGGACCCTGGGGTTCGGCCCACAAAGTCGGGTGCTTTGCTGCCATGTGCCTGATCATGCTGGTGGTGGTCAGGCTGGTCATTTTGCCACCCCTGCTGATGCTGACCTGGCAGGTGGTGCAAATGGCCTTTCTGCGGTTATTGGCAGAGTCTTTAAAAAACAACCAGACTCGGGAAGACCTAACAGTTGTACTGGCAACTTCCTTCGTGTTGGTGTTACGGGGAACGGTTGCCTACCTTCTGTTTGCGGCCACCACACTACTTCTTCCTGCCTGTTGGGGTGCTCAGCCTCCCTCCTCCTGTGTGCTGCTGTCCTCGCTCTGCATGTCCTCCTGCCAGGTTGGGTCAGTTACAATATCATCCACCACCTCATCTTCCACTTCCACACCCTGGTCCTCCTCCTGACTTTCTGGCAATTGTGTCTCATCTTCGTCCACCTCTTGTGACTCTTTCCCACCATCGCCTTCTTGTGACCGTGGCTGCTCAAATATTTGGGCATCACTACACGTGATCTCCTCTTGCCCCGCTTCAAGTGGACCGGGCGAGAGGCCCGAATCTATAAATGGAAAAGTGAACAGCTCTTCAGAGTGTCCAAGTGTGGGATCAGTTGTCTCTGGGTACTTGGCATGGTGGGAGGAAGGAGGATCATGGTGAGGAATATGCGATTCAGACTCACGGCTACTGAGACTTGACTGTGTGGAAGACAGGGTGGTGGTGGTGGTGGCTAAGTGACTGGAAGCATTATCCGCTATCCAACCAACAACCTTTTGACACTGCTCTGGGTTCAATAGTGGTGTGCTGCGGTCCCCTAGAAATTGGGACAGGAAGGTCAGGTGAGAAGATGTGGGTGTTTGTTGTGGCACAATTTCAGCTTGCCCACGGCCTTGTCCTCGGCCTCTGCATGCACCATTACCATCACGTCCAGTTCCCCGTCCCTTGCCACGTGCCTTGCCCATTTTAAATGGAGGTCAGTATCTTCCACGCTCACTACAAATGACTGAGTTTGGAGCGAACTTATATGTGATCCGTGTGATAGAGAAAACAGAGTTTTAAATACCTGGCCTGTAGGTAAGTAGTTTGAACAGCAAACTGCGGTGAATTGCTTCAATGACACACTAAAGGAAATTTTTAATGGAGGCCAGAAATGGCAGTATTTTCTGACAATGTATATGTGATTCGTTTGACTGAGAAAACACAGTTTTAAATAGCTGGATTTCTAGCGCTCTAATATGTAAAGGACCTGGCTGTATTCGGCAGTGCCAACAAGCAAATGGCGCAGAAAAAATGGTGTTCTCTGGAATGCTTTTTAAGAAAATAATGATTATTAAGATCCAAAGAAAAGTATTCCTGGCCCCTGAGACCTGGACCTTTGTATAGAAATATCTAACAGCAGCAGAAGGCAGAATTGCAATGGAGTCTCTTGTGCTATATGCACTGCAGTCTGCTATATACACTGCCTGCCTATACACCCTGCCTGCCTGATATCTCTGCAGATGGATTAGTCCTCAGAAGGACTGTTTGTTAAGATGGATATGTGTAATGTACGGTTTTCCTCCCTACACTACCTAATAAACGATCAAATCTCTCCCTGAAACAGCAGCAGCTCTCCCTACACTGTCTGAGCCGGAGTGACTGTGACGAGCATGACGGCGCCAGGTCTGATATTGCTGGCCGCACAGCGTCATCAGGTCTATCACTGTAATGCCCACAACCAACATGGCTATGGCATTACAGTGCATGGCAGGCAATCCCTGCATGTTCATTGGCTCTCTAAAGAGTCCCAAACATGCAGAGAGGGGACCCGAGTTCCCGCCCGAGCAACCCGGAAATACTTGGCGAGCGCCAAGCATCTCGAGTGGTGAGATGCTCGGGCGAGCACCGAGCAGTAGCGAGCATGCTCGCTCATCACTAGCCATAATTGATTTTATAATTTGTCCTTGGAACCCAAATTTATTTAGAGTGGCTGCCATATAGTACCAATTAATACGGTCAAATGCCTTTTCGGCGTCAAGGGGAGAGTAATATTGAAGGAACTTTCTGTTTTTCTACATATGAGATTAAATTTAAAATTCTTCTTGCGCCGTCAGAGGCTTGTCTCCCTTTTAATGAATCCTACTTGGTCAGAGTTAATAAGCAGGGGCATAATTTTAAGCAATCTCTCTGATATTATTTTAACATATATCTTAATATCTCTATTTAAAAGAGATATAGGTCTATAACTTGAAATTACCTCTGGGTCACTACTTGGTTTTAGTATGACCACAATAGTGGCTTGTAAAGATTCCTTCGGGAAAGAGCAGTTATTAGTGACCTCATTAAACTTACATGTTAAAGGAGTAGAAAGATGGTGGCTAAATATTTTGTAATATTCAGTGGTTATACCATCAGGCCCGGGAGATTAATTTTCCTGTAGTGTTTTTATGGCTTTATCACTTTCGACTGTAGAAAAAGGGGCATTTAGTAATGTCAATTGGTCTGTATTTAATTGCGGAAGATTAACTTTTGAAAGAAAATTATTTATTCCTGAAAAATTTGGCTGATCAGTGTCTTTGTCATCCTTCAAATTATATAAAGAAGAGTAAAACCCAGCGAATTGTTCAGCTATTTCATGTGAATGTGTATAGTTTATTCCATTTTTCTTAAGAGAATTGACTCCAGTTTTTATACGTTGTTTTTTGACCCTGTTGGCCACAAGTTTGGTCATTTTATTGGATGAAAAATAAGTGAGTTTTCTCTGTAGGGTTTTGTTGCTTTATCTCTTCTTCCACATTTTTTTGTGTCATTTTTTTGTATCTCTTCATTGGTTTTTATTTTATGTTGCATATTTATTTGGATAAGGATCCCTCCGAGGTCAGCCTTATGGGCAATCCAAGTAATGATGGGGGATGTATCTTTCACGTTGTTTTCTTGAAAGTATAATTTAATAGCATTATCAAGTTTGGTTTTATATGTTGGGGAGTGAAGTGGAAAGGAATTACACCTCTGTGTTTTGGCAAAGCTGTTTGAAGATGTAGGTTTCAAAACTATCTTCGTTCATGGGCGCATGGTCTGACCATGTAATATTATCAATTTGGATTTATTTGAATCTTTGAAGAGAATTAATATTGGTCAGAACCATGTAAATTCTTGAAAAAGTTTTATGCATGCTAGAATAGTACGTATATTCCCTTGAAGATGAATCAAGACACCTAAATGCATCAGACAACTGCTCCTTTATCAACCAATTTTATTATGTAAACCTTTTATTCCTGGGTGAGGCGGAAGTATCCATGTTCTGATCATTAATTATATTAAAATCTCCAAAAATAAGTAAATTACCTTTTATGTCTTTGTAATTTTTTTTCATAAGTTTGTTTAAAAATGAAATTTGGCCTCTATAAGGCGCGCATATATTAACTAACGTATATGTTATAGTGTTTACAGGTACATATAAGAATAAGGTATCTTCCATTACTATCATGAATTTCTTCAATTAGTTGAAAGGTCACAGAATCTTAATTGCGGTGAACACACCAGCTTTGTTTACCTCTGAAGAGGATTTAAAAACATGGGGAAAGTCCTTATGTGAAACTTCTGATGGATTATTCTGAGAAAATTTGGTTTCCTGAAACGCTACAATATCAGAGTTGGATCTCTTCGCCTCCCTCCATGCGGAATACCTCTTGAAAGGACTATTAAGCCCTTTCACATTCAATGTCAAAATTGTTAACGCCATATTTGTTCATGTTAACAGAGTATTGGTAAGCCAGAAATAAACATGTACATACATTTTTAGTATTTAGGCAATTGAACCTGTGAAAAGAAAGGGTATATAACACAAGGTTTTGAAAACACCCAGAAACACAAATCAAAAGCAAGAGAATATCAAAAAGAAAAACAAAAAAACTGAGTTTCCTCAGATGAATTGGTGGAGAGAACGAGAACTGCATGACTTAAGCTCTCAAGTACCTCTCCCTGGTGTTGGGGGTAAAAAAAATTTGGCGCACTCCGCCCATGAGTCTTGGTCCTGGACTTAGAACATGTACAATTATAGTATCCAACAAAATGGCGTCAGAAGACTTTTTATAAAATCTGGAAATAGGAAGAAAGAAAAACTCTTAATATTTTAATAGTACAATGAAAAAGTGTTTTTTACACCTTCTCAGTATGTAACTCTGGAGGTTCTTGACTTCTTTTCCAAGGAGGATTACGTTCGTTACTAGGTATTTTGTAATTTTTCAGAAAGCTCCAGCCTTCATCTGGATCATAGACTAGATGAGATTTCGCATGAATAAACGCAATCAATTTAGTGGGAAAACCCCATTTGTAGGCTATGCTATTAGACCTAAGGATGGTGGTTATTCCTGCAATTGATTTCCTTTCATTTAAAGTCTCCTTTGAGAAATACGGAAAGACTTTACTATTTTCATATGGGGGTGGGAAAATTCTTGTGCTTCCTGAGGTAATCTAATAAGCGGTCTTTTGTTTGAAAGAAATGGAGCTTGGCAATCAATTCTCTTGGGATCTCTTTTGGAAGGAAGGTAGGCTTCTGTAATCTGTGGGCCCTGTCTATGGCGAGGTCAATAGTAGAGGTTGGTATAGCTTTATGAATTAGATCATGGATGTATGGAACAAGATCTGAGGGAGAAACATTTTCTGGGATACCTCTGAACTTTAGGTTGCATCTTCTGTTATGATCCTCTAAATCAGTGAGCTTTGCCTTTAATGCTTTAACCTCACTTATTAGCATGTAGTGGTCAGTCTCCTGTGAATTTTGCTTGGTAGTCATAAATTCAACCTTCTTGTCGGTGTCTGTAATTGCTGGGTTCATAGCTTCTAATTGGGTACAAATAGCAGCAAATTTATGGTCAATTTTTAGGTTCACCTGCTGAATAGAAAATGTCAGAAGGTATGACAAGTATTTTACAGAGGCCAATAGACTGTCTCTGGTCCCCAAAGGGTGAGGAGGTTGGCAGATATCACTGTTTATGTTTGTTGCCGTAAATACAGAAGAGATGGAATATGCAAAAGGAGAATTTGCTTTGTCCAATCTTGGTTTTGTTTAAAAGGAGTTATGTTATGGGAAATGTCCTCCGATTCTTTATCTGTGTCAGATGTGTACATTAGTATGTTAGTATTTGTGATATCACGACTAGTGTTGAGCCACCCCCGTAGTGTTCGAGTTCGGTTCGGTTCGTCGAACACCCGTGTGTTCGCCGAACTGTTCGTCGAACTGTTCCCCGAACACCTTCGAACACCGTTAAAACCAATGGCAGGCAAACAAAAACACATAGAAACACATAGAAAACACCTTCAAAGGTGTTCAAAAGCTGACAAACTGCTCAGAAGACATAACTAACACATGGAAAAGTGACAAGTACATATAGTCATGCGAAAATAAAAGAGGTGGAGGAGTAAAAGGAGGGGGAGACACAGATATAGGCATGTCATGCCCTTCTAAAATCCAAAAAGTGAGAAGCCGACACGGCCAGTCCGCTCCTGCCCGTGCCACCTCAGTGTCGCCGGGTTTGTGCCAGAGCCGCGGTGAACCCTGACGGCCAGCCCCCCTCTCCCAATACTGGTGCCTGTCCGCTGTTGGGTCGAGCGAGCCCCCCTGTGGTGGAGGCAGCTCTAAGCTTTTTAATTTAAATTGTCTCTCTAATTTGAATGAATACACTTTAAATCCATTTACAAGGATCTATTGGAGGGCAAGCCTCATGCCAGCAGCCGCGGTAATTCCAGCTCCAGTAGCGTCCACTAAAGCTGCTGCAGTTAAAAAGCTTTTATAAGGATCGAGCTCGGCTGTCCACCGCAAGGCATCCTACTGCCAGTCCCAGCCCCTATGCCTTGGGGTGCCTCCTGATGCTCTTCACTAAGTATCCCATGGTCCCGAAGCATTTCCTTTGAAAAAATTAAGTGTCTAAACTACAGGTGGTGTAGCTTGCTTAACAGCCGGGATAATCCGCTGACTAGCAGACACTGCTACTAGGCACAAAGTATTTCCTGGGCTAGATGCAGTTAAAAATTTGTAATTAGATACTCTCGTTGGATGCTGAGAAAGCATTCCATAGAGTCTCCTGGCACGCCATATATGATTCTCTTAAAAAGCTTGGGGTAGGGGTCTAGGGGACCCTTTTATAGCCAAAATCACGGCCCTGTATCGCAATACGTCACCTAGGCTGAAGATAAATGGAACTGTAGCACCCTGAGGGCTCGGTTGCTACAGACGTATTGCACCTCACCCAGAGGTGTGATATCTCACTCTCAGGTAAGGATGGAGTGTGGATCAGGACCCGACACCTGCATGCATTACACCACATTGCCGTGGGGCAGGGCGACCAATATGCCCCTGAGATGGGCACGACAGTCCCTGTCCCTGGCTGGAGTGGGGGGAGGGAACACTGAGGAAGGGGAACCCTGTAGTGCAGGAGCAGGGAGGAAGCAGTTCCTGGGTGCATTGAGAAGGGAGTATAAAAGGTGGGCACCATCTTAGTTCAGTGCAGAGAAGTCTGAGCAGAAGTGGCAGGGAGCAGGGGCTCTGCATGAGCTCTGCTCCGGAGGCGGGCCTAGTAACAGAGGCCCAGGCCTGGAAGAGGGAGAAGGAAGGAAGAGGAGCGGGTCAGGCCAAAGGGGGAGACCGGTCCCCGAACTAGTGGAGGCAGGAAACGACCCTCAGCTAGAAACCGGAGGCTCTGACATTTTATGTGGCGCAGCCCCTCGCTACACCCACTAGGAAGGCACCACATAGGGTCAGGGAAACTGGCGCCAAGTTTACCAAGAGGAGGCCCGAAGTGTTGGTAAGAAAGGCCAGACAAAGGACACACAAAGGGGGTCCTGTGAAGTGCTCCAAAGTTATCTGGGAGTTGTCTGAGCCCCTCACCTGGTGAGCACAGTACGACGTGGGCAGCCGTTACCTGCAGACGTGGTCTGGATAATAAGAACTGTGAGTAAAGGCCCTGGACTGCATCACTGACTCCGTGTCGTTACTGCTGCTGCCCTGCACCATCACCCCCATCCTCCGCATACACTGCCCTGAAGCTATACTCCTCCCGTGGGGAGTTATGCTACGCTCTGCTGCACCCACAACACCAGCCTCAGCGGTCTGCCCTGTAGCGGTGGTTCACTCTGACCGCAATCCACGGGTGGCGTAGTCGGACATTTAAACATCAAAACCACATAAATAGTTCCGCCACTGGTTTGACCGCCCTGAGCCACGGAACCGGGTCGCCGCCACGAAGACTACAACCACCAGCATCCACCAAAAAGGGTCCGGCTCCGGGTGTCCCAAGGCCCAGGGGGTGCATCAGAACATTTTCATCACCTTTCACAATCACCAATGGGACAAGGCAGGGATGTCCTCTGTCCCCTCTCTTATACATCCTAGTGACGGAGCACCTGCTCTCATCAATTCGCCATAACCCCAATATTAGGTGGATTGAGGTGGGAGGCACCGAGTACAAGTGCTCTCTATTTGCTGATGATGTCCTAGTATATATCACTCAATCACAAATATCCATCCCTGCTGTTATGGCTGAAATAGATCACTTTGTTACATGGTAAAATTTTAAAATCAATGCAGCGAAGTCTGAGGCCCTCGATGTCTCCCTCCCCAAATCCATATAGGATTCCATCCAGTCCAACTTTCCCTTTGCCTGGCCCTCACAGGGTATCAAATACTTAGGAATTCCTATTCATAGAGACCTCTCCCATCTATGTTATCTTAATTTTGGGCCCTTTATTGAACAATTCCATACAGACCACGGTTGGCAAGTTAGAACTGTAAGATTCACTACGTGAACCACTGGTGTTTTGTGGAAAAGCACATGTACACTGAGTTCCAAATTATTATGCAAAAAGTGTTTAGGAGTGATAAGGGAAGAATTTGTTTGTTTGTCAGTTAAACTCATTGATGGTGATGTGTGTCAGGGCTCTTTATATCACTGTAAGCAATTGCAGACACCTGTGCTAATTAGTTTGGCAGGTGTGTCCAATGAAAGGCAAGACTACTTAAGAAGGCTCTCTCACATTATTAAGCAGCCTACATTTTCTGCCAAAATGGGAAAGAAAAAGGATGTGTCGGCTGCTGAGAAGCAACAAATTGTGGAGTGTTTAGGTCAAGGCATGACTACAATCAACATTGTGCGATGATCAGGATGAAGTGTCTTGGCAATCAAGAAGTATGTAGCTGATTCACAGTACACACGTGTGCGTGCTGATAAGGGCAAATTGAGGACTCTTTCCTACAGGCAATTACGTCAGGTTAAAAGAGCAGCGGCAAGAAAGCCTTGTCATAGCAGCAGACAAGTTTTTGAAGCTGCTGGTGCCTCCAACGTCCCCCGAACAACAAGATGCAGGGTCCTTCAGAGGTTTGTGTAACATACCTGGCGGCGTCCTTGCATAGTGGTCCATCTCCCACTGTGCAAGAGCGCGCACTTGATCTCCTGTCCAGAATGTCTCTCTGGCTTCCCTCCATGCTGTCTGTTTGTGTCTGTTTCTGCTGCTTAAGGGCGGCGCCCGATCACTTCCTGCTTTTTGTACCTGCTGTGGGTCACACCCCTTGTGCGTCCTCAGCCTATTGCTGTCTGTCACCTGGTATATAGCTCAGCTGCTTCCATCTATCCCTGCCTGAGCATAGTTTTTCTTTCAGTGTGTGCTTGCACTCTGAAGGTGCCAGGTCCCGTTCTGTGTTCTCTTGTCTGCCTATCCTGGAGGCTGTATTTCCGGGCCTGTCTGAACACGCTCCTAGCCTGTTCCTCCTGCCTTCTAGGGGCCGATTACCTAGACCCGTTCCTGTATCTTGTCTGACCTGTCTGAACACGCTCCTAGCCTGTTCCTCCTGCCTTCTAGGGGCCGATTACCTAGACCTGCTCCTGTATCTTGTCTGTCCTGTCTGAACACGCACCTTGCCTGTTCGTCCTGCCTCTCTGGGGGCCGTATTCCCAGACCCGCTCCTGTATTCCGCTGCAGTGTCGGTCTCCTCCGTACACTCAGTTCCAGTCTGAACTCTCTCCTATCCTTTACCTGTTTTGCCTCTATGTCCGTTCCCTTCCTTTTTCTGCAGAGTCTGAACTCGTACCTAACTCCTGCTTGTTGTCTCTGTACTCCCGTTTGTGAGTTTGTGGTCCACTCGCTACTTCTCTGCTAGTACCCTGTGGGTGTCTGGCTCTGCCTTTCCCTTCCTGTCTGTTCCGTGTGAACAGAGCCCTGTCCCCCCTACTCAGCCTAGCCTGCTCTGACTCCTTTGCTCACCGCTCCGGCGGTTCTAGTCTGCTCTGTCTCCTTTGCTCACCGCTCCGGCGGTTCTAGTCTGCTCTGACTCCTTTGCTTACCGCTCCGGCGGTTCTAGCCTGCCCTGCTTCTGCCCGCTGCTCCGGCAGTCCTGTCCTGCCCTGCTTCTGCCCGCTGCTCCGGCAGTCCTGTCCTGCCCTGCTTCTGCCCGCTGCTCCGGCAGTCCTGTCCTGCCCTGCTTCTGCCCGCTGCTCCGGCAGTCCTGTCCTGCCCTGCTTCTGCCCGCTGCTCCGGCAGTCCTGTCCTGCCCTGCTTCTGCCCGCTGCTCCGGCAGTCCTGTCCTGCCCTGCTTCTGCCCGCTGCTCCGGCAGTCCTGTCCTGCCCTGCTTCTGCCCGCTGCTCCGGCAGTCCTGTCCTGCCCTGCTTCTGCCCGCTGCTCCGGCAGTCCTGTCCTGCCCTGCTTCTGCCCGCTGCTCCGGCAGTCCTGTCCTGCCCTGCTTCTGCCCGCTGCTCCGGCAGTCCTGTCCTGCCCTGCTTCTGCCCGCTGCTCCGGCAGTCCTGTCCTGCCCTGCTTCTGCCCGCTGCTCCGGCAGTCCTGTCCTGCCCTGCTTGTGCTCGCTGCTCCTGCAGCCCCGTCCTGCTCTGTTCTTGCCCACCGCTTCGGGCGTTCCCTCTCTGCTGTGGTTGTCTACCGCATCTGCGGTTCTGTGACCCAGTCTGTACTGGGTCTTAACCTTTCTGTGCTCCAGCCCGTCCTTTCGGCCAGTACCTCCCTGCCTGCATACTCGCCTGTATCCACCCATCTGCATACCTGCCGTGTTTGCTTATATCCACCAGTCGTGCCTGCCTATACCCTCCAGTCTGTGCGCCAGCCTAACCAGCCTGATCCAGTAATCCCTGTGTGGGTCAACCCCCGTGTCCGGAGTTTGACCTGGAGTAGCACCTGGTCCCTCTGCCCGGTTTCTCCCTGGTGCACTGGCGTCGTATGCCATCGTGCCATCTTGGTCGGATCGGCCAGATACTTAGTCACGCCCCTCCAGGCACTCTCCGGTTCATGGTCCAGTGGAATCACTACAATCACACGCACACGCCGCTCAGCCCGGGCGTGTGCATAACAGCATGCTCAGGCCATGGTTCCCGTTGAGCCCCACGGCCTTCACTCTCTGAGAAGTTTTCCAGCGAATACATGCATTAAAATAAATAAATAAATATTTTTTTTTTCCTTTAGCTGAGTTCCAGGCGAATTACTCACCCGTCCAGATGGATCTATCTGCTCTCGTTCCCGCGGATCCGCTACGTTATTATGGGGATCCTAGACAAAGTCGTGCATTTGTGGAGCAATGCATGCTACACTTCAAGTTCTACCCTCTATGTTTTCCCACCGATCGGGTTAAGGTGGCATTCATTATGTCTTACCTGGCGGGTGATGCCTTGGAATGGATCAACCCGCTATATGAAACACAGGATCCGATCCTCCTGGACCTAATGGCCTTCCTGGTGGCCTTTCTAATGGTCTTCGATGATCCTAACCCGGAGGCTCCTGCTGAAGCTTCACTTCCCAATATCCCGGAGCAGCCCCAATGGGTAATGTGTGTGGGTAGCGCAATAGTCCTCCAGCCCAATGAGACTACTGCCCACCCAGAATCCTCACAGGGTGACTACGCTTTCCGTAATACTTCTCCCAACCTCAAGAGGCAGTCCAGACGTGCTAGACGTAGAGGCAAGCCGTCACGCCAGGGTCTGTCCTCCCTGAGACCTCCTGACCCCAACCTTGAAGTCCCTACTGAAGCTTCATCTTCCTGTATCCCGGAGAAGCCCCAACGGGTAATGTGCGTGGGTAGTGCACCAGTTCTCCTGCCCGAAGAGACTTCTGCCCATCCAGACTCCACACAGGAGAACTTCCTGCACCCGGCATCAGATGCTTCACCCACTTTAACCGGCGTGCATGTCCAAGGATGCTCCAAAGCTGTGGTTACCTCAGAGTCTGTGCACCTCTACTACCTGGCGGAGGACCCCCTGTTGCCTCCTGAATCCTCCGGGATACCACTCGATGACAAATGGAGAGAGAATTCTCTACACCCGGTACTCGATACTTTGTCCGCTTCGTCCTGTGAGCCTGACAATGGGTATCCCAAAGTGGTAGTTACCCCCGAGTCTCTACACCCCTCCGACCAGGCGGAGGACCTCCAGTTGTCTCCTGAACCCTTCGGGGTGCTACCTGGTAGCGAAAGGATAGAGACTCTCCTATACTCTGTACCTGATACCTCGCTCGCTTCGTCCAGTGAGTCCAACCTAGTGTACTCCGAAGCAGAGGTTACTCCCGAGTCTCTACACCCCTCCGACCAGGCGGAGGACCTCCAGTTGTCTCCTGAACCCTTCGGGGTGCTACCTGGTAGCGAAAGGACAGAGACTCTCCTATACTCTGTACCTGATACCTCGCTCGCTTCGTCCAGTGAGTCCAACCTAGTGTACTCCGAAGCAGTGGTTACTCCCGAGTCTCTACACTCCTCTGACCAGGCGGAGGACCTCCAGTTGTCTCCTGAACCCTTCGGGGTGCTACCTGGTAGCGAAAGGACAGAGACTCTCCTATACTCTGTACCTGATACCTCGCTCGCTTCGTCCAGTGAGTCCAACCTAGTGTACTCTGAAGCAGTGGTTACTCCCGAGTCTCTACACTCCTCTGACCAGGCGGAGGACCTCCAGTTGTCTCCAGAACCCTTCGGGGTGCCACCTGGTGGTAAATGGACAGAGACTTTCCTATATCCTGGATCTGATACCTCGCTTGCTTCGTCCAGTGAGTCCGACCTAGTGTACTCTGAAGCAGAGGTTACCCGTGAGTCTCTACACCCCTCTGACCAGGCGGAGGACCGCCAGTTGTCTCCAGAACCCTTCGGGGTGCCACCTGGTGGAGAATGGACAGAGACTTTCCTATACTCGGTACCCGATACCTCGCCTGCTTCGTCCAGTGAGTCCGACCTAGTGTACTCTGAAGCAGATGTTTTCTCTGAGCCTCTGCACTCTTCTGACCCGGCGGAGGACCTCCAGTTGTTTCCTGAATCCTCCGGGGTACCACCAGAAAACAAAGAGACAGTGACTTTTCCTTATTATGTACCTGATAACCCGTCTATTTCTTCCTGTGAGCTTGACAAGATGTACCTCGAAGCAGAGATTACCCCCAAGTCTCTGTCCCCCTCCAACCCGGTGGAGGACTTCCAGTTGTCTCCTGTACCCTCTGTGGTGCCACCTGAAAATATGTGGAGAGAGACTTCCTTGTGTGCTGTTCCTGGTACTCCACCCGTTTCGTCTGTTGCTAAGGGTGGCTGGATGGGAGGTAGCATCCTAGCTACCCAGAGGAGACCAGTTTTTCCGGTGGACAGGGGAAGTGATCTCTTCGAAGTGAAGAATTGGCCCTCGAATTCCCTGCGGAAGATTCTGGCAGGCCTGAAGAAGAGGGGGCGTAAGGGGGGGGGTACTGTAACATACCTGGCGGCGTCCTTGCATAGTGGTCCATCTCCCACTGTGCAAGAGCGCGCACTTGATCTCCTGTCCAGAATGTCTCTCTGGCTTCCCTCCATGCTGTCTGTTTGTGTCTGTTTCTGCTGCTTAAGGGCGGCGCCCGATCACTTCCTGCTTTTTGTACCTGCTGTGGGTCACACCCCTTGTGCGTCCTCAGCCTATTGCTGTCTGTCACCTGGTATATAGCTCAGCTGCTTCCATCTATCCCTGCCTGAGCATAGTTTTTCTTTCAGTGTGTGCTTGCACTCTGAAGGTGCCAGGTCCCGTTCTGTGTTCTCTTGTCTGCCTATCCTGGAGGCTGTATTTCCAGGCCTGTCTGAACACGCTCCTAGCCTGTTCCTCCTGCCTTCTAGGGGCCGATTACCTAGACCCGTTCCTGTATCTTGTCTGACCTGTCTGAACACGCTCCTAGCCTGTTCCTCCTGCCTTCTAGGGGCCGATTACCTAGACCTGCTCCTGTATCTTGTCTGTCCTGTCTGAACACGCACCTTGCCTGTTCGTCCTGCCTCTCTGGGGGCCGTATTCCCAGACCCGCTCCTGTATTCCGCTGCAGTGTCGGTCTCCTCCGTACACTCAGTTCCAGTCTGAACTCTCTCCTATCCTTTACCTGTTTTGCCTCTATGTCCGTTCCCTTCCTTTTTCTGCAGAGTCTGAACTCGTACCTAACTCCTGCTTGTTGTCTCTGTACTCCCGTTTGTGAGTTTGTGGTCCACTCGCTACTTCTCTGCTAGTACCCTGTGGGTGTCTGGCTCTGCCTTTCCCTTCCTGTCTGTTCCGTGTGAACAGAGCCCTGTCCCCCCTACTCAGCCTAGCCTGCTCTGACTCCTTTGCTCACCGCTCCGGCGGTTCTAGTCTGCTCTGTCTCCTTTGCTCACCGCTCCGGCGGTTCTAGTCTGCTCTGACTCCTTTGCTTACCGCTCCGGCGGTTCTAGCCTGTCCTGCTTCTGCCCGCTGCTCCGGCAGTCCTGTCCTGCCCTGCTTCTGCCCGCTGCTCCGGCAGTCCTGTCCTGCCCTGCTTCTGCCCGCTGCTCCGGCAGTCCTGTCCTGCCCTGCTTCTGCCCGCTGCTCCGGCAGTCCTGTCCTGCCCTGCTTCTGCCCGCTGCTCCGGCAGTCCTGTCCTGCCCTGCTTCTGCCCGCTGCTCCGGCAGTCCTGTCCTGCCCTGCTTCTGCCCGCTGCTCCGGCAGTCCTGTCCTGCCCTGCTTCTGCCCGCTGCTCCGGCAGTCCTGTCCTGCCCTGCTTCTGCCCGCTGCTCCGGCAGTCCTGTCCTGCCCTGCTTCTGCCCGCTGCTCCGGCAGTCCTGTCCTGCCCTGCTTCTGCCCGCTGCTCCGGCAGTCCTGTCCTGCCCTGCTTCTGCCCGCTGCTCCGGCAGTCCTGTCCTGCCCTGCTTCTGCCCGCTGCTCCGGCAGTCCTGTCCTGCCCTGCTTGTGCTCGCTGCTCCTGCAGCCCCGTCCTGCTCTGTTCTTGCCCACCGCTTCGGGCGTTCCCTCTCTGCTGTGGTTGTCTACCGCATCTGCGGTTCTGTGACCCAGTCTGTACTGGGTCTTAACCTTTCTGTGCTCCAGCCCGTCCTTTCGGCCAGTACCTCCCTGCCTGCATACTCGCCTGTATCCACCCATCTGCATACCTGCCGTGTTTGCTTATATCCACCAGTCGTGCCTGCCTATACCCTCCAGTCTGTGCGCCAGCCTAACCAGCCTGATCCAGTAATCCCTGTGTGGGTCAACCCCCGTGTCCGGAGTTTGACCTGGAGTAGCACCTGGTCCCTCTGCCCGGTTTCTCCCTGGTGCACTTTCGTCGTATGCCGTCGTGCCATCTTGGTCGGATCGGCCAGATACTTAGTCACGCCCCTCCAGGCACTCTCCGGTTCATGGTCCAGTGGAATCACTAGAATCACACGCACACGCCGCTCAGCCCGGGCGTGTGCATAACAGTTTGCAGCTGTGCATACGCCATCCTGTCGACCTCCTCTATCCACTTCACACAAGCAGAAACGGCTCCAGTGGGCCAAACATTACATGAAGACTGATTTCAAAACTGTTTTGTTCACGGATGAGTGCCGTGCAGCGCTCGATGGTCCAGATGGATGGAGTGGAGGATGGCTGGTTGATGGACACCCCACGCAAACACGGCTACAGCGCCAGCAAGGAGGAGGTGGAGTAATGTTTTGGGCTGGAATCATGGGGAGAGAGATTGTCGGCCCCTTTAGGATCCCTGAAGGCGCTAAAGATGAACTCCATAATGTATGTGGATTTTCTCAAACAGCACTTCCTGCCATGGTTCAAGAAGAAGAACCGTGTATTTCACAGCAAGATCATTTTTCTGCATGATAATGCACCATCTCATGCTGCACATAAAACATCTGCATCTCTGGCTGATATGGGCATAAAAGGGGACAAACTTATGGTGTGACCCCCATGCTCCCCTGACCTCTACCCCATTCAGAACCTTTGGAGCATCATTAAAAGGAGTGTCTATGATGGCGGGAGGCAGTTCACATCTAAGCAACAGCTCTGGGAGGGTATTCTGTCCTCATGCAAAACAATTGAAGCAGAAACCATCCAAAACCTGACAAATTCAATGGACGAGAGAGTTCAGAAGCTCCTTTCGAACAAGGGGTCCTATGTGAAAATGTAACATCACCTACAATAAAGTTTTGAGTTGAAAACTGTTTGATTTCAGTTTCTAACAACCTGCTAATGCTTATAATTTCAAAAATGACCATTTTTTTGGTCTTTATTAAAATGAAAAGGTTGATCGAAAAGTTTGGGGGATCTAAGAGTGTGGCAACCCAGTAGTCATGATTACTTCGAATTCTGACAATATGAGGGTCATGCTGCAGGTAGTGCAGCAAGAAGGCACTTATGTGTCTTGCGCATCTCGGAGCCCCAAAATTATTTTCCGGGCTAGATGCAGCTAAAAATTATTTTTAATTTTAAATCTGGTGGAGCTTATTATAGATGGCCTAATAGGATCAGTGCTGCACACTGCTACAAAGCCCAAATTATTTTCCAGTCAAGATACAGATAAACATGATTAGTAATTTGAAAGCTTAAAACGGTTGGTAGGGTGATTTTAACTAATCATCAAGCTTTTACTCTCCCCAGGATGACACAGGGGTAGAAAAGTCGTTTCGGATCCATGATTTGTTCATCTTTATGAACGTGAGTCTGTCTACATTATCAGTGGAGAGCCGCGTGCGCTTATCTGTCAGCACACCACCAGCAGCGCTGAACATACGTTCAGACAGAACGCTGGCTGCGGGGCATGACAAGATCTCCAAGGCGTAAGTGGCTAGCTCCGGCCATTTATCCAGATTGGAAGCCCAAAAAGAGCAAGGGTCCAGTGACACAGTCGTGGCTTCAATGTTTACTTGGAGATACTCCTGTACCATCGTCTCTAGGCGTTGACTATGTGTCAGACTTCTTGTCTCCTGTGGCCTTGCAAAGGATGGGCTAAAAAAGTGGTGAAATGATTCTGCAAAATTGATGTTACCAGCAGATACTGTGGTTCTGTTACGGTTTGAGTGCTGAACACTTGACGGTCCCACGGTTGGCAAGTTGGAACTGTGAGATTCACTACGTGCACCACTGGTATTTTGTGGAAAAGCACATGTAAGATTCTGCAACAGTCTCTGCTGATACTCCTGCATGCGTGCATCCCTTTCTATGGCAGGAATAATTTCTGCAAATTTACTTTTGTACCGGGGATCTAACAGTGTGGCAACCCAGTAGTCAGGATTATTTCTAATTCTCCCAATTCGAGGGTCATGTTGCAGGTAGTGCAGCAAGAAGGCATTCATGTGTGTTGCGCATCCAGGAGCACCAAGTCCCTGTTGTGTTGGTGGCGAGGTAACAATCATGCTTCCTTCCTCTGTCCTCTCCCCCCAACCTCGCACAACAGAAATGTGATCAAGGTCTCCCTCATCTGATGAGTCTTCCATTAGTTCGTCCTCCACTTCTTCCTGGGCTCCTGCACCTTCCTCACTAGTTTGGCTGCTACCATGCACCCTGGTAAAACCATCTCCCCCACCCTCACATGCCAGCCGCCTTGGTGCTGCCGACCGTCTGGACCTTGCAGATGTTAGCCCTTCCGCATACAACTCCTCCTCCTCTACTTCCTCCACCTCCTCTTGTGACACCACCTGACTCCGAATTCTGTATAACATGTGCTCCAGCATGTAAATCACCGGAATAGTCATGCTGATAATGGCATCGTCAGCACTAAACATCTTCGTCGCCATTTCAAAACTGTGCAGAAGGGTGCATAGGTCCCTGATCTGAGACCACTCCTCCAGCGTGATTTGCCCCACCTCTGGATCTCGTTGGCCCAGGCTATACGTCAGAACGTATTGCACCAGGGCTTGTCGGTGCTGCCACAGTCGCTGCAACATGTGCAGAGTTGAATTCCACCGGGTAGGCACATCGCATTTTAGCCGGTGAAGTGGCAGGCCCAACGACTTCTGTAGAGATGTAAGTCGCTGAGCTGCGGGATGCGAACGGCGGAAGTGAGCACACAGCGACCGTGCCCTCTGCAGAAGGCCATCTAGTCTGGGATAGTGGGCTAAAAATTGCTGGACAACCAGGTTCAACACGTGAGCCATACAAGGCACGTGTGTGACATTGCCCCGGCGAAGGGCCGCACCCAGGTTTGCAGCATTGTCGCACACGGCCTTCCCTTGTTTCAGGTCCAGTGGAGACAACCATTCATGAAATTGGTTCTCCAGAGCTGACCACAACTCCTCAGCTGTGTGACTCACATTTCCCAGACATTTCAAAGTAAAAACCGCCTGATGACGTTGAGCCCTACTGCCAGCATAGTAAGGAGGTGTGCAGGATCCCTTCTGCGCAGTTAGAAAGCTTGTGGCATGACCAGACAGGCTTTGGGTGCAGGTGGAAGACCGAGAGGAGGTTGAGGAGGCAGAAGCAGTGGAGGAACTTTGACATAAAGAGGATTGACGCACAACTCGTGGGGACGGCAAGACTTGGACAGCAGCCCCTTGTCCTGCTGTCACCATAGTTACCCAGTGCCCAGTCAGCGACATGTAACGCCCCTGTCCATGCCTACTCGTCCAAGTGTCTGTGGTGAAATGCACCCTGTCACACACAGAGTTTCTCAAAGAAGCGGTGATGTTGTGTGCGACATGCTGGTGGAGCGCAGGCACACCTTTCTTTGAGAAGTAGTGCCGACTGGGCATCTGGTACTGGGGCACTGCGACGGACATAAGGTCTCGAAAATCCTCTGTGTCCACCAGGCGGAAAGGCAGCATTTCTGTAGCCAAGAGCTTGCAGATGGTGAAATTCAACCTCTTAGCTTTCTCATGGCTAGGAGGAAATGGTCTTTTACTTGTCCACATCTGAGGGACCGAGGGCTGGCTATTGTGCTTAGACGGGGTTGATAAGGGTGTCCCCGGCAAACTGCCGGTCTGTGAGGAAGATGCAGGCGGACATGTTAGGTTGCCTTGATCCAAAGGTGGTGCTATCGATGTCGGACAGCGCTCAACACCAGCTGGTGTTACCACCTCCAAAGAAAATGATGACCTGCCAATCACGCTGGCTGTTGCGGGTAAAGAGGTGGCAGGTCTGCGCCCCAAAACAGGTGTGACTGCTGTCCCCCCAGTCACAGAGGATGAAGAGGCCGCGGATGAACAAGATATGGCAGACGGTGGTTGGCCCGGCCGGCTAGGCCGCATTGTAGCACACTGAGCTTCCCACTGCAACTTATGCTTCATGTCCATGTGCCGGTTCATGCATGAAGTACTCAAACTATGTATTTTTTGGCCTCTACTTAGCTTTTGCTGACAAATGTTACAGATAACACGAGTTGGGTCATCTTTATCGATCTGAAAAAATGCCCAGGCTATGCAAGGCTTAGCACCCATGCGACCTGAAGAGCCACCACGACTTGTGGTGAGAGGCAGAGTTGTGTTTGAGGATGCAGTTGTTGACGTGCTTCCAGTACTACGTCTCTGTCCAGGAAGGCGCAACCTGACCTCGTCATCACTAGCACCTTCCTCCACCTCCTCTGCTGACCTCATCTCTTGGCTGACTGTGGGTTGACAGTAAGTGGGATCTCCAACCTCATCATCATCACCCTGTGTGTTATCACACCCGTCGTCCTCAGAGCCAACCTGTTCCTGCCCTGACAAAAAACTAAAGTTGTCGCTCCAATCAGGTATTTGAGTCTTATCATCGTCTTCCTCATTGTTTCCACCAACAGGAGTTACAGTTTGGGAATGAGGGTCTACATTATGGTCAGAACCTTCTGCGTCTGGTCCTGGATCCGACTCATAAAGATTCTGGGCATCAGTGCAGATCATTTCCTCGTCTGGATTCACAGAAGCGCTGGAGTCGACCTCTGATTCCCAGGCTATAGTATGAGTAAACAGCTCTGCAGACTCAACCATCTGTTCTACCTCATACTCAGACGGGCAGCTGGAGATTTGGGAGCTGTGAGGAAGCAAGTGCGATTTGGGTGACACCTTTGAGGACTGGAGTATTTGTGATGTTGAAGTTGATGTGGAGGAGAGCCCACTTAAAGGAGCACTTGATATCCGTTGAAGCACCTGCTGTTTTTGTGCCTCATCTGGAATTTGTAGCGATTGGCGTGGCCGTAAGAAAGGGATCTTATCACATTGTCCGCTAAAAGAAGTAGACATTTTAGTTTGGCTGGAAGATGGTCTTTCTTCTGCAGATGTTACTGTTGCTTTAACACCTACCCCATGGACACAACCTTTTTTCCCCTTCCCAACACGCCTATTCCACTTTCCACCAGCAGCAGGCCTTTTTCCACTCATTTTGGTGGTTAACTAATTCACAACTCTGGAGTTGTTTGCACAAAAAAACAATGGATGGTAACCGAGCAGAGCTGAGTGGCCAAACTGTGGTATTAGGCCAAAACTATTGGCTGGGTTAGATGCAGAAAAAATTATATTCAATTTGCAACCTGATGGAGGTCAGTATAGATGGACTAATACAACAAGTCCCACACACAGCTAGAAGCCCAATATTTTTTCAGAGGTAGATGCAGAAAAAAATATATTCAGTTTGCAACCTGATGGAGGTCAGTATAGATGGACTAATACAACAAGTCCCACACACAGCTAGAAGCCCAAATATTTTTTCAGAGGTACTGTAGATGCAGATAAAAATTATTTTTAATTTGCAACCTGATGGAGGTCAGTATAGATGGACAAATAGAGAAAGTCCGACACACTGCTAGAAGGCCAAATATTTTTTCAGAGCTAGATGCAGAAAAAAATTAGATTCAGTTTGCAACCTGATGGAGGTCTGTATAGATGGATTAATAGAACAAGACCCACACACAGCTAGAAGCCCAATATTTTTTCAGAGGTAGATGCAGAAAAAAATATATTCAGTTTGCAACCTGATGGAGGTCAGTATAGATGGACTAATACAACAAGTCCCACACACAGCTAGAAGCCCAATATTTTTTCAGAGGTAGATGCAGAAAAAAATATATTCAGTTTGCAACCTGATGGAGGTCAGTATAGATGGACTAATACAACAAGTCCCACACACAGCTAGAAGCCCAATATTTTTTCAGAGGTAGATGCAGAAAAAAATAAATTCAGTTTGCAACCTGATGGAGGTCAGTATAGATGGACTAATACAACAAGTCCCACACACAGCTAGAAGCCCAAATATTTTTTCAGAGGTACTGTAGATGCAGATAAAAATTATTTTGAATTTGCAACCTGATGGAGGTCAGTATAGATGGACTAATAGAGAAAGTCCGACACACTGCTAGAAGGCCAAATATTTTTTCAGAGCTAGATGCAGAAAAAAATTATATTCAGTTTGCAACCTGATGGTGGTCAGTATAGATGGACTAATAGAATGATGCTATGCCCAAAAGATTTTACTTCACTAGGTGCAGTAAAAAAATTGGTATTCTATACACAGGTGGTATATCTTGCAACACAGATACGCTACTCCACTGACTGACACACTCTGCAATAGGCCAAAAAGGATTAGCTTTGCTAGATTCAGCCAAATGCTGTGAAAAAACTTGCACAGCACTGGCACAGACCTGCCTGGCAAAAACTGATAGGAACTGATGTAACCTAGTCCTGAAAAGGACTCCAATTACAATTAGTCTTTACTCCCACAACTTATCTATTTAAGAGCACAGACCTGCCTGATAAAAGTCGTAGGAAATGCTGTAACCTAGTCCTTAAAAGGACTGCAATCACAACTATTCCCTACTCCCAAGCTATCTGTATATTTGTGCGAAAATTGGCTTGAAATTAACAAGGTATAGCGCACACAGCAACAGCGGTGCCGTCTAACACGCAGCTGCAGCAGTGAGAAAATGGTGGCGACGGGGAAAATGGCTTGGTCTTATAGGGCAAGGACATGTGACATACACTGCCAATGACACATGCTCTTGCTTGTGTGAAAAAAAGCACTTCGCTCCGTGTGTGCGCTGCTGATAGGCTGACAGATTGCACCTCCCCACTGTAAATGCGGGAAAGAGAAAAAAAAATGGAGATCTTCATTGTTCCTGCAGAGATCCATCCCCTGCCCCTCCCCCCACCCCGCTGTACACTCAAACTGCGTATTAACATTAATTTTCATCATTACTGAGAAAAAATCCAGTTATGATTTTGGTGCACGAACAGTTATCGAACATAACCTCGAACAGCCGAATTTTTCTCAAATTGTTCGTGTTCGCCGAACGGCTCGAACACCGCCCAAAACAGCTCGAATTTGAGATTGGCGAACAGTTCGAGTAGAACAACGCTCATCTCTAATCACGACTACTAGCTAATTTCTTTCTTTATTTCTTATGGATAGCCTTCCTGATTGAAATGTTTTATCCATGTCTATGTGTGGAGTACTTGCTGTAGATGACTTGATAGCAGACAGGTTTGTGTTACTATCAGACATCTTGCTTCTGAAATACCATGTATTAGGCTCGTGTGATGAAGCTATAGTTGAATTAGAGCTTGTGTTGTCTGTGTTACAAGAAATACGTGCCAGTATTTAGGGGAAGTCACTACTTCAGCAACATAGAAAGTGATTCTAGCAGACCTTTCTATCATATAAATATAAAAACTTGTTTTTTTTATAATAGTTATTTGCTCCCTACTTTTTTAGTCCCCATATCTACTTATTTTGGGTTTACATTTTGGGCCTTTCAGAACCATTTGCTAGTCCAGGTTACTAAAGAAACATGGTTTCTATAACAATATTTGAGGTTCTAATAGGGTTCATTCTTCAAAATATAGATATTGAAACATATATAATTATACATATATTGCACATATTTTACAAAATCTTGAATAGTGTAAGCTACAGTATATATGTATGGTGGGGAAAATAAGTATTTGATATGCTGCCGATTTTGCAAGCTTTCCCACCTACAAAGAATGGAGAGGTTTGTAATTTTTATCGTAGGTACACTTCAACTGTGAGAGACAGAATATAAAAATAAAAAACAGAAAATCACATTATATGATTTTTAAATAATTCAATTGCATTTTATTGCATGAATAAGTATTTGATCACCTACCAACCAGCAAGAATTCTGGCTCTCACAGACCTGTTAGTTTTTCATTAAGAAGCCCTCCTACTCTGCACTCATTACCTGTATTAATTGCACATGTTTGAACTTGTTACCTGTATAAAAGACACCCGTCTACACACTCAATCAATCACACTTCAACCTCTCCACCATGGCCAGAACCAAAGAGCTGTCTAAGGACACCAAGGACAAAATTGTATACCTGCAAAAGGCTGGGATGGGCTACAGGATAATAGGCAAGCAGCTTGTTGAGAAGGCAACAACTGTTGGTGCAATTATTAGAAAATGAAAGAAAAACAAGATGACTGTCAATCTTTCTTGGTCTGGGGCTCTATGCAAGATCTTCCCTCGTGGGGTAAGGATGACTTTGAGAAAAGTCAGGAATCAGCCCAGAACTACATGGGAGAACCTGGTCAATGACCTGAAGAGAGCTGGGACCACAATCTCAAACATTACCGTTAGTAACACGATACACCATCATGGATAAAAATCCTGCAGAGCACGTAATGTCCTCGTGCTCATGCCAGCACATGTCCAGGCTCATTTGAAGTTCACCAATGACCATCTGGATGATCCAGAGGAGGCATGGAAGAAAGTCATGTGGTCAGATGGGACCAAAATAGAACATTTTGGAATCAACTCCACTTGCTGTGTTGGACAAAAGAAGAACGATGAGTACAACCCCAAGAACACCATCCCAACCATGAAGCATCATGGGAAAACATCATACTTTGGGGTGCTTTTCTGCAAAGGGGACAGGATTACTGCACCATGTTCAAGGGAGAATGGATGGGGTTATGCATCGTGAGGTTTTGGCCAACAACCTCCTTCCCTCGGTAAGAGCATTGAAGATGGGTCTTGGCTGAGTCTTCCAGTATGACAATGTCCCGAAACACATAGCCAGGGCAACTAAGGAGTGGCTACGTAACAAGCATTTCAAGATCCTGGTGTGGCCTAGCCAGTCTTCAGACCTGAACCCAATATAAAATCTTTGGAGGGAGCTGAAACTCAGTGTTACCCAGCGAGATCCCTGAAACCTGAAAGATCTGTATGAAGGAGTGGGCAAAAATCACTGCTGCAGTGTGTGCAAACTTGATTATGAACTACAGGAAACGTCTGACCTCTGTAATTGAAAACAAAGGTTTCTGTACCAAAAATTAGCTGTTTTTCTATTGCATCAAATACTTATTTCATGTAATAAAATGCAAATTAACTTTTGAAAAATCATACAATGTGGTTTTCTGGATTTTTTATTAAGATTCTGTTTCTCACAGTTCAAGTGTACCTACGATGAAAATTACAGACCTCTCTAATCTTTGTAGGTGGGAAAACTTGCAAAATCGGCAGTGTATCAAACACTTATTTTCCCCATTGAATATACAGTGGGATGTAAAAGTTTGGGCACCCCTATTCAAAACTATTATTATTATAGTTATTGTGAACAGTTAAGCAAGCTGAAGATGATATGATCTCTAAAAGGCATTAAAGTTAAAGATGACACATTTCCTTTGTATTTTTGTCAAATATATATCTATATATTTTCATCTTTTATATTTCAAAAATTACAAAAATAAATTGGGCCGATGAAAACGTTTGGCCACCCTACATGGTTAGCATTTAGTAGCACCACCTTTGGAAAGTTTCACAGCTTGTAAATGCTTTTTGCAGATAGCCAAGAGTCTTTCAATTTTTGTTTGAGGGATTTTCATCCATTCTTCCTTGGAAAACTCTCTGAATTCTGTGAGATTCCTGGGTCATCTTGCATGCACTGCTATTTTGAGATCTAGCCACAAATTTTCAATTATATTCAGATCAGGGGACTGTGAGGTCAATTGTAAAACATTCAGCTTGCTCTTTTTGAGGTAGTCTATGTGGATTTTGATGTGTGTTTAGGATCATTATCCATTCGTGGAAGCCATCCTCTTTTCAACTTCAGCTTTTTTATAGATGGTTTTTACAGATGGTGTTATGTTTGCATAAATAATTTGTTGAAATTTCATTGAATCCATTCTTCCCTCTACCTGTGAAATGTTCCCCATGCCATTGGCTGCAACACAACCCCAAAGCATGATTGATCCACCATCATGCTTAATGGTTGGCGAGGTGTTCTTTTCTTGAAATTCTGTGCCCTCTTTTCTCCACACCTACTTTTGATCATTGTGGCCAAAGAGTTCTATTTCAACCTTATTGGTCCCCAGGACTTCTTTCCAAAATGCATCAGGCTTGTTTAGATGTTCTGGTAGGATGCAGGAGAGGTTTTCTTCTGATGACTTTTCCATGAAGGCCATATTTTTGCATGTGTCTCTGAACAATAGAACAATGTACCACAACTCCAGAGTCTGCTAAATTTTTCTGAAGGTCCTTTGCAATCAAGCAGGGGTTCTGATTTGCCTCTCTAGCAATCCTACAATCAGCTCTTACTGAAATTTTACTTTGGTTTTCCAGGCCTTATCTTGACCTCCACTTTTAACTGCCATTTCTTAGTCACATTTTGAACTGAGGAAAGGGCAACTTTGCTATCTTCTCATAGCCTTCTCCTGCTTTGTGAACCTCCACCATTTTCATTTTCAGAGTGCTAGGCAGTGGCTTAGAAGAACCCATGGCTGCTGTTTTTTGGCACAAGGTTAGAGGAGGCTGGGTTTTTATAAAGCTGGGAAATTTGCATTACCTGGCCTTTTCTAACAATGATAGTGAACAAGCCATAACCCTAACAGGCTAATTAAGATTTGAAACCTTGGTCAAAGTTATCTGAGCACACAAATCTCCAAGGGTGCCCAAACTTTAGCAGCAGCCCATTTTCCTTTTTGTAATTTTTAAAATGAAAAAAAATGACAATATATTTTTTTGTCTAAGATACAAAGGTAATGTGATGAGCGAGTGTATTTGTTACTATTCGCTATTCGCACGGATAATATGGTATTCAAGTTACTCGTTATTCTGCGAGTATTTGTGTACTCGTCTCGCTATATCTGGTGATAACTTTTGGTCTTACCAATGCACCTGCATTTTTTCAGAACCTGATTAATGACATCCTGAGACCTTTGATTGGTAAGAATGTGGTTGTGTACTTGGATGACATTTTGATTTATTCACCAGATCTAGAGTCCCATTGGCAGAGTGTATGTGAAGTTTTGCAGTTATTGAGTGATAATTCACTCTTTGCTAAGCTGGAGAAATGTGAGTGTGCTGAGCAGAAAATTAGTTTTTTGGGCTACATTGTCTCCAGCGAGGGCTTTGAGATGGACCCGGTGAAGGTTCAGGCTGTGCAGGAATGGCCAAGGCCTATAGGGTTGAAATCTATACAGAGATTTTTGGGTTTTGCCAATTATTACAGGAAATTCATTAAGAATTTTTCTGTAACTGTTAAGCCTCTAACAGATCTCACCAGGAAAGGTGCGAATACAGTCCGGTGGACTACTGAGGCCATTGAAGCGTTTATGTATCTCAAAGAGAGGTTCAGTTCTGCCCCTATCCTTATGCAGCCTGATGAGACCAAGCCTTTTTTGGTTGAGGCCGATGCTTCATCGGTGGGGGTCGGAGCAGTTTTGTCTCAGGAGAACAGGGATGAAGTACATCCTTGTGCCTTCTTTTCGAAAAAAAATTCGGAAACCGAACTGAATTATGATGTTGAAAATCGGGAGTTGCTGGCTATTAAACTCGCATTTGAACATTGGCGTCATTTTTTGGAAGGCGCTAGATTTCCTATTCAGGTGTTCACAGATCATAAGAATTTGATCTATCTGGATGATGCCAAGCGCTTGAAGGCCCAACAAGCTAGGTGGGCATTTTTTTTTCTCGGTTTCATTTTTCTGTTACCTATATGCCTGGTATTAAGAATGTTAAAGCCGATGCTTTATCTCGCAGCTTCTCTCCTACGGTCGGTGCCGAGGAGGAGGAGAGCATTTTACAGAAAGGAGTTGTGGTGGCGGCATTGGACTCCATTTTGGAGAATGGGATTCTGAAAGCACAAGATGATGCTCGATCTAACAATCCCTATGGGAGGTTGTTCGTGCCTAGAACCTTTAGGAGAGATTTGTTTGTGGAGTGTCATGAGTCTCGGTTGGCAGGTCATCCAGGAATTTCGGAGACTAAGACAATTATCAGTCGCAGTTTTTGGTGGCCTGGATGGCAGAAGGAAGTCATCAAGTGGGTGCGTCAATGTATGGTGTGTGCTAGGTCAAAGGCTTCACATACTCCTGCTGCGGGGTTGATTTGCCCTCTGGAGGTTCCTAGTGCGCCTTGGACGCATCTCCCAATGGATTTTATTACTGATCTTCCTGTGTCCGAGGGTTTTATTGTCATCTGGGTGGTCGTGGACCGTTTTAGTAAGATGTGTCATTTGGTTCCATTCATTAAGTTGACCTGCGCCAAGACACTCGCTAAGGCATTTGTTAAGGAGATTTTCAAGCTTCATGGGATTCCCACGGATATTGTTTCTGATAGAGGACCTCAGTTTGTGGCTCGCTTTTGGCGTGCTTTTTGTGACAGTTGGGAGTCCATTTGTCATTTTCGTCTGGGTATCATCCTGAGTCTAATGGACAGACTGACAGAAAGTACCAGGATGTTGAAGAACAGTTTTTGCGTTGGTTTGTGGTGGACAATCAAGAGGTGTGGTCTGAGTTTCTGTCTCTCGCAGAATTTGCTCTTAACAATCATACATCCTCCTCTGCTGGGTGTTCTTTTTTTTTGTTGTACTTGGGAGACATCCGTCTTTAGGTTCGTTCTCCAAATTGGGGTCGACTGTGCCGGAGAAGGAGATTTTTTCCGGTGATTTGGAGAGAGTTTGGACTAATGTACGTTCAACCTTCAAGAGGCTAACAAGAAGTCCAAGAAGTATTTTGACAGGAAACGTAAGGAGGTTTTGTTTACTGTGGGTGACATGGTTTGATTGTCCTCAAAGAACCTGCGGTTGAGGATTCCCTCTAAAAAACTGGGTCCTAAGTTTGTGGGTCCATTTAACGTGCTTCAGGCTTTTAACCCGTCTGCGGTTAGGTTGGATGTCCCTACTTCCTGGAAGATTAATCCTGTGTTTCATGTTTCCTTGTTAAAAAAGGCTGATGTATCAGATAGGGATTCCACTGTCACAGTTCCTCTTGTGGTGGAAGACAGCGAATATGAATTTCTCGTATCTTGAATTCTAGATGGCATAGAGGGAGATTACAGTATCTTGTCTCCTGGAAGGGTTTCGGTCCCGAAGATAACTCCTGGGTAAGGGCGGATGATGTCTCTGCTCCTAGGCTTGTTAAAGATTTCCACAGGAGGTTTCCGGATATGCCTGGGCCTGGAGGATCCGGAGGATCCTCATAAAAGAGGGAGTACTGTTAGAACCCTCCTGTTTTGTTTTTTCCATCTTGTGTTTTGCGGTCATGTGACCACCTGCCTTTATATTCCAGCTCCGCCCTTCTGGCTGTGCTGGACTTCAGTGTTGTTTGACTGTCTTTCTAGCCAGGTGCTTCTGTGCCTATCTCTGTCAGTTCGCTTGGTCCTTCTGGGACCTCTAGTATCAATTTGTCAGTTTATCTTTTTGTGTTCTGCAACAACTTCTCTGTTTAGGCGGTGTCCCATTTTTGTTCCAGTCCTTAGTTCTTTTAGGGACCCCTCCCCTTATGCTATAGGTCTTCGTTCAGACTAGCCAAGGACTAAGGCGGGTCTGTTCGTTAGGAACAGGCAGCCCGCTACATAGTAGGGATTCAGCTTAGTTCTACTGTAGGGACAGCTTTCCCCTATCTATCCTTAGTACTTGTTGCATATCATAACATCTTCTGGACTGCTGCAACTCTCTTCTGATCGGTCTCCCTCTTACCAAACTTTGTTCACTTCAATTCGTCCTGAATGCAGTAGCCAGGGTCGTATTTCTGTCCAGCTGCTTCACTGATGCCTCCATCTTGTGCCAGTCATTACACTGGTTGCCCATTTGCTACAGGGTCCAATATAAACTCATCACTCTCACCCACAAAGCTCTCCACAATTAAGCACCACCTTATATCTCCTCTCTCATCTCTGTCTATCACCCTACACGTGCCCTCTATTCTACATATGACCTAAGACTAACATCCCCCATAATCCGAACCTCGCACCTCCGTCTCCAAGACTTCTCTCGTGCTGCACCAGTTCTCTGGAATTCTCTACTTCAGACGATCCGACTGATGCCTAACCACCACATCTTATATGAAAATCCCTACTTATTATAATTGCCTCACCTGAAATAACAAGCACTTTTCACCTATTGTGTCCACCTATTTCCTTGTTGAATGTTAGCTTGCAAGCAGGGACCTCACTCCTAATGTAACTGTTTAAACTGTCTTACCTTGCATTGAATTTATTGTATGTAGATGTCTTAATTGTACTGTGCTGCAGAATATGTTGTCACTGTGTAAATAAAAATTATTATTATTATTATTACTGTTGGATAAAATATGTATCACGCGAGGGTCTTGCCACAGACATTTACACATGAACGGTGCCATGTGGGCCAAGCTGCAAAAAGGCAAATGTTCTGTTTCCCCAACAGTAGAAACAGTACTCATCCTCTCCTCACGCTGACTTGCCTCCTCCTTCTCCTTCTCCTCCTCCACCTCCTCCTCTCCAGCCCATCCAGGCTGGACAGACATGAAGCTTGGGTTGGGTGTCCCATCTGTAGCATTACGAGTCCCCTCGGTAGCACAGAAAAACAAGTCCTCTCCCTCCTCATCTTCCTCCTCATCATCACTCAATGTTGCCTCAGAATATTGGCTGGGCTGGGTAGTAACACCCATTGGGAATTTTGGCTCCATACTAACATGCTGGGCACTCAAAGCTGCCTCTTTGAGATTATGCAGTGATTGCTTCAAGAGACACAACAGCGGGATGGTTACGTTGATAATAGCCTGATCATCGCTCACAAGGTTGGTGCAGTTCTCAAAGTTCTCAAGAACCTCACAAATGTCAGCGATCACACCCACTCGACAGCTATTATGTGTGGTGGCTGACTCTCAGTCTGACTGGCATGCTGAAGCTGGTATTCAGCTACTGCCCTCTGCTGTTCACTAATCCTCGCCAATATATGATAGGTGGAGTTCCACCGCGTGGACAGGTCACAAATGAGTCAGTGACTTGGCAATTCAAGCGCTTTTGCAGCGCTGTAAAAGTAGCAAAAGCAGTAGAGGAATGGCGGAAATGGGCACTAATACGGCACACCTTCTCAAGTAGGTACGGAAAGTCACGGAAAGTTTTCATAAGTTTCTGAACAATTAGGTTTAGCATGTGAGCCATGCATGGCACTTGTACCAGCTTGCAGATCTTTAAAGCCGCCACCAGGTTACACCCATTATCACAGATGACCAGACTGGGTTGGACGTGCAGCGGAGAGAGCCACTGATCGGTCTGTTGTTTTAAAGCTTGCCACAGCTTTGTTGTAGTGTGTGCTTCCTGACCTAAACAGATAGGCTTCAGCAGAACGTCTGGCCACTTTGCCGATGCGCTGCTCCACAGGTCCCAGCTTGGCAGTGATGGGGAGGGCAATTCAGCAGAGAATGAGGTGCAGGAGAAGAGGAGAGAAGCAGTGGAATATGAAGAGGTGGAAACCCTGACAGAAGTTGGGCCCGCTATTCTTAGCATGGGTGGGATGTGTGATGTCCCAGTTTGCGCCTTTTTCCCACCCTCCACCAGGTTCCCCTAGTGTGCCATGACAGAAATGTATCATCCCTGTACACAACAATTTGTCCAGGTGTCTATTGTTAGGTGGACCTTCCGGGTTACAATGTTGGTGAGAGCACGGTTCAGATTGTTTAACACGTGCTTGTGTAACGCAGGGACGGCACATCGGGCAAAATAATGGCGGCTGTATCATGGGGCAGCCACAGCCAAGAGATCACGGAAGACTGTGTTCCCACAAGCCTAAACGGCAACATCTCCACAGCTAGCAATTTGGCAATCTCCGAGTTTAGTATTTGTGCCGGTGGGTGTGTGGCTGGGTATTTACGCATTCTTTCCAAGCTCTCAGGCACGGACAATTGGACGCTTTGATGGCAAAAGGAAGTGGATGTGGTTCATGTTTGTTGTGTGTGAGTGACCGCAGCTTGTGGGCAGGAGGTATGAGCACCTGCTTCTTTAACAGCAGATTCTGAAGGACATAGCCCAGGAGACATGGCATAAGTCTCCACCGAACCCAAAAGCAGTACAGATACCGGATAGTGATGAGCTCATGCAGCCTTTATCTATCCCTCATCTCCTCAAGATGGCTGGACCATCATTGTAAATAAGCCCCTGTACTTTGTGTCAGCCCCACCTCAGTGTAGATTGTAAGCTCTAACGAGCAGGTTCATCATTATTTTTGCTTTAATTATTGTATTATCTTTAGCTATGTTACTTATGACTGTTGAATATGACCCTCTGGATTGTAAAGCGCTGCAGAATAGGGTGGCGCTATATAAATAAAGAGTATTATTATTATTATTATTATTATTGGTTTGACCCGCAGACGCAGATATGGTACCCTGGTGTTTCGCCCACCTACTGGGCTGCTTGGCTGTCATGTGGTTTGTCATACTGGTGGTGCACAGGTTGCCTTTGCCCTGGCCTCTGCTAAAGTTGGTATGGCAGATGCTACAGACAACAATGTTTTTCTCTGAAGGACTTTCAGACAAAAAAAATTCCACACAGCAGCTGAATGCTCCCAAGCCCTGACTCGGTGCATAGCAGGGGTGCTCTTGGGAACAGTTGACCCAGTTCTCACTCTGGGAAAACCACGACCCCTTGGTGCCTGTGTTGGTGCTACATATCCACCTTCCTCTGTGTTGCTGTCATGGCTATGTGTGCCAACGGTCCAGATCTGATTAGTGGACTCATCATCGACCACCTCTTCTTCTATCTCATCCTCCTTCCCAGCTGACGTTGTAGGCTGACCTGATGGCAACTGTGTCTCATCATCATCAGCCTCCACCTCTGGAGACATTAAATGACATTCCTCCAAGTGACTTTCTTCTGGCCGTAGGTCCTCAAATACTTGAGAATCAACACACGCCGCCTCCTTTTGGAGTGGCCAAGCTTGGGGTCATATGTCTCCTGTGACTGATAATGGCGGGAGGAAGGAAAACCACTTCAGGATTGGAAGGGCCAGCCTTCTGTGTATCCACAGTAGACTGTGTGGTCGTGGAAGATTTGTTGCTGCTTGACAAATGGGTAGAGGCCTTGGCTACTATCCAAGACAGACTCTGCTCTCGTTCTTCTGGCTTCCACACACCTTTACGTTCCAGACCGGGAACTTTTTCCAGGAACATAGTTTATGCATCAAGCTTTATCTGACCTGACACAGACTGAGTGCCTTCTCGCTCACCACTGACAACAACACATCCACGTCCCTTAACAACAGGCTTTTTGGCATTTTGGGTTTTGTTGACAGATTTTCAGATGTTGATGGCACAAGCCAAGCTAGCTGTCACAGGCACAGCCAAAATAGTGAGTCAACCATGACACAGGCCATAGGGATAATTTTTACAAATCCTATGCACATTGTGCAGTGTTCAAACCAGGACAGTATTCCTACTCCAGCCTAACTACTATTTGTGATTGGAGGCCCTTGGGATGGGGGTTTCCTGCGTCAACCATGACTCAGCCCATAGGGCTAATTTTCACAAACCCTATGCACATTGTGCAGTGGACAAATCTGGCATGTACAGTAGTCCTACCAAACTAATACTAGTCATTGGAGGCCCTTGTCACAGGTTGTGCCACATTGTGACTGAGAGAGGGGATACATATTCAATAGAAATTTACACTGACTGTAGATGACTGACTCATGGCCCTCTGAAAACTTAAATTGAGGGCCACAACTACTACAGTACTCCCTTTGTAGATAATGTTTGTCAAGGGAGGCCCTTGTCATGGAATCTTCCTGCACCTATGACACAGCCCTCAGCCCCAGGAGTAATTTTTGGAAATACGATGCACATTCTGCACTGGACCAAGCAGTACAGTATCAAGAAGTCTTCTCTTGCTATATAACCTGGGGAATATGGTCAATAAAAATCTCTAAGCCATTTGGAGAAACTTCTTCAACTCATCCTTTAGGGTGGGGTCACCATATATCCTTTGTCCATTGACTTGCACAAGTGATATATTTGAGCTCGTCATCCAGTTAACTAGTGCAGCTTTATTTTTCCGGTTTACAGAGTTCAGCCATACCTGAGGATCGTAGGCCGCACTCACTGCTACCTTCTAGTACTCCATGTCTCTTGGCCATTTTCTCTGTAGTCTCTGCCATTAAAATAGTTAAATAATAGTGAGGGCCCTACAATATATACAAAATACATAATATAATATATAATAAATATATATATAATATAATATAAAATGTAATACAATATATAAAAAATACAAAAGTGAGGGCACTCTCAAATGTACACAAGAGGCACCTCCAAAATTTCTAGAGGAGGGCACTTCAAAATGTAACTTCAAAATGTATGTTACAGGGCCACACGAGGGCTCTCACAAAACTCAGCTTTCCTGCCTACTGCAGGCCCTCTGACCATTTGAATTTAGGGCCGCAGTATAACATGGTGGTGGAGGAGGAGGGGGAGGGTCAAGTCCAATGCTACAATGGGCACATTGTAAACTGCCATGGAATATGTATTCCACCATCTGAGTGTCAATGATGGAGGGAACCCCCAAATGCCTAAGTAACAGCTGTTTCTCCAAAACGCATGTTACAGAGCCACCTGAGGCCTCTCAGGTCAAAGATCAACATACCTACTGGTACGTTCTAGCTGTGATTGTAAAGTGCTGTGGAAGAGTGAACTAAAAATGATGTATGACAGAGGGACCTACAAAATGTATAAGTCAGGACCCTCCCAATTGTAAAAGGCGAAAAAAAGCCACAACAGTATGTGTGAACAAATACTAAAAGGGATATTTTTGGTTTCTCTGGTTTATTTAGCCTTATATACAAGTGATTGTGGAGGAAAAACTATTTCTTAACCTTTTTATCCTGTTAAATGCAATTTAGGTTAGGTTTGGTAGTTGTTCTTGTGTGTATGTAAGAGTGGCGTAACACTGCAACAAACTTATTCCCAGAAACCATATGTGAATGAGAAATGCATGCAGTCATATTCTCCAGGCTCTAACCATTCTGTTTCATCACTTTCTCATCCATTTCAGCCTTTTCCTCAGGCCCCCAGACCCCTTTGTAGGGTCCAGCAGAAAATTACTCGCATTTCCCATTGACTTACATTGTACTCGCTATTCGGAACGAATACGCGATTATTACAAAGTACTCGTTACGAGTATAGCGATTACGAATATTACGGTACTCGCTCATCACTAGTCATATTTAACTTTCAGAGATCATTTCATCTTCAACTTGCTTAACTGTTCACAAAAACAGTAATTTTGACCAGGTGTGCCCAAACTTTTACATGTCACCGTAATGTGCATATGCTTTAGATGACTACTATAAGTACATTATATATCACCTTTTGTCTTCAAAATAAATTTTTAATTTTTCTAGGTATATTTGTTAAAGTTAGGGATTTTGTAAGATTATAGTTAGCTGTATAAATAACCAATTATACTAAACAAGTGATGGTGATCATCATTTTTATGTTTAGGTTGAAACACAGTTATTAACTGAAACAGAAACATTTGTGTTGGAGGTTTAACACTGGGTGAGGATCAGAGAAACTCTGTTAGAAAGGTGAGGTTGATGAAGACAGATTCATATTTGTGGTCAAACACCATGGCAAGACTGAGCACAGTAACAAGACACAAGGTAGTTATACAGCATCAGCAAGACATATCCAAGGAAAAGATTTCAAAGCAAACTTGGGTTTCAAGATGTGCTCCTCAAGCTCTTTTGGAAAAACACCAAATAATGTGCAACAATGAAAATCATAGATGCAGTAATCGGACAAGGAAACTTAGTTCAGCAGATGGAAAGAACACCATCTTAACTTCCCTTCAAAAACGGAAGATGTCTAGCAGTGCCATCAGCTCAGCACTAGCAACAACCAGTAGCATCCACTACTCCATTCTACTGTTCAGAAAAGTCTAGCTATAAATCTAGCCTGAAGGAAGAATTTTGGCCATAAAGACATACATTCAATATGGAAACAAAGTAAAGCGATTCAACTATGCACAAAAATGTAGCAACTGGGTTACAGAAAAATGTAAGCAGTTGCTCTGGACAGATGAGTAAAAATGTTGAATATTTGGCTATAACAAGAAGCAATTCATTTACCAAAGGGCTGGAGAGTTGTACAATAATAAGTGTCTGCAGGCAACAGTGGGGCATGATGGACAGGAGCCGACACAAACAGAAGATGAGTGATGACCCCTGTGGAAGAACAATATATGGAACATTTGGGTCAAAAAGTTAATCATGATGCATAACTCAACCTGCTTTAGAGATGGTAGTGGGCCTCCTTACCTCTTGGGCTCCAGATGAGGAGGTTTCTAGCTAAAAACTGTGTGCGGGTGTACCTAGAGAAATTGATGCCGTTTTGAATGCAAAGGACAGTCACACCAAATGTTTATTTGATTCCAGGAAAAAATGCTGCAAAGGAAGAAGAATTCTTTCAAATATGTTTATATATTTAATGTGTGTATATATATATATATGTATATGTACAGTATAGACCAAAAGTTTGGACACACTTTCTCATTTAAAGATTTTTCTGTATTTTCATGACTTTGAAAATTGTACATTCACACTGAAGGCATCAAAACTATGAATTAATACATGTGGAATTATATACTTAATAAAAAAGTGTGAAACAACTGAAAACATGTCTTATATTCAAGGTTCTTCAAAGTAGCCACCTTTTACCTTTGATGACTGCTTTGCACACTCTTGGCATTCTCTTGATGAGCTTCAAGAGATAGTCACCAGAAATGGTTTTCACTTCACAGGTGTCCCCTATCAGGTTTATTTAGTGGGATTTCTTGCCTTACAAATGGGGTTGGGACCATCAGTTGTGTTGTGCAGAAGTCAGGTGGATACACAGCTGATAGTCCTACTGAATAGACTGTTAGAATTTGTATTATGGCAAGAAAAAAGCAGCTAAGTAAAGAAAAATGAGTGTCCATCATTACTTTAAGAAATGAACGTCAGTCAGTCCGAAAAATTGGGAAAACTTTGAAAGTGTCCCCAAGTGCAGTTGCAAAAACCATCAAGCGCTACAAAGAAACTGGCTCACCTGAGGACCGCCCCAGGAAAGGAAGACCAAGAGTCACCTCTGCTTCTGAGGATAAGTTTATCCGAGTCACCAGCCTCAGAAATCGCAGGTTAACATCAACTTAGATTTGAGACCAGGTCAATGCCACACAGAGTTCTAGCAGCAGACACATCTCTACAACAACTGTTAAGAGGAGACTTTGTGCAGCAGGCCTTCATGGTAAAATAGCTGCTAGGAAACCACTGCTAGGGACAGGAAACAAGCGGAAGAGACTTGTTTGGGCTAAAGAACACAAGGAATGGACATTAGACCAGTGGAAATCTGTGCTTTGGTCTGATGAGTCCAAATTTGAGATCTTTGGTTCCAACCACCGTGTCTTTGTGCGACACAGAAAAGGTGAACGAATGGACTCTACATGCCTGGTTCCCACCGTGAAGCACGGAGGAAGAGGTGTGATGGTGTGGGGGTGCTTTGCTGGAGACACTGTTGGGGATTTATTCAAAATTGAAGGCATACTGAACCAGCATGTCTATCACAGCATCTTGCAGCGGCATGCTATTCCATCCGGTTTACGTTTAGTTGGACCATCATTTATTTTTCAACAGGACAATGACCCTGAACACACCTCCAGGCTGTGTAAGGGCTATTTGACAAAGAAGGAGAGTAATGGGGTGCTATGCCAGATGACCTGGCCTCCACAGTCACCAGACCTGAACCCAATCGAGATGGTTTGGGGTGAGCTGGACTGCAGAGTGAAGGCAAAAGGGCCAACAAGTGCTAAGCATCTCTGGGAACTCCTTCAAGATTGTTGGATGACCATTTCCAGTGACCACCTCTTGAAGCTCATCAAGAGAATGCCAAGAGTGTGCAAATCAGTCATCAAAGCAAAAGGTGGCTACTTTGAAGAACCTAGAATATAAGACATATTTTCAGTTGTCTCACACTTTTTTGTTAAGTATATAATTCCACATGTGTTAATTCATAGTTTTGATGCCTTCAGTGTGAATGTACAATTTTCATAGTGATGAAAATACAGAAAAATATTTTGGTCTGTACTGTATATATATATATATATATATATATATATATATATGTATATAAAGAGAGAGAGAAACCAAAAGCAAGCAAAATATCCAAATAACTGGAAGTAAATGGATAAATCGCACAGTGCAAAAATAATGATAAATAATAAATGGTATTTAGGTAACATAATTTTGATCAAAGTAACGTGAAAGCCATCCCACCACGTCACGGTAACCCTTATGGGACAGTCCTAACTCTCTAATATTAAAACCTTACCATTTGTCAAGTGACATACATATGGATAAGGGCAGAGAGACTGAACCCGTAGTAGAGGCATAGACCTAAGAGGCAGAATGAACCTTTCAGCTCAGACAAAAGGCGGCCACACCGTTAAATGCACTAAAGCACACTAAACTGCAAAGAAAAAACCTGGGAGTCTGAACTGAAACGTAAATTGATGTGCATGCAAAATGTAAATGCATGTTCACACAGGGCCACTAGACAGAGAAAAACCAAAAACAAGCAAAATACCGAAATAACTGGAAGTAAATAGATAAATCGCACAGTGCAAAAATAATTATATATAATAAAGGGTATTTAGTTAACATAATTTTGATCAAAATAATGTAAAATCCATCCCACCGCGTCACAGTAACCCTTATGGGACAGTCCTAACTCTAATATTAAAACCTTACCATTTGTCAAGTGACATACATATGGATAAGGGCAGAGAGACTGAACCCGTAGTAGAGGCATAGACCTAAGAGGCAGAATGAACCTTTCAGCTCAGACAAAGGACGGCCTCACCCTTAAATGCTCTAAAGCACACTAAACTGCAAAGATATTTATAAAATATATATATATATATATATATATATATATATATACACATTAATTGCGGCATTTTAGGTTTCAAAGGATTTTCCCCTCAAGTAAAAATGAGATGCCAGCCATAATAGTGTGATATAAAGTACAGACCAAAAGTTTGTACACATCTTCTCATTTAAATATTTTTCTGTATTTTCATCACTATGAAAATTGTACATTCACAATGAAGGCATCAAAACTATGAATTAACACATGTGGAATTATATACTTAACAAAAAAGTGTGAAACAACTGAAAATATGTCTTATAGTGTAGGCTCTTCAAAGTAGCCACCTTTTGCTTTGATGACTGCTTTGCACACACTTGGCATTCTCTTGATGAGCTTCAAGAGGTAGTCACCGGAAATCGTCTTCCAACAATCTTGAAGGAGTTCCCAGAGATGCTTAGCACTTGTTGGCCCTTTTGCCTTCACTCTGCGGTCCAGCTCACCCCAAACTATCTCGATTGGGTTCAGGTCTGGTGACTGTGGAGGCCAGGTCATCTGGTGTAGCATCCCATCAATCTCCTTCTTGGTCAAATAGCCCTTACACAGCCTGGAGGTGTGTTTGGGGTCATTGTCCTGTTGAAAAATAAATGATGGTCTAACTAACTTCAAACCAGATGGAATAGCATGCCACTGCAAGATGCTGTGTTAGCCATGCTGGTTCAGTATGCCTTCAATTTTGAATAAATCCCCAACATTGTCACCAGCAAAGCACCCCCACACCATCATACCTCCTCCTCCATGCTTCACTGTGGGAACCAGGCATGTAGAGTCCATCCGTTCACCTTTTCTGTGTCGCACAAAGACACGGTGGTTGGAACCAAAGATCTCAAATTTGGACTCATCAGACCAAAGCACAGATTTCCACTGGTCTAATGTCCATTCCTTATGTTCTTTAACCCAAACAAGTCTCTTCCACTTGTTTCCTGTCCCTAGCAGTGGTTTCCTAGCAGCTATTTTACCATGAAGGCCTGCTGCACAAAGTCTCCTCTTAACAGTTGTTGTAGAGATGTGTCTGCTGCTAGAACTCTGTGTGGCATTGACCTGGTCTCTAATCTAAGTTGATGTTAACCTGCGATTTCTGAGGCTGGTGAGTCGGATAAACTTATCCTCAGAAGCAGAGGTGACTCTTGGTCTTCCTTTCCTGGGGCGGTCCTCAGGTGAGCCAGTTTCTTTGTAGCACTTGATGGTTTTTGCAACTGCACTTGGGGACACTTTCAAAGTTTTCCCAATTTTTCGCACTGACTGACCATCATTTTTTAAAGTAATGATGGCCACTCGTTTTTCTTTACTTAGCTGCTTTTTCTTGCCATAATACAAATTCTAACAGTCTATTCAGTAGGACTATCAGCTGTATATTCACCTGACTTCTGCACAACACAACTGATGGTCCCAACCCCATTTATAAGGCAAGAAATCCCACTTATTAAACCTGACAGGGCACACCTGTGAAGGGAAAACCATTTCCAGTGACTACCTCTTGAAGCTCATCAAGAGAATGCCAAGAGTGTGCAAAGCAGTCATCAAAGCAAAAGGTGGCTACTGTGAAGAACCTAGAATATAAGTCATATTTTCAGTTATTTCACACTTTTTTGTTAAGTATATAATTCCACATGTATTAATTCATAGTTTTGATGCCTTCAATGTGAATGTACAATTTTCATAGTCATGAAAATACAGAAAAATCTTTACATGAGAAGGTGTGTCCAAACTTTTGGTCTGCACTGTAGTATAGCTATACTTTTATGACTGGTGTCTCAGAATCAAGTTAGTCATTTTATATCTGAGCATTTTTCAATATCTCAACATGTATGTTAGCCACCGGCATGTTAAGCGGTGCAATTCACTGGAAATACAATCAAAATTGGTGCTGAGAAAATAACGATCTGAAATTTTTTGCCTTAAGTGGTTAAAGTATACTGGAAGCTGACTAAACAACTGAATTATTCTCCCCCAAAACTAGACACATGCAATTTACACTGGGTCTGCAGGCTGAATTTCCTCCTTTCCATTATTATAACCTTTAAGTGAATTGATTTTTATGAGATGTTCATAAATACTTCAGAGAAGCCTTTTTTGTTAGCTGTGATATGATGGCTAGAAAGAAGATGAAATCGACTATCTTTAAATTTGCAGCTGTGCAACCACAGTCACTGTCAGTTTGGAAGTCAGTTCTATAAATTCATTCTAGCAGTTTCTTGCTGCAAGGCCAAGTCTAGTCACACCAATCATCAACTTCAATTTTCTTAACACTTCCTTTATATTAAATCGAACTTATCCGTATCATATACTGTTAACAACTTTTATCTTGGAATTGGTTTTGTTTTATTGTTAACAGCTCAGTACTCACTTACATACAAAATGGTATGGTACTTATTTTATAAAAAATTCTCCAAAACAAGACATTGAAAACATCATTATATTTCCCAGAAGCTTAGACTTAGGCCAGTCCTCAATAAATAATAAAACCTAAGTTACTTCAGGAATTTTAACATACCAATCTCATCACCAAGAGATAAATTGAGTCTAAAGCTGGACCAGTGCGAATATACCTTGCGAAGCTTTATCAAGGTATAGGAGGCATCAATACCATACCTGACCTTGACAAACCTTCTCACTAGTACATGACCTTAAGTAAAAGAGATTTGGTGTCCCATGTACCAGATGAATGGTCAGTCATATAGTACATGGATTAACACTGTTAAGGTCTGTCGACTTTGGCTCATAGTGGAAAAAAAATTAATAACAGGCAATCAAAACCTCATATCTACCCCAAAGTGATATCAATAAAAACATCATCTTGGGGAGCAAAAAAAAGCCTTTACAAAGGTCCATATCCCAAAAATTGAAAACATTACGGCTCTTGTAAAATAGCGACACAAGAAAACAAATTTTTATTTACAAGTTTCTAAATTTTTTTCACCACTTAAATAAAATAAAAACTATGCATGTTGGATATCTGTGTAATTGTACTGACCTGGAGAATAATATTGTCAGATATTTTTTACCATAAATTGAACGCTGTAAATATAAACTCAAAAAATAACTTCGGAATTGTTCTTTTTTTGCTGTTTTGCCGAGCTTGGAATTTTTCCCCACTTTTAAGTACATCACATGATAAAATGGATGGTTTCATTCAAAAGTACCACTCATCCCAAAAAAACAAGCCCTATGTCGATGGAAAAATAAAAATGTTATGGCTCTTGGAATAGGGGGAGGAAAAAACTAAAGAGCAAAAATGAAAAATCGCCCTATCGGGATGGGGTTATGGTGGGTAGAAAGAGGGTGAGGTGTAGAGGCAACCTCATTAAGTTAATTTCTACTCAACTTCTTTGAATTTTGTCTAAACACAGAGTTTTATGGCATAATCAAAGGCAGTAGCGTAGTGTGGGTTGACAGGGTCCAAGGCAAGGTAAGTAGTGCACCTCGAACCCAGTAATAATGCCCCCTTGGTGCTCCCTTTAAATGAAAAATGGCATTGAGTGCCCCCTTAGAAAATATTAATGCCTATTTAGGGTATCCTTTAAATGTAATGATATCCTTTGAGTGCCCAGTTCAAAAGTACTAATGCTACCTTTGTGCAACTCTTGAAAAAAAGAAAGTTTTTATCCAATTCCTCTTCTCCTCTGCACACAGTATGGGCTGACAGAGGCATCCTGAGGCATTCACCTCATTATGGTGCTTGGGCTGGGAGCTGACCATAGTAGTCTGTGGCCCACAGGTAGGAAACTGCTCAGAGAGAGAGTCTATGGCTCCCTGGTCTACCACAGTATCCAGTTTAAAGTCCTCCACAGATTTTCAGCACTTGGCCAGTACTTCGGGGCACGGGAACTCCAGCAGAAATTCAACGTTAGAGACACCACTGCTACTTTGGACCCCTTTCACTATGCCACTGATCACTAAATATGTCATAAGTTCAAGTTCTATTTCTGAAACCCACATCCATGTTAGGAATTAGGTTTCCCTGTTGGTTCCTATTGGTGCTCAGGCTGCAGTAACAAGAGAGACGGCTGTGCATGCATGGATCTCTCGACTTCGATGGGAGTTCAAAATATAGCTCAGACATTGAATAGAGATACCAGCCACCTCTGCCTACAGCAGTGATAATACTCATTGGAACAGGAGATATAAGGACTTCTGGTCTACAGATAGGTGCAGGTCTCAGAGATTGCACTTGCATCTATTAGACACTTAAGGAATTTTCTGTATATACGTAATAGTGGGGAAGGATGTAGACTTCCTTTGGCACTGATGGAGTTAAAAGAATGTTCCCGGAGTTAGACCTCTCTGAACTGTTGTTAGACCAAGCTAAGGGGTTAGCTGCAGTGGTCCAGACAGTAGAGTAGGGGGGGATCTTAGTGCCATGATCAGACATTGAGTGTGTCTGGAGCTTAGTTTAACATAATTCCCTGTGGGCTGCAGTGCTTGTAACCAGCCGCAAGATGCCACTGTTGGGTACAGCTGTTAGTGAGAGTTTGGACAGTGAACCTTACGAACAGCCTAATATAGTGGCTGCTAGGGTAGATGGGAGCTCCGTACCTTCAGACAGTAGGATCAACAGTGCGACGATCTCCCTACGCAAGAGTCCTGTTAGCCGGCCGGAGAAACTCAACAGAGGTATTGAGGACCCGAGGCACTTTCAGTCTGCAGGCAGCAGCGAAAGATAGGACTCCAGGCTAAGACGTGGGGGAGATATAGGATCCGAATATACTGTCGCTGGCTAGAGAATAGAGTCATAGAGATGCTTCACTTAAAGAGGGAACCAGAGCTGAAGATGTATCCAGCGCCTGTGAGGGAAATGACAACCTGTCGGGCCTTATCCATTATATCTGCCTGTAAATACTGTATATATTCGACTTCCCCAAGTTAAGTCCCAGGTATGGTTAAGAACCTCGTGTCCTCTGAATTTATTGCTGCCCTGGTCTCAGAAGAGAAATGCCTGGAGACCTCTGCAATGTGATGGTCTGAAGAAAGTGGAGAGCACTATATACCCAGCCACACATCAGAGGGAGGACACGTATTGTCTGTAGGGTGCCAGAGAGAGCAGGGGTTACAGCTCGCCGACGACTACCTCGCTGAGGCACCTTACAGATATATCATACATGTCCATGATGACATAACTCCTTTAATAAGCTTTAGGTGACACTAGGGATGGCCATCAACATTGGATGACAGCCTTCATTTTATCGTGAGCTTACTGTGACCCTTATAGGCTCTCTCAAAATAGTTGTGACCACCTCGATAGGTACCATCCATATGACATACCAACTGCCGAGTAAGAAGATATATCCCTCTATACAGATTCCCAGTCTTCAGGACGGCGTGATATATGAATACATTATGTAGATAAAGTATTCCTATTTCTTCATTGTTATTCACATTGCAGTCTAGACTTGTGCTGGTGTTTCTCTTATTATTCTAAACATTTACCAAGGAAGATGTCATTTAACCTTAGATTTCTCCTATCCCTCATCAGTGTTAATAGAGGTGAGTGAATATCCTGCATGGATTGATGTGAAATATTACACCAATATTTTTCCAAATGGATTTATACATGCCTTTTACAAAGTACAGGAAGAACAATTTACATAGAAAGGGAATTTATAACAAATGCTTAAATAATGTACGTCTACCTTATAAAAGATATTTTACTTTTTCAGAGTGGATTGAAATCTGCCTCAATGTATTTTTGTCTGCAGCTTTTCCAATATTAGGCCACATTCACACGTTCAGCATTTGGTCAGTATTTTACATCAGTATTTGAAAGCCAAAACCAAGAGTGGAGGTAAAATGCAGAAGTGGTGACGTGTTTCTTATATACTTTTGATCTGATTGTTCCACTCTTGGTTTTGGCTTACAAATACTGATGTAAAAGACTGACCAAATACTGATAGTGTGAAGGTGGCCTTAGCCTCTTCATGGCTAGGCAATTTTTCGTTTTTATGCTTTCATTTTTTCCTCACTTTCTTCCACGAGATATGACCTTTTTATTTCTCTGTCGACATAGCTATACGATGTTTTTTTATATTTGCTGGACAAGCTGTAGCTTGAAATGACACCATTCACTTTATCAAGTAATCTACTGAAAAAAGAAAAAAAATGGTGTGTGAAGGAGTGAAAAAAAATTGCCATCATTTTTCTTGGGATCTGCTTTTATGGTGTAGTAATAATAACGAAGCACCATTATTCTCCAGGTCAGATATATATATAGATAGATAGATAGATAGATAGATAGATAGATAGATAGATAGATATAGATATATATACACCACCGTTGAAAAGTTTGGGGTCATCCAGACAATTTTGTATTTTCCATGAAAACTCATACTTTTATTTATCAAATGAGTTGCAAAATGAATAGAAAATATAGTACAGACATTGACAAGGTTAGAAATAATGATTTTCATATGAAAGAATAATTTTCTCCTTCAAACTTTGCTTTCGTCAAAGAATGCTCCCTTTGCAGCAATTACAGCATTTCAGACCTTTGGCATTCTAGCTTTTAATTTGCTGAGGTAATCTTGAGAAATTTCCCCCTATGCTTCCTGAAGCCCCTCCCACAAGTTGGATGGTCTTGATGGGCAATTTTTGCGTACCATACGGTCAAGCTGCTTCCACAACAGTTCAATGGGGTTGAGATCTGGTGACTGCACTGGCCACTCCATTACAGATAGAATACCAGTTGCCTGCTTCTTCCCTAAATAGTTCATGCATAATTTGGATGTGTGCTTTGGGTCATTGTCCTGTTGTAGAATGAAATTGGCTCCAATCAAGCGCTGTCCACAGGGTATGGCATGGCGTTGCAAATTGGAGTGATAGCCTTCCTTATTCAAAATCTCATTTACCTTGTACAAATCTCCCACTTTACCAGCACCAAAGCGACCCCAGACCGTCAAATTACCTCCACCATGCTTGACAGATGGCGTCAGGCACTCTTCCAGCTTCTTTTCAGTTGTTCTGCATCTCACAAATGTTCTTCTGTGGGATCTAAACACCTCAAATTTTGATTAGTCTGTCCATAAAACTTTTTTCCAATCTTCCTCTGTCCAATGTCTGTGTTCTTTTGCCCATATTAATCTTTTCCTTTTGTTAGCCAGTCTCAGATATGACTTTTTCTTTGCTACTTTGCCCTGAAGGCCAGCATCCCGGAGTCGCCTCTTCACTGTAGACGTTGACACTGGCATTTTGCGTGTACTATTTAATGAAGCTGCCAGTTGAGGAGCTGTGAGGCGTCGATTTCTCAAACTAGAGACTCTAATGTACTTGTCTTGTTGCTCAGTTGTGCAGCAGGGCCTCCCACTTCTCTTTCTACTCTGGATAGAACCTGTTTGTGCTCTCCTCTGAAGGGAGTAGTACACACCGCTGTAGGAAATATTCAGTTTCTTGGCAATTTCTCGCATGGAATAGCCTTCATTTCTAAGAACAAGAATAGACTGTCGAGTTTCACATGAAAGATCTCTTTTCCTGCCCATTTTGAGAGTTTCATAGAACAAACAAATGTAATGCTCCAGATTCTCAACTAGCTCAAAGGAAGGTCAATTTTATAGCTTCTCAAATCAGCCAAACCATTTTCAGCTGGGCTAATATACTTGTGCAAGGGTTTTCTAGGGTTTTCTAAACATCCATTAGCCTTCTTACACAGTTAGCAAACACAATGTACCATTAAAACACTGGAGTGGTGGTTGTTGGAAATGGGCCTCTATACATCTATGTAGATATTGCAATAAAAACAAGACGTTTGCAGCTAGAATAGTTATTTACCACATTAACAATGTATAGAGTGTATTTCTGATTCATGTAATGTTAGCTTCATTGAAAAAAAATGTGGTTTTCTTTCAAAAATAATGAAATTTCTAAATGACCCCAAACTTTTGAACAGTAGTGTATATATATATATTTACATAGATAACCAGGCAACAAGACTCTCCATGTCATACAGTGGGTACAGAAAGTATTCAGACCCCTTTAAATGTTTCTCTTTGTTTCATTGCAGCCATTTGGTAAATTCTAAAAAGTACCTTTTTATCTCATTAAAGTGCATTCTGCACCCCATCTTGACTGAAAAAAAACAGAAATCTAGAAATTTTTGCAAATTTATTAAAAAAGAAAAACTGAAATATCACATGGTCATAAGTATTCAGAGTCCCTTTGCTCAGACACTCATATTTAAGTCACATGCTGTCTATTTCCTTGTGATCCTCCTTGAGATAGTTCTACTCCTTCACTGGAGTCCAGCTGTGTTTAATTAAACTGATAGGACTTGATTTAAAAGGCACACACCTGCCTATATAAGACCTCACAGCTCACGGTGCATGTCAGACCAAATGAAAATCATGAGCTCAAAGGAGCGGCCCAAGGAGCTCAGAGACAGAATTGTGGCAAGGCTCAGATCTGGCCAAGGTTACAAAAGAATTTCTGCATTACTCAAGGTTCCTAAGAGTACAGTGGCCTCCATAATCCTTAAATGGAAGAAGTTTGGGACCACCAGAAGTCTTCCTAGACCTGGCCGTCCAGCCAAACTGAGCAATCGTGGGAGAAGAGCCTTGGTGAGAGAGGTAAAGAAGAACCCCAACATCACTGTGGCTGAGCTCCAGAGATGGAGTAGGGAGATGGGAGAAAGTTCCACAAAGTCAACTGTCACTGCAGCCCTCCACCAGTCGGGCCTTTATGGCAGAGTGGCCCGATGGAAGCATCTCCTCAGTGCAAAATATATGAAAGCCCGCATAGAGTTTGTTCAATAACACATGAAGGACTCCCAGACTATGAGAAATAAGATTCTCTGGTCTGATGACACGAAGATAGAACTTTTTGGGGATAATTCTAAGCGGTGTGTGTGGAGAAAACCAGGCACTGCTCATCACCTGCCCAATACAATCCCAACAATGAAACATGGTGGTGGCAGCATCATGCTATGGTGGTGGCAGCATCATGCTATGGGGGTGTTTTTCAGCTGCAGGGACAGGACAGGACTTGTTGCAATTGAAGGAAACATGCCTGCGGCCAAGTACAGAGATATCCTGGATGAAAACCTCTTCCAGAGTTCTCTGGACCTCAGACTTGGCCAAAGGATCACCTTCCAACAAGACAATGACCCTAAGCACACAGCTAAAATAACAAAGCAGTGGCTTCAGAACAACTCTGTGACCATTCTTGACTGGCCCAGCCAGAGCCCTGACCTAAACCCAATTGAGCATCTCTGGAGAGACCTGAAAATGGCTGTCCACCAGCGTTCACAATCCAACCTGATGGAACTGGAGAGGATCTGCAAGGAAGAATGGCAGAGGATTCCCAAATCCAGGTGTGAAAAACCTGTTGCATCATTCCCAAGAAGACTAATGGCTGTATTATCTCAAAAGGGTGCTTCTACTCAATACTGAGCAAAGGGTCTGAATACTTATTTATAATCATGTGATATTTCCTTTTTTCTTTTTTAATACATTTGCAAAAATTTCTACATTTCTTTTTTTTTCCGGCAAAATGGGGTGCAGAGTAAAAAATGAACTTTTTAGAATTTACCAAATGGCTGCAATGAAACAAAGAGTGAAAAATGTAAAGGGATCTGAATACTTTCTGTATCCACTGTATATCTTACTACATAAAGAGCTTAATGTTGAGGTGAGTCCGAGAAAAACATCAGCTGCAATTACTTCAGTAGGCCAGAGGGGCAGCATACAGAGAGATGTCCATGCGATCTGCCCTGGGCAATTCACTTCTTGAATTGGCGAACGTCTCTGTAATCTTCTCAATTTTATTTTTGTTTTCCGTAATGCCATTTACTAATTTATTAATTATGACAACTTTGTTGTTTATCGTGTAAAAAGGCTGAAAGCGAATAAACATGGGTAATTTGAGTTAGTTTTTATTATGTAAAGCACACTTTTCTAGCTTCTGAAGTGTATTTGTTTCGTAACTTGGGCTGCTAGCAAGAGAATACACAGAAGCCTATGTAAGCGCTAAGATGTGCAAACATTGAATATGTAAAATTTGAACTGCATTACTGCTACATACAGTGGAATGTACACTGCTCAAAAAAATAAAGGGAACACATAAACAACACAATGTAACTCCAAGTAAATCAAACTTCTGTGAAATCAAACTGTCCACTTAGGAAGCAACACTGATTGACAATCAATTTCACATGCTGTTGTGCAAATGGAATAGACAATAGATGGAAATTATTGGCAATTATCAAGACCCACTCAATAAAGGAGTGGTTCTGCAGGTGGGGACCACAGGCCACATCTCAGTACCAATGCTTCTGGCTGAAGTTTTGGTTACTTTTGAATGTTGGTTATGCTTTCACACTCGTGGTAGCATGAGACGAACTCTACAACCCACAGAAGTTGCTTAGTTATTGCAGCTCATCCAGGATGGCACATCAATGCGAGCTGTGGCAAGAAGGTTTGCTGTGTCTGTCAGCGTAGTGTCCAGAGGCTGGAGGCGCTACCAGGAGACAGGCGAGTACACCAGGAGACGTCGTGGGGGCCATAGGAGGGCAACAACCAAGCAGCAGGACTGCTACCTCTGACTTTGAGCAAGGAGGACCATGAGGAGCACTACCAGAGCCCTGCAAAATGACCTCCAGCAGGCCACAAATGTGCATGTGTCTGCACAAACATGGACTGGCCCGCCCGTTCCCCAGACCTGAATCCGATTGAGCACATCTGGGACATCATGTCTCGCTCCATCCACCAACGTCACGTTTCACCACAGGCTGTCCAGGAGTTGGCGGATGCTTTAGTCCAGGTCTGGGAGGAGATTCCACAGGAGACCATCCGCAACCTCATCAGGAGCATGCCCAGGCATTGTAGGGAGGTCATACAGGCACGTGGAGGCCACACACAATACTGAGCCTCATTTTGACTTGTTTTAAGGACATTACATCAAAGTTGGATCAGCCTGTAGTGTGTTTTTCCATTTTAATTGTGGGGGTGACTCCAAATCCAGGCCTCCATTGGTTAATAAATTTGATTTCCATTGATGATTTTTGTGTGATTTTGCTGTCAGCACATTCAACTTTGTACAGAACAAAGTATTCAATGAGAATATTTCATTCATTCAGATCTAGGATGTGTTATTTGAGTGTTGCCTTTATTTTTTTGAGCAGTGTATTTATAAAAATGAAGGTACTTAGCACATAAATTGGCCAATTCATGGGAGTTTTCTTTGATGGGACCCTAAATCTAATATTTATTGAACATGCTTCTCCAGGTCTAAAAGCTACAAAGGTGGGATGATGAAAAACTGCAATTCTGACGTTAGTTACCTGTTTATTGAGTGGTGGCTGCAAGCATTTAAAATGTAACCATTTGATTTTACGTGCATAAGATATGGATCTCTCTATAACAAATATTGAGCTTCAACAGCTATAGAGATAAGATAGGAAATTACAAAGCACTATTTAAACTAAAAAAAATAGTGGACATTCACTTTAAAATATATAGACACGTTTAGGTGCATTTTTTCTCTTAACAGTATGTATTTTTTTTACTTTTCATTAAAAATGTTTGACTTCTAGGCACAACCTCTATGTACTACAATAGATACGCTATCTATCTAATGAGCTTACATCAGTGAGTTTGCATTAAGAAGCCGTGTTTGTCACCATTATCTCTCTTTTCCTGAACTATCTTCTTAGCTCATTTACATCTAATTGAAAGGTAAACTTTGATTTGATCATATACAGCTTAGAAGATCTTTCAGAAGAAAAGCTTAGAAAAAAAGATGGTCTAGAGTTGACCTAATAACGAGGTATAAATATATCAAATGTGAATATAGAAATATCTCACATTATCCATTGATTCTCACACTCTAGCTATTATAACTTTACATCTAGTAGAAAAAAGGTATCTACATAAGAAAAAAGTATTTTTTACTGTAAGAGCTTGTTACAGTGTCATGGGGTCCTACTCCGTTATCACACAATCAACAGAGCGAGAGATGAGTGAAAAGTCCCAAGAACCTTTATTACATGCAAACCAAAAGATCCATAAAACAATCTACCACACAGAGGATGAAATAGTCCAGGAACACGAATACAGTCCAGTAACGGGATACTGTAAATGCTCTGGGAATTGGCAATTGGCAGTCTAGAATCGGACATGCCAAATGGACTTCTCCACTGACAATGAGTTGGTCAGTGCCCCTATACACATTAGAGCGTCGGCCGAACCCAACCGACATTAGTCTAATGTATATGGGGGAGGTTAAAGAAGCAGAAAATTATCTTCTGCCTTATGGGGTATTTTGCTTTCTTCTGGATCAACAATGCAGCATATTAGGCTGAACTGAAAGGAATTATTTTGTCTTCCAAATTAAAGTAGACTACGATGAAAGCCCAAATTCTTCAGATTTTTTTATTCTCTGTGGGGTTGTCTTTTATACTATTTCTTAACTACTTCTGATATAACATGAATGTTTTGAATAATGTAAGAACAAAACCAATGATTCAGCTTTCATCTTTATTTCTATCCTTCAGCCTAGTAAACAGACTTTGTGGTTCAGCGAGGTCTTTTCTGACGTCAAACTCAACGATTCCATATCTAACAGCACAGTTGCAAAAAATAGAAGTGTATTGTATGCAATCATTCTCTGGGTTCTATTGCTGAATACATCCTGAATCAGGTTTAAAAGGTCTGTGAAGCCATTATACATTGTCGTTGTTCCCTAGCTGATGTTGCATGGTTTGAGAATGGATTTCAGTGGCTTGTTTCAGTCATACAACGACACATAGGTTAGAAGGCACACTGCATTTTGTTGTGCCCAGAATAATATATAATCTTTTGACTGTTTTTAGCATAAACATATAAAAATTCAATTATTTTTTGCTGTGCTGTACATTATCTGGGACACTCTTTAGTTAGTTTTGGTGATATATGAAGCTTGAACATTAAGACTGGAGAGAATTTATCCTACAAAAGTCAATTCCAAAGAAATTTCAATTTATTTATTGTCAACATCTAGAGATGAGCAGATCTGCCGAGTTTCAAATTCACCAAATCGTGAATTCACCAAATCGTGAAAGGAAATTAAATTTATAGCAAATTAAATCATTGTGAAATGAATGTCCTCTATTTTGCTCCAGGGTCTGGAGAGACCCCAGGGCACAATAACAGTAACGTGTACAAAGAAGAAAAAACTAACTAATACTCACATCACCGTTCACCTCTGAGGCTTACTTCCCTCAATATGGTCCTCAAGGATTCTTCTTACCATCTCTGTGTGCTGTATCTTAATGCTAGGATGCACAGAATCACCACAGGTCTATTCCCGAACTAGAGTACACATTATAAGGTCATATCACACGTCGTGATTCAAATACGTCACCATAAGCTGACAATGCACATGCATGGATATGCCCGCTAGAAAGTCCTGGCCTAGAATGAAATTGCAGAGCGTGGCTGTAAGAAGATGCGCTGAGAATCATACGGGGTAGAGCAAGCAGCCAACTTGGTGGAGAGGTGAGCAGGGAGGTCAGTAATAGCATAGGGTTTGTTTTACATTTTGTTAGCCACCATTTTGCTTAATGCGAACTTAGCATATTCTTACCACCACTGCATGCTGCATCTTCACATTAGTATGCACAGGTCGACTCCCAGCATAGAGTGTACATTTTAAGGTCACAGCACATGTTGTTATGTCATGATGATGTTATAACCTTACAATGTGCATGCACACAGATGTCCCAGGTCTAGTCATTGGCTTTAGGAAATCCCGACCTAGCATGGAAATGCAGAACGTGGTTGTAAGAAGGTGGACTGAGCATCAAAAGGGGGAGAGCGAGCAGCCAAGGTGGGGGAAAGGTGAGTGGTGAGGATAGTAATAGTATGTTTTTTTTTTTTACATTTTGTTGGCCCTCTACAGTTCAGCAAAATAGCAGCCAGGCGACCTTCATTTTGCTGAATTTGAACTTAGCAAACTATAAAAAATTGGCATTATGGAGAATACAGATTTTGGTAAAATTCGAGTAGAATTCAATTCCACTCAAATAAATTAGTCTATCTCTAGTAACATCTTTTTTATAATGCTTGTAATATGTAAAAAAAATGTTTCACTCTTTTTATAAACCATCGTGACAGCAGCTGGTCTCCTCCTTATCGGCATTCCACTCTTTCACCTGGCCATGGTTGGCTAACGTTGTCACTGTCGCTTGTCTCTTGCATCACAGTGTTCAGCAGTAGGTCACAGTCATAAGAAAAATTTCCTGATCTCTTAAAAGACTAGTATGGATGATTGTATTTTCTAGTCGGCCAATCCCTGAATACCCTGGTTATAATATGGGACAGTTGCCCATTGCTTTGAGGAGCTTGAGTTATAAATTCTTTTTGATTCTTGTTGTGTATAAAGATTCTGGATGGTACTGTTTTTCCTGGCCCTGACCAGGCCTTTTACGTGACCAGTTCTACAGTTTTTTGCCTGACGCAATCTTCTGCTTGTCGACTGGTAATAGATAACTCTACCTGTCCGGACCACAGCCAGTAGGTTTTATTAACCTTCAGCTTTGTGCTATGATTTGGTAACATCTGTCCTTCAGCAAGTCAGCCATCGCTAGCCAAGACTTTTCTAAAGGTAGCATGCATGGGAAATATCATATAATCCACTCCTCCTCCTAGGTTTATTGGTACAGAACCCATAATCTCTTAGACTCAGCTCCCTGGTTTAAATCTGTTAGCAATCTAACCTGTCTAAGTAATCCTATGATGAATATTACAAAATTATTAAAGACAAAGAAATCCAAGCATAATTTGCAGAGTCTTCATTTGTTTTATAATTTTATAATATTGCCTTTTCAAATGAATTGAATGAAATGTCAAAACATTTAAAATTTTCTAAAAATGTATAATTGTATAATCTCTCCTTATCAACATGAGTAATTAGGATTTTTGCCTATTTAGCCAGGCTTATGCTATTTTTGACAGAGAGAACAGTGTTCCAAAATGTCAGAACCCTTATGAAACTTGAAAGGTCCCATTATAAGACAAAGAGGTTTGTCAGGATTCATCTGTATCAAATTGCATTGCAGCATAGCTGTCATGACTATTGTAATATATTGTTGTGAGTAGAGCCCAAGCCTTTCTTAAATTTAACAAAGTTTGGCTTAAAACCTAGAAAATATTAAAATTTTTAAAGAGAACCTGTCACCAGGTTTTCCCCATATAAAGTAAGGCCAGCACCTTTAAGCCTTATGTCACAGCATTCTAGTAAGCTGTATATATGTCCTCAATCCCCTCTGCAAGGCACAAAAAAGAGCTTTTATTATACTCACATACGTTGCGGTATGGAAGGTGCGCCCTCACTTATTCATATTGGCCTTATTTAACTCATTTAAGGGCAGAGACTACAGAGAAAAAGGCCAAGAGACATGGAGAACTAGAAGGTAGCAGTGAGTGCAGTCTGTGATCCTCAGGTATGGCTGAACTCTGTGAACCGGAAAAATTAAGCTGCACTAGTCAACTGGATGACGAGCTCAAATATATCACTTGTGCAAGTCAAAGGACAAAGGACGCAAGATGGGTTGGAGAAGCTTTTTCAAATGGCTCAGAAATTTTGATTGTCAATATTCCCCAGGTTATATAGAAAGAGAAGACTTCTTGATACTGTACTATTTGGTGCAGTGCAGAATGTGCATCGTGTTTCCAAAAATTACTCCTGGGGGCTGTGTCATAGGTGCAGGGAGATTCCATAACAAGGGCCTCCCTTGTCAAACATTATCTACGACGGAGTACTGTAGTAGTTGTGGCCCTCAATTCAAGTTTTCAGAGGCCATCAGTCGGTCATCAACAGTCAGTGTAAATTTCTATTGAATATGTATCCCCTATCTCAGTCACAATGTGGCACAACCTGTGACAAGGGCCTCCAATGACAAATATTAGTTTGGTAGGACCACTGTACATTCCAGATTTGTCCACTGCACAATGTGCATAGGGTTTGTAAAAATGAGCCCTATGGGCTGAGTCATGGTTGACGTAGGTAGCCACCATCCCAAGGGCCTCCAATCACAAATAGTAGTTAAGCTGGAGTGGGAATACTGTCCTGGTTTGTCCACTGCACAATGTGCATAGAGTTTGTAAAGATGAGCCCTATGGGCTGAGTCATGGTTGACAAAGGTTGCCACCATCCCAAGGGCCTCCATTCACAAATAGTAGTTAGGCTGGAGTAGGAATACTGTCCTGGTTTGTCTACTGCACAATGTGCATAGGGTTTGTAAAAATTAGCCCTATGGGCTTAGTCATGGTTGATGCAGGAAGCCACCACCCCAAGGGCCTCCAATCACAAATAGTAGTTAGGCTGGAGTAGGAATGCTGTCCTCTGTTTTTCCACTGCACAATGTGCATAGGGTTTGTAAAAATTAGCCCTATGTGCTGAGTCATGGTTGACGCAGGAAGCCACCATCCCAAGGGTCTCCAATCACAAATAGTAGTTAGGCTGGAGTAGGAATACTGTCCTAGTTTGTCCACTGCACAATGTGCATAAGGTTTGTAAAAATTAGCCCTATGGACTGAGTCATGGTTGACGAAGGAAGGAAATGGGTTTTTATGGGAAGAGGGTGACGTTAACAGCAGTAGCTTGAATCTGCATTTTTGGTGAATTTAGGTTGGCTTGCTGTCATCTGGAGGGATTACAAACTGTGGAGATATCTAGTGCTTGTTGAATTTAATCAGAGTAAGTCTGTGCATTTTCTGTGGAGAGGCGTGTGCACCTATCAGTGATGATTGCCCCAGCGGAACTGAAAACACGCTCAGACACCACACTAGCAGCAGGAAGCCCAGCACCTTCAAGGCATATAAGGAGAGGTCAGACCAAGTGTTCAGCTTAGACATCCAATAATTAAAGGGAACTGAAGCGTCAGAAAGGATGCACATATGGTCACTTAAGTACCCCTTGACCATGTTCTGCGACTTATCTCTCCTTGGCATCGTTACAGGCACAGATAGCCCTTGCTGTTGTGCTGGTTTATTGAAAACTGCTCTATTTGTGCATATTTTCCCCCCACCTCTGTTGAAGCTGGTGTTCGTGTCTCTCCACATTATCCCTTGGTGTTGAAAAGAGCCGGTACCTCTACCACCAGCATTGTCTGAGAGTGATGTTTTCAGCAACTGATCTACAATGGCCCTCTTGATCTATTCCATTGTAAAACTCTTTGGTGACTCCAAAAGGAGAGAAGGAAATTTCTCCTTGTACCGTGGATCTAGAAAGGTGGCCAACCAGTATAGGCTGTTGGATAAAATGTGTATCACGCGAGGGTCTTGCCACAGTCACCTACACATGAACTGTGCCATGTGGGCCAAGCTGCAAAAAGGCAAATGTTCTGTGTCCCCAAAAGTAGAAAAAGTACCCATCCTCTCCTCACGCTGACTCGCCTCCTCCCTCCTCCACCTCCTCGGCCTCCTCTCCAGCCCATCCAACCTGGATAGACATGAAGGTTGGGTTGGGTGTCCCCTCTGTAGCATTACGAGTCCCCTCGGTAGCACAGAAAAACAAGTCCTCTCCCTCCTCATCTTCCTCCTCATCACCCATTGTTGCCTCAGAATATTGGCTGGGCTGGGTAGAGTGTGTGATATTCCCGTTTGCACCTTTGTCCCACCCTCCACCAGGTTCACCCAGTGTGCCATGACAGAAATGTATCGTCCCTGTCCACAACAACTTGTCCAGGTGCCTGTTGTTAGGTGGACCGTCCCGGTTATGGTGTTGGTGAGAGCACGGTTCAGATTGTTTAACACGTGCTTGTGTAACGCAAGGAACGGCACACCGGGCTAAATAGTGGTGGCTGAGAACACTGTATCGTGGGGCAGCCACAGCCAAGAGATTACGGAAAGACTGTGCTACCACAAGCCTAAACGGTAACATCTCCACAGCTAGCAATTTGGCAATCTGCAAGTTTAGTATTTGTGCCTGTTTGTGCGTGGCTGGGTATTTACACTTTCTTTCCAAGCTCTCAGGCACGGACAATTGGACACTTTGCTGGGACAAAGTGGATGTGGTTGATGTTTGTTGTGTGTGAGCAACTGCAGCTTGTGGGCAGAAGGTATGAGCGCCTGCTTCCTGAACAGCAGATTCTGAAGGACATGGCATTGGTTTGACCCACAGATGCAGATTTGGTACCCTGGTGTTTCACCCACCTACTGGGGTGCTTGGCTGCCATGCAGTTTCAAATACTTGTGGTGCTTAGGTTTCCTTTGCTCTGGTCTCTGTTCAGCTTGGTATGCCAGATGCTACAGACTACAATGTTTTTCTCTGAAGGACATTCAGAAAAAAAATTCCACACAGCAGCTGAACATCCCCTTGCCCTGACTTGGCGCACAGCGGGGTGCTCTTGGGAACAGTTTACCCAGTTCTCACTCTGGGCAAACCATGACCCCTTGGTGCCTGTGTTGATGATACATATCCATCTTCTTTTGTGCTGCTGTCATGGCTATGCACGCCAACGGTCCAGGTCAGATCAGTGGACTCATCATCAACCACCTCATCTTCCATCTCATCCTCCTTCCCAGTTGACATTGTAGGCTGACCTGATAGCAACTGTGTCTCATCACCATCAGCCTCCACCTCTGGAGACAGTAAATTACGATTCACCAAGTGGCTTTCTTCTGGCCATAGGTCCTCAAGTACTTGAGCATCAACGCACGCCACCTCCTCTTGTCCCTCTTCAAGGTTGCACAATGATAGGCCAGAGCCAACCAAAGGATACGTACCAAACGGATCCTCGGAGTGGCCAAGCTTGGAGTCATATGTCTCCTGTGACTGATAATGGCGGGAGGAAGGAGAACCAGCTTCAGGATTGAATGGGCCGGCCTTCTGTGTATCCACAGTAGACTGTATGGTCGTGCAAGATTTGTTGCTGCTTGACAAATGTGTAGAGGCCTTGTCTGCTATCCAAGACAGAATCTGCTCTCGTTCTTCTGGCTTCCACACATGTTTACGTTCCAGACTGGGAAATTTTTCCAGGAACATAGTGGATGCATCAAGCTTCTTCTGACCTGACACAGACTGAGTGCCTTCTCTCGCACCACTGACAACACCATGTCCCTTAACAACAGGCTTTTTTGGCATTTTTGGTTTTGTTGACAGATTTTCAGATGTTGATGGCACAAGCTAAGCTAGCTGTCACTGCCAAAATAGTGGTTACAATGGGCTGGTGCGCGCTTTGTAGAAGGCAGTTGGAAATGTTTTGACTACTGCTAAAGTGGACTAATATGGACAGAAGGCAGGCTGACACCCCAAAATAGTGGTTAAAATGGGCTGGTGCGTGATTTGTATCAGGCAGTAGGAAATGTTTGGACTACTGCTTTGTGTAGGGCACAAAACGATTTTTTAAGTGCACTAATATGGACAGAAGGCAAGCTGACACCCCAAAATAGTGGTTAAAATGACATGGTGCGTGCTTTGCAGCAGGCAGTAGGAAATGTTTGGACTACTGCTTTGTGCAGGGCACTCGATTTTTTAAGTGGACTAATAAGGACAGAAGGCAGGGTGACACCCCAAAATAGTGGTTAAAATGGGCTGGTGCGTGCTTTGTAGTAGGCAGTAGGAAATGTTTGGACTACTCCTTTGTGTAGGGCACAAAACTCTTTTTAAGTGGACTAATGTGGACAGCAGAATCCAGGCTCTGACCCCTAAAGCAGCAGGGAAAATAGACAGGTGCTAAAAAAAAGGCAGCACAGTATGCTACTTCTGTGTGTGCTGTAAAAATATTGCTTTGCCTCTGACAAGAGCTGTTTTAAGATGGACACTGGAAGAACACTCCCTAATACACTCCCATTCCTAATACACAATCTCTCCCTCCCTGTACTTTGACTTTGTTGTGTGCCTTCAGCTCTGAAAAGAGCTATTTTTTGGTGGTATTATGGAGCTAGTGAGCGGCTCCTTTAAACACAAAACTAGTTCACACTGCAGGCAGCCCTTAAAATGGCTTTTGTTTTATCAAAAGGCCAAAACTCTCTCCCTAGCAGCTCAGCGATCTCTCCCAGCGTTTATAGAATGCAGGTTCCGGACGCAATGTGCACAAAAAGGCGGCAGCAGGGATTAAATAGACCCTATGACTCTGGGCGGCCAGCCAATCACAGTAATGCCACAACCAAGATGTCTGCGGCATTACTGTGATTGGTTAAGAAGTCCAGCATGTTTAGTGGCTGCAAAGGAGGCACAAAAACTGCAGGGCGGGACATCCGAATATAGCGAGGCGAGTACACAAATACTCGCAGAATAACGAGTAACCCGAATATCGTACTATCCGTGCAAATAGTAACGAATACACTCACTCATCACTAATAATAACTTCTCCACGAATTTCCAGGGAAAAACCAAAGAACAGGCAAATTTGAATTTTCCCTGATCCGCTCGTCTCCAGTAGTGAACCTTGATTGCAGTCTTGTTGATCTGGCAGTTCAGTGACAGTTTTATCCACTGTTTTACTATTTACTACATAATACTATATTTTGTTACACAGCCCCAGGGCATGAGGTCTTATAACAGGTCAATAGAACATAAAAAACTTAAAGGCGGGTGAACGACTGGGCCTCCTACTGACTTAGAGGCTCCGAAGAGCATGCATGTGTGGCACCCCAGGGGTTCGATTGCCACAGTGGCATTGCCTCCCTCACAAGAGGTGATGCCATGCCTGGAAGCAAGCACGGGTCCCATAATCAGGTTTTACTAAGCATGCAACACTTTCCTGGCTCCAGACCAGCAAGGGGAGTTCCTCCCCTTGGCAACTGGGATCTGGGGCGGGGTTAGTTAGACTTAGTGTGAGGAGTTGAAGTCAGGACGTCGAGGAGAGAGGATCTGGGGACTGGAGCTGCGTGGCAGCTCACCTCAGAAGAACCAGCGCAGAAGAACCGGACACGGGAGTCCCAGGCTGTGGGGCACGGAAGGCCCAGCAGCAGAAACCGGAGGGCAGGAGACTGCTGGTCTCCTGGCCCCATCAGATGCCCGGAGGCTCAGTTTCACCGCAGGGTCCAGCAATGCCACGTGGGAGCAATGCACCAGCAAGGCCCGAGCCGCCTGCCATATGGATGAGCGCAGAAACGTTGCACTCAGGGACGAGGGCCACCGCACAGCTACAAGAAGCAGGGCCAAAGAGTTTAGTGGAAAGGGAAGGCCTCCAACTTCACATGGCAAGGAGAATTCTTTACTTGCTTCCAGGCTGCCCGGACATCCACTTCTAGCCGGTACCCTAGTCCCGGCTTGTCTAATCACCACCAGTAAAGATAAGAGGAAACCGCCATTAAGTTGTGGACTGATTATTGCTGCGCCATCAAACCCTGCACTACAACGCCCAGCATAACCCATAACATCTACACTGCCCTGGAGCTAAGCTCTACCTGTGGAGAGCCACACCATCCCTGCTGCAGTAACATCAGCTCCAGAGGACCTGCTCCACAGCGGCGGCTCCCCTAGCTGCATACCACAGGTGGCGTCACAAACTTTATACAATCACTATAAATCCCCTATCAATAACCCCTTTTTAATTACCGTCCTGGGTCACGGACCGGGTCACCGCCACTGTGACATCCCCCAGCATTTATCGGCTCGGCACCGGGTACCCCACGGCCCAGGGGGTGGGTCAACTTGGCGTCACGAACAGGATTCACGAAGCCCGGTATAACCGGGTCCTGTGTGCCATAGACTTTATTAAACTGTGTTATCACGTGGTTTGCCACCCGCCGAGGAGGAAGAAAGAAGCCCCGATCCGGAACCGCCGGGTAAGAGATCCTTCCGCCTGGAGAGCAGCATACTGGTACATCAGGAGACGCCCAGGACCTGACTGAGGTTCACTAGGGGGGAAGAAGATGCCCAACATGGAGGAGGGTTCAGTCGCAGGCGTGGACACTGCCACTGTAATGCCGTTATCAATGCCTTACATACCGGGGGCGGCGTGGTTGCCCCAGTACTCAGGAGAGTCGCACACCCTGAACGACTTTGAGGAGAGACTGCGCAGTTTGTTTAAAGTGTACCCCCTGTCGGAGGAGCAGAAAGTCAGCATCCTCATAGGCCAGCTAATCGGTTCAGCCCAGAGAGAAGTGAAGTCCTGGCCGGGCAGAGACAAAGGCACTGTAAAAGAGATATTGGCCCGTTTAAAGGATACCTTTGACACCCGCACTGCAGCAGAAATTAAAATGAAGTTTTACGGGTGCAAACAAAGGGTGCAGGACAGTGTACGGGACTATGCTCTAAACCTGCAGGAGGCGCTGCGGGCCATCAAACAGGTAGACACCGACAGTGTGCGAGATGAGGACAGATTGCTAACTGAGCAGTTTATTGAGGGGCTCCTGTCTAACGCTCATCGGACACAGCTGCTCATTATGGCTCTGCAAAACCCTGATCTGGACTTTGCACAATTTAAAGACAGAGCCATCCGGGTGCTGCGAGAAGCAACACCAGGCCGCACTGCATCCCACCGGCGCCCAGCTATCACGTACCACCAGGAGGTGGCGTCCTTTTACCCAGAACCTGTGGAAGCTGACGCGCAGACTCTGGACAATGACCCATCTGCAGACCTGCGCCTTCAGGTCCAGGAGCTGAGCAAAAGTGTGGCTACACTAACCTAAACCGTGCAGGCCATGCAACTGCCTCCCAAGGAAAAGATCCAGCTGGTTTCCAGTCCAGATGACGTCCCATGGCGACGACAGAGAAGAATTCCACCGATCAGAGGGAGGAACAGCGATCGCTACGACCAGGACGGATAACCCATCTGCCGCCGCTGTCAAAAGGTGGGGCACTACGCAAGGTTCAGTAATTTAAATGAGCAACCCCTGGGGCAGAGGGCCAACCCCCAGGAGTAAGACGACCAGGCCCACAGTGCTGGCGAGACAAGTACGTGGGAGGACGACCAGTCCTACCTGTGGTGCTTGATGGCATCCTGTAATGCACATGCCCGGACTGACTGGCGTGTGCCTGTTTAGTGGTTCCACTGTGCCATGAACTGGAGAGGGCCTGGAGGGGCGTAACAAAGTATCTGCTTGATCCGACCAAGGTCCACGACGGCATACGACGCCAGTGCACCAGGGAGGAACCGAGCAGAAGGACCAGGGTCTACTCCAGGTCAGACTCCGGACACAACTGTTGACCCACACCGGGGAATACAGGAACAGGCAGGCTAGAGCGCAGGCTGGGTAGGGTCCAGTACAGACTGGGAGATGAGTTCAGAGCCGCAGATGCGGTAATCAAACAGAGTAAAGCGAAGCCGCATGTGCGGTAGACAAGGCTGAGCAGAGCGAAACCGCAGACATGGTAGACAAGGCTGAGCAGAGCGAAACCGCAGACGCGGTAGACAAGGCTGAGCAGAGCAAAACCGCAGACGCAGTAGACAAGGCTGAGCAGAGCGAAACCGCAGACGCGGTAGACAAAGCTGAGCAGAGCGAAACCGCAGACGCGGTAGACAAGGCTGAGCAGAGCAAAACCGCAGATGCGGTAGACAAGGCTGAGCAGAGCAAAACCGCAGACGCGGTGGACAAGGCTGAGCAAAGCGAAACCGCAGACGCGGTGGACAGGGCTGAGCAAAGCGAAACCGCAGACGCGGTGGACAAGGCAGAGCAGAGCGAAACCACAGACGCGGTGGAAAAGGCTGAGCAGAGCGAAACCGCAGACGTGGTGGACAAGGTTGAGCAGAGCGAAACCGCAGACGCGGTGGACAGGGCTGAGCAGAGCAAAACCGCAGACGCGGTGGACAGGGCTGAGCAGAGCGAAACCGCAGACGCGGTGGACAAGGCTGAGCAGAGCGAAACCGCAGACGCGGTGGACAAGGCTGAGCAGAGCGAAACCGCAGACGCAGTGGACAGGGCTGAGATAAATCGCTGAAGAGGTAAACAAAGACAAAGAAAAGGGGACAGAGCTCTGTTCACACGGAACAGACTGGAAAAGAAAGGCAGAACCAGATACACACAAGGTACTTGCAAAGAAGTAGCGAAAGGACTCCAACTCACAAACGGAAGTACAATGACAACGAGTAGAAGTTAGGTGCAGGTTCAGACTCTACAGAAAAAGGGAGCAAACTGACATAAAGACAAAACAGGTAAGAAGCTAGAAGACAGTTCAGACAAGAACAGTTACTGCAACAAAATGCAGGAACGAGCCTAGGTAAAGCCAAGTGCTGGTTCAGACATTGCAGAAAAAGGGAACAAACGGACATAAAGACAAAACAGGTCGGAAGCTAGGAGGCAGTTCAGACAGGAACTGTACTGCAACAAATACAGGAGCGAGTCTGGGTATGCGGCCCCCAGAGGGCGAGACGAACAGGCTAGGAGCGTGTTCAGACAGGCCTGGAAATACAGCCTCCAGGAAGGCAGACAGACAGCTGGCTAGAGTACACAGACAGGACACAGTTCAGACACGGGAACTGATACCGCAAGGCAGGAAACATAGACAGGACCTGGCACATCAGTGACAAGAAGCCTACTGACAGAACAAGATGCTCAGGCAAGGATTCCAAGGAGGAGCTGGGTTAAATACCAGGTGACAGACAGCAATAGGCTGAGGACGCATCAGGGGAGTGTCAGCAGCAGCTACAAGAAACAGGAAGTTCAGCGGGCGTCGCCCTAAACAGCAAGAGCAAAGCAAAGCAGACAACATGGAAAGAAGCCAGAGTGGCAGTCTGGACTGGAGATCAAGTGCGCGCTCTTGCACAGTGGGAGATGGACCACTATGCAAGGATGCCGCCAGGTATGTTACACATCCCAATGAACGCGTTGCTGGACACTGGGTCCCAGGTGACCACGATGCCATATATCCTTTTTAAACAATACTGGACTGATTCAGATATTACCCGTTGTCCAGATGAACATCTTAGTTTCTATGCCAGCAATGGTCAGCCCTTGACGCAGGTGGGGTACAAAGAGGTGACCATAAAAGTTGGCAAAGTAGAATTGCCATCACAAGGAATGATTATTGTTGATATTGATCACCGAGAAAGTCATCCCATGATAACCTTAGGCACTAATGTGCTAGAAAATAGTCTTGGAGAAATTATTGTTTTGTTGCAGCAGGTCGCAGAGACTGCCAGTTCCAGTCAGCAGCTAGTTCTGCAGAAGGAGATCAGAGCCCTGATGAAAAGACAACAGGTAGAGCTGTCTGGAGGGGAAATTGGCAGTGTCAGGATGAGTGATCCGTTCCCCATTGCAATGCCCCCTAGGAGTGAAATGTTGATATGGTGTCGAGCAGCAATTGGTCTCAGGGGTCAAGATTATCAGGCCCTGGTAGAGCCCGTGTACTCTGACAGTAGGCCCACCATCTTGACAGCCAGGGGGGTGGTCGATGTCCGCAAGGGGAGAGTACCGATACGCATCTTGAATTGTGGGGAGAAAGAGGTCCATTTACCCCGCTATGCTACCCTTGCTAAGCTGTTCACTGTCAGTAACAACGCAATAAAGACAGTGGAACCCTTGCCTCCATCCAAACCGGTGGAGGATAATGGCTCCAAGGGGCAGATGGAGGATTGGTGTCAGAAGCTACAAGTGGACACTGACTCCACCCCTTTGCACCAAAAGCATGGAGTATACCGGGTGGTCCAAGAGTATGAACGAGTCTTCAGCAAACACCCACTAGACTTTGGGCAGGTAAAAGGGGTCCAACATCATATCCCCACGGGAGATCATCCGCCCATTTAAGAGAGGTACCGACCTGTACCCCCAGCTCACTATCAATGTGCCAAAGGAATGTTACGGGAGATGAAGGAGGCTGGGGTGATCAGAGATAGTTGTAGCCCCTGGGCAGCTCCATTAGTCCTCATTAGAAAGAAGGATGGTACAATGAGGTTGTGTGTTGATTACAGGCAGATTAACCGCATTACACATAAGGACGCCTACCCATTACCCAGGATTGAGGAGTCATTAGCTGCACTAAGATCTGCTAATTATTTCTCCACTTTGGATCTCACCAGTGGGTACTGGCAGGTTCCTCTGGCGGAGGCGGACAAAGAAAAGACCGCATTTACAACACCAATGGGCCTCAGCGAGTTCAACTGCATGCCATTCGGGCTCTGCAATGCCCCAGGAACCTTCCAGCGGTTAATGGAGTGCTGCCTAGGACACAAGAACTTCAAAACTGTCCTGCTGTACCTGGATGACGTAATTGTCTACTCGAAGACATATGAAGACCACCTGGAGCACCTGGCCGAGGTGTTTGAAGCCCTATCTGGTTTTGGCCTGAAGGTAAAGTCGTCCAAATGCCACCTGTTGAAGCCCAAGGTGCACTACCTAGGTCATGTGGTAAGCGCCGAAGGTGTAGCACCAGACCCTTAAAAAGTCACCGTAATCAAGGACTGGCCAAGACTCTCCACTATCCAGGAAGTGCGGCAGTTCCTTGGGCTGGTAGGCTACTACAGAAGATTTATCAAGGGTTTCACCAAGATAGCAGCACCCATGCAGGACCTCGTAGTAGGCCAGTCCAAGAAGACCAAGAGCCCGAAACCTCCGTTCAGATGGGGTAAACCAATCCTTCACCCGACTGAAAATGTCTCTCACCGGAGACGAAGTTCTGGCCTACCCCGACTATGGCCAACCCTTTATACTTCATACAGATGCCAGCAACGTGGGATTGGGAGCGGTGCTGTCCCATGTACATCAAGGCAGAGAGAGAGTGATTGCCTACGCCAGCAGGAAGCTCCGTCCTACGGAAAGGAACCCCGACAACTACAGTTACTTCAAGTAGGAGTTTCTCGCCATAGTCTGGGCTGTAACAGAGCGCTTCAAACACTACCTCGCCTCCTCCAGATTAACAGTCTTCACAGATAACAACCCGCTGACGCACCTGGAGACTGCGAAGCTTGGTGCCCTAGAACAATGATGGATGGCCCGACTGTCTAACTATGAGTTTACCATCAAGTATCGGGCGGGGCATAAAAATGCAAATGCTGATGCACTGTCCAGGATGCCCAACTTGCCAGATGGGGGAGAAGACCCAGAAGAGCTGGAGAAGATAGAGCTTTCCGCTTTCCATCATCACGGGGTGACCCAGTGCTCCCACTGTGTAAGGGACAAGCGCTCCGCCAACAGAGAGGCCACGTTCAACCCATTGCCCCACCATGGATGGGCAGAAATGCAGGATAGCGACCCGGCTGTCCACCTAGTCAAGGAGTTGCTGATGCAAGCTGACTCGTGCCCTGATCCAGATGCTCCACAGGAGACCCAACAGTTGTGGAAGGAGAAGGGAAAACTGTTCATCTATGAAGGAAAGCTGTGTCGAAGAAGCATCAACTCCCGGACACATGAACTGGTCTGGCAGGTGGTAGTCCCGAGGCGGGATGCGTCAATGGTCATAGAAGCGTACCACGGTGGAGCAGGACACTTCGGGTGGAAGAAGTTGGAAGTTCTGCTATGTGAGTGGTTATACTGGGCTGGCATGAGGAAAGCAATCGAGAGATGGTGTCGAGAATGTGGTCCATGCAACCTGAGGCGGAAAGACCGTGACAGCCAGAGTGCTCCCCTGCAGCCCATAATCACCAAACAACCACTTGAACTGGCAGCCTTGGACCACTTGAAGCTAGCCCCAAGCCAGTCAGGCAATGTCTACGCTCTCACCATAGTAGACCACTACTCCCGGTTCTTGGTAGTAGTGCCAGTGAAAGATCAGACAGCTCAGACGGCAGCCAAAGCGTTCCAACAGCACTTTTGTCGCCTGCATGGTTACCCTGAATGGGTGCTTACCGACCAAGGTCCAGCCTTTGAAGTAGAGGTGTTCCAGGAATTTTGTAACTTGTACGGCTGCAAGAAAATCAGGACGACGCCGTATCATCCCCAGACCAACAGGTTGCGTGAAAAGATGAACCAGGTGGTGATAGACCTGTTGAAGACATTGCCCCTTGAACGTAGCCTGTGGCCAGAGAAGTTACCAGATTTGGTGGACCTATATAACCACATCCCGGTGAACTCCACCAACTGTACACCCGCTTACCTGATGAGAGCAAGACCTGGTAAGCTACCCATTGACTTAGACATGGGAGTCTTAACACCAGAAGCGACATCACCAGATGCAGATTGGGATGCAGAGCGGCAGCAACAATACTGTAAGGTGCAAGAATGTGTTGAGAGAAGTTTGTCCCAGGCGAGACAGAAGCAAGAGAAAACTTATAATCAGCACGCTCCTGCCGTTCCCTTATCACCTGGAGAACAGGTACTTAAGAGGAAAAGACGAGTCCACGAGTTAGATGACCAGTGAGAGGATGAGCCATACACCGTCCTACCCTCGAATTACGACAACACCAAAGTGTGCCTCATCAGCAAAGATGGAGGGAAAACTTCAGCGGCAGTCTCAAGAGATCACTTGAAGATATGTCCTGAACAGTTGAAACACACAGAAGAAGATCCAGACAGCCCTTGGCCCACAGAAAAAGTGGAGGAAACGGTTCAGACAGTCCTCGGAGAATTTCCCCAGTCTTGGACGCAAGTGAACCAAGCGATTGTGGTACCGGTGTTCACCTTTCTCCAAGCGGCCTCACCGGAAGCTGCAGAACCCATCGCACCAGGGGTAGACACTAGGGACCAGGGTAGGACAGTGACAACTAACGTACTACGTAGTTCGACCCGGAGTACAAAAGGTCAGCTCCCTGCTCGCTGGAGAAACTAACGTATAAAGTATAAGAGAACTAAAGTGTATGTTGTTTATAGTTGTACCCATTAAATTGTCTTGGAAAAGTATATTTGTTGAATTTATGGACAATTGGACCACAGGACTAGATGTGGTCAGGACAATATTGAATATAGTTACTAATAGGCCTAGTAAATAAACCGCAGGCGTGGCTGAAGACCAGGCCCAACGAAAGAGGGCCCTGAAGCCACGCCCAGGGACGATGCACAAAGTGGGTTGATGCGGTTCCCACCACCCAAATTACAGTTACCAGGATTGTGGCGTAAGGACTAAGCGCCGCAGTGACTGCTTTCAATTTTTGTTGGGTTTTTGTAATTTTTGACTTGTTACACTGTTTGCAATGTGAATAGTTGACAGTTAATTTTAAAATGTATCCTCAGTCTGAGAGTACTGAAGTTAACTAGGGGGGAATGTGGCACCCCAGGGGTCCGGTTGCCACAGTGGCATTGCCTCCCTCACAAGAGGTGATGCCATGCCTGGAAGAAAGCAGGGGTCCCGTAATCAGGTTTTACTAAGCATGCAACACTTTCCTGGCTCCAGACCAACAAGGGGAGTTCCTTCCCTTGGCAACTGGGATCTGGGGGCGGGGTTAGTTATACTTAGTGTGAGGAGTTGAAGTCAGGACGTCGAGGAGAGAGGAGCCGGGGACTGGAGCTGCGTGGCAGCTCACCCCAGAAGAACCAGCACAGAAGAACCGGACACGGGAGTCCCAGGCTGTGGGGCACGGAAGGCCCAGCAGCAGAAACCGGAGGGCAGGAGACTGCTGGTCTCCTGGCCCCATCAGACGCCCGGAGGCTCAGCAGCACCGCAGGGTCCAGCACCGCCACGTGGGAGCGATGCACCAACAAGGCCCGAGCTGCCTGCCATACGGGTGAGCACAGAAACGTTGCACTAAGGGACGAGGGCTACCGCACAGCTATAAGAAGCAGGGCCAAAGAGTTTAGTGGAAAGGGAAGGCCTCCAACTTCACCAGGCAAGGAGGATTCTTTACTTGCTTCCAGGCTTCCCGGACTTCCACTTCTAGCCAGTACCCTAGCTTGTCTAATCACCACCAGTAAAGATAAGAGGAAACCGCCATTAAGTTGTGGACTGATTATTGCTGCGCCATCAAACCCTGCACTACAATGCCCAGAATAACCCATAACATCTACACTGCCCTGGAGCTAAGCTCTACCTGTGGAGAGCCACACCATCCCTGCTGCAGTAACATCAGCTCCAGAGGACCTGCTCCGCAGCGGCGGCTTCCCTAGCTGCATACCACAGGTGGCATCACGAACTTTATACAATCACTATAAATCCCCTATCAATAACCCCTTTTTATTGACCGTCCTGTGTCACGGACCGGGTCACCGCCACTGTGACATCCCCCAGCATTTACTGGCCCGGCACCGGGTACCCCACGGCCCAGGGGGCGTGTCACATGCACAAATCAATTCATTGTCTATGGGACTGCTGAAAATAACCTCTACTTGGCTATCTCTGCCTTTCCCATAGATAATGAATGGAGAGATGATGAGCCTCGTTCTTTAGATTATTCTCAGTGGTTGGCATACCCTGTAATCAGGAAGTTTTCTTTGGATAGGTGATAAGTTGGTGATCTGGGACTTTTTAAATTAAATTAGTATTATCTGAATGAAATGATCCCATCATATGAAGTAAACACTAAAAATGTAATAAATCAATATGGAAGTATTTATAGTACCCATTATGGCTGAGAAAATGTTCTGCTAACCTCTCACCCCAGGGCCATAAGTAAGTTGATGAAAAGAATGTATTTTGCAGGTTTATAAGATGGCAAGAAAAAACATTTAGCAAAACACTAATCATTCTCCATTTTATAAATGGAGTGAAAGACATGACAAAACTTCTCTTGTAAAGTCTCTTTTGTCAGGCTTTTAACACATCAAGCGTTGTCTGTCAGCACAATTGAAATAGCTCATGCATGGAATGGTGACAGAGGACATGTTTTGCATTCTTAAAGCCAAATTATAACCATTTATTCGACTCTAAAAGTGATTGACCGGTAAGTATAAAAATAATTTACAGGATGGGCAACTTTTTTTGTCCTTTCTTGTGCACATAGTATAATAAGATTTCAATATTTTAAATTAATCCTTGCAAATTACATTAGTTAACAGCTTTCCTAATTAATTTTAAGATTTCTTGCCATTAGTTTCTTTACAAGAGGCATTTTAACATTTTTTTTTACGATGAAATCAGATCAAAATTTTGCTTTCTCCTAAAGATGATATAAAAGTTATGTAAATTTAAAATTTGTGTAGTTGATTTGAAAATTACATTAGTGTCTTCTATTAAGGATTTAACTATTAAATTGGGAGACAAGTTAATTGGATCTTCTTCTGTTCAGTTTACTAATTCTTTTCCTGAAGCTCAGCAAAATTTTCGAGCTTTAATGTACTGTTTGGCGCATCTCCCCTTTTACTACTGATATCACAGTGGTGATTCATGCAAGAATCGTGCCAAAATATGTCACTCCTGACTCCCGGCATCCAGGCTGGAATGATGAATGTGAGAGTGTTACCATGAGAGTGCAATATTATGCAACGGATTTGAAACGATTGAAAGGATTTTATTTGGTTGTTGGAAATTTAGCCGAGTAAAGGTCATTTTAACCAATAAAAGAACATTGTAAGTCTGCCCTCCAGGACTAAGCGATTTTTCAGTTTTCATTGACACATTGCAGAAATTATGACTTTTTTGGAACAAAACTTTACAGTTGTATTTTTAATAGCACCGGTACGGAATATACAACTTCTATTGGTTAAAGAGGAGCTTTTATTTGCATATATATATATATATACATATATATATATATATATATATATATATATATATATATATATGTATATATATATATATATATATATATATATATATATATATGTATATATATATATATATATATATATATATATATATATATATATATATATATATATATATATATATATATATATATATATATACACACACATATATCCTGTCAGTAAATGGTGTGCAAGTGACTGCTCTGTTAGACTCACGGAGTTTGGTAACTCTAGTGAGGACCACAGTTCCTCATCGGCTGGTTCCGGGAAAAAGGGGACGTTGTATCCATGGGGACGCTAAGGACTACCCTGTGGCCCGAGTCGCCAAAGACACAAACTGTGGCGCCGAGTCCCATGAGGTGGGTGTAGTTAAGAACCTGTTGCACCTTGTTATAATAGGGCGGGACTTTGCCTTGTTTTGGGACTTGTGGGAGAAAAGGAGGAAGCCAAGTTGTCCTGACAGCAGCCAGGTAGCTCCTGAAGAAACCTCATCACAGGCCACTGCCGACAGGTTTCCATTTTGTGTGCTTGTTGGGGATGAGGATGAGTAAGCAACCCCCGGAGGCCAACATCCCTGAGCTGGAGGTGTCTGGGGAAAACTATGGAGCCACCCAGCTCATAAACTTGACTCTAAAAGGGGCGTTTGATAATGTCACTGTCTTGAATGGTGTTGCTCAAGAGCCGGAGGCTGACACACGATATCCATACTTTGCTGTAAATGGGGAGTTACTATATCAGGCCATAGGTATGGCCCATACAGATGTGTTGGGTGGTCATCTGGTGGTAGAGAAAACCCAGAAAAGGATCCTGCAGAGGTTTTTTGGGCCCAGTTGTCACAATGAAATTGTAATTTTTCATATGTCATGTCCCACCTGCCAGCTGACCTCTTCGGTGGCCCACTTCTGTAGCCCCTTAGTGCCATTGCCAATCATTGAGGTGCCATTTGATCTCATAGCCATGGATCTAGTGGGACCCCTGGTCAAGTCCACCAGAGTACATCAGTATCACACATCAGCAAATCACACAACTCAGGACCACAGTATACCACCCCTAGACAGATGGCTTAGTGGAGAGGTTTAATAAAAACTTGAACGCCATGTTAAAGAAGGTCATGGAGAAAGATGGCCGGAACTGGGACTGTCTACTGCCGTACCTTCTGTTCTCCATTAGAGAAGTCCCACAGGCCTCTACTGGGTTCTCCCCGTTTGAGCTGTTAACAGGCTGACACCCCCGCGGACAACTGCATGTAGCAAAGGAGACTTGGGAGGTGGAGTCTACACCCTACAGGAGTGTAATCGAACATGTGGCCCAGATACAAGAGAGGATTTCAGAGGTGATGCCCTTTGTGAAAGAATACCTCCTCAAAGCACAAGAGGCACAGTCGAGGGTGTACAATAGATCAGCGAGGGTGAGACACTTCAACCCTGGGGATCGGGTACTAGTACTGGTACCTATGGTGGAGAGCAAGTTCCTGGCCAAGTCGCAGGGCCCCTATGAAGTGGTTGAAAATCTTGGCAATGTCAACTATAGGGTCGACCAACATGGGACAAGGAAGCCCTACCAGGTGTACCACATCAACCTCATTAAGCCGTGGCGAGACAGGGAGCCTGTGGAAGCTCCATGTTTAATGGCGAAGACTGAAAATGACGTGGTGGAAGTCAAGGTGGCAGAGATGCTGTCATGTGCCCAGAAGCAACAATGCCGAGAGTTGCTGCAGCGAAACAGGGACCTGATCTCGGCTCTACCGGGCTGTACTCAGGTCATAGAGCATGAGGTACTTATGGAGCCTCATGTCCAAGTGAATATGAAGCCATATTGGATTCCTGAAGCCTGACGAGAGGTAATCTTGAAGGAGGTGAAGCGCGTGCTGAATCTGGGATTCACGAAGAGTCCAAGAGTGGTTGGTCCAATCCCATAGTCTTAGTGATGAAACCAGATGGGGAATGGCAGTTCTGCAATGACTATAGGAAACTGAATAAGGTCTCTAAGTTTGATTCGTACCCAATTTCCAGGGTACATGAACTAATTGAGAGACTAGGCCCGGCCAGGTACATTACCACCCTTGACCTCACAAAAGGGTGTTGGCGAATACCTATGTCCCAAGAGGCCAAGGAGAAGATGGCCTTTTCAATGGCAGATGGGTGTTTCCTATATACTAGAATGCCGTTTGGGTTGCAAGGAGCTCGAGCTACCTTCCAGAAAGCCATGGACCGGATCCTAGCTCCCCACAAGAAATATGCAGCAGCTTATCTGGATGATATCGTGATCTACAGCCTGGATTGGGGTACCCATCTGAGCAAAGTCCAGGCGATATTCGATGCTGTATGGAAGGCAAGGTTTTCCATCAACTCGAAGAAATGTGCCATGGGCATGGAGGAGGCCAGATATTTGGGCTATGCCGCAGGTAGAGGCGTGATAAAGCCCCAATTAAATAAAATTGATGTGATCTGGGGTTGGCCACAACCGCTCGCAAAAAAGCAGGTCAGAGCATTCCTGGGCATCGTGGGATATTACCGCTGTTTCATCCTTAACTTCAGCATGACAGCCGCCTCTTTGACAGACCTCCTTAAGCGGGCAAAATCGGCTATGGCTAAGTGGTCTCCAGAAACCAAGACGGCCTTCCATGAACTCAAGCAAGCCCTGTGCAAACAGCCGGTGTTGGTGGCACTGGATTTCTCGAAGGAGTTTGTGGTCCAGACGGAGGCGTCAGATGTCGGACAGGGTGCGGTCCTTTCACAAAAGATGAACAGCGAAGAGCACCCCATTATGTATTTAAGCCAGAAGCTGACGTTATGTGAGAGAAATTACTCCATAGTGGAAAAGGAATGTTTGGCCATCAAGTGGGTGCTAGACAGCCTAAGATTCTGAACTTCAGGCTGGTGTCAGACCATGCCCCACTAAGGTGGATGAGAGAGAAGAAGGGGAACAATGCTCAAGTTGCCAGGTGGTTCCTAGCTCTTAAGGAGTTCAGTTTCCAGGTAGAGCATAGGCCTGGGAAACTGCATGGCCATGCTGATAGTCCTACTGAATAGACTGTTAGAATTTGTATTATGGCAAGAAAAATGCAGCTAAGTAAAGAAAAACGAGTGGCCATCATTACTTTAAGAAATGAAGGTCAGTCAGTCCGAAAAATTGGGAAAACTTTGAAAGTGTCCCGAAGTGCAGTAGCAAAAACCATCAAGCGCTACAAAGAACCTGGCTCACATGAGGACCGCCTCAGGAAAGGAAGACCAAGAGTCACCTCTGCTTCTGAGGATAAATTTATCCTAGTTACCAGCCTTAGAAATCGCAGGTTAACAGCAGCTCAGATTAGAGACCAGGTCAATGCCACACAGAGTTCTAGCTGCAGACACATCTCTTCAACAACTGTTAAGAGGAGACTTTGTGCAGCAGGCCTTCATGGTAAAATAGCTGCTAGGAAACCACTGCTAAGGACAGGCAACAAGCAGAAGAGACTTGTTTGGGCTAAAGAACACAAGGAATGGACATTAGACCAGTGGAAATCTGTGCTTTGGTCTGATGAGTCCAAATTTGAGATCTTTGGTTCCAACCACTGAGTCTTTGTGCGACGCAGAAAAGGTGAACGGATGGACTCTATATGCCTGGTTCCCACCGTGAAGCATGGAGGAGGAGGTGTGATGGTGTGGGGGTGCTTTGCTGGTGACACTGTTGGGGATTTATTCAAAATTGAAGGCACACTGAACCAGCATGGCTACCACAGCATCTTGCAGCGGCATGCTATTCCATCCGGTTTGCGTTTAGTTGGACCATCATTTATTTTTCAACAAGACAATAGCCCCAAACACACCTCCAGACTGTGTAAGGGCTATATGACCAAGAAGGAGAGTGATGGGGTGCTACGCCAGATGACCTGGCCTCCACTGTCACCAGACCTGAACCCAATCGAGATGGTTTGGGATGAGCTCCACCGCAGAGTGAAGGCAAAAGGGCCAACAAGTGCTAAGCATCTCTGGGAGCTCCTTCAAGATTGTTGGAAGACAATTTCCGGTGACTACCTCTTGAAGCTCATCAAGAGAATGCCAAGAGTGTGCAAAGCAGTCATTAAAGCAAAGGGTGGCTACTTTGAAGAACCTAGAATATAAGACATATTTTCAGTTGTTTCACACTTTTTTGTTAAGTATATAATTCCACATGTGTTAATTCATAGTTTTGATGCCTTCAGTGTGAATGTACAATTTTCATAGTTCTGAAAATACAGAAAAATCTTTAAATGAGAAGGTGTGTCCAAACTTTTGGTCTGTACTGTATATATATATATATATATATATTTTTTTTTTAAATATGTATTTTACAAATAAATACTGTATATCTATATTAATGTCACTGTTCTGCTGAATCTGGCATTGTTTTTAGTTTCTTCCTGTGCCTCTTCATTCCTGAGATATGGCCCAATCTTCCCTTTATGTAAATGTAGACTTGTTAGCCAAGGGGGCATAGTTTTCAATTCTTGTCTATGTCAGTTTTCTTAAGGACCATGGTCAGTTGGCAGAAAAGACTAGATTTATAGGAAAGTGAAGCAGCACTGCAAAGAATGTTTCAATGTGTTATTTTATGATCCAAGGAAACCTGTATTGTGACCAAAATGTTTCCTCTTGGATGATAATTTAATCATACTGAAATGTTCTTTGCATTCCTTTTTTTTCTCCTCTGGATTTATATTTGGTGGATACATGGGACCATAATTCAACAAGTAGTATGCACCCGACAACCACATATGAGGACTGGAAGTGCTGTTAAAATTGCTTTTTCTATGTAGCTTTATATACAACGAAGAGGGGCCATATCTTAGGAATGGAGAGGTGATGAAAATAAATAATGCTAGTGTGACGCTAGTCACTACTCACGGACAAACCATGAGGCTGTGTAATCAAGTGGTCTGGGGTCAGATACAAAGAGGGCTCGTCATAAGGCTGCGTGCCCTCGAAGCATTTTCCAAGCGTTTATGCTGCGGAATTTACGCAGAGTAAAACGCTTGGTAAATGCTTGGTAATCCGCTCCCCATGGTCCCCAATGACAAGCCGCAATGTCAATGCCCATGCTGCGGATTTTTACGCAGCATTTATCCTGCGCTCAAAAATCCGCAGCATGTCCATTAATTTTGCGGACACGCAGCGTAATCGCTGCCATTGACTTGCATTGGACCGCGTGACATCCGCATCACTACATGTGGATAAGCGGATATCACACAGTTTAATATGCGGATGCTACCCAGGCCTGGAGGAGAGAAGACTCTCATCCAGACCTGGGTACCATAGAAACTGTAAAAAAATAGTTAAAATAAAAAATAAAGCTTATACTCACCTTCCGGTATACTCCCGGTGTTTTGTCCACTCCGTCTAGTCTCTTGCATTGCTCGCGCTGTTGTGAAGGACCTGCCATGACGTCATTGAGTCATGTGACCTGACATATGACTGAATGACATCACCGCAGGTCCTTCACAACAGCAAGAGCAATGCAAGAGACCGGACGCAGCGGAGATAACACCGGGAGGACATCGGAAGGTAAGTATAATCTTTTTTTTTTATTTTTTACCATTCTTATTCTTTTTTTTTAACTAACTTGGTCACACTACTATAAATCCATGCCGGTTGCATGAATTTATATAGTGTGAACAAGTTGTCAAGCACTTTTCCAAGTGATGCTAAAATCACTTGGAAAAGCGCGTGATAACCGGCATGCGGAAATGCATGCAAAAACGCTTGACAAACGCTGCTACCTGGTGGGAAAAACGCATGTAAAATCCGCATGCATTTTTCTTGCCAGGGAGAAGTGTAAAAAATATGCAGCATTTCTGCATCGTGGGCACATAGCCTAAAGAGATGGGTAAGACAAAGGCGTAGTCAGGTAATAGTCCTAGGTCAGAAATCCAAGATAGCAGATCACAACAAAAGGGCTAGACAAACGGATGGTTAAGGCAAATCTAAGGTCGAGCAAAGATACAAGACTAGGAGCACAGAGCAAACACACTCCTATTGAGCAAAGCTAAAATAGGCAGCAATCTAAGGCAGAGAGGTGGCTAAATAGCCAGGTGATTACTCTGAACAGGAGACACATGGATGAAGCCCCAGCATGTCCTGGTCCTAATTGGACGGTTAAGCTGTCACTCAAGACACTGAAAGGTCAGCATGCACCAGCATCCGATTGGACGGCTGAGCTGTCAATCACCAACCTGACAGCTCAGCACTAGGGTTGAGCGAGTATGTTCTGTCCGAGTATGCTCGGGCCGAGCTCCGAGTATTTATAGCTGCTCGGTGATATGGTTGAATCGCTCCCGTGTGCATGATTTGCAACTGTTTGACAGTTTTATTACATGTGAGGAATGTGTAAGAAATAGACATTCCTCACATGTAATAAAACTGTCAAACAGTCTCAAATCATGCACACGGGAGCAATTCAAACATATCACCGAGCAGCTGTAAATACTCGAAGCTCGGCCCGAGCATACTCGGCGAAAGGGTTAATAGAACATACTCGCTCAACACTACTCAGCACACCCCAGCCCTAGTTTGAACCGCAGAACTGTCATTCACTGCGTCCAGACACTCAGATAGGAGGAATCGTGACAACCAAATTCAGGAGAACAGCAACATTTACACCATGTAAAAAATTACATATTTTTGGAAAGTGACAGGTCCTCTTTAATTTTCTTAATTAGGGAGGATTCTTTCTAATTGTAATACATTTCATTAATCTTAATTTTTCATTACTTTTGTCTCACTATTGAACTAAGAATTGTGATTGTTTGATAGATTCTATAAAAACATAGAAAATTGATGGTAGAAAAAGACTACATGGTCCTTGTTATATAATTTTCGTTTAATTTTAAAGGGAATATGTCAGCAAAATTTCACACTCAAAAAAGTCCAGCAATACTACTAATATATGGCCAGTACATTCCTCCATTACAGGGAAGTCAGTGATTGAATTGATATGCATATGAGGTTATAGATCTATTTGTAAATCTGAAGCCTCTATCACTCCAGCTCTATTCCTTGCCCAGTACCCCTTCCTCCTGCTTGACAGATAGCTCCTTTGCCTGAAGTCACACAGGCTGTCAGATGCAATTCTGTCTATGCTTTTAAGCTATCTTTTTTCAAATATGACCTAGTAAAATGAATGTTTAAATCAGTACAATTACATTGAAAAGAAAATTATTTAGTCTTTGTATATTTTAACTGTTAAAAAAAATTCATACCTTGACTTATACCATTATTTTATATTATTCATAATTTTTTCATTTTTTTCAACAATGGAGTTGTGAAGTCTTGTTATTTACATGCCAAACTGTAGATTTGATTGATACCATACTGAGTTATATATGACATTTGAATCACTTTTTATTACATTTTGGATGGATGTGAGATGAACAAAAAATGCCAATTCAAAAGTTTCATTTTTTTTTCGTTTATGGCACTTATCATATATTATTAAGACTATAAAGAAAGACTACACATACCATAAATAGTTTTGAAACATGTAGCTTTATTGTTAACATATAAAAAACATTTTATAACATACTGTATATATAAAACACAGCAATTAAAATATAGTGGTGCAGGTACAGAAAACAATAGTAGCATTCAGCAAGGATGATTTCTCTAAAAATGCTGGATGTTCCTAATTTATAGATTCTTTCCTTCAATAATGAAAGGTAGACATATACTGTAAAGGTGCCTAATGCATAAATTACTAATTTTTGGAAAATTCACTGAATTGATAAAATAACATGACTATATTCAGATACACAATAAAGTGAATGAAGTTATAGAAAATAAGAATGGAAAAAGTGACTGCAAAGGGCAAAAGGAGTGCTACAAATAATATGCTGCACGCTATGGCATAAATGACTGTCTCCCTCATAAGCGTAAAATCGGTGAGCCAGTCCTGATGTGTCCACATGAGAGACAACACAGGGACAACCTATATGAAACAGTAAACATAGTAAGACTGGATTAAACAAAACACATCATCAACATCATCGTGTTTTTGTGCCTGATGTGTGTTTCGCCGTCGCTTCATCAGGGTATGTTTATCATGCAGTTTAATTAATTTTATGTTTTCAAAGTTTTACGGATGGGATAATAAATATTAATCTTTTTTATTTTTGGAATGGGAAAAGGGAGGGTGATTCAAACTTTTTAATTTTATTTTTTTGTTTATTTGTTTGTTTATTTTAAATCCATTATACAAATCCAAAGATATGGACCTCTTTATTTCATGCATATTTTTTATTATCTTTACCAAAGGTCCAGTACTCGCAGGTTTTTCTGAGGCGTGTCTTAAGACTGCTCCTTCCTGTTTACTGGATTGTGAAGATTATAATAGGCTTATCTCACCAATGACAGCTTGGATAAGTCTGTCACAATCTTCCTCCATGCCGGGCTGTTAATTTACAGAGATTTCAGCAGTGCTACTGTAAAAAGACAGTAATTTTGAAAAAGCTTCATTAAAAAGCATATCGGCAGTCATGAATGGGTTAAAACCAATATAAGGGTAACTTGTGACCAGGTTTTCCCCATATAAAGTATGGCCAGCATCTTTAAGCACTATGTTACAGCATGTCCCCAATCCACTATGCAAGGCTCAAAAAATAGCTTTTATAATACTCATAGACAGTGCGGTCCAGACCGATGAGCGTTTCTGGTCTTGATCCTCTCTTCTTACGATCGCCGTCCTCCTTCTCTGATTTATGTGGATGCACGTCCTACGTCATCCACAGTGTTCCCAATCTCGCTCCTATGCAGATGTACTTCTTTCTGCCCAGCTGAGGGCAGAGCATAGAACTGTAGTATGTATGCACTGGCTTTATCACCTACAGGTCATCGGCGCTCTTTGGCCTTTCCAGGCATTCTAGTATGCTGTAACAGAGGCCTTAAAGATGCTGGCAATCTATAATATAACGCTGCAAGCGTCCCTCTGTCTGAACCCTCTATAGACTGCGCATGTGCGACGTGCAGTTTGGCTCCAGACAGAAGAACGCATGGAACCGTTACAGGTAAGAGGAGTGTATGGCACCAGAGATCGCGGTATGCGTAGACACTGAACGCATACCGCGATCTCCGACGCCATACTTACATACTTACCTGTAGGAGCGTTGCCGCGGCGCTTCTTTTCTGGCCGGAGACCGGGGCAAGAGTGAAGGCGCCGGAGTCGGCACATGCGCATAGCGCTATCCGGTGCCATTTTACTGAAGACACATTTGCAGTGTGTTTTTAGCAAAATGGCACCAGACAGCGCGGTATGGGCACGCACGTACTCCGGTGCCACACTCCTCCACAGGCATACGGCAGAACAGGACACCGCAGCGCTGGAGCACAGGGAAGAAAGGTGAGTATAAGTGGGGGTTTTTTTGTATGTGTGCAGCATGAAAGGGATGAGGGGTGCCATACATTCCAGGATTGGGGGGTGAGGGGGCCACACATACCAGGATTGGGGGATGAGGGGGTCACAAATACCAGGATTGGGGGATGAGGGGGCCACACATACCAGGATTGGGGGATGAGGGGGCCACACATACCAGGATTGGGGGGTGAGGGGGCCACACATACCAGGATTGGGGGATGAGGGAGCCACACATACCAGGATTGGAGGATGAGGGGGCAACACATACCAGGATTGGGGGATGAGGGGGGCCACGCATACCAGGATTGGGGATGAGGGGTGCCATGCATACCAAGATTGGGGAGTGAGGGGTGCCATGCATACTAGGATTGGGGATGAGGAGTACCATGCATACCAGGATAGGAATGTGGGGTACCATGCATGCCAGGATGATGGATGGGGTGCCATGCATACCAGGATGAGGGGTACCATGCATACCAGAATAGGAATATGTGGTGCCATGCATACCAGGATTGATGGATGAGGAGTGCCATGCATACTAGGATAGGGATGAGGGGCCATACATATCAGGATTGGGGATGAGGGAGCCATGCATACCAGGATGAGGGGATAGGTGCCATGCATATCAGGATTGGGGGATGAGAAGGCCATACATACAAGGATTGGAGGATGAGGGGTGCCATACATACAAGAATTGGGATGAAGGGTGACATGTATACCAGGATGAGGGGTACCATACACACCAGAATAGGGATGTGGGGTACCATGCATACCAGGATGAGGGATGGGGTGCCATGCATACCAGGATGAGGGATGGGGTGCCATGCATACCAGGATGAGGGGTACCATCCATACCAGAATAGGAATGAGGGGTACCATGCATACCAGAATAGGAATGCGGGGTACCATGCATACCAGGATTGAGGGATGAGGAGGCCATACATACCAGAATTGGGATGAGGGATGCCATGTATACCAGGATGAGGGGTACCATACATACCAAGATAGGGATGTGGGGTACCATGCATATCATGGTGAGGGATGGGGTGCCATGCATACCAGGATGAGGGGTACCATACATACCAGGATATGGATGAGGAGTGCCATGCATACCAGGTTTGTTGATGAGGGCTACCATGCATATCAGGATTGGGGATGAGGAAGCCATGCATACCAGAATGAGGGATGGGGTACCATACATACCAGGATTGGGGGTGAGGGGTGCCATACATACCAGGATTGGGATGAGGGGTGCGATGTATAGCAAATTTGGGATGAGGGGACCATGCATGCCAGGATTGGGGATGAGGGGTGCCATGCATACCAGGATTGGGGATGAGAGGTGCCATGCATACCAAGATTGGGGATGAGGGGTGCCACACATACCAGGATTGGGGGTGAGCGGTGCCATGCTTACCAGGATTGGGGATGAAGGGTGCCATGCATACCAGGATTGGGGGATGAGGGGGGCCATGCATACCAGGATTGGGGATGAGGGGTGCCATGCATGCCAGGATTTGGGGGTGAGGGGTGCCATGCATACCAGCACACGGGATGAGGAGTACCATGCATACCAGTATAGGAATGTGGGGTACCATGCATACCAGGATGATGGATGGGCTGCCATGCATACCAGGATGAGGGGTACCATGCATACCAGAATAGGGATGAGGGGTACCATGCATACCAGAATAGGAATATGTGGTGCCATGCATAGCAGGATTGGGGGATGAGGAGTGCCATGCATACCAGGATAGGGATAAGGGGGCCATACATACCAGGATTGGGGATGAGGGAGCCATGCATACCAGGATGAGGGGTTGGGTGCCATGCATATCAGGATTGGGGGATGAGGAGGCCATACATACCAGGATTGGAGGATGAGGGGTGCCATACATACCAGAATTGGGATAAGGGGTGCCATGTATACCAGGATGAGGGGTACCATACATACCAGAATAGGGATGTGGGGTGTCATGTATACCAGGATGAGGGATGGGGTGCCATGCATACCAGGATGAGGGGTACCATGCATACCAGAATAAGGATGAGGTGTACCATGCATACCAGGATAGGAATGAGGGGTACCATGCATACCAGGATTAATGGATGAGGAGGTCATACATACCAGAATTGGGATGAGGGGTGCCATGCATACCAGGATGAGGGGTACCATGCATACCAGGATGAGGGATGGGGTGCCATGCATATCAGGATGAGGGGTACCATAAATACCAGGATATGGATGAGGAGTGCCATGCATACCAGGATTGGGGATGAGGGCTACCATGCATACCAGGATTGGGGATGAGGAAGCCATGCATACCAGAATGAGGGATTGGGTACTATACATACCTGGATTGGGGGAGGAGGCGTGCCATACATACCAGGATTGGGACGAGGGGTGCCATGTATGTCAAATTTGGGATGAGGGGGCCATGCATGCCAGGATTGGGGATGAGGGGTGCCATGCATACCAGGATTGGGGATGAGGGGTGCCATGCATACCAGGATTGGGGATGAGGGGTGCCATGCATACCAGGATAGGAATGAGGGGTACCATGCATACCAGGATAAGGATGAGGGGCCATGAATAACAGGACAGGGATCTGGGGGGGCATGCATACCAGGATTGGGGATGAGGGTTGCCATGCATACCAGGATTGGGGATGAGGAATGCCATGCATACCAGGATTGGGGATGAGGGGTGCCATGCATACCAGGATTGGGGATGAGGGGTTCCATGCATACCAGGATTGGGAATGAGGGGTGCCATGCATACCAGGATTGGGGAAGATGGGTGCCATGCATACCAGGATTGGGGATGAGGGGTGCCATGCATACAGGATTGGGGGTGAGGGGTGCCATGCATACCAGGATTGGGGATGAGGGGTGCCATGCATACCAGGATTGGGGATGAGGGGTGCCATGCATACAGGATTGGGGGTGAGGGGTGCCATGCATATCAGGATTGGAGGTGAGGGGTGCCATGCATACCAGGATTGGGGGTGAGGGGTGCCATGCATACCAGGATTGGGGGTGAGGGTTGCCATGCATACCAGGATAGGGATGAAGCGTGCCATGCATAACAGGTTAGGGATGAGGGCAGCACATGGAGGCACAGGATTGGGGAGCACAAATTCTAGGATGGGGGCAGCACATACCAGCATGGGAGATCATAAATAGAGATGAGCGGTGTTCGACTAGAACTGTTCGCCAATCTCAAATTCGAGCTGTTTTGGGTGGTGTTCGAGTTGTTCGACGAACCCGAACGATTTGCAAAAAATTCGGCTGTTCGAGGTTATGTTCGATAACTGTTCGTGCACCAAAAGCGTGTCCTGCATGTCTGGCGCTATTTAGAGCACCAATCATGCAGGGATTGTCTGCCACTCACTGTAATGCCACAGCCATGGTGGTTGTGGCATTACAGTGATTGCCCAAATCGATGGGAACAGTGCTCACAGTGAAACATGAAAAGCCGGCAATTCAGCAGCGGCATACACCGGTACCCGACAAATTAGAACAGAAAGAATAGAGCTTCACACATAGATTAGATATATAGAAACATGTCAGTCACACATATAAGAAGCACAGTGACAGTGTTGCTTACTGTACTTGTCATTTAGTGTAAAGGATTTATCAAAAAAAATAATAGTGTTTTCATGCACCGTCTCTTTAAAAAAGCCGGCCGGCAATTCAGCATCTGTACCCGACAATTTAGAATAGAAGGAATAGAGAATCACACATAGATTAGATAGATAGAAACATGTCAGCCACATATATACGAAGTACAGTGACAGTGTTGCTTACTGTACTTGTCATTTAGTGTAAAGGATTTATTAAAAAATATAATAGCGTTTTCGTGCACCGTCTCTTTAAAAAAGCCGGCCGGCAATTCAGCATCTGTACCCGACAATTTATAACAGACAGAATAGAGCTTCACACATAGATTAGATAGATAGAAACATGTCAGTCACATATATATGAAGTACTGTGACAGTGTTGCTTACTGTACTTGTCATTTAGTGTAAAGGATTTATTAAAAAAAATAATAGTGTTTTCATGCACCGTCTCTTTAAAAAAGCCGGCCGGCAATTCAGCATCTGTACCCGACAATTTATAACTAGAGATGAGCGTTGTTCTACTCGAACTGTTCGCCAATCTCAAATTCGAGCTGTTTTGGGCGGTGTTCGAGCCGTTCGGCGAACACGAACAATTTGAGAAAAATTCGGCTGTTCGAGGTTATGTTCGATAACTGTTCGTGCACCAAAATCATAACTGGATTTTTTCTCAGTAATGATGAAAATTAATGTTAATACGCAGTTTGAGTGTACAGCGGGGCGGGGGGAGGGGCAGGGGATGGATCTCTGCAGGAACAATGAAGATCTCCATTTTTTTTTCTCTTTCCCGCATTTGCAGTGGGGAGGTGCAATCTGTCAGCCTATCAGCAGCGCACACACGGAGCGAAGTGCTTTTTTTCACACAAGCAAGGGCATGTGTGATTGGCAGTGTATGTCACATGTCCTTGCCCTATAAGACCAAGCCATTTTCCCCGTCGCCACCATTTTCTCACTGCTGCAGCTGCGTGTTAGACGGCACCGCTGTTGCTGTGTGCGCTATACCTTGTTAATTTCAAGCCAATTTTCGCACAAATATACAGATAGCTTGGGAGTAGGGAATAGTTGTGATAGCAGTCCTTTTAAGGACTAGGTTACAGCATTTCCTACGACTTTTATCAAGCAGGTTTGTGCTCTTAAATAGATAGATTGTGGGAGTAAAGACTAATTGTAATTGGAGTCCTTTTCAGGACTAGGTTACATCAGTTCCTATCAGTTTTTGCCAGGCAGGTCTGTGCCAGTGCTGTGCAAGTTTTTTTCACAGCATTTGGCTGAATCTAGCAAAGCTAATCCTTTTTGGCCTATTGCAGAGTGTGTTAGTCAGTGGAGTAGCCTATCTGTGTTGCAAGATATACCACCTGTGTATAGAATACCAATTTTTTTACTGCACCTAGTGAAGTAAAATCTTTTGGGCATAGCATCATTCTATTAGTCCATCTATACTGACCTCCATCAGGTTGCAAATTAAAAATAATTTTTTTCTGCATCTAGCTCTGAAAAAATATTTGGGCTTCTAGCAGTGTGTGGGACTTGGTCTATTAGTCCATCTATACTGACCTCCATCAGGTTGCAAATTAAAAATAATTTTTTTCTTCATTTATCTCTGAAAAAATATTTGGGCTTCTAGCAGCGTGTGGGACTTGTTCTATTAGTCCATCTATACTGACCTCCATCAGGTTGCAAATTAAAAATAATTTTTTTCTGCATCTAGCTCTGAAAAAATATTTGGGCTTCTAGCAGTGTGTGGGACTTGGTCTATTAGTCCATCTATACTGACCTCCATCAGGTTGCAAATTAAAAATAATTTTTTTCTGCATCTAGCTCTGAAAAAATATTTGGGCTTCTAGCAGTGTGTGGGACTTGGTCTATTAGTCCATCTATACTGACCTCCATCAGGTTTCAAATTGAATAAAAAAAATTTCTGCATCTAGCTCTGAAAAAATATTTGGGCTTCTAGCAGTGTGTGGGACTTGGTCTATTAGTCCATCTATACTGACCTCCATCAGGTTGCAAATTAAAAATAATTTTTTTCTGCATCTAGCTCTGAAAAAATATTTGGGCTTCTAGCAGTATGTGGGACTTGGTCTATTAGTCCATCTATACTGACCTCCATCAGGTTGCAAATTAAAAATAATTTTTTTCTTCATTTAGCTCTGAAAAAATATTTGGGCTTCTAGCAGTGTGTGGGACTTGTTCTATTAGTCCTTCTATACTGACCTCCAGCAGGTTGCAAATTGAATATAATTTTTTTCTGCATCTAGCTCTGAAAAAATATTTGGGCTTCTAGCGGTGTGTGGGACTTGGTCTATTAGTCCATCTATACTGACCTCCATCAGGTTGCAAATTAAAAATAATTTTTTTCTGCATCTAGCTCTGAAAAAATATTTGGGCTTCTAGCAGTGTGTGGGACTTGGTCTATTAGTCCATCTATACTGACCTCCATCAGGTTGCAAATTAAAAATAATTTTTTTCTGCATCTAACCCAGCCAATAGTTTTGGCCTAATACCACAGTTTGGCCACTCAGCTCTGCTCGGTTACCATCCATTGTTTTTTTGTGCAAACAACTCCAGAGTTGTGAATTAGTTAACCACCAAAATGAGTGGAAAAAGGCCTGCTGCTGGTGGAAAGGGGAATAGGCGTGTTGGGAAGGGGAAAAAAGGTTGTGTCCGTGGGGTAGGTGCAGAAGAAAGACCATCTTCCAGCCAAACTAAAATGTCTACTTCTTTTAGCGGACAATGTGATAAGATCCCTTTCTTGCGGCCACGCCAATCGCTACAAATTCTAGATGAGGCACAAAAACAGCAGGTGCTTCAACGGATATCAAGTGCTCCTTTAAGTGGGCTCTCCTCCACATCAACTTCAACATCACAAATACTCCAGTCCTCAAAGGTGTCACCCAAATCGCACTTGCTTCCTCACAGCTCCCAAATCTCCAGCTGCCCGTCTGAGTATGAGGTAGAACAGATGGTTGAGTCTGCAGAGCTGTTTACTCATACTATAGCCTGGGAATCAGAGGTCGACTCCAGCGCTTCTGTGAATCCAGATGAGGAAATGATCTGCACTGATGCCCAGAATCTTTATGAGTCGGATCCAGGACCAGACGCAGAAGTTTCTGACCATAATGTAGACCCTCATTCCCAAACTGTAACTCCTGTTGGTGGAGACAATGAGGAAGACGATGATAAGACTCAAATACCTGATTGGAGCGACAACTTTAGTTTTTTGTCAGGGCAGGAACAGGTTGGCTCTGAGGACGACGGGTGTGATAACGCACAGGGTGATGATGATGAGGTCGGAGATCCCACTTACTGTCAACCCACAGTCAGCCAAGAGATGAGGTCAGCAGAGGAGGTGGAGGAAGATGCTAGTGACGACGAGGTCAGGTTGCGCCTTCCTGGACAGAGACGTAGTACTGGAAGCACGTCAACAACTGCATCCTCAAACACAACTCTGCCTCTCACCACAAGTCGTGGTGGCTCTTCAGGTCGCATGGGTGCTAAGCCTTGCATAGCCTGGGCATTTTTTCAGATCGATAAAGATGACCCAACTCGTGTTATCTGTAACATTTGTCAGCAAAAGCTAAGTAGAGGCCAAAAAATACATAGTTTGAGTACTTCATGCATGAACCGGCACATGGACATGAAGCATAAGTTGCAGTGGGAAGCTCAGTGTGCTACAATGCGGCCTAGCCGGCCGGGCCAACCACCGTCTGCCATATCTTGTGCATCCGCGGCCTCTTCATCCTCTGTGACTGGGGGGACAGCAGTCACACCTGTTTTGGGGCGCAGACCTGCCACCTCTTTACCCGCAACAGCCAGCGTGATTGGCAGGTCATCATTTTCTTTGGAGGTGGTAACACCAGCTGGTCTTGAGCGCTGTCCGACATCGATAGCACCACCTTTGGATCAAGGCAACCTAACATGTCCGCCTGCATCTTCCTCACAGACCAGCAGTTTGCCGGGGACACCCTTATCAACCCCGTCTAAGCACAATAGCCAGCCCTCGGTCCCTCAGATGTGGACAAGTAAAAGACCATTTCCTCCTAGCCATGAGAAAGCTAAGAGGTTGAATTTCACCATCTGCAAGCTCTTGGCTACAGAAATGCTGCCTTTCCACTTGGTGGACACAGAGGATTTTCGAGACCTTATGTCCGTCGCAGTGCCCCAGTACCAGATGCCCAGTCGGCACTACTTCTCAAAGAAAGGTGTGCCTGCGCTCCACCAGCATGTCGCACACAACATCACCGCTTCTTTGAGAAACTCTGTGTGTGACAGGGTGCATTTCACCACAGACACTTGGACGAGTAGGCATGGACAGGGGCGTTACATGTCGCTGACTGGGCACTGGGTAACTATGGTGACAGCAGGACAAGGGGCTGCTGTCCAAGTCTTGCCGTCCCCACGAGTTGTGCGTCAATCCTCTTTATGTCAAAGTTCCTCCACTGCTTCTGCCTCCTCAACCTCCTCTCGGTCTTCCACCTGCACCCAAAGCCTGTCTGGTCATGCCACAAGCTTTCTAACTGCGCAGAAGGGATCCTGCACACCTCCTTACTATGATGGCAGTAGGGCACAACGTCATCAGGCGGTTTTTACATTGAAATGTCTGGGAAATGTGAGTCACACAGCTGAGGAGTTGTGGTCAGCTCTGGAGAACCAATTTCATGAATGGTTGTCTCCACTGGACCTGAAACCAGGGAAGGCCGTGTGCGACAATGCTGCAAACCTGGGTGCGCCCCTTTGCCGGGGCAATGTCACACACGTGCCTTGTATGGCTCACGTGTTGAACCTGGTTGTCCAGCAATTTTTAGCCCACTATCCCAGACTAGATGGCCTTCTGCAGAGGGCACGGTCGCTGTGTGCTCACTTCCGCCGTTCGCATCCCGCAGCTCAGCGACTTACATCTCTACAGAAGTCGTTGGGCCTGCCACTTCACCGGCTAAAATGCGATGTGCCTACCCGGTGGAATTCAACTCTGCACATGTTGCAGCGACTGTGGCAGCACCGACAAGCCCTGGTGCAATACGTTCTGACGTATAGCCTGGGCCAACGAGATTCAGAGGTGGGGCAAATCACGCTGGAGGAGTGGTCTCAGATCAGGGACCTATGCACCCTTCTGCACAGTTTTGAAATGGCGACGAAGATGTTTAGTGCTGACGATGCCATTATCAGCATGACTATTCCGGTGATTTACATGCTGGAGCACATGTTAAACAGAATTCGGAGTCAGGTGGTGGCACAAGAGGAGGTGGAGGAAGTAGAGGAGGAGGAGTTGTATGCGGAAGGGCTAACATCTGCAAGGTCCAGACGGTCGGCAGCACCAAGGCGGCAGGCATGTGAGGGTGGGGGAGATGATTTTACCAGGGCGCATGGTAGCAGCCAAACTAGTGAGGAAGGTGCAGGAGCCCAGGAAGAAGTGGAGGACGAACTGATGGAAGACTCATCAGATGAGGGAGACCTTGATCACATTTCTGTTGTGCGAGGTTGGGGGGAGAGGACAGAGGAAGGAAGCATGATTGTTACCTCGCCACCAACACAACAGGGACTTGGTGCTCCTGGATGCGCAACACACATGAGTGCCTTCTTGCTGCACTACCTGCAACATGACCCTCGAATTGTGAGAATTAGAAATAATCCTGACTACTGGGTTGCCACACTGTTAGATCCCCGGTACAAAAGTAAATTTGCAGAAATTATTCCTGCCATAGAAAGGGATGCACGCATGCAGGAGTATCAGCAGAGACTGTTGCAGAATCTTACATGTGCTTTTCCACAAAATACCAGTGGTGCACGTAGTGAATCTCACAGTTCCAACTTGCCAACCGTGGGACCGTCAAGTGTTCAGCACTCAAACCGTAACAGAACCACAGTATCTGCTGGTAACATCAATTTTGCGGAATCATTTCCCCACTTTTTTAGCCCATCCTTTGCAAGGCCACAGGAGACAAGAAGTCTGACACATAGTCAACGCCTAGAGACGATGGTACAGGTGTATCTCCAAGTAAACATTGAAGCCACGACTGTGTCACTGGACCCTTGCTCTTTTTGGGCTTCCAATCTGGATAAATGGCCGGAGCTAGCCACTTACGCCTTGGAGATCTTGTCATGCCCCGCAGCCAGCGTTCTGTCTGAACGTGTGTTCAGCGCTGCTGGTGGTGTGCTGACAGATAAGCGCACGCGGCTCTCCACTGATAATGTAGACAGACTCACGTTCATAAAGATGAACAAATCATGGATCCGAAACAACTTTTCTACCCCTGTGTCATCCTGGGGAGAGTAAAAGCTTGATGATTGGTTAAAATCACCCTGCCAACCGTTTTAAGCTTTCAAATTACTAATCATGTTTATCTGTATCTTGACTGGAAAATAATTTGGGCTTTGTAGCAGTGTGCAGCACTGATCCTATTAGGCCATCTATAATAAGCTTCACCAGATTTAAAATTAAAAATAATTTTTAGCTGCATCTAGCCCGGAAAATAATTTTGGGGCTCCGAGATGCGCAAGACACATAAGTGCCTTCTTGCTGCACTACCTGCAGCATGACCCTCATATTGTCAGAATTCGAAGTAATCATGACTACTGGGTTGCCACACTCTTAGATCCCCCAAACTTTTCGATCAACCTTTTCATTTTAATAAAGACCAAAAAAATGGTCATTTTTGAAATTATAAGCATTAGCAGGTTGTTAGAAACTGAAATCAAACAGTTTTCAACTCAAAACTTTATTCTAGGTGATGTTACATTTTCACATAGGACCCCTTGTTCGAAAGGAGCTTCTGAACTCTCTCGTCCATTGAATTTGTCAGGTTTTGGATGGTTTCTGCTTCAATTGTTTTGCATGAGGACAGAATACCCTCCCAGAGCTGTTGCTTAGATGTGAACTGCCTCCCGCCATCATAGACACTCCTTTTAATGATGCTCCAAAGGTTCTGAATGGGGTAGAGGTCAGGGGAGCATGGGGGTCACACCATAAGTTTGTCCCCTTTTATGCCCATATCAGCCAGAGATGCAGATGTTTTATGTGCAGCATGAGATGGTGCATTATCATGCAGAAAAATGATCTTGCTGTGAAATACACGGTTCTTCTTCTTGAACCATGGCAGGAAGTGCTGTTTGAGAAAATCCACATACATTATGGAGTTCATCTTTAGCGCCTTCAGGGATCCTAAAGGGGCCGACAATCTCTCTCCCCATGATTCCAGCCCAAAACATTACTCCACCTCCTCCTTGTTGGCGCTGTAGCCGTGTTTGCGTGGGGTGTCCATCAACCAGCCATCCTCCACTCCATTCATCTGGACCATCGAGCGCTGCACGGCACTCATCCGTGAACAAAACAGTTTTGAAATCAGTCTTCATGTAATGTTTGGCCCACTGGAGCCGTTTCTGCTTGTGTGAAGTGGATAGAGGAGGTCGACAGGATGGCGTATGCACAGCTGCAAACCTCTGAAGGACCCTGCATCTTGTTGTTCGGGGGACGTTGGAGGCACAAGCAGCTTCAAAAACTTGTCTGCTGCTATGACAAGGCTTTTTTGCCGCTGCTCTTTCAACCTGACGTAATTGCCTGTAGGAAAGAGTCCTCAATTTGCCCTTATCAGCACGCACACGTGTGTACTGTGAATCAGCTACATACTTCTTGATTGCCAAGACACTTCATCCTGATCATCGCACAATGTTGATTGTAGTCATGCCTTGACCTAAACACTCCACAATTTGTTGCTTCTCAGCAGCCGACACATCCTTTTTCTTTCCCATTTTGGCAGAAAATGTAGGCTGCTTAATAATGTGAGAGAGCCTTCTTAAGTAGTTTTGCCTTTCATTGGACACACCTGCCAAACTAATTAGCACAGGTGTCTGCAATTGCTTACAGTGATATAAAGAGCCCTGACACACATCACCATCAATGAGTTTAACTGACAAACAAACAAATTCTTCCCTTATCACTCCTAAACACTTTTTGCATAATAATTTGGAACGCGGTGTACATGTGCTTTTCCACAAAACACCAGTGGTTCACGTAGTGAATCTTACAGTTCTAACTTGCCAACCGTGGTCTGTATGGAATTGTTCAATAAAGGGCCCAAAATTAAGATAACATAGATGGGAGAGGTCTCTATGAATAGGAATTCCTAAGTATTTGATACCCTGTGAGGGCCAGGCAAAGGGAAAGTTGGACTGGATGGAATCCTATATGGATTTAGGGAGGGAGACATCGAGGGCCTCAGACTTCGCTGCATTGATTTTAAAATTTTACCATGTAACAAAGTGATCTATTTCAGCCATAACAGCAGGGATGGATATATGTGATTGAGTGATATATACTAGGACATCATCAGCAAATAGAGAGCACTTGTACTCGGTGCCTCCCACCTCAATCCACCTAATATTGGGGTTATGGCGAATTGATGAGAGCAGGTGCTCCGTCACTAGGATGTATAAGAGAGGGGACAGAGGACATCCCTGCCTTGTCCCATTGGTGATTGTGAAAGGTGATGAAAATGTTCTGACGCACCCCCTGGGCCTTGGGACACCCGGAGCCGGACCCTTTTTGGTGGATGCTGGTGGTTGTAGTCTTCGTGGCGGCGATCCGGTTCCGTGGCTCAGGGCGGTCAAACCAGTGGCGGAACTATTTATGTGGTTTTGATGTTTAAATGTCCGACTACGCCACCCGTGGATTGCGGTCAGAGTGAACCGCCGCTACAGGGCAGACCGCTAAGGCTGGTGTTGTGGGTGCAGCAGAGCGTAGCATAACTCCCCACGGGAGGAGTATAGCCTCAGGGCAGTGTATGCGGAGGATGGGGGTGATGGTGCAGGGCAGCAGCAGTAACGACACGGAGTCAGTGATGAAGTTCAGGGCCTTTACTCACAGTTCTTATTATCCAGACCACGTCTGCAGGTAACGGCTGCCCACGTCGTACTGTGCTCACCAGGTGAGGGGCTCAGACAACTCCCAGATAACTTTGGAGCGCTTCACAGGACCCCCTTTGTGTGTCCTTTGTCTGGCCTTTCTTACCAACACTTCTGTCCGGCTGCCTCGGGCCTCCTCTTGGTAAACTTGGCGCCAGTTTCCCTGACCCTATGTGGTGCCTTCCTAGCGGGTGGAGCAAGGGGCTGCGCCACATAAAATGTCAGAGCCTCTGGTTTCTAGCTGAGGGTCGTTTCCTGCCTCCACTAGTTCGGGGACCGGTCTCCCCCTTTGGCCTGACCCCTCCACGCAGGTGGATTCGGGCGTGCGGTGGCGACTCGCCCGTCCGCACCCCTGGGATCCCTTCATTCCTCGTTCCTGGAGCCTTCTCCGCTCCTCTTCCTTCCTTCTCCCTCTTGCAGGCCTGGGCCTCTGTTACTAGGCCCGCCTCCGGAGCAGAGCTCATGCAGAGCCCCTGCTCCCTGCCACTTCTGCTCAGACTTCTCTGCACTGAACTAAGATGGTGCCCACCTTTTATACTCCCTTCTCAATGCACCCAGGAACTGCTTCCTCCCTGCTCCTGCACTGCAGGGTTCCCCTTCCTCAGTGTTCCCTCCCCCCACTCCAGCCAGGGACAGGGACTGTCGTGCCCATCTCAGGGGCATATTGGTCGCCCTGCCCCACGGCAATGTGGTGTAATGCATGCAGGTGTCGGGTCCTGATCCACACTCCATCCTTATCTGAGAGTGAGATATCACACCTCTGGGTGAGGTGCAATACGTCTGTAGCAACCGAGCCCTCGGTGCTACAGTTCCATTTATCTTCAGCCTAGGTGACGTATTGTGATACAGGGCCGTGATTTTGGCTATAAAAGGGTCCCCTAGACCCCTACCCCAAGCTTTTTAAGAGAATCATATATGGCGTGCCAGGAGACTCTATGGAATGCTTTCTCAGCATCCAATGAGAGTATCTACTTACAAATTTTTAACTGCATCTAGCCCAGGAAATACTTTGTGCCTAGTAGCAGTGTCTGCTAGTCAGCGGATTATCCCGGCTGTTAAGCAAGCTACACCACCTGTAGTTTGGACACTTAATTTTTTCAAAGGAAATGCTTCGGGACCACGGGATACTCAGTGAAGAGCATCAGGAGGCACCCCAAGGCATAGGGGCTGGGACTGGCACTAGGATGCCTTGCGGTGGACAGCCGAGCTCGATCCTTATAAAAGCTTTTTAACTGCAGCAGCTTTAGTGGACGCTACTGGAGCTGGAATTACGCGGCTGCTGGCATGAGACTTGCCCTCCAATAGATCCTTGTAAATGGATTTAAAGTGTATTCATTCAAATTAGAGGGACAATTTAAATTAAAAAGCTTAGAGCTGCCTCCACCACAGGGGGGCTCTCTCGACCCACCAGCGGACAGGCACCAGTATTGGGAGAGGGGGGCTGGCCGTCAGGGTTCACCGCGGCTCTGGCACAAACCCGGCGACACGGAGGTGGCACGGGCAGGAGCGGACTGGCCGTCTCGGCTTCTCACTTTTTGGATTTTAGAAGGGCATGACATGCCTATATCTGTGTCTCCCCCTCCTTTTACTCCTCCACCTCTTTTCTTTTCGCATGACTATATGTACTTGTCACTTTTCCATGTGTTAGTTGTGTCTTCTGAGCAGTTTGTCAGCTTTTGGACACCTTTGAAGGTGTTTTCTATGTGTTTCTATGTGTTTTTGTTTGCCTGCCATTGGTTTTAACGGTGTTCGAAGGTGTTCGACGAACAGTTCGACGAACAGTTCGGCGAACACACGGGTGTTCGACGAACCGAACCGAACTCGAACACTACGGGGGTGGCTCAACACTATTTATAACAGAAAGAATAGAGAATCACACATAGATTAGGAAGATAGAAACATGTCAGTCACATATATATGAAGTACTGTGACAGTGTTGATTACTGTACTTGTCATTTACTGCAAAGGATTTATTAAAAAAAACTAATAGTGTTTTCATGCACCGTCTCTTTAAAAAAGCCGGCCGGCAATTCAGCATCTGTACCCGACAATTTATAACAGACAGAATAGAGCTTCACACATAGATTAGATAGATAGAAACATGTCAGTCACATATGTAATAAGTACAGTGACAGTGTTGGTTACTGTACTTGTCATTTAGTATTAAAATAAAGGATTTATTATTAAAAAAAATTGGCGTGGGGTTCCCCGTAATTTTAGTCTCTAGCGGAGGTTAAGCAGACAGCTGGGGCAGATGTTTGAAGCCTGGGAAGGGGGTAATACCCACGGAGCTTCCCAGGCTACTAATATCAGCCCCCAGCTGAATACCTAGCCTTTACTAGCTATTAAAATGGAGGACCCCCCCAAAAAAAATGACGTGGGGTCCCCCCTAATTTAATAGCTAGCAAAGGCTAGGCAGACAGCTGGGGGCTGATATTAATAGCCCAGGAAGGGAGCCATGAATATTGGCCCCCTCCCAGGCTAGAAACACCAGCCGTCAGCCGCCCCAGAAATGGCGCATCCATAGGATGCGCCAATTCTGGCACTTAGCCTCGCTCTTCCACGCTGCCCTGGTGTGGTGGCAGGGGGTAATAGGGTTGGGGTTGATGTCAGCTTATAATGCCAGCTGACATCAAGCCCAGGTTAGTAATGGAGAGGCGTCTGTAAGACACCCCCATTACTAACCCCATAGTCAAAGTTAAAAGAAAACACAAACACCCAGAAAAAAGTCCTTTAATTGAAATAAACACACAATTCTTTATTGTTCTACATTAAACCATACTTACCATCACGCCCATTCCAGCTGAAGCCAACGATCTCCTGCAATAAAAGAAAAATAATAAAGCAACATCATCCTTACCTTTCCATGGTTCCCACGACAGCTTCAGCTCTGCTACATCGAGATAACAGGCTGGACCGCAGCAGAACGCTGCCATCCAGCCTGTCATGCTGCGGACACTGAGAAGCGCAGGCATGCTTGCGCTCTGCAGAGTCTGGCTGTGACGGCATAAAGATGAGACGAGTTTATGTCCAATGAACTCGGCGCACCTCATGCAAGTCACTGACAGCGTGGGAGAATTCTCCTGCACTCAGCACTTCAGCGTGAGAATTCTCCCACGCTGTCAGTGACGTGCATGAGGTCAGCTGAGTTCATTGGACATGAATGAGCTCACCTCAAGCACGTCACTGACAGCGTGGGAGAATTCTCACGCTGTAACGCTGAGTGCAGGAGAATTTTCCCACGCTGTCAGTGACGTGCATGAGGTGAGCTGAGATCATTGGACATGAATGAGCTCACCTCATGCACGTCACTGACAGCGTGGGAAAATTCTCCTGCACTCAGCGCTTCAGCGTGAGAATTTTCCCACGCTGTCAGTGACGTGCATGAGGTGCGCCGAGTTCATTGGACATGAGCTTGTCTCATCTTTATGCCGTCACAGCGAGACACTGAGGAGCGCAAGCATGCCTGCGCTTCTGAGTGTCCGCGGGATGACAGGCTGGATGGCAGCTTTCTGCTGCGGTCCAGCCTGTCATCTCGATGTAGCAGAGCTGAAGCTGTCGTGGGAACCATGGAAAGGTAAGGATGAAGTTGCTTTATTATTTTTCTTTTATTGCAGATCGTTGGCTTCAGCTGGAATGGGCGTGACGGTAAGTATGGTTTAATTTAGAACAATAAAGAATTGTGTGTTTATTTCAATTAAAGGACTTTATTCTGGGTGTTGTGTTTTTTTAAATACTTTACTAGAAATTCATGGTGGTCATGTCTAATATTGGCGTGACCCCATGAATTTCGGGCTTAGGGCCAGCTGATAATGCCAAGCTGGCCTTAACCCCTTTATTACCCAGTGAGCCACCGCACCAGGGCCCTGGATGAGTTGGGTACAGCGCCAGAAGATGGCGCTTCTATGAACGCGCCATTTTCTGGGGCGGCTGCGGACTTCAATTTGCAGCGGGTGGGGCCAGAAAGCTTGGGCCTCCCTGCGCTGCAGATTCCAGCTCCCAGCTGCCTAGTTGTACCTGGCTGGGCACAAAAATAGGGCGAAGCCCCACGCATTTTTTTTTTTAATTATTTCATGAAATTCATGGAATAATTAAGAAAAAAAGGGCTTCCCTATATTGTTGTGTCCAACCAGGTACAAATAGGCAGCTGGTGGTTGGGGGCAGCCCGTCCCTGCCTGCTGTACCTGGCTGGACACAAATATAGTGCGAAGCCCCACGTCAATTTTTTTTTAAATTATTTCATGAAATAATTTTTTTAAAAAAGGGCTTCCCTATATTGTTGTGTCCAGCCAGGTACAAATAGGCAGCTCGTGGTTGGGGGCAGCCCGTTCCCGCCTGCTGTACCTGACTGGACACAAATATAGGGCGAAGCCCCACGTCAATTTTTTTTAAATTATTTCAGGAAATTCATGAAATAATGAAAAAAAAATTGATGTGGGGCTTCGCCCTATATTTGTGTCCAGTCAGGTACAGCAGGCAGGAACGGGCTGCTCCCAACCACCAGCTGCCTATTTGTACCTAGCCGGACACAACAATATAGGGAAGCCCTTTTTTTCTTAATTATTCCATGAATTTCATGAATTTTAAAAAAAAATACGTGGAGCTTCGCCCTATTTTTGTGTCCAGCCAGGTACAACTAGGCAGCTGGGGGCTGGAATCTGCAGCGCAGGGAGGCCCAAGCTTTCTGGGCCCCACCCGCTGCAAATTGCAGTCCGCAGCCGCCCCGGAAAATGGCGCGTTCATAGAAGCGCCATCTTCTGGCGCTGTACCCAACTCATCCAGGGCCCTGGTGCGGTGGCTCACTGGGTAATAAAGGGGTTAAGGCCAGCTTGGCATTATCAGCTGGCCCTAAGCCCGAAATTCATGGGGTCACGCCAATATTAGACATGACCACCATGAATTTCTAGTAAAGTATTTAAAAAAAACACAAACACCCAGAAAAAAGTCCTTTAATTGAAATAAACACACAATTCTTTATTGTTCTAAATTAAACCATACTTACCGCCACGCCCATTCCAGCTGAAGCCAATGATCTCCTGCAATAAAAGTAAAATAATAAAGCAACATCATCCTTACCTCTCCATGGTTCCCAGGACCGGTCCAGCTCTGCTACATCGAGATGACAGGCTGGACCGCAGCAGAACGCTGCCATCCAGCCTGTCATCCCGCAGACACTGAGAAGCGCAGGCATGCTTGCGCTCCTCAGTGTCTGGCTGTGACGGCATCCAGATGAGCCGAGGTCATGTCCAATGAACTCGGCTCACCTCATGCACGTCACTGACAGCGTGGGAAAATTCTCACGCTGAAGCGCTGAGTGCAGGAGAATTTTCCCACGCTGTCAGTGACGTACATGAGGTGAGCCGAGTTCATTGTCGGCTCATCTGGATGCCGTCACAGCCAGACACTGAGGAGCGCAAGCGTGCCTGCGCTTCTCAGTGTCTGCGGGATGACAGGCTGAATGGCAGCGTTCTGCTGCGGTCCAGCCTGTCATCTCGATGTAGCAGAGCTGAAGCTGTCCTGGGAACCATGGAAAGGTAAGGATGAGGTTGCTTTATTATTTTTCTTTTATTGCAGGAGATCGTTGGCTTCAGCTGGAATGGGCGTGATGGTAAGTATGGTTTAATTTAGAACAATAAAGAATTGTGTCTTTATTTCAATTAAAGGACTTTAATCTGGGTGTTTGTGTTTTTTTTTTAACTTTGACTATGGGGTTAGTAATGGGGGTGTCTTATAGACGCCTCTCCATTACTAACCTGGGCTTGATGTCAGCTGGCATTATAAGCTGACATCAACCCCAACCCTATTACCCCCTGCCACCTCACCAGGGCAGCGTGGAAGAGCGAGGCTAAGTGCCAGAATTGGCGCATCCTATGGATGCGCCATTTCTGGGGCGGCTGACGGCTGGTGTTTCTAGCCTGGGAGGGGGCCAATATTCATGGCTCCCTTCCTGGGCTATTAATATCAGCCCCCAGCTGTCTGCCTAGCCTTTGCTAGCTATTAATTTAGGGGGGACCCCACGTCATTTTTTTGGGGGGGGGTCCTCCATTTTAATAGCTAGTAAAGGCTAGGTATTCAGCTGGGGGCTGATATTAGTAGCCTGGGAAGCTCCGTGGGTATTACCCCCTTCCCAGGCTTCAAACATCTGCCCCAGCTGTCTGCTTAACCTCCGCTAGAGACTAAAATTACGGGGAACCCCACGCCAATTTTTTTTAATAATAAATCCTTTATTTTAATACTAAATGACAAGTACAGTAACCAACACTGTCACTGTACTTATTATATATGTGACTGACATGTTTCTATCTATCTAATCTATGTGTGAAGCTCTATTCTGTCTGTTATAAATTGTCGGGTACAGATGCTGAATTGCCGGCCGGCTTTTTTAAAGAGACGGTGCATGAAAACACTATTATTTTTTTTAATAAATCCTTTGCAGTAAATGACAAGTACAGTAATCAACACTGTCACAGTACTTCATATATATGTGACTGACATGTTTCTATCTATCTAATCTATGTGTGAAGCTCTATTCTGTCTGTTATAAATTGTCCGGTACCGCTGCTGAATTGCCGGCCGGCTTTTTTAAAGAGACAGTGCATGAAAACACTATTATATTTTTTAATAAATCCTTTACACTAAATGACAAGTACAGTAAGCAACACTGTCACTGTACTTCATATATATGTGACTGACATGTTTCTATCTATCTAATCTATGTGTGATGCTCTATTCCTTCATGTCTAAATTGTCGGGTACCGGTGTATGCCACTGATGAATTGCCGGCCGGCTTTTTTAAAGAGAGTGTCTTCTGAGCAGTTTGTCAGCTTTTGGACACCTTTGAAGGTGTTTTCTATGTGTTCCTATGTGTTTTTGTTTGCCTGCCATTGGTTTTAACGGTGTTCGACGGTGTTCTAAGGTGTTCGACGAACAGTTCGACGAACAGTTCCTCGAACATCCCGGTGTTCGACGAACCGAACCGAACCCGAACACTGCGGGGGTGGCTCAACACTAATCATAAACCAATAAAAATGCTCGCCACCTGGGCGTAGAACGGGATCAATAGTTAGTTCTTTATTTGGTAAAACCTAGTGACAGGTTCCCTTTAAGAATTTAATTTTTGATAGCTCAAAGTAAAACTGGTAGTGTAAGCGATCTTCAAGAACAACCAAGGTGGTCCAAAATTCACCTTATTGCTGACTTGTAAATATTTGACAGGATAAGGAAGTCCAAGGTTTGGCAAATTACAGATAAAAAAAGCCTATGTAAATCACTTGTCACTCACATTTTCAAAGTTTCCTTTTCGTACAAAAGAAAAAAAGAATTTAATTCTCCTGTAGACGTAAAACTTCTATGTCAAATCTGAATGATTCTGTTCGCCAATTCCTTTCATGCCAATTTGATGAGTGATGGGTACACATTGTGCCAGAAGTGACATTATAAATCATCATTTACTTTGGCTTCTCCATTTTTTCTGACTTTTAGTCATTCATAGATTGTCCATTTAGCTCTCCCTAGACTATGCTCACTCTTCCACTTCAATGCTTTGTAAGAACTTCAAGCTGCCGAGTTTAACATAGTATGAAAATGTCAAAATCTGGAATACACAAATGGCAATCTGGTTCCAGTACTTTTATTTCATTATAAAACATTTGCAGCAATGTAAAGTTATTACATTGTGTCAATTCCTAGCCTGGGTAGATGCTTACCAGCAAGAAAATGTCATTGCAAGCCAAATGTCCCCGATCCATACTTAGACTGAAATGTTTACTTTCTCTCCAGCATAACTCATTTGCTTTTATTTGCATTTCATGTTTTAAGCACAAGAAGAATTCTAGGAGTTTTCTGAAAATTATAAAAGTTAAATTGTATCAAGTAAGTGAAGGACATTTATAATTACCCTCTGGATGACATTTGCATTGATTACTAAAATCACATTGTTAGGCTCTGTTTGTATATGCTTCTAAATTTAAAAAAAAATTGCCATTGGTTTAAAAAAAAAAGTTGCTAAAAATATTGTCAAAAATTTTTAAATTGCAGTCTCAATACTAGTCACCATTAGTTTTACCAAGAAGAAATGAAGGAGGTAGTCTAGTAAAAATATGTAAATAGGGATGAGGAAATCAGGCAAAATTAGAATTCCCAAGAAACTCGATTGGCGGGTAATTTATTGAATGTCCCTTATGCTCTGGGATCTCCTTAGAATCCATAGCATAATAAACTTTAGAAGTAAAAAATAAAGAGTCCTCACAGTAGGCTGGGACTTCTGACTAGTGTTGAGTGAATTTGTTCGGCATTTCAAATTCGGGTTCGTGTTCGGGGTTCCGGCTTGTTCGCGCCAAAAAATCAGCTCCACCCACGAACATCCCTGATTAGCCACGCTGTCACGTGGCAGCATGGCAAATCGGGGATGATCGTGGGCAGAGCCGTTTTTTTTGCCATGAACAAGCCAGAACCCCAAACACGAACCCGAATTTGAAAGCCGAACAAATTCGCTCAACACTACTTCTGACTCTGATGAGAACCAAGAGGGTTCTGCACAAATGCACAAAAGGTCATGACATAATAACGTCACAATGTGTCCTGAGACCTTAAATGTGTGAAGAACTATCCCACGCCTCCTCAGAGCTAGAGGTCCTTTTAGATTTGGATTTCTGCTCTCAAGGTAGTGATAATAAGATGCAACGAGGACCAGATGGGTGATGGTGAGAAGAAGATGGGTGATGGTGAGGAGCAGATGGGTTGGAGAGGTAAGGGGAAAAGTGAATATATTTTTTTTTTCTTTTAAGTTTTTGATGGCCGTTTACGGTTCATAAAAATGGCAGCCAGTTGCCGCCATATTGCTCGATCCTCGTGGAAGCAAATTACAATGCATTTTGGTGGATTCAGATTTTTGGAATATTCTAGTAGAATTCAATTTCACTCAAATATATAGTATTTGCTCATCTGTAGGGATAATTCCTAAATCAATGGAGGTCCAACTACTGACAATCCCACCAATCACCAATCCTGTGAATAGATAATAACTTGTACTTACTGGAATACCCTTAAATCACCACAGTTGTGAGAGAGTGCAAACAGGGGCTTAACAATCACATAGGGGCTTAACCATCACAGTCACAGGGGGTGTAGCCATGACCAAGCCTGTAGGGGAAGGGGGGCTCACAGATCCATAGGCCAAACTTTATAGAAGCAGCACCAGTGAGTCTTGCATGCTCTGTGTTGGAGAGTAGCACAGTGCCATGCATACCAGCGAAGAAGTGACTTTTGAGTTAAAAGTGGATGCCCATCACATCAGAATCATACTTGCATGCAGGTGCTGCACTCTGGACTCCAGCATTTTGTCTGTGTGCATCTCAGCTGAATTGCACCAGTGCATGTGTTTTTTTAAGCATTCATAAAGTATGTTGGCCGTTTGAACCTGCTGATGTCTACAGCAGTGTTATCCAACTCTAGTCCTCAAGAGCCACCAACAGGTCATGTTTTCAGTATTTCCTTAGTATTGCACAGGTGAGATCTGCTCACATGCACAGGCAATAATTCCACAACCTGAGCAATACTAAGGAAATCCTGAAAACATGATCTGTTGGTGGCTCTTGAAGACTGAAGTTGGGAAGCACTGGTCTACAGTATACTCCTGGTGCTGATGGAGGGCATGGACATCTGGGAGCAGTGAGTTGGAGTTTTTAGGGACACATTATAAAATTTGTTCTGGGTCTCTCCGGACCCTATTTATGCCACCAGGTGTAAGAATGCAGTAGATGCTAAAAAAACAGAATCAGTTGCTACCAACAACCTTACAGTCACACCAAGAGAATTTTAAACAAGACAATATCAGATTCTCACTTGCAGTTTAATTTTTTTTTAATATTCTAGATGAGATTCAAACCAAAGTTAAAATTCAGTTTGCTCCTGTTGCTGAAATTGCTGGACTTAGCTCCAGGTCTCAAGGGACAGGAAAAATCCTTTTTTTTCATCTAAATCCTCTTTTTTTTCCCGCCTTCACACTGTACAAATACCCATCTTATTAACCTTTTGGTGTCCCCCCCCCAAAAAAAAAAGCGTGTCTCTGATTTTTCAGACACAAATATATCTGTTGAAGATAGTTAGGTGTAGGCTAGAGAAACAGAAGTGTTGTTTTGCACTTCAACGGTTCAAACCTCTGTATTATCCACTTTTGGTCCATTTGTATATAAAAAAAAAAGCAGTTTCAGTGTGTCGCTCACTGTTCAGCCGCAATTATATCTATTTAAAAAAGTCGAGAATACCCCAGTAAACAATAACTGTGGTTCTGCCAACCCACGGTGTAGGCCCGACAAATCCCAGTGTGGTTTTGCAGTTCCATGGGTCAAATCTCTGTACTATCCAGTTTTGGGCCTTTGGTATCTAAAAAAACACAGTTTGAGTGTGTCGCTCACTGTTCAGCCGCAATTATATCTATTTAAAAAAGTCTGGTATACCCCAGTAAACAATAACTGTGGTTTTGCCATCCCACGGTAAAAAATCTCTATTATTCAGGTTTTGGTATATTTTCCGTAACGAAAAACAGTAGTGTCTCCTGACTGTTGTGACACAAAAATATATCTGTTGAAAATAGTCTGGTGTAGGCCTGACAAATCCCAGTGTGGTTTTGCAGTTCCACGGTTCAAATCTCTGTACTATCCAGTTTTGGGCCTTTGGTATCTAAAAAAACACAGTTTGAGTGTGTCACTCACTGTTCAGCCGCAATTATATCTATTTAAAAAAGTCTGGTATACCCCAGTAAACAATAACTGTGGTTTTGCCATCCCACGGTAAAAAATCTCTATTATTCAGGTTTTGGTATATTTTCCGTAAAGAAAAACAGTAGTGTCTCCTGACTGTTGTGACACAAAAATATATCTGTTGAAAATAGTCTGGTGTAGGCCCGACAAATCCCAGTGTGGTTTTGCAGCTCCACGGGTCAAATCTCTGTACTATCCAGTTTTGGGCCTTTGGTATCTAAAAAAACACAGTTTGAGTGTGTCGCTCACTGTTCAGCTGCAATTATATCTATTTAAAAAAGTCTGGTATACCCTAGTAAACAATAACTGTGGTTTTGCCATCCCACGGTAAAAAATCTCTATTATTCAGGTTTTGGTATTTTTTACGTAAAGAAAAACAGTAATAGTTTCTCCCTGATTGTTCAGATTGCTTAAAAGAGTCTGGTGTAGGCCAGAGAAATAGAACTGTGGTTTTCTTCTTCCACGGTTCTAATCTATTTTTTATTACCCTTTTTCCATTGATAGTGCAAGTGTAAGCTATTTTACTTCCTTTACAATGGGCAAGGCGCGTGGCAAGGGACGTGGAAGTGGACGTTCTGGTGATAGTTCGTGCAGAGGACGGGGCCGTGGCCAAGGTGAAAATGTGCCACAACCAACAGCCACATCTTCTCGCTCCCACTTCTTGACCGAATTACTAGGGAAGCACAGAACAACACCAGTATTGAGAACTGATCAGTGTGAACAGGTTATTAATTGGATAGCAGATAATACTTCCAGTTACATGGGCACCACCACCTCCGGTCTGTCTTCCACACGGTCAACTCTTAGTAGCCGTGAGTCTCGACCGCATACTCCTCCTCACCCTGATGCTCCTTCCTCCAACCATGCCGAGTGTCGTCAGACAGCAATTGATCCCACACTTGGACACTCTGAAGAGCTGCTCACGGGTCCATTTCCATATTTGTGCCCCTCGCCTGATACGCTTGAAGTGGTGGAAGAGGAGATCCCATGTAGCGATGCCCAAATATTTGAACAGCCACGGCCACAGGAAGTCGACGCTGGCAATTTGTCACAAGAGGTGGACGATGACGAGACACAATTGCCAGGAAGTGAGGAGGAGCATCGTGGTGCGCAAGTGGAAGAGGAGGAGGTGGTGGGTGATCTAGTAACTGACCCAACGTGACAGGAGGACATGCAGAGTGAGGCCAGCAGCACACAGGGGGAGGGAGGCAGAGTACTCCAACAGGCAGGAAGAAGCAGTGTGGTGGCCGCAGACAGAAGGCGGGCAACCGTTCCCCGTAACACCAACACGAGGGACGTTGCCAGTACAAGCGGTAGGTCTTCCAGAGTCTGGAATTTTTTTAAAGACTCTGCTGATAACCCCAAAAAGGCCATTTGCTGCCATGCCAGCATCAGCAGGGGTGACAAAACTACCAGCCTGACCACCACCAGTATGATCAGGCACATGGCAGCAAAGCACCCGACTTTGTGGGGCGAAAACTAGGGTCCACGACCAGTGTCAGCGGATGTGACCACTGCTTCTTCCACTGTTGTGCATGCAATAGAACCCCATGTTGTGTGTGCAAGGCAATCCCCTGTCCATACTGCATGTAAAGATGCCCCCTGCTCTCATTCTTCACTTGTTATGGCAGTTTCTCAAGAAACAGCATCAATGTCCACGTCCACGTCCCACCGCAGCGTTCAATTGTCCATATCCCAGACCTTTGAACGAAAGCGGAAATTCGCAGCTAACGCCCCACAGGCCACAGTCCTAAATTCGCACATTTCACGACTGCTTGCATTGGAAATGCTGCCTTTTAGGCTGGTGGAGACGGAATCCTTCCGCAATCTTATGGCGGTGGCCGTCCCTCGGAACTCAGTCCCCAGCCAACACTATTTTGCCCGGTGTGCCATCCCCGCACTACACAAGCATGTGTCCCAAAGCATCTGCCGTGCCCTCAACAACGCAGTTACTAGGAGAGTCTACCTGACAACGGACACGTGGACAAGTGCTTTTGGCCAGGGACGGTACATCTCTCTGACGGCACACTGGGTAATCATAGTGGAAGCCGGGACCCAGTCGGACCTTGGGATGGAACACGTCCTCCCCACACCGAGGATTGCGGGCCCTATGTCAGTCATAGTTGCCCTCACAGTGTTTAGCTCCTGCGCATCATCCTCCTCCTCCTCCTCATGTTCAGTCTCCATCTCTGATATCACCACATCAGTTACAAGCTGGAAGCATTTCAGTACTTCCTCAGCCAAGCGGCAACAGGCTGTGCTGAAACTCATAAGCTTAGGTGATAAACCTCACACTGCTTGTGAGTTGTGGACAGCTGTGAAAGAGCAGGCAGATCTGTGGCTTAGACCGCTGAACCTACATCCCGGCATGGTCGTGTGTGACAATGGCCGTAACCTGGTGGCGGCTCTGAGGCAAGGTGAGATCACACATGTACCATGCCTGGCTCATGTGCTTAACCTCATGGTTCAGCGGTTTCTTAAATCGTACCCCAAGTTGCCAGATCTGCTCGTGAAAGTACGCCGCATGTCAGCTCATTTTCGCAAGTCGGCTACAGCTTCCGCCGCCCTTGCTGTGTTGCAGCAGCGTTTGCAGCTTCCGGCACACCGACTGGTGTGTGATGTCCCCACACGTTGGAACTCTACCCTCCACTTGTTGCAGAGGATTTGTGAGCAGAAGAGAGCAGTTGTGGAGTACCAGATGCAACAAGGCCGTCGATATTCAGGTCAGACTCCACACATAAGACCTCAGGAGTGGACCTGGATGTCTGACATATGTACCATCCTGACAAACTTTGAGGAGGCCACCAAGATGGTGAGTGGTGATGACGCCATCATTAGTGTCAGCATCCCACTTGTCTGTCTTTTGCAACGCTCTCTGCAGAGAATTAAAGAGGAGGCATTGCAGCCAGAGTATGATGAGATGGATCAAGAAGCCATAGTGGGCAATTACACACAGCCCAGCCTCATCTCATCCCAACGTGCATTGGGGGACAATGAGGGAGAGGAGGAGGAGGAGGAGGAGGAAGAACAGGAGCTGCTATCATGCGCTGTAGACGGTAGTACCTGTACAAGTGTCATACCGTCGGTTCAGCGTGGGTGGCCTGAGGACAGGGGGGAGGAGGAGGAGGAGGAGGATGAGGAGAGCATGGTCAGTCGTCATCTTGGTGAGGACACGGAAATCTTGCCCGTTACCAGTCTGGCACGCATGGCTGACTTTATTTTACGCTGCCTTAACTGTGACCCTCGCGTTGTCAAAATGTTGGGTGACAGTCATTACTGGTTGGTGACACTTTTAGACCCCCGCTACAAGGTGAACTTTCACTCTCTTATTCCTGAGGTGGAGAGGTCTACAAAATTGTTTCAGTACCAGAAGGCCCTTGCTGCAGAACTCTTAAAAAAATTCCCATCTGAACACGCTAGCGGCAGAGGTCACAGTTCGTTGCCCAACCAAGGCGTACAGGCGAGAGAGATGCAACTCCAATCCAGCAGAGGCAGGGGAACACTGACAACGTTCTGGAACAGATTTCTGACACCCGCCCAGCTTACAGGCCCTGAGGCGCGGGGTACTCTCACAAGGAGTGGAAAGTTTCAAAAGATGGTGAGGGAGTACCTTGTCGACCGTACCAGCGTCCTCCGTGATTCCTCTGTGCCTTTTAATTATTGGGTATCCAAGTTGGACACTTGGAATGAACTCGCTCTGTACGCCTTGGAGGTCCTGGCCTGCCCTGCCGCTAGCGTGTTATCGGAGCGTGTTTTTAGTGCCGCTGGGGGAATTATAACTGATAAGCACACTCGCCTGTCAACTGACAATGCTGACAAGCTGACCCTTATCAAAATGAACAAGGGCTGGATTGGGCCAGACTTCTCATCACCACCAAATGACAGCAGAGTAACATAAAGTCAAATCCACTGTGTTATTTCGGGAGGTGTATTCATATGCACCGCTTCACACACACACATGGGTATACGCTTCCTCATTTCGGCTGTTTTATGTTGTTCTCCTTATCCTCAGCCTCCACCACCACTATACCACCAGGGTGCCAGCATTACAAGTTCCTCCGTCCTTATTTTTGTCAGCTTTTGCTTGGAAGGCATAAGCAAATCCTATGGGAGACCCACTCCCCAATAATGGGACAAATGTTTGTAATATGCTGTACTGCATGGCTCTTGTAAGGGGCATTGCAAGTTGCTCCGTCCTAATTTTCGGAAGCTTTTGCTTGGAAGGCATAAGCAAATCCTATGGGAGACCTACTCCCCAATAATGGGACTTATGTTTGTAATATGCTGTACTGCATGGCTCTTGTAAGGGGCATTGCAGTTCCTCATAATTTTTGGAAAGCCTTCCATTCACTGCTTAGGCCAAAAGTGCACAGGAGACCCAGTTGCTATAAATGGAAAAAAAGGTTTTGTTAAGGCCCTCTGACCTCCATGTCATTTCCAAGGGGCATTGGAGTGCCTCGAAATTTTTGGAAGGCATTGCACTCACTGTATGCCCTATAACTGTGTAGCCGAACCGCTCCTTTTGTTACAGAAACATATCCTACAAGACATATCTGGTTGACTGGCCTGATATTGATGTGAATGGTCCCTGTTCCTCCTGCTCTTTCTCCTTTGCCACTACCTCATCCATCATTTATCACCTGAAGTTTTGTTTTAACGGGAGTCATAGAACTTGGATAGTAGCAGGAAAACATATAGAAATCCTCGCAGGAGGTAGGATATGCGCCAAAACGCTGACCACCTCAGGCCTAGCCGCTACTACATACATGTGCTTGCATTCCAACAAAACAAAGCAGATGCTAACTTCTATCATCCTCATCATGCTCCTCACCTTGGCACTCTCAACTCCCCTGATGGAGAAGCCAGGGCCCACCGGAGGAGTCTGGTTGTCTGTTGGGCTCGGCCAATGCTGCCCTAAAGCAGACCAGGCTAAGAAAAGTGTGGGAAAGGTTACCGGGGCAAATAGGGGTTGCTGGGGACCGAGTATGGACACCCGGCCACCCCCTGGAGGCTGGGGAGCAAGCGGGGACACCCGGCCACCGGGCGGCTGGGGACTGAGTATGGATACCAGGCCGCCGACGCAGCCATGGCGTGGTGGCCAGATTCCGCCTCCACATGCCTAAAAGGCCCAATTTAAAGTGCAAGCAAGCAAGCAGTAGGGTATTGCAGCCTGGGGGTGGGTGGGTGGCAGGCTGCATACTTGCATTGCAAGGAATGGGAGAGGTACAATTGAACACTGCCCTGGGACAAGGACTTGAACGGGGATAGTTGCAAGTCTGCAACGACAGGTGCAGGGTGGGAGGCATCTTCGCATGTACCATGAACAGGGGTTTGGCATGCACACACTACAGCAGAATAGGCTCTCCTTTCCACTAAATGCACTGGGGAGGGCACAGGTAATGTTTTGGTATACGCGCTTAATCTTATGTATAAGGCACACCAGGACAAATAGCGGCGGCAGGGGACTGAGTATGGATACCTCGCTGCCAAAGCAGCCATGAGGTAGTGGCCAGCTTCGGCCTCCTCCAAACTAAAAGGCCCCATTTCAAGTGCAAGCTAGCAGTATGGCATTGCAGTCTGGGGGTGGGTGGGTGGCAGGCTGCACATTTACACTTGCATTAAAAGAAAACAAAGCAGATGCTAACTTCTGTCATCATCATCATGCTCCTCACCTTGGCACTCTCAACTCCCCTGATGGAGAAGCCAGGGCCCACCGGAGGAGTCTGGTTCTCTGGTGGGCTCGTCCAATGCTGCCCTAAAGCAGGCCGGGCTAAGAAAAGTGTGTGGGGGGATGTTCCAAGGAGAAATAGGTGTGGCTGGGGACCGTTTATGGACACCCGGCCGCCCCCAAGCGGCTGGGAACCGTGTGTAGACACCCGGCCGCGGGGCGGCTGGGGACCGAGCATGGACACCCGGCCGCCGGGCGGCTGGGGACTGAGTATGGATTCCAGGCCGTCAACGCAGCCATGAAGTGGTGGCCAGATTCCGCCTCCACATGCCTAAAAGGCCCAATTTCAAGTGCAAGCAACCAAGCAGTATAGTATTGCAGACTGGGGGTGGGTGGGTGGCAGGCTGCATACTTGCGCTTGTATTGCAAGGAATGGGGGAGGTACAATTGAACACTGCCCTGGGACTAGAACTTGCACGGGGATAGTTGCAAGTCTGCATCTTCTGATGCGGCAAGGATCAGTTATGATGGGCACACTTTTAGACAGTGACCTGGATGTCAGAGATGCTTCCAGGGGTCTTCCCCATGCTGCTCCCATGTCTTTTCAGCACTTTATGCATGTGTCACACAGCATATGGCCAGATAAGGTTGTAAAATGTTAAAATGACATTTCCCGGTGAATGCATTTGTCACAGTTGAAAGCAATACAAAAGTGCAAAAATGCATAAAAAATGCTACTTGTGAACATAGCCCAAGGTGTGGAGGAGTATTTTTGTTTTTGGTTATTTATTTTACCTTATACACAAGTCTTTACCCTGGAAATGAAATTCCTTAACATATTTCACAGGAAAAAAGTTTCAGTTTCGTTTTTGAACGTTTTATTGTGAGCCCGTAAAAGTGGCTTAATACCTCTGACCACGTTGTTGACAGCAGTGCCCTGGGGGTCAGAAATGCTTCCTGGGGCGATCCCCATGCTGTCCCCATGTCATTTGAGCACTGTCACTATCGTTTTGGGCACTTGTTAGGCTTTTAAAAGACTGCCGGGGGTGCCACCGCAAAAATGCTCGGGTCTCCCATAGACTAACATTGGGCTCGTTGCTCGGGTCGAGAACCCAAGTATCACGGCGAGCTCGGCCCGAGCTTCGAGCACCCGAGCATTTTAGTGCTCGATCAACACTACTTATATGTCTCCACACTCTCACATGCCATGCTTAGCTTATCACTCTGCACAAAGAGAAACGTTATCCCTTAGACCCAAGAATTTTATTAAAATCATTGCCAGGGATAGTGCATTAACATCTTCATAACCTTGGGATTTTCCATTTTTGCGTTTTCGTTTTTTGCTCCCTTTTTTCCCAGAGCCATAACATTTTTATTTTTCCCTCAATATAGCCGTATGAGGGCTTGTTTTTTGCAGGATGAGTTGTACTTTTGAACGACTCCATTGATTTTACCATATAGTGTACTGAAAAAAAAATTGTACCATTTTCTGACCGAGATCCATAGCGTCTCCATTTTTTGGCATTTGGGGTGAGGTGGGGACTATTTTTTTGCATGCAAAGTTGCTGTTTTTATTGATACCATTTTGGGGTAGATATGATGTTTTGATCACCTGGTAATGTATTTTATTCCAATGTTGCGGCGACCAAAAAAACTTTATGGCATTGTAATTAGTTTACTTTATATTTTAATTGATAAAGTAATATTTTAATACATGGGACATTTCTGAATGCAGAGATAGTAAACGTGTATCTTTTTAATTGTTTTATCCTGAACGGGGAAAAAAGGGGATGATTAGAACTTTTATATTTTTTAATACTTTTAAAACATTTTTTTTTACTTTTTACTTACTTGAATATTTTCGTTAGGAGACTTGAAGCTGCGATATTCTGATCGCTTGTGCTACACATACCAGGGCTTCAGTCTTGCTATGTGTAGCAGAAATCATCATCTCCACAGAAATCATCATCTCCACGGGCCTACAGTGCATTGTGAAAGTATTTGGCCCCCTTGAACTTTTCTACCTTTTGCCACATTTATGGCTTCAAACATAAAGATATAAAATTCTAATTTTTGGGGGAAGAACGCTGCGGTCAAAAATCCGCAGCATGTCAATTAATTTTGCGGAAACGCGGCGATTTCGCCGCCATTGACTTGCATTAGAACGAGCCAATTCCGCAAGACAGCATCTGTACTTGCGCTATTGGCGCGTTCTAATATGCGGATGGTACCCAGGTGTGGAGGAGAGGAGAGTCTCATCCACACCCAGGTACCATTAAAAAAGCTGTAAAACAAGAATAAAATAAAAAATATATATATATACTTACCATCTGTCGGCCCGCGCAGCGCTCCCGCTTGGTTCCCGGCACTTGCAGTGAGTTGTAGGACCTGCGCTGACGTCAGAGTCATGTGACGGGTCACGTGACGCTGACGTCGGCAGGTCTTTCAATTCAAAGTTGCCGGCAGCGGGGAACTTTGTAAAGCAGGACAGCGCGGGCCATCGGAGGTAAGTATATACACTCTCTCGTGTCACACTATATAAATCCATGCTGTTTGCATGGATTTATATAGTGTGACCTAGTTGTCAAGCACTTTCCAGGTGATGCTAAAATCGCCTGGAAAGCGCTTGTCAATCCGCATGCGGAAACACATGTGAATCTGCATGTGGATCCGCATGTATTCTGCAGGAAAAACGCATGCACAATCTGCATGCGTTTTTTCTGCCAGGGAGATGCAGAAATGATGCAGAAATTTTCTGCTTCATTTCTGCATCGTGTGCACATACCCTCAGTGTTGTCCTAAATGACTGGTAATGATAAATAGAATCCACCTGTGTGTAATCAAGTCTCCGTATAAATGCACCTGCTCTGTGATAGTCTCAGGGTTCTGTTTCAAGTGCAGAGAGCATCATGAAGACCAAGGAACACACCAGGCAGGTCAGAGATACTGTTGTGGCGAAGTTTAAAGCTGGATTTGGATACAAAATGATTTCCCAAGTTTTAAACATCTCAAGGAGCACTGTGCAAGCGATCATATTGAAATGGAAGTGACTCGCCCCCTGGGCCATGTTGCGTGGCGTTGCGCACGCGGGGGATACCCGGAGCCGGATCCGAAAGGGGTAGTAGTCCTCGTGGCGGTGACCCGGTCCTTGCCCAGGGTGGTCAAACTAAGTGGCGGTTATTGGTATGATGGTATTAGTGTCCGACTACGCCACCCGTTGAATGCGGCTATGAAGCCGCCGCTGCAGGGCAGTCCGCTGAGGCCGGTGGTACGGATGTGCAGCGTGGATGGTATAACCCCCAACGGGAGGGGTATGGCCTCAGGGCAGAGGATGGGAATGATGTTGGGAGAGATGGTGTGTATGTCCCAGCACTGATGGTACCGGTGCGACAAGGAATCACTGAGACTTGCAATTGCAGTTTTCACAGCTTTACTCACAGTTCTTTATCAGGTCCCTCGTGCACAGTTAGGACCACCCGAGCCGTGCTGCGTCCACCAGGTGCGGGACTCGGCCAACTCCCAGGCAGTTCCAGAGCGTGGTCCTGAGCTCCCCTCTCTTCCTTTCTACTGGCCGTCCCCACCAGGGATCCACCTTTGTCCAGCTCCCTCGGGCCTTCTAGTGGTGAAACCTTTCCCGGTTTCCCTGACCCTATATGGTATGCCTTCCTGGTAGATATGGCGAGGGGTCGCGCCAAAACTTGTCCACGACCTCCGGTTCCTGGCTAAGGATAATTGGCCTCCACCAGTTTGGGATCCGGCACCCTGTTCTGCCAACCCTTCACCCGTTATTCCGTGGGATCTTAGGGTTCCTTCTTTTCCTGCGTCTCTGGGCCTTTCCTGGTGTTTCTGTTCCTTCTTCCTCTTACTTCTTTCTCTCTCTGCTTCAGGCCTCCACTCCAGGCCTGGCTCTGGAGCTGGGCCCAGACTGAGCCACAGCTCCCTGTCAGCCCTCTCTGGCTGAGCTCCTCTCTGAACAGACAGACCCTGTCCTAAGATGGTGCCCACCTTATATACTCACTCTGACACCCGAGCCCAGGTGACCAGCACCCAATGGGCTCCTACCTATGCCCAGAGTCCCTCCCCTGTCTGCTCCTACACCACTGGGATGTTCCTCCCCCCCCCACTCCAGCCAGGGACAGAAGCTGTCGTACCTGCACATCTATCTGGTGGGAGTACCATTGATCTGTCCCCCGGAAATGGGGTGAGTGTGGTGCATGCAGCTAACTGAGCCCAGTTCCACACTCCATCCTTACCCGGGAGTGGAATACCACACCTCTGGTCTGAGGTGCAATACCCCTGTAGCAGCCGAGTCCTCGGGGTGCTACTGAAGGAGTATCAGACTACTGCAAATCTACCAAGACCCGGCCATCCCTCTAAACTTTCATCTCGAACTAGGAGAAGACTGATCAGAGATGCAGCCAAAAGGCCCATGATCACTCTGAATGAACTGCAGAGATCTACAGCTGAGGTGGGAGAGTCTGTCCATAGGACAACAATCAATCGCACACTGCACAAATCTGGCCTTTATGGAAGAGTGGCAAGAAGAAAGCCATTTCTCAAAGATATCCATAAAAAGTCTCATTTGAAGTTTGCCACAAGCCACCTGTGAGACACACCAAACATGTGAAATAAGGTGCTCTGATCAGATGAAACCAAAATCAAACTTTTTAGCCACAATGCAAAATGATATGTTTGGCGTAAAAGCAACACAGCTCGTCACCCTCAAAACACCATCCCCACTGTCAAATATGGTGGTGGCAGCATCATGGTTTGTGCCTGCTTTTCTTCAGCAGGGACAGGGAAGATAGCTAAAATTGATGGGAAGATGGACGGAGCCAAATACAGGACCATTCTGGAAGAAAACCTGTTGGAGTCTACAAAAGACCTGAGACTGGGACGGAGATTTATCTTCCAACAAGACAATGATTCCAAACATAAAGCAAAATCTACAATGGAATGGTTAAAAAATAAACGTATCCAGGTGTTAGAATGGCCAAGTCAAAGTCCAGACCTGAATCCAATCGAGAGTCTGTGGAAAGAGCTGAAAACTGCTGTTCACAAACGCCCTCCATCCAACCTCAATGAGCTCGAGCTGTTTTGCAAGAAAGAATGGGCAATAATTTCAGCCTCTCAATGTGCAAAACTGATAGAGACATACCTCAAGCGACTTGCAGCTGTAATCGCAGCAAAAGGTGGCGCTACAAAGTATTAACTCAAGGGGCGCCGAATAATACTGCACGCCCCACTTTTCAGTTTTTAATTTGTTAAAAAAGTTTAAAATCTCTAATAAATTTCGTTCCACTTCACGATTGTGTCCCACTTGTTGTTGATTCTTTCCAAAAAAATTTGAATTTTATATCTTTATGTTTAAAGCCAGAAATGTGGCAAAAGGTAGAAAAGTTCAAGGGGCTAAATACTTTGACAATGCACTATACGTTCATTGGAGATCTGCAATGACAAGCCCGGAGGTCTTCTGCATACCCCCGACTGTCATGCCAACCCATTGGCGCCCCGCGATCATGTGACAGGGGCATCGATGAGCAGGTCTTATGACATGCTTCGGGTGCTCGAGTTAAACGCCACTTTCAGTGATTGACAGCGGCATTTATCAAGGCAACAGTGGCGGGTGGATTGCGATTCCACCCGCGGCTGTTATATGCACATGACAGATGATCAAATCAGCTGTCATGTGCCTGCAAAGATGCGGATCAGTTTTTACAAGAGTAACAGAAAATGACATATATAGAAAACTTAAAAAAAAATAATAATTAGTCCAGGTTGGTATTGCAAATTAAGTTTTTATTTTTGTTTGTATTTTTTTAATTAGGTTTTAGAAAATTGCAAAAATATAAAGAAAATTAAATACAAAAATATTACTGAAATGCTTGTGTGAACTGAGTCATAGCTTATCAACATTGGAAAGGTACTTCTGCCTCATTTCCTTTCATTTCATATGTCACTTCTTTCTGAGTCATGTACTTTATTAGAATGTTTCAGTAACAGTGCCCAAGAAATACAGGATGAGTCACTTATCTATAACACACTGAATCACCTTCATACCAAGACCTTTACCGCTCAGATAAAGAGATTCAACACAATCTTTAGATCTTAATGTCTAATTGCTAAAAAAAATGTTACCTTTAAGTTTTAGTAATTTTTACTTTGCAACTTTAGCCTAGAGTGCCATTAGACTAATATATATTGTTTATAAATTAAAAAGTGACTAATAACTATGATACAGCTTTACAATTTTGTGCAACCAGATGTAGTTTGTGTTTGAACTGCAGATCAGGCTGCACATATGGTATAACAACTGCTGATCAGCGCTTATTTGCATTTTTCCCAGAGTCTCAACATACACATGTATAAGGGGATGTTTGAGGCTATGTGCCCACGATGCAGAAATGCTCCGGATTTTTTCCTGAGCGTTTCTGCATCTCCCTGGCAGAAAAAAACGCATGCGGATTGTACATGCGTTTTCCTGCCAGGGACAAGCGGAAGTGAAGCGTTCTTCACTTGCATTTCCGCATGCGGGTTGACAAGCGCTTTCCAAGCGATTTTAGCATCACTTGGAAAGTGCTTGTCAACTTGGTCACACTATATAAATCCATGCAAACAGCATGGATTTATATAGTGTGACCCGAGAGAATGTGAAAAAATAAAAAATAAATCTATACTTACCTTCTGATGGCCCGCGCTGTCATGCTTCACCGTCCCGGCTTCCGGAAGATCGCGTTACACTGAAGGACCTGCCGACGTCAGCGTCGCGTGACCCGTCACATGACTCTGACGTCAGCGCAGGTCCTTCAGTCCATCGCGAACTGCCGGCAAGTGAAGAGAAGGAGAGCGGGGGCCGCCAGAAGGTAAGTATATATTTATTTTTTATTTTATTATTTTTTTTACAGTTTTCTATGGTACCCAGGTCCGGAGGAGAGTCTCCTCTTCTCTAGACATATACAGCGATGCGTAATCCATGCGATCTAATGCAAGTCAATGGCGGCGAAAACGCAGCACTTCCACAAAATAATTGGTAGTGCTGCGTTTTTTTCCGCAATGATAATCCGCAGCGAAAATTTCCGCAGCATGTGCACAGCACATGCGGATTATCATCGGGGAACATGGCAGGCCTTCTACCATGCGTTTTTTAAGCGTTTCTGCAGCGTTTTTGCTGCTGTAGAAACGCTTAAAAAACGCATCATGGGCACACAGCCTAAGCCTCCTTTTTGGCACAGTAAAGTATTTCACAATGTACACTTGCTAGAGATGAATGAATCAATTTTATGAAAATTAATTTCTCGTAGAATTTTGAGAAATATGATGAACACAGGGAATTCAAACAATTTGCGATTGAATTCATAGGAATAGCAAGAAAAATGCAGACGATTACATCAGCCAGAGAAGGTTTGCATGACCCCAGATACAGCCACCCAAGCTTCACCATAATATTTAGCAGCTATCACATGGTATAGCACAGCCAATCAGTAGGGATTATCAAAGCCTGTATAAAAGCTGAGGCCGGAAAAGCAGAAGCCATTTTAAGGTTAATCTGAATAGTGAGAAAACGTCAGAATTAACAGCTCAGCATTAGGGTATGCTCACACTAGCCTATAACATGGCCAAGTGCTATCCGATGTTTCTGTTATGATAGTGTAGCAACTCACTCTGGAAAAATAGGTAGCACACTAAAAAGTGCAACTGACTCTGCCTGTTCCTGTACAGACTAAAGACCCACAGTAGCATTAATTCTTGTGTGAGGTGAGATAGCCCTAACCGCAAACTAGACGATAGCAACTCGGACCTATGGTGTCTGAAAGGCCATTGAGCACTTCACATTCCTCTTAAAGAACCGGAGGGCAGAGCCGAGTGCAAATTACCTACAGAAAGGAAAATGTGCTGATACTCGTAGAAAGAGATCCCAGAGTGAGTACAACAAACCATGAAATACAAAATAAAGGATTAAGCACTTGCTGTAAAGGCCCCGTCACACTTAGCGACGCTGCAACGATCCCGACAACGATACGACCTGTCAGGGATCGTTGCTGCGTCGCTATGTGGTCGCTGGTGAGCTGTCAAACAGGCAGGCTCACCAACGATCAGGGGAGCAGCGACATCGTGGAAAGAATCTTTCCACGATGTCCTGCTCCTGGTTACGAGCCTGCTGAAGCAGGAGCAGGCTGGTAACTATGGTAAACATCGGGTTACTAGGGGTACACGCGCACCTAGTAACCCGTTGTTTATCATGGTTACCACTCTGCTACAGTGAGCGGGAGGTTACCGCTCACTTTAGCAGGCTCGTAACCATGATAAACAATGGGTTACTAGGTGCGCGTGTGCCCCTAGTAACCCGATGTTTACCATAGTTACCAGCCTGATCGCTGCTCCCGCTGGTCACACACAGCGATGTGTGCTGACCAGCGGGAGAGCAGGGACCAAAAAATGGTCCAGGACACTTTGCAGCGATCAGCAACCTCGCAGCAGGGGCCTGATCGTTGCAAAGTGTCACACATAGTGACATCGCTGGTGAGGTCGCTGTTGCGTCACCAAAAACCGTGACACAGCAGCGATCTCGCTATGTGAGATGGGGGCTTTAGAGAGTATGCAGCCTAATTCCTAAAAAGAAACAGAAGATAGGTGCAGGGTAAAGAACATAAACAGCAGAGAGATAAACCCTAGCTGGTCTTTTACTGACAGGCTTAAACTACAGCAATATGGCTGGAAGTCCTAATGAGGCTGATTTAGCATGAGAAAACAATCCCAGCATGCTGCGAGTGTCTCCGATGATCAGATTACTCGCATTCACCCAAGTCTGTGGGTGCGTCTGAAACACCAAACTGCACTTGGATGTCTGCCCTAACCAGTAGAGATGAGCGTTGTTCGACTCGAACTGTTCGCCAATCTCAAATTCGAGCTGTTTTGGGCGGTGTTCGAGCCGTTTGGCGAACACGAACGATTTGAGAAAAATTCGGCTGTTCGAGGTTATGTTCGATAACTGTTCGTGCACCAAAATCATAACTGGATTTTTTCTCAGTAATGATGAAAATTAATGTTAATACGCAGTTTGAGTGTACAGCGGGGTGGGGGGAGGGGCAGGGGATGGATCTCTGCAGGAATAATGAGGATCTCCATTTTTTTTTCTCTTTCCCGCATTTACAGTGGGGAGGTGCAATCTGTCAGCCTATCAGCAGCGCACACACGGAGCGAAGTGCTTTTTTTCACACAAGCAAGGGCATGTGTCATTGGCAGTATATGTCACATGTCCTTGCCCTATAAGACCAAGCCATTTTCCCCGTCGCCACCATTTTCTCACTGCTGCAGCTGCGTGTTAGACGGCACCGCTGTTGCTGTGTGCGCTATACCTTGTTAATTTCAAGCCAATTTTCACACAAATCTACAGATAGCTTGGGAGTAGGGAATAGTTGTGATTGCAGTCCTTTTAAGGACTAGGTTACAGCATTTCCTACGACTTTTATCAGGCAGGTCTGTGCTCTTAAATAGATAGATTGTGGGAGTAAAGACTAATTGTAATTGCAGTCCTTTTCAGGACTAGGTTACATCAGTTCCTATCAGTTTTTGCCAGGCAGGTCTGTGCCAGTGCTATGCAAGTTTTTTTCACAGCATTTGGCTGAATCTAGCAAAGCTAATCCTTTTTGGCCTATTGCAGAGTGTGTTAGTCAGTGGAGTAGCCTATCTGTGTTGCAAGAAATACCACCTGTGTATAGAATACCAATTTTTTTACTGCACCTAGTGAAGTAAAATCTTTTGGGCATAGCATCATTCTATTAGTCCATCTATACTGACCTCCATCAGGTTGAAAATTGAATATAATTTTTTGCCTGCATCTAGCTCTGAAAAAATATTTGGCCTTCTAGCAATGTGTGGGACTTTCTCTATTAGTCCATCTATACTGACCTCCATCAGGCTGCAAATTAAAAATAATTTTTATCTGCATCTACCTCTGAAAAAATATTTTGCCTTCTAGCTGTGTGTGGGACTTGTTCTATTAGTCCATCTATACTGACCTCCATCAGGTTGCAAACTGAATATAATTTTTTTCTGCATCCAGCTCTGAAAAAATATTTGGCCTTCTAGCAGTGTGTGGGACTTTCTCTATTAGTCCATCTATACTGACCTCCATCAGGTTGCAAATTAAAAATAATTTATATCTGCATCTAGCTCTGAAAAAATATTTGGCCTTCTAGCAGTGTGTGGGACTTTTTCTATTAGTCCATCTATACTGACCTCCATCAGGTTGCAAATTAAAAATAATTTATATCTGCATCTAGCTCTGAAAAAATATTTGGCCTTCTAGCAGTGTGTGGGACTTTTTCTATTAGTCCATCTATACTGACCTCCATCAGGTTGCAAATTTAAAAATAATTTTTTCTCTGCATCTAGCTCTGAAAAAATATTTGGATTTCTAGCAGTGTGTGGGACTTTCTCTATTAGTCCATCTATACGGACCTCCATCAGGTTGCAAATTAAAAATAATTTATATCTGCATCTAACTCTGAAAAAATATTTGGGCTTCTAGCAGTGTGTGGGACTTTCTCTATTAGCCCATCTATATTGACCTCCATCAGGTTGCAAATTAAAAATAATTTTTTGTCTGCATCTAGCTCTGAAAAATATTTGGCCTTCTAGCAGTGTGTGGGACTTTCTCTATTAGTCCATCTATATTGACCTCCATCAGGTTGCAAATTAAAAATAATTTATATCTGCATCTAGCTCTGAAAAAATATTTGGCCTTCTAGCAGTGTGTGGGACTTTCTCTATTAGTCCATCTATACTGACCTCCATGAGGTTGCAAACTGAATATATATTTTTTCTGCATCTACCTCTGAAAAAATATTTGGGCTTCTAGCTGTGTGTGGGACTTGTTCTATTAATCCATCTATACAGACCTCCATCAGGTTGCAAACTGAATATAATTTTTTTCTGCATCTACCTCTGAAAAAATATTTGGGCTTCTAGCTGTGTGTGGGACTTGTTCTATTAATCCATCTATACAGACCTCCATCAGGTTGCAAACTGAATATAATTTTTTTCTGCATCTACCTCTGAAAAAATATTTGGGCTTCTAGCTGTGTGTGGGACTTGTTCTGTTAGTCCATCTATACTGACCTCCATCAGGTTGCAAACTGAATATAATTTTTTTCTGCATCTAGCTCTGAAAAAATATTTGGCCTTCTTGCAGTGTGTGGGACTTTCTCTTTTAGTCCATCTATACTGACCTCCATCAGGTTGCAAATTAAAAATAATTTTTATCTGCATCTAGCGCTGAAAAAATATTTGGCCTTCCAGCAGTGTGTGGGACTTTCTCTATTAGTCCATCTATACTGACCTCCATCAGGTTGCAAATTCAAAATAATTTTTTGTCTGCATCTAGCTCTGAAAAAATATTTGGCCTTCTAGCAGTGTGTGGGACTTTCTCTATTAGTCCATCTATACTGAACTCCATCAGGTTGCAAATTAAAAATAATTTATATCTGCATCTAGCTCTGAAAAAATATTTGGCCTTCTAGCAGTGTGTGGGACTTTCTCTCTTAGTCCATCTATACTGACCTCCATCAGGTTGCAAATTAAAAATAATTTTTGTCTGCATCTAGCTCTGAAAAAATATTTGGCCTTCTAGCAGTGTGTGGGACTTGTTCTATTAATCCATCTATACAGACCTCCATCAGGTTGCAAACTGAATATAATTTTTTTCTGCATCTACCTCTGAAAAAATATTTGGGCTTCTAGCTGTGTGTGGGACTTGTTCTATTAATCCATCTATACAGACCTCCATCAGGTTGCAAACTGAATATAATTTTTTTCTGCATCTACCTTTGAAAAAATATTTGGGCTTCTAGCTGTGTGTGGGACTTGTTCTATTAGTCCATCTATACTAACCTCCTTCAGGTTGCAAACTGAATATAATTTTTTTCTGCATCTAGCTCTGAAAAAATATTTGGCCTTCTAGCAGTGTGTGGGACTTTCTCTATTAGTCCATCTATACTGACCTCCATCAGGTTGCAAATTAAAAATAATTTTTATCTGCATCTAGCTCTGAAAAAATATTTGGCCTTCTAGCAGTGTGTGGGACTTTCTCTATTAGTCCATCTATACTGACCTCCATCAGGTTGCAAATTCAAAATAATTTTTTGTCTGCATCTAGCTCTGAAAAAATATTTTGGCCTTCTAGCAGTGTGTGGGACTTTCTCTATTAGTCCATCTATAATGACCTCCATCAGATTGCAAATTAAAAATAATTTATATCTGCATCTAGCTCTGAAAAAATATTTGGCCTTCTAGCAGTGTGTGGGACTTTCTCTATTAGTCCATCTATACTAACCTCCATCAGGTTGCAAAGTGAATATATTTTTTTTCTGCATCTACCTCTGAAAAAATATTGGGCTTCTAGCTGTGTGTGCGACTTTTTCTATTAATCCATCTATACAGACCTCCATCAGGTTGCAAACTGAATATAATTTTTTTCTGCATCTACCTCTGAAAAAATATTTCGGCTTCTAGCTGTGTGTGGGACTTGTTCTATTAGTCCATCTATACTGACCTCCATCAGGTTGCAAACTGAATATAATTTTTTTCTGCATCTAGCTCTGAAAAAATATTTGGCCTTCTAGCAGTGTGTGGGACTTTCTCTATTAGTCCATATATACTGACCTCCATCAGGTTGCAAATTAAAAATAATTTTTATCTGCATCTAGCTCTGAAAAAATATTTGGCCTTCTAGCAGTGTGTGGGACTTTCTCTATTAGTCAATCTATACTGACCTCCATCAGGTTGCAAATTCAAAATAATTTTTTGTCTGCATCTAGCTCTGAAAAAATATGTGTCCTTCTAGCAGTGTGTGGGACTTTCTCTATTAGTCCATCTATACTGACCTCCATCAGGTTGCAAACTGAATATATTTTTTTTCTACATCTAGCTCTGAAAAAATATTGGCTTCTAGCTGTGTGTGGGACTTGTTCTATTAGTCCATCTATGCTGACCTCCATCAGGTTGCAAATTAAAAATAATTTATATCTGCATCTAGCTCTGAAAAAATATTTGGCCTTCTAGCAGTGTGTGGGACTTTCTCTATTAGTCCAGCTATACTGACCTCCATCAGGTTGCAAACTGAATATATTTTTTTTCTGCATCTACCTCTGAAAAAATATTTGGGCTTCTAGCTGTGTGTAGGACTTGTTCTATTAGTCCATCTATACTGACCTCCATCAGGTTGCAAACTGAATACAATTTTTTTCTGCATCTACCTCTGAAAAAATATTTGGGCTTCTAGCTGTGTGTGGGACTTTTTCTATTAGTCCATCTATATTGACCTCCATCAGGTTGCAAATTGAATATAATTTTTTTCTGCATCTAACCCAGCCAATAGTTTTGGCCTAATACCACAGTTTGGCCACTCAGCTCTGCTCGGTTCCCATCCATTGTTTTTTTGTGCAATCAACTCCAGAGTTGTGAATTAGTTAACCACCAAAATGAGTGGAAAAAGGCCTGCTGCTGGTGGAAAGGGGAATAGGCGTGTTGGAAAGGGGAAAAAAGGTTGTGTCCGTGGGGTAGGTGTTAAAGCAACAGTAACATCTGCAGAAGAAAGACCATCTTCCAGCCAAACTAAAATGTCTACTTCTTTTAGCGGACAATGTGATAAGATCCCTTTCTTACGGCCACGCCAATCACTACAAATTCCAGATGAGGCACAAAAACAGCAGGTGCTTCAACGGATATCAAGTGCTCCTTTAAGTGGGCTCTCCTCCACATCAACTTCAACATCACAAATACTCCAGTCCTCAAAGGTGTCACCCCAATCGCACTTGCTTCCTCACAGCTCCCAAATCTCCAGCTGCCCGTCTGAGTATGAGGTAGAACAGATGGTTGAGTCTGCAGAGCTGTTTACTCATACTATAGCCTGGGAATCAGAGGTCGACTCCAGCGATTCTGTGAATCCAGACGAGGAAATGATCTGCACTGATGCACAGAATCTTTATGAGTCGGATCCAGGACCAGACGCAGAAGGTTCTGACCATAATGTAGACCCTCTTTCCCAAACTGTAACTCCTGTTGGTGGAGACAATGAGGAAGACGATGATGAGACTCAAATACCTGATTGGAGCGACAACTTTAGTTTTTTGTCAGGGCAGGAACAGGTTGGCTCTGAGGACGACGGGTGTGATAACGCACAGGGTGATGATGATGAGGTTGGAGATCCCACTTACTGTCAACCCACAGTCAGCCAAGAGATGAGGTCAGCAGAGGAGGTGGAGGAAGATACTAGTGACAACGAGGTCAGGTTGCGCCTTCCTGGACAGAGACGTAGTACTGGAAGCACGTCAACAACTGCATCCTCAAACACAACTCTGCCTCTCACCACAAGTCGTGTTGGCTCTTCAGGTCGCATGGGTGCTAAGCCTTGCATAGCCTGGGCATTTTTTCAGATCGATAAAGATGACCCAACTCGTGTTATCTGTAACATTTGTCAGCAAAAGCTAAGTAGAGGCCAAAAAATACATAGTTTGAGTACTTCATGCATGAACCGGCACATGGACATGAAGCATAAGTTGCAGTGGGAAGCTCAGTGTGCTACAATGCGGCCTAGCCGGCCGGGCCAACCACCGTCTGCCATATCTTGTGCCTCTTCATCCTCTGTGACTGGGGGGACAGCAGTCACACCTGTTTTGGGGCGCAGACCTGCCACCTCTTTACCCGCAACAGCCAGCGTGATTGGCAGGTCATCATTTTCTTTGGAGGTGGTAACACCAGCTGGTGTTGAGCGCTGTCCGACATCGATAGCACCACCTTTGGATCAAGGCAACCTAACATGTCCGCCTGCATCTTCCTCACAGACCGGCAGTTTGCCGGGGACACCCTTATCAACCCCGTCTAAGCACAATAGCCAGCCCTCGGTCCCTCAGATGTGGACAAGTAAAAGACCATTTCCTCCTAGCCATGAGAAAGCTAAGAGGTTGAATTTCACCATCTGCAAGCTCTTGGCTACAGAAATGCTGCCTTTCCGCCTGGTGGACACAGAGGATTTTCGAGACCTTATGTCCGTCGCAGTGCCCCAGTACCAGATGCCCAGTTGGCACTACTTCTCAAAGAAAGGTGTGCCTGAGCTCCACCGGCATGTCGCACGCAACATCACAGCTTCTTTGAGAAACTCTGTGTGTGACAGGGTGCATTTCACCACAGACACTTGGACGAGTAGGCATGGACAGGGGCGTTACATGTCGCTGACTGGGCACTGGGTAACTATGGTGACAGCAGGACAAGGGGCTGCTGTCCAAGTCTTGTCGTCCCCACGAGTTGTGTGTCAATCCTCTTTATGTCAAAGTTCCTCCACTGCTTCTACCTCCTCAACCTCCTCTCGGTCTTCCACCTGCACCCAAAGCCTGTCTGGTCATGCCACAAGCTTTCTAACTGCGCAGAAGGGATCCTGCACACCTCCTTACTATGCTGGCAGTAGGGCTCAACGTCATCAGGCGGTTTTTACTTTGAAATGTCTGGGAAATGTGAGTCACACAGCTGAGGAGTTGTGGTCAGCTCTGGAGAACCAATTTCATGAATGGTTGTCTCCACTGGACCTGAAACCAGGGAAGGCCGTGTGCGACAATGCTGCAAACCTGGGTGCGGCCCTTCGCCGGGGCAATGTCACACACGTGCCTTGTATGGCTCACGTGTTGAACCTGGTTGTCAAGCAATTTTTAGCCCACTATCCCAGACTAGATGGCCTTCTGCAGAGGGCGCGGTCGCTGTGTGCTCACTTCCGCCGTTCGCATCCCGCAGCTCAGCGACTTACATCTCTACAGAAGTCGTTGGGCCTGCCACTTCACCGGCTAAAATGCGATGTGCCCACCCGGTGGAATTCAACTCTGCACTTGTTGCAGCGACTGTGGCAGCACCGACAAGCCCTGGTGCAATACGTTCTGACGTATAGCCTGGGCCAACGAGATCCAGAGGTGGGGCAAATCACGCTGGACGAGTGGTCTCAGATCAGGGACCTATGCACCCTTCTGCACAGTTTTGAAATGGCGACGAAGATGTTTAGTGCTGACGATGCCATTATCAGCATGACTATTCCAGTGATTTACATGCTGGAGCACATGTTAAACAGAATTCGGAGTCAGGTGGTGGCACAAGAGGAGGTGGAGGAAGTAGAGGAGGAGGAGTTGTATGCAGAAGGCCTAACATCTGCAAGGTCCAGACGGTCGGCAGCACCAAGGCGGCAGGCATGTGAGGGTGGGGGAGATGGTTTTACCAGGGCGCATGGTAGCAGCCAAACTAGTGAGGAAGGTGCAGGAGCCCAGGAAGAAGTGGAGGACGAACTGATGGAAGACTCATCAGATGAGGGAGACCTTGATCACATTTCTGTTGTGCGAGGTTGGGGGGAGAGGACAGAGGAAGGAAGCATGATTGTTACCTCGCCACCAACACAACAGGGACTTGGTGCTCCTGGATGCGCAACACACATGAGTGCCTTCTTGCTGCACTACCTGCAACATGACCCTCGAATTGTGAGAATTAGAAATAATCGTGACTACTGGGTTGCCACACTGTTAGATCCCCGGTACAAAAGTAAATTTGCAGAAATAATTCCTGCCATAGAAAGGGATGCACGCATGCAGGAGTATCAGCAGAGACTGTTGCAGAATCTTACATGTGCTTTTCCACAAAACACCAGTGGTGCACGTAATGAATCTCACAGTTCCAACTTGCCAACCGTGGGACTGTCAAGTGTTCAGCACTCAAACCGTAACAGAACCACAGTATCTGCTGGTAACATCAATTTTGCGGAATCATTTCACCACTTTTTTAGCCCATCCTTTGCAAGGCCACAGGAGACAAGAAGTCTGACACATAGTCAACGCATAGAGACGATGGTACAGGAGTATCTCCAAGTAAACATTGAAGCCACGACTGTGTCACTGGACCCTTGCTCTTTTTGGACTTCCAATCTGGATAAATGGCCGGAGCTAGCCGCTTACGCCTTGGAGATCTTGTCATGCCCCGCAGCCAGCGTTCTGTCTGAACGTGTGTTCAGCGCTGCTGGTGGTGTGCTGACAGATAAGCGCACGCGGCTCTCCAATGATAATGTAGACAGACTCACGTTCATAAAGATGAACAAATCATGGATCCGAAACAAATTTTCTACCCCTGTGTCATCCTGGGGAGAGTAAAAGCTTGATGATTGGTTAAAATCACCCTACCAACCGTTTTAAGCTTTCAAATTACTAATCATGTTTATCTGTATCTTGGCTGGAAAATAATTTGGGCTTTGTAGCAGTGTGCAGCACTGATTCTATTAGGCCATCTATAATAAGCTCCACCAGATTTAAAATTACTAATCATGCTTATCTGTATCTTGACTGGAAAATAATTTGGGCTTTGTAGCAGTGTGCAGCACTGATCCTATTAGGCCATCTATACTAAGCTCCACCAGATTTAAAATTAATAATAATTTTTAGCTGCATCTAGCCCGGAAAATAATTTTGGGGCTCCGAGATGTGCAAGACACATATGTGCCTTCTTGCTGCACTACCTGCAACATGACCCTCATATTGTCAGAATTCGAAGTAATCATGACTACTGGGTTGCCACACTCTTAGATCCCCCAAACTTTTCGATCAACCTTTTCATTTTAATAAAGACCAAAAAAATGGTCATTTTTGAAATTATAAGCATTATCAGGTTATTAGAAACTAGAGATGAGCGTTGTTCTACTCGAACTGTTCGCCAATCTCAAATTCGAGCTGTTTTGGGCGGTGTTCGAGCCGTTCGGCGAACACGAACAATTTGAGAAAAATTCGGCTGTTCGAGGTTATGTTCGATAACTGTTCGTGCACCAAAATCATAACTGGATTTTTTCTCAGTAATGATGAAAATTAATGTTAATACGCAGTTTGAGTGTACAGCGGGGTGGGGGGAGGAGCAGGGGATGGATCTCTGCAGGAACAATGAAGATCTCCATTTTTTTTTCTCTTTCCCGCATTTACAGTGGGGAGGTGCAATCTGTCAGCCTATCAGCAGCGCACACACAGAGCGAAGTTCTTTTTTTCACACAAGCAAGGGCATGTGTCATTGGCAGTGTATGTCACATGTCCTTGCCCTATAAGACCAAGCCATTTTCCCCGTCGCCACCATTTTCTCACTGCTGCAGCTGCGTGTTAGACGGCACCGCTGTTGCTGTGTGCGCTATACCTTGTTAATTTCAAGCCAATTTTCGCACAAATATACAGATAGCTTGGGAGTAGGGAATAGTTGTGATTGCAGTCATTTTAAGGACTAGGTTACAGCATTTCCTACGACTTTTATCAGGCAGGTCTGTGCTCTTAAATAGATAGGTTGTGGGAGTAAAGACTAATTGTAATTGGAGTCCTTTTCAGGACTAGGTTACATCAGTTCCTATCAGTTTTTGCCAGGCAGGTCTGTGCCAGTGCTGTGCAAGTTTTTTTCACAGCATTTGGCTGAATCTAGCAAAGCTAATCCTTTTTGGCCTATTGCAGAGTGTGTTAGTCAGTGGACTAGCCTATCTGTGTTGCAAGATATACCACCTGTGTATAGAATACCAATTCTTTTACTGCACCTAGTGAAGTAAAATCTTTTGGGCATAGCATCATTCTATTAGTCCATCTATACTGACCTCCATCAGGTTGCAAACTGAATCTAATTTTTTTCTGCATCTAGCTCTGAAAAAATATTTGGCCTTCTAGCTGTGTGTGGGACTTGTTGTATTAGTCCATCTATACTGACCTCCATCAGGTTGCAAATAGTGTTGAGCCACCCCCGTAGTGTTCGAGTTCGGTTCGGTTTGTCGAACACCCGTGTGTTCACCGAACTGTTCATCGAACTGTTCGTTGAACACCTTCGAACACCGTTAAAACCAATGGCAGGCAAACAAAAACACATAGAAACACATAGAAAACACCTTCAAAGGTGTCCAAAAGCTGACAAACTGCTCAGAAGACACAACTAACACATGGAAAAGTGACAAGTACATATAGTCATGCGAAAAGAAAAGAGGTGGAGGAGTAAAAGGAGGGGGAGACACAGATATAGGCATGTCATGCCCTTCTAAAATCCAAAAAGTGAGAAGCCGAGACGGCCAGTCCGCTCCTGCCCGTGCCACCTCCGTGTCGCCGGGTTTGTGCCAGAGCCGCGGTGAACCCTGACGGCCAGCCCCCCTCTCCCAATACTGGTGCCTGTCCGCTGGTGGGTCAAGAGAGCCCCCCTGTGGTGGAGGCAGCTCTAAGCTTTTTAATTTAAATTGTCCCTCTAATTTGAATGAATACACTTTAAATCCATTTACAAGGATCTATTGGAGGGCAAGTCTCATGCCAGCAGCCGCGTAATTCCAGCTCCAGTAGCGTCCACTAAAGCTGCTGCAGTTAAAAAGCTTTTATAAGGATCGAGCTCAGCTGTCCACCGCAAGGCATCCTAGTGCCAGTCCCAGCCCCTATGCCTTGGGGTGCCTCCTGATGCTCTTCACTAAGTATCCCGTGGTCCCGAAGCATTTCCTTTGAAAAAATTAAGTGTCCAAACTACAGGTGGTGTAGCTTGCTTAACAGCCGGGATAATCCGCTGACTAGCAGACACTGCTACTAGGCACAAAGTATTTCCTGGGCTAGATGCAGTTAAAAATTTGTAAGTAGATACTCTCGTTGGATGCTGAGAAAGCATTCCATAGAGTCTCCTGGCACGCCATATATGATTCTCTTAAAAAGCTTGGGGTAGGGGTCTAGGGGACCCTTTTATAGCCAAAATCACGGCCCTGTATCACAATACGTCACCTAGGCTGAAGATAAATGGAACTGTAGCACCGAGGGCTCGGTTGCTACAGACGTATTGCACCTCACCCAGAGGTGTGATATCTCACTCTCAGATAAGGATGGAGTGTGGATCAGGACCCGACACCTGCATGCATTACACCACATTGCCGTGGGGCAGGGCGACCAATATGCCCCTGAGATGGGCACGACAGTCCCTGTCCCTGGCTGGAGTGGGGGGAGGGAACACTGAGGAAGGGGAACCCTGCAGTGCAGGAGCAGGGAGGAAGCAGTTCCTGGGTGCATTGAGAAGGGAGTATAAAAGGTGGGCACCATCTTAGTTCAGTGCAGAGAAGTCTGAGCAGAAGTGGCAGGGAGCAGGGGCTCTGCATGAGCTCTGCTCCGGAGGCGGGCCTAGTAACAGAGGCCCAGGCCTGCAAGAGGGAGAAGGAAGGAAGAGGAGCGGAGAAGGCTCCAGGAACGAGGAATGAAGGGATCCCAGGGGTGCGGACGGGCGAGTCGCCACCGCACGCCCGAATCCACCTGCGTGGAGGGGTCAGGCCAAAGGGGGAGACCGGTCCCCGAACTAGTGGAGGCAGGAAACGACCCTCAGCTAGAAACCGGAGGCTCTGACATTTTATGTGGCGCAGCCCCTTGCTCCACCCGCTAGGAAGGCACCACATAGGGTCAGGGAAACTGGCGCCAAGTTTACCAAGAGGAGGCCCGAGGCAGCCGGACAGAAGTGTTGGTAAGAAAGGCCAGACAAAGGACACACAAAGGGGGTCCTGTGAAGCGCTCCAAAGTTATCTGGGAGTTGTCTGAGCCCCTCACCTGGTGAGCACAGTACGACGTGGGCAGCCGTTACCTGTAGACGTGGTCTGGATAATAAGAACTGTGAGTAAAGGCCCTGAACTGCATCACTGACTCCGTGTCGTTACTGCTGCTGCCCTGCACCATCACCCCCATCCTCCGCATACACTGCCCTGAGGCTATACTCCTCCCGTGGGGAGTTATGCTACGCTCTGCTGCACCCACAACACCAGCCTTAGCGGTCTGCCCTGTAGCGGCGGTTCACTCTGACCGCAATCCACGGGTGGCGTAGTCGGACATTTAAACATCAAAACCACATAAATAGTTCCGCCACTGGTTTGACCGCCCTGAGCCACGGAACCGGATCGCCGCCACGAAGACTACAACCACCAGCATCCACCAAAAAGGGTCCGGCTCCGGGTGTCCCAAGGCCCAGGGGGTGCGTCAGAACATTTTCATCACCTTTCACAATCACCAATGGGACAAGGCAGGGATGTCCTCTGTCCCCTCTCTTATACATCCTAGTGACGGAGCACCTGCTCTCATCAATTCGCCATAACCCCAATATTAGGTGGATTGAGGTGGGAGGCACCGAGTACAAGTGCTCTCTATTTGCTGATGATGTCCTAGTATATATCACTCAATCACATATATCCATTCCTGCTGTTATGGCTGAAATAGATCACTTTGTTACATGGTAAAATTTTAAAATCAATGCAGCGAAGTCTGAGGCCCTCGATGTCTCCCTCCCTAAATCCATATAGGATTCCATCCAGTCCAACTTTCCCTTTGCCTGGCCCTCACAGGGTATCAAATACTTAGGAATTTCTATTCATAGAGACCTCTCCCATCTATGTTATCTTAATTTTGGGCCCTTTATTGAACAATTCCATACAGACCACGGTTGGCAAGTTGGAACTGTGAGATTCACTACGTGCACCACTGGTATTTTGTGGAAAAGCACATGTAAGATTCTGCAACAGTCTCTGCTGATACTCCTGCATGCGTGCATCCCTTTCTATGGCAGTAATAATTTCTGCAAATTTACTTTTGTACCGGGGATCTAACAGTGTGGCAACCCAGTAGTCAGGATTATTTCTAATTCTCACAATTCGAGGGTCATGTTGCAGGTAGTGCAGCAAGAAGGCACTCATGTGTGTTGCGCATCCAGGAGCACCAAGTCCCTGTTGTGTTGGTGGCGAGGTAGCAATCATGCTTCCTTCCTCTGTCCTCTCCCCCCAACCTCGCACAACAGAAATGTGATCAAGGTCTCCCTCATCTGATGAGTCTTCCATCAGTTCGTCCTCCACTTCTTCCTGGGCTCCTGCACCTTCCTCACTAGTTTGGCTGCTACCATGCGCCCTGGTAAAATCATCTCCCCCACCCTCACATGCCTGCCGCCTTGGTGCTGCCGACCGTCTGGACCTTGCAGATGTTAGCCCTTCCGCATACAACTCCTCCTCCTCTACTTCCTCCACCTCCTCTTGTGCCACCACCTGACTCCGAATTCTGTTTAACATGTGCTCCAGCATGTAAATCACCGGAATAGTCATGCTGATAATGGCATCGTCAGCACTAAACATCTTCGTCGCCATTTCAAAACTGTGCAGAAGGGTGCATAGGTCCCTGATCTGAGACCACTCCTCCAGCGTGATTTGCCCCACCTCTGAATCTCGTTGGCCCAGGCTATACGTCAGAACGTATTGCACCAGGGCTTGTCGGTGCTGCCACAGTCGCTGCAACATGTGCAGAGTTGAATTCCACCGGGTAGGCACATCGCATTTTAGCCGGTGAAGTGGCAGGCCCAACAACTTCTGTAGAGATGTAAGTCGCTGAGCTGCGGGATGCGAACGGCGGAAGTGAGCACACAGCGACCGTGCCCTCTGCAGAAGGCCATCTAGTCTGGGATAGTGGGCTAAAAATTGCTGGACAACCAGGTTCAACACGTGAGCCATACAAGGCACGTGTGTGACATTGCCCCGGCGAAGGGCCGCACCCAGGTTTGCAGCATTGTCGCACACGGCCTTCCCTGGTTTCAGGTCCAGTGGAGACAACCATTCATGAAATTGGTTCTCCAGAGCTGACCACAACTCCTCAGCTGTGTGACTCACATTTCCCAGACATTTCAATGTAAAAACCGCCTGATGACGTTGAGCCCTACTGCCAGCATAGTAAGGAGGTGTGCAGGATCCCTTCTGCGCAGTTAGAAAGCTTGTGGCATGACCAGACAGGCTTTGGGTGCAGGTGGAAGACCGAGAGGAGGTTGAGGAGGCAGAAGCAGTGGAGGAAAAATGACATAAAGAGGATTGACGCACAACTCGTGGGGACGGCAAGACTTGGACAGCAGCCCCTTGTCCTGCTGTCACCATAGTTACCCAGTGCCCAGTCAGCGACATGTAATGCCCCTGTCCATGCCTACTCGTCCAAGTGTCTGTGGTGAAATGCACCCTGTCACACACAGAGTTTCTCAAAGAAGCGGTGATGTTGTGTGCGACATGCTGGTGGAGCGCAGGCACACCTTTCTTTGAGAAGTAGTGCCGACTGGGCATCTGGTACTGGGGCACTGCGACGGACATAAGGTCTCGAAAATCCTCTGTGTTCACCAGGCGGAAAGGCAGCATTTCTGTAGCCAAGAGCTTGCAGATGGTGAAATTCAACCTCTTAGCTTTCTCATGGCTAGGAGGAAATGGTCTTTTACTTGTCCACATCTGAGGGACCGAGGGCTGGCTATTGTGCTTAGACGGGGTTGATAAGGGTGTCCCCGGCAAACTGCCGGTCTGTGAGGAAGATGCAGGCGGACATGTTAGGTTGCCTTGATCCAAAGGTGGTGCTATCGATGTCGGACAGCGCTCAAGACCAGCTGGTGTTACCACCTCCAAAGAAAATGATGACCTGCCAATCACGCTGGCTGTTGCGGGTAAAGAGGTGGCAGGTCTGCGCCCCAAAACAGGTGTGACTGCTGTCCCCCCAGTCACAGAGGATGAAGAGGCCGCGGATGCACAAGATATGGCAGACGGTGGTTGGCCCGGCCGGCTAGACCGCATTGTAGCACACTGAGCTTCCCACTGCAACTTATGCTTCATGTCCATGTGCCGGTTCATGCATGAAGTACTCAAACTATGTATTTTTTGGCCTCTACTTAGCTTTTGCTGACAAATGTTACAGATAACACGAGTTGGGTCATCTTTATCGATCTGAAAAAATGCCCAGGCTATGCAAGGCTTAGCACCCATGCGACCTGAAGAGCCACCACGACTTGTGGTGAGAGGCAGAGTTGTGTTTGAGGATGCAGTTGTTGACGTGCTTCCAGTACTACGTCTCTGTCCAGGAAGGCGCAACCTGACCTCGTCATCACTAGCATCTTCCTCCATCTCCTCTGCTGACCTCATCTCTTGGCTGACTGTGGGTTGACAGTAAGTGGGATCTCCGACCTCATCATCATCACCCTGTGCGTTATCACACCCGTCGTCCTCAGAGCCAACCTGTTCCTGCCCTGACAAAAAACTAAAGTTGTCGTTCCAATCAGGTATTTGAGTCTTATCATCGTCTTCCTCATTGTCTCCACCAACAGGAGTTACAGTTTGGGAATGAGGGTCTACATTATGGTCAGAACCTTCTGCGTCTGGTCCTGGATCCGACTCATAAAGATTCTGGGCATCAGTGCAGATCATTTCCTCGTCTGGATTCACAGAAGCGCTGGAGTCGACCTCTGATTCCCAGGCTATAGTATGAGTAAACAGCTCTGCAGACTCAACCATCTGTTCTACCTCATACTCAGACGGGCAGCTGGAGATTTGGGAGCTGTGAGGAAGCAAGTGCGATTTGGGTGACACCTTTGAGGACTGGAGTATTTGTGATGTTGAAGTTGATGTGGAGGAGAGCCCACTTAAAGGAGCACTTGATATCCGTTGAAGCACCTGCTGTTTTTGTGCCTCATCTGGAATTTGTAGCGATTGGCGTGGCCGTAAGAAAGGGATCTTATCACATTGTCCGCTAAAAGAAGTAGACATTTTAGTTTGGCTGGAAGATGGTCTTTCTTCTGCACCTACCCCACGGACACAACCTTTTTTCCCCTTCCCAACACGCCTATTCCCCTTTCCACCAGCAGCAGGCCTTTTTCCACTCATTTTGGTGGTTAACTAATTCACAACTCTGGAGTTGTTTGCACAAAAAAACAATGGATGGTAAACGAGCAGAGCTGAGTGGCCAAACTGTGGTATTAGGCCAAAACTATTGGCTGGGTTAGATGCAGAAAAAAATTATTTTTAATTTGCAACCTGATGGAGGTCAGTATAAATGGACTAATAGACCAAGTCCCACACACCGCTAGAAGCCCAAATATTTTTTCAGAGCTAGATGCAGAAAATTTTTTTATTCAATTTGCAACCTGATGGAGGTCAGTATAGATGGACTAATAGACCAAGTCCCACACACTCCTAGAAGCCCAAATATTTTTTCAGAGCTAGATGCAGTAAAAAATTATTTTTAATTTGCAACCTGATGGAGGTCAGTATAGATGGACTAATAGACCAAGTCCCACACACTGCTAGAAGCCCAAATATTTTTTCAGAGCTAGATGCAGAAAAAAATTATTTTTAATTTGCAACCTGATGGAGGTCAGTATAGATGGACTAATAGAACAAGTCCCACACGCTGCTAGAAGCCCAAATATTTTTTCAGAGATAAATGAAGAAAAAAAATATTTTTAATTTGCAGCCTGATGGAGGTCAGTATAGATGGACTAATAGACCAAGTCCCACACACTGCTAGAAGCCCAAATATTTTTTCAGAGCTAGATGCAGAAAAAAATTATTTTTAATTTGCAACCTGATGGAGGTCAGTATAGATGGACTAATAGACCAAGTCCCACACACCGCTAGAAGCCCAAATATTTTTTCAGAGCTAGATGCAGAAAAAAATTATATTCAATTTGCAACCTGCTGGAGGTCAGTATAGAAGGACTAATAGAACAAGTCCCACACACTGCTAGAAGCCCAAATATTTTTTCAGAGCTAAATGAAGAAAAAAATTATTTTTAATTTGCAACCTGATGGAGGTCAGTATAGATGGACTAATAGACCAAGTCCCACACACTGCTAGAAGCCCAAATATTTTTTCAGAGCTAGATGCAGAAAAAAATTATGTTCAGTTTGCAACCTGATGGAGGTCAGTATAGATGGACTAATAGAATGATGCTATGCCCAAAAGATTTTACTTCACTAGGTGCAGTAAAAAAATTGGTATTCTATACACAGGTGGTATATCTTGCAACACAGATAGGCTACTCCACTGACTAACACACTCTGCAATAGGCCAAAAAGGATTAGCTTTGCTAGATTCAGCCAAATGCTGTGAAAAAAACTTGCACGGCACTGGCACAGACCTGCCTGGCAAAAACTGATAGGAACTGATGTAACCTAGTCCTGAAAAGGACTCCAATTACAATTAGTCTTTACTCCCACAATCTATCTATTTAAGAGCACAGACCTGCCTGATAAAAGTCGTAGGAAATGCTGTAACCTAGTCCTTAAAAGGACTGCAATCACAACTATTCCCTACTCCCAAGCTATCTGTATATTTGTGCGAAAATTGGCTTGAAATTAACAAGGTATAGCGCACACAGCAACAGCGGTGCCGTCTAACACGCAGCTGCAGCAGTGAGAAAATGGTGGCGACGGGGAAAATGGCTTGGTCTTATAGGGCAAGGACATGTGACATACACTGCCAATCACACATGCCCTTGCTTGTGTGAAAAAAAGCACTTCGCTCCGTGTGTGCGCTGCTGATAGGCTGACAGATTGCACCTCCCCACTGCAAATGCGGGAAAGAGAAAAAAAAATGGAGATCTTCATTGTTCCTGCAGAGATCCATCCCCTGCCCCTCCCCCCGCCCCGCTGTACACTCAAACTGCGTATTAACATTAATTTTCATCATTACTGAGAAAAAATCCAGTTATGATTTTGGTGCACGAACAGTTATCGAACATAACCTCGAACAGCCGAATTTTTCTCAAATCGTTCGTGTTCGCCGAACGGCTCGAACACCGCCCAAAACAGCTCGAATTTGAGATTGGCGAACAGTTCGAGTAGAACAACGCTCATCTCTAGTTGCAAACTGAATATATTTTTTTCTGCATCTACCTCTGAAAAAATATTGGGCTTCTAGCTGTGTGTGGGACTTGTTGTATTAGTCCATCTATACTGACCTCCATCAGGTTGCAAACTGAATATAATTTTTTTCTGCATCTAGCTCTGAAAAAATATTTGGCCTTCTAGTAGTGTGTCGGACTTTCTCTATTAGTCCATCTATACTGACCTCCATCAGGTTGCAAATTAAAAATAATTTTTATCTGCATCTACAGTACCTCTGAAAAAATATTTGGCCTTCTAGCAGTGTGTCGGACTTTCTCTATTAGTCCATCTATACTGACCTCCATCAGGTTGCAAATTCAAAACAATTTTTATCTGCATCTACAGTACCTCTGAAAAAATATTTGGGCTTCTAGCTGTGTGTGGGACTTGTTGTATTAGTCCATCTATACTGACCTCCATCAGGTTGCAAACTGAATATATTTTTTTCTGCATCTACCTCTGAAAAAATATTGGGCTTCTAGCTGTGTGTGGGTCTGGTTCTATTAATCCATCTATACAGACCTCCATCAGGTTGCAAACTGAATAAAATTTTTTTCTGCATCTAGCTCTGAAAAAATATTTCGCCTTCTAGCAGTGTGTCGGACTTTCTCTATTAGTCCATCTATACTGACCTCCATCAGGTTGCAAATTCAAAATAATTTTTATCTGCATCTACAGTACCTCTGAAAAAATATTTGGGCTTCTAGCTGTGTGTGGGACTTGTTGTATTAGTCCATCTATACTGACCTCCATCAGGTTGCAAACTGAATATATTTTTTTCTGCATCTACCTCTGAAAAAATATTGGGCTTCTAGCTGTGTGTGGGACTTGTTGTATTAGTCCATCTATACTGACCTCCATCAGGTTGCAAACTGAATATATTTTTTTCTGCATCTACCTCTGAAAAAATATTGGGCTTCTAGCTGTGTGTGGGACTTGTTGTATTAGTCCATCTATACTGACCTCCATCACGTTGCAAACTGAATATAATTTTTTTCTGCATCTAGCTCTGAAAAAATATTTGGCCTTCTAGTAGTGTGTCGGACTTTCTCTATTAGTCCATCTATACTGACCTCCATCAGGTTGCAAATTAAAAATAATTTTTATCTGCATCTACAGTACCTCTGAAAAAATATTTGGCCTTCTAGCAGTGTGTCGGACTTTCTCTATTAGTCCATCTATACTGACCTCCATCAGGTTGCAAATTCAAAATAATTTTTATCTGCATCTACAGTAACTCTGAAAAAATATTTGGGCTTCTAGCTGTGTGTGGGACTTGTTGTATTAGTCCATCTATACTGACCTCCATCAGGTTTCAAATTGAATATAATTTTTTTCTGCTTCTAACCCAGCCAATAGTTTTGGCCTAATACCACAGTTTGGCCACTCAGCTCTGCTCGGTTACCATCCATTGTTTTTTTGTGCAAACAACTCCAGAGTTGTGAATTAGTTAACCACCAAAATGAGTGGAAAAAGGCCTGCTGCTGGTGGAAACTGGAATAGGCGTGTTGGGAAGGGGAAAAAAGGTTGTGTCCGTTGGGTAGGTGTTAAAGCAACAGTAACATCTGCAGAAGAAAGACAATCTTCCAGCCAAACTAAAATGTCTACTTCTTTTAGCGGACAATGTGATAAGATCCCTTTCTTACGGCCACGCCAATCGCTACAAATTCCAGATGAGGCACAAAAACAGCAGGTGCTTCAACGGATATCAAGTGCTCCTTTAAGTGGGCTCTCCTCCACATCAACTTCAACATCACAAATACTCCAGTCCTCAAAGGTGTCACCCAAATCGCACTTGCTTCCTCACAGCTCCCAAATCTCCAGCTGCCCGTCTGAGTATGAGGTAGAACAGATGGTTGAGTCTGCAGAGCTGTTTACTCATACTATAGCCTGGGAATCAGAGGTCGACTCCAGCGCTTCTGTGAATCCAGATGAGGAAATGATCTGCACTGATGCCCAGAATCTTTATGAGTCGGATCCAGGACCAGACGCAGAAGTTTCTGACCATAATGTAGACCCTCATTCCCAAACTGTAACTCCTGTTGGTGGAGACAATGAGGAAGACGATGATAAGACTCAAATACCTGATTGGAGTGACAACTTTAGTTTTTTGTCAGGGCAGGAACAGGTTGGCTCTGAGGACGACGGGTGTGATAACACACAGGGTGATGATGATGAGGTTGGAGATCCCACTTACTGTCAACCCACAGTCAGCCAAGAGATGAGGTCAGCAGAGGAGGTGGAGGAAGATGCTAGTGACGACGAGGTCAGGTTGCGCCTTCCTGGACAGAGACGTAGTACTGGAAGCACGTCAACAACTGCATCCTCAAACACAACTCTGCCTCTCACCACAAGTCGTGGTGGCTCTTCAGGTCGCATGGGTGCTAAGCCTTGCATAGCCTGGGCATTTTTTCAGATCGATAAAGATGACCCAACTCATGTTATCTGTAACATTTGTCAGCAAAAGCTAAGTAGAGGCCAAAAAATACATAGTTTGAGTACTTCATGCATGAACCGGCACATGGACATGAAGCATAAGTTGCAGTGGGAAGCTCAGTGTGCTACAATGCGGCCTAGCCGGCCGGGCCAACCACCGTCTGCCATATCTTGTGCATCCGCGGCCTCTTCATCCTCTGTGACTGGGGGGACAGCAGTCACACCTGTTTTGGGGCGCAGACCTGCCACCTCTTTACCCGCAACAGCCAGCGTGATTGGCAGGTCATCATTTTCTTTGGAGGTGGTAACACCAGCTGGTGTTGAGCGCTGTCCGACATCGATAGCACCACCTTTGGATCAAGGCAACCTAACATGTCCGCCTGAATCTTCCTCACAGACCGGCAGTTTGCCGGGGACACCCTTATCAACCCCGTCTAAGCACAATAGCCAGCCCTCGGTCCCTCAGATGTGGACAAGTAAAAGACCATTTCCTCCTAGCCATGAGAAAGCTAAGAGGTTGAATTTCACCATCTGCAAGCTCTTGGCTACAGAAATGCTGCCTTTCCGCCTGGTGGACACAGAGGATTTTCGAGACCTTATGTCCGTCGCAGTGCCCCAGTACCAGATGCCCAGTCGGCACTACTTCTCAAAGAAAGGTGTGCCTGCGCTCCACCAGCATGTCACACACAACATCACCGCTTCTTTGAGAAACTCTGTGTGTGACAGGGTGCATTTCACCACAGACACTTGGACGAGTAGGCATGGACAGGGGCGTTACATGTCGCTGACTGGGCACTGGGTAACTATGGTGACAGCAGGACAAGGGGCTGCTGTCCAAGTCTTGCCGTCCCCACGAGTTGTGCGTCAATCCTCTTTATGTCAAAGTTCCTCCACTGCTTCTGCCTCCTCAACCTCCTCTCGGTCTTCCACCTGCACCCAAAGCCTGTCTGGTCATGCCACAAGCTTTCTAACTGCGCAGAAGGGATCCTGCACACCTCCTTACTATGCTGGCAGTAGGGCTCAACGTCATCAGGCGGTTTTTACTTTGAAATGTCTGGGAAATGTGAGTCACACAGCTGAGGAGTTGTGGTCAGCTCTGGAGAACCAATTTCATGAATGGTTGTCTCCACTGGACCTGAAACCAGGGAAGGCCGTGTGCGACAATGCTGCAAACCTGGGTGCGGCCCTTCGCCGGGGCAATGTCACACACGTGCCTTGTATGGCTCACGTGTTGAACCTGGTTGTCCAGCAATTTTTAGCCCACTATCCCAGACTAGATGGCCTTCTGCAGAGGGCACGGTTGCTGTGTGCTCACTTCCGACGTTCGCATCCCGCAGCTCAGCGACTTACATCTCTACAGAAGTCGTTAGGCCTGCCACTTCACCGGCTAAAATGCGATGTGCCTACCCGGTGGAATTCAACTCTGCACATGTTGCAGCGACTGTGGCAGCACCGACAAGCCCTGGTGCAATACGTTCTGACGTATAGCCTGGGCCAACGAGATCCAGAGGTGGGGCAAATCACGCTGGAGGAGTGGTCTCAGATCAGGGACCTATGCACCCTTCTGCACAGTTTTGAAATGGCGACGAAGATGTTTAGTGCTGACGATGCCATTATCAGCATGACTATTCTGGTGATTTACATGCTGGAGCACATGTTAAACAGAATTCGGAGTCAGGTGGTAGCACAAGAGGAGGTGGAGGAAGTAGAGGAGGAGGAGTTGTATGCGGAAGGGCTAACATCTGCAAGGTCCAGACGGTCGGCATCACCAAGGCGGCAGGCATGTGAGGGTGGGGGAGATGGTTTTACCAGGGCGCATGGTAGCAGCCAAACTAGTGAGGAAGGTGCAGGAGCCCAGGAAGAAGTGGAGGACGAACTGATGGAAGACTCATCAGATGAGGGAGACCTTGATCACATTTCTGTTGTGCGAGGTTGGGGGGAGAGGACAGAGGAAGGAAGCATGATTGTTACCTCGCCACCAACACAACAGGGACTTGGTGCTCCTGGATGCGCAACACACATGAGTGCCTTCTTGCTGTACTACCTGCAACATGACCCTCGAATTGTGAGAATTAGAAATAATCCTGACTACTGGGTTGCCACACTGTTAGATCCCCGGTACAAAAGTAAATTTGCAGAAATTATTCCTGCCATAGAAAGGGATGCACGCATGCAGGAGTATCAGCAGAGACTGTTGCAGAATCTTACATGTGCTTTTCCACAAAATACCAGTGGTGCACGTAGTGAATCTCACAGTTCCAACTTGCCAACCGTGGGACCGTCAAGTGTTCAGCACTCAAACTGTAACAGAACCACAGTATCTGCTGGTAACATCAATTTTGCGGAATCATTTCACCACTTTTTTAGCCCATCCTTTGCAAGGCCACAGGAGACAAGAAGTCTGACACATAGTCAACGCCTAGAGACGATGGTACAGGAGTATCTCCAAGTAAACATTGAAGCCACGACTGTGTCACTGGACCCTTGCTCTTTTTGGGCTTCCAATCTGGATAAATGGCCGGAGCTAGCCACTTACGCCTTGGAGATCTTGTCATGCCCCGCAGCCAGCGTTCTGTCTGAACGTGTGTTCAGCGCTGCTGGTGGTGTGCTGACAGATAAGCGCACGTGGCTCTCCACTGATAATGTAGACAGACTCACGTTCATAAAGATGAACAAATCATGGATCCGAAACGACTTTTCTACCCCTGTGTCATCCTGGGGAGAGTAAAAGCTTGATGATTGGTTAAAATCACCCTACCAACCGTTTTAAGCTTTCAAATTACTAATCATGTTTATCTGTATCTTGACTGGAAAATAATTTGGGCTTTGTAGCAGTGTGCAGCACTGATCCTATTAGGCCATCTATAATAAGCTCCACCAGATTTAAAATTAAAAATAATTTTTAGCTGCATCTAGCCCGGAAAATAATTTTGGGGCTCCGAGATGCGCAAGACACATAAGTGCCTTCTTGCTGCACTACCTGCAGCATGACCCTCATATTGTCAGAATTCGAAGTAATCATGACTACTGGGTTGCCACACTCTTAGATCCCCCAAACTTTTCGATCAACCTTTTCATTTTAATAAAGACCAAAAAAATGGTCATTTTTGAAATTATAAGCATTAGCAGGTTGTTAGAAACTGAAATCAAACAGTTTTCAACTCAAAACTTTATTGTAGGTGATGTTACATTTTCACATAGGACCCCTTGTTCAAAAGGAGCTTCTGAACTCTCTCGTCCATTGAATTTGTCAGGTTTTGGATGGTTTCTGCTTCAATTGTTTTGCATGAGGACAGAATACCCTCCCAGAGCTGTTGCTTAGATGTGAACTGCCTCCCGCCATCATAGACACTCCTTTTAATGATGCTCCAAAGGTTCTGAATGGGGTAGAGGTCAGGGGAGCATGGGGGTCACACCATAAGTTTGTCCCCTTTTATGCCCATATCAGCCAGAGATGCAGATGTTTTATGTGCAGCATGAGATGGTGCATTATCATGCAGAAAAATGATCTTGCTGTGAAATACACGGTTCTTCTTCTTGAACCATGGCAGGAAGTGCTGTTTGAGAAAATCCACATACATTATGGAGTTCATCTTTAGCGCCTTCAGGGATCCTAAAGGGGCCGACAATCTCTCTCCCCATGATTCCAGCCCAAAACATTACTCCACCTCCTCCTTGTTGGCGCTGTAGCCGTGTTTGCGTGGGGTGTCCATCAACCAGCCATCCTCCACTCCATCCATCTGGACCATCGAGCGCTGCACGGCACTCATCCGTGAACAAAACAGTTTTGAAATCAGTCTTCATGTAATGTTTGGCCCACTGGAGCCGTTTCTGCTTGTGTGAAGTGGATAGAGGAGGTCGACAGGATGGCGTATGCACAGCTGAAAACCTCTGAAGGACCCTGCATCTTGTTGTTCGGGGGACGTTGGAGGCACCAGCAGCTTCAAAAACTTCTCTGCTGCTATGACAAGGCTTTCTTGCCGCTGCTCTTTTAACCTGACGTAATTGCCTGTAGGAAAGAGTCCTCAATTTGCCCTTATCAGCACGCACACGTGTGTACTGTGAATCAGCTACATACTTCTTGATTGCCAAGACACTTCATCCTGATCATCGCACAATGTTGATTGTAGTCATGCCTTGACCTAAACACTCCACAATTTGTTGCTTCTCAGAAGCCGACACATACTTTTTCTTTCCCATTTTGACAGAAAATGTAGGCTGCTTAATAATGTGAGAGAGCCTTCTTAAGTAGTCTTGCCTTTCATTGGACACACCTGCCAAACTAATTAGCACAGGTGTCTGCAATTGCTTACAGTGATATAAAGAGCCCTGACACACATCACCATCAATGAGTTTAACTGACAAACAAACAAATTCTTCCCTTATCACTCCTAAACACTTTTTGCATAATAATTTGGAACGCAGTGTACATGTGCTTTTCCACAAAACACCAGTGGTTCACGTAGTGAATCTTACAGTTCTAACTTGCCAACCGTGGTCTGTATGGAATTGTTCAATAAAGGGCCCAAAATTAAGATAACATAGATGGGAGAGGTCTCTATGAATAGGAATTCCTAAGTATTTGATACCCTGTGAGGGCCAGGCAAAGGGAAAGTTGGACTGGATGGAATCCTATATGGATTTGGGGAGGGAGACATCGAGGGCCTCAGACTTCGCTGCATTGATTTTAAAATTTTACCATGTAACAAAGTGATCTATTTCAGCCATAACAGCAGGGATGGATATATGTGATTGAGTGATATATACTAGGACATCATCAGCAAATAGAGAGCACTTGTACTCGATGCCTCCCACCTCAATCCACCTAATATTGGGGTTATGGCGAATTGATGAGAGCAGGTGCTCCATCACTAGGATGTATAAGAGAGGGGACAGAGGACATCCCTGCCTTGTCCCATTGGTGATTGTGAAAGGTGATGAAAATGTTCTGACGCACCCCCTGGGCCTTGGGACACCCGGAGCCGGACCCTTTTTGGTGGATGCTGGTGGTTGTAGTCTTCGTGGCGGCGACCCGGTTCTGTGGCTCAGGGCGGTCAAACCAGTGGCGGAACTATTTATGTGGTTTTGATGTTTAAATGTCCGACTACGCCACCCGTGGATTGCGGTCAGAGTGAACCGCCGCTACAGGGCAGACCGCTGAGGCTGGTGTTGTGGGTGCAGCAGAGCGTAGCATAACTCCCCAAGGGAGGAGTATAGCCTCAGGGCAGTGTATGCGGAGGATGGGGGTGATGGTGCAGGGCAGCAGCAGTAACGACACGGAGTCAGTGATGCAGTCCAGGGCCTTTACTCACAGTTCTTATTATCCAGACCACGTCTGCAGGTAACGGCTGCCCACGTCGTACTGTGCTCACCAGGTGAGGGGCTCAGACAACTCCCAGATAACTTTGGAGCACTTCACAGGACCCCCTTTGTGTGTCCTTTGTCTGGCCTTTCTTACCAACACTTCTGTCCGGCTGCCTCGGGCCTCCTCTTGGTAAACTTGGCGCCAGTTTCCCTGACCATATGTGGTGCCTTCCTAGCGGGTGTAGCGAGGGGCTGCGCCACATAAAATGTCAGAGCCTCCGGTTTCTAGCTGAGGGTCGTTTCCTGCCTCCACTAGTTCGGGGACCGGTCTCCCCCTTTGGCCTGACCCCTCCACGCAGGTGGATTCGGGCATGCGGTGGCGACTCGCCCGTCCGCACCCCTGGGATCCCTTCATTCCTCGTTCCTGGAGCCTTCTCCGCTCCTCTTCCTTCCTTCTCCCTCTTCCAGGCCTGGGCCTCTGTTACTAGGCCCGCCTCCGGAGCAGAGCTCATGCAGAGCCCCTGCTCCCTGCCACTTCTGCTCAGACTTCTCTGCACTGAACTAAGATGGTGCCCACCTTTTATACTCCCTTATCAATGCACCCAGGAACTGCTTCCTCCCTGCTCCTGCACTACAGGGTTCCCCTTCCTCAGTGTTCCCTCCCCCCACTCCAGCCAGGGTCAGTGACTGTCGTGCCCATCTCAGGGGCATATTGGTCGCCCTGCCCCACGGCAATGTGGTGTAATGCATGCAGGTGTCGGGTCCTGATCCACACTCCATCCTTACCTGAGAGTGAGATATCACACCTCTGGGTGAGGTGCAATACGTCTGTAGCAACCGAGCCCTCAGGGTGCTACAGTTCCATTTATCTTCAGCCTAGGTGACGTATTGCGATACAGGGCCGTGATTTTGGCTATAAAAGGGTCCCCTAGACCCCTACCCCAAGCTTTTTAAGAGAATCATATATGGCGTGCCAGGAGACTCTATGGAATGCTTTCTCAGCATCCAACGAGAGTATCTAATTACAAATTTTTAACTGCATCTAGCCCAGGAAATACTTTGTGCCTAGTAGCAGTGTCTGCTAGTCAGCGGATTATCCCGGCTGTTAAGCAAGCTACACCACCTGTAGTTTAGACACTTAATTTTTTCAAAGGAAATGCTTCGGGACCATGGCATACTTAGTGAAGAGCACCAGGAGGCACCCCAAGGCATAGGGGCTGGGACTGGCAGTAGGATGCCTTGCGGTGGACAGCCGAGCTTGATCCTTATAAAAGCTTTTTAACTGCAGCAGCTTTAGTGGACGCTACTGGAGCTGGAATTACGCGGCTGCTGGCATGAGACTTGCCCTCCAATAGATCCTTGTAAATGGATTTAAAGTGTATTCATTCAAATTAGAGAGACAATTTAAATTAAAAAGCTTAGAGCTGCCTCCACCACAGGGGGGCTCGCTCGACCCACCAGCGGACAGGCACCAGTATTGGGAGAGGGGGGCTGGCCGTCAGGGTTCACCGCGGCTCTGGCACAAACCCGGCGACACGGAGCGGACTGAACGTGTCGGCTTCTCACTTTTTGGATTTTAGAAGGGCATGACATGCCTATATCTGTGTCTCCCCCTCCTTTTACTCCTCCACCTCTTTTCTTTTCGCATGACTATATGTACTTGTCACTTTTCCATGTGTTAGTTGTGTCTTCTGAGCAGTTTGTCAGCTTTTGGACACCTTTGAAGGTGTTTTCTATGTGTTTCTATGTGTTTTTGTTTGCCTGCCATTGGTTTTAACGGTGTTCGAAGGTGTTCGACGAACAGTTCGACGAACAGTTCGGCGAACACACGGGTGTTCGACGAACCGAACCGAACTCGAACACTACGGGGGTGGCTCAACACTACTAACCAGCATGTCTGCCCAGTCCAACACCTGCAGAGTCAGACAATGGATAAGATGGAAAAGTTAAGCTCTTTGTCTTCTCCACACCAGTGTTGCGATTCTCTTATGTGAGAGAATCAAATCACAAAAAGGTGACACTAGGATCAAACTCTGATAGAGTTTGAGTCGAGTATCATTATCATAATCAGCCCGATTCTCTAGCATGAGAGAATCGACAGCAGTGTGAGTGAGCCCTTAGAGACAGGGAGAGGAAGCCACAAAATATTGTACAAACACTATACACTATATGTGTTGTGCAGCTCTGCAAAAATGAAGCAGATGAGTGTAGCAATATGTGAATAATACAGATATTCAATTGATAGGGGAGAAAGAGATAGGAGAGGTGCAACAGTAATCTCAGCGAGATTTATCACACAGTGATATTGCATACAACAATAAAGGAACAAGCCAACAAAATTGTACTGCTATTCGTAGGGTTGCTAGTGCCAGACATCTCCTTCCCTGTCCTATCATATTCTATACCAGACCTGGACAAAGTGCGGCCCGCGGGCCACATTTGGCCCTCTGACTGTTGGATTCCAGCCCGTAGACCGAGACAGCCGAAGGGCTGAAGCAGTGGCCCACGGACCGCACCATGCCCGCTCCCCCGCTGCCACCGCCTCCTGACCCTGTCTCCATGTGCAAAAAGCTGACTGCATTGGTAGAGGAGGGGCCTCCGGCCCCTTCATCCGCCAATCAGCGTGTGAAGCAGCTGACGCGATGATGTCATCATGTCAGTGCATCGGAGACAGGAGCAGAGGCACAGCACCGGGGGAATGGGAGCAAGGTGAACATTTGTACTCTTTTCTAATGTGTATGGGATGTTTGGCTGGACATGGGGAGGCTATAGGGGTCTATTGCAGGACATGGGGAGGCTATAGGGGTCTATTGCAGGACATGGGGAGGCTATAGGAGTCAATTGCAAGACATGGGGAGGCTATAGGGGCCTATTGCAGGACATGGGGAGGCTATAGGAGTCTATTGCAGGATATGGGGAGGCTATAGAGGTCTATTGCAGGACATGGGGAGGCTATGGGGGTCTATTGCAGGACATGGGGAGGCTATAGGGGTCTGTTGCAAGCCATGGGGAGGCTATAGGGGTCTGTTGCAGGACATGGGCAGGCTATAAGGGTCAGTTGCAGGACATGGTCAGGCTCTGTGGGTCAGTTGCAGGACACGGGGAGGCTCTGGGGGTCAGTTGATGGACATGGGGAGGCTATGAGGGTCAGTTGCAGGACATGGGGAGGCTCTGGGGGTCAGTTGCTGGACATGGGGAGGCTATGGGAGTCTGTTGCTGGACATGGGGAGGCTATGGGGGTCTATTGGTGGACATGGGAAGGCTATGGTGGTCTGTTGCTGGACATGGGGAGACTATAGTGATGTCATGCTGGACATGGGGAGGCTATGGGGTTGTCATGCTGGACATGGTGAGGCTGTTTGGGGCTCTCATGCTGGACATGGAGAAGCTGTGTGGGGCTCTCATGCTGGATGTGGGGAGGCTATGAGGCTCATACAGTATATAGAAGGGGCTGTATTTGGGTTCAAACAGTATAAAGGGGGATGTCAGCATACTTCTACTCAATATTAAGTCATGCAATTAGTATAATTAATATAATAATTATAATTAATATATTGATATTAGTGTGGAGCAGAATTCATTTCAGCCTATTGGTTCGTCCTTCCACAACTATCACAGTCTCATGTGGCCCCTCGGGAAAATTAATTGCCCACCCCTGTTCTATACTATGCAGGTGCTGCTACAGTCACTGCTACTACCACTGACAATAAATAGACACATTTCCTACTTTTCCATTGTGTTCACAGACATATGCAGTGGGGAAATAAGTTTTTGATACACTGCTGATTTTGCAAGTTTTCCCACCTACAAAGAATGGAGAGATCTGTAATTTTTATCGTAGGTACACTTCACCTATGAGAGACAGAATCTTAAAAAAAATCCAGAAAATCACATTGTATGATGTTTCCATAATTAATTTGCATTTTATTGCTTGAAATAAGTATTTGATACAATAGAAAAGCAGAACTTAATATTTGGTACAGAAATCTTTGTTTGCAATTACAAAGGTCAGACGTTTCCTGCAGTTCTTGACCAAGTTTGCACACACTGCAGCAGGGATTTTGGCCCACTCCTTCATACAGATCTTCTCCAGATCTTTCAAGTTTCAGGGCTGTTGCTGGGCAACATTGAGTTTCACCTCCCTTCAAAGATTTTCTATCAGCTAGGCCACTCCAAGACCTTGAAATGCTTCTCACGGAGCAAATCCTTAGTTGCCCTGGCTGTGTGTTTCGGGTCATTGTCATGCTGGAAGACCCAGACACTACCCATGTTCAATGCTCTTACTGAGGGAAGGAGGTTGTTGGCCAAAATCTCACGATACATGACCCCATCCATCCTGCCTTTCAATACGGTGCAGTCATCCTGTCCCCTTTGCAGAAAAGAACCCCCAAAGTATGATGTCCTCCACCATGCTTCACGGTTGGGATGGTGTTCTTGTGGTTCTACTCATCCTTCTTCTTCCTCCAAACACGGCGAGTGGAGGTGATGCCAAAAAGTTCTATTTTGGTCTCATCTGACCACATGACCTACTCCCATGTCTCCTCGGGATCATCCATATGGGCATTGGCAAACTTCATATGGGCCTGGACATGTGCTGGCGTGAGCAGGGGGATTTTGCGAGCCCTGCAGGATTTTAATCCAAGATGGCGTAGTTTGGTAATGTTTGAAACTTTGATCCCAGCTCTCTTCAGATCATTGACCAGGTCCTCCCATGTAGTTCTGGGCTGATTCCTGACCTTTCTCAGAATCATTCTAACCCCACAAGGAGAGATCTTGCATGGAGCCCCAGACCAAGGAAGAGTGATGGTCATCTTGTGTTTCTTCCATTTTCTAATAATTGTGTTAACAGTTATTGCCCTCTCACCAAGCTTTTTGCCTATTGTCCTGTAGCCCATCCAGCCTTGTGCAGGTCTACAATTTTGTCCCTGGTGTCCTTAGTCAGCTCTTTGGTCTTGGCCACAGTGGAAGGTTGCAATTTAATTATTTAAAAATCATACAATGTGATTTTCTGGATTTTTTTTAGATTCTGTCTCTTACAGTTGAAGGGTACCTATGATAAAAATTTCAGACCTCTCCATTCTTTGTAAGTGGGAAAACTTGCAAAATTGGCAGTATATCAAATACTTATTTTCCCCACTGCATCTCCTTTCATGTCCCATCATATTTCATACTGTGTGGTTTCTGCCACTGCCACTGACGGTAGACAGCCACACATCTCCTGCCTGTTCATTGTGTCTCCATTGTGATAAAATACTGCCACTTCTGCTGGGACTGAGCTGGCAGCATTGGTCCTACAAAAGCAGAAAATCTCCTTGCCATATTCTATGCTGTACAGTTTTTGTGATTGCCAAAAGACAGCCACACATTTCCTTACTGCCTGTCTATTGTGTTCTCTAGCTATACTGTACTGCTGCCAGGACTGCCAGTGATGGCCCCACACAGCCAGACATATTCTTGCTTGTCGCATCATATTCTATGCTGTGTACTTGCGGCCACTCCTACTACTAATGTGAATAAACAGCCATTATTGATGAGCGAGTGTGCTTGTTTAGCCCTTTAATCGAGCATGCTCGGGTTCTCGCCAAGTATTTGTGGCATGCTCGGCATCAATGTTTGATCCGCCGCGGCTGCATGTGTGGTAATCTCATGTGGTGTATGGCAGGGTGCTGTACTCCTCGCAGCATACAATGTATCTCGCTGTGGCCAGAATTCTGTCAGGAGAAGAGTCCTCTCTTCTCAAATTACACACCCACATGAAACTCCACAATATGTTTTTCCAGTAAATGCCTCCAGGCAGAGGGTGATGGTGGTAGTAGTCTGTGCACCCGAGCCTCAGTCATAATGAAGCCTTAAGAACTTAAACAGAAGTCTCTTTACTGAAGATAATGGAGCAAATTCTAATTCACAAACGGTAGGGAACTGAGGTACAGGATTACACTCACGGTTGAACACTGCTGTGTACCTGCAGATAGGCAGATCTTGGTAACCTCTGATTTCATCAAATCTGAATATTTCTTCCTCAGAACTGTGCTGTTTCTGCCCTGAGGTAATTCTTCCTCCTAGAGGTGTAATTGTAATCTTCCTAATATGAAGACTATGAGTTCCCTTTATTGTGTTTGTCCCCTTTTTAGGCAGAGCAGTCAGGGGATAGGTAGGTAACTCCTTCACCTACAAGATGGCTTCCTCTTCTCACAATGTCTGACCACCAACTGCCACTTCAATCCTTAACTACCTCACAGGATTTAGCTCCTCCCACTTCCATGTGACTGTTAGAGCTGCAGTCATTGGCTGACTGCCCAGAGGCGTTTTTCCAGAAGCTCCTGCATATTAAACAGAGCTGGGTCACATGATCAAGCATGTGAGAGGAAGATTAACCCTTTTTGTGCTGCCTGTCAGCAGGTCTTACAATGTATTTAAAATGCACAGTTTACACAAAAAAAAAAAAAAACAGCATTTATATGAAGCACACTATATATCCGGTATCCCATAGAAATGGCCACTTTGTGGGAAACCACGCATGTGTTGTGGCTGTTGAACAGCTGCGACACATGCAGGGATTGCCTAACAAATAAGCAATCCCTTACTTTTTTAGAAAATATTGCTTTTTCAATTTCCAGACAACGAACCTGTTATTGCTCCCAAAAAAGTGATATTTTTTTGGATGGCTAAATAAAAAGCCATTGCCTTTTCATTCTCTAAACAGCAATCTTTTTGGTGCTCCGAAAAAAGGATTTTTTTTACGGCTTGTTAAAAATCCATTGCTTCTTCACTGTTAGTTTTCCTAAAATAATGATGATTTTTGGATGGATGGTTATAAAGTCATCGCTTCTTCACCCAGTGCTGTAGGGCACAGTGCATAAAAATCACCAACACTCAGATAATTCCATAACTGCAGAACTCCAAAGATATCAGTACAAAAAATTGTGCATCAAGAGCTTCATGGCATTGGTTACAAGCAGCTTTATGCAAACCTTACAAGCACAATTTCAAGTTTCAGATGCAGTGTTATATAAGATGCCACCACTGGACTCTGGAAGAATTGAAATTTGTTATGTGTAGTGTTGAGCGAGCATGCTCGACACTGCTCGGTACCCGCCCAAGCATTTCACTACTCGGGTTGTTCGGCGAGCACCGAGCATTTCCAGGTTACTCGGCCGGGAGCTCGGGTCTCCGCCCTGCACGTTTGGCGCTCTTTACAGAGCCAATGAACATGCAGGGATTGCCAGCCAGTCACTGTAATGCCGCAGCCATGTTGTTTGTGGGCATTACAGTGATTGGCTGGCCGCACAGCGTTACCTCGAGTATTTAAAACCATGCGCCGCCATCTTGGACACAGTCGCTCCAGATCAGACAGTGTAGGGTCAGTGCTGCTGAGCTAGGGAGAGATTTATACTCCAAAATAGTTAGTGTAGGGTCTCTAAAGCCTGCCAAATCAAACAAACAGTCCTTCTCAGGACTAATATCCATCCCAGATATCAGGAAGGCAGGCAGGCAGGCTGTATAGGAGACGCAGTGGTTATACCTGCATTACAGTCCTGTGTGCTCCTGTTGGTCAAATTGCTAGACTTATCCCCCGGTCTCAGGGGCCAGGAAAAATTATTTATTTTTCATCTAAATCCTGTATTTTTTTTTTCCTCAGTCAGACTGTCCAAATACGCGTCTTATTAACCTTTTGGTATCCCCCCCCAAAAAAAAAATTAAGTGTGTCTGTGACTGTTCAGACACCAATATATCTGTTTAAAGAGTCTGCTACAGGCCAGAAAAATATAACTGTGGTTTTGCAGTTCCACTGGTGAAATCTCTGTATTATCCTGTTTTTGGCATTTTTTGCCGTAAAAAAAAAAACTGATATTGGTGTCTGACCAGTCAGGGAGACACTATTAATCTGTTTTAAAGAGTCTGGTGTACGCCACATAACTATAATTGTGGTTTTGCAGTTCCACGGTTCAAATCTCTGTATTATCCAGCTTTTGGTATTTTTTCTGTAAAGAAAAACACTAATAGTGTCTCCCTGATTGTTCAGACACAAATATATCTGTTTGAAAGATTCTGGTGTAGGCCAGAAAAATATAACTGTGGTTTTGCAGTTCCACGGGTCAAATTTCTGTATTATTCCTTTTTTGGCATTTTTTGCCGTAAAAAAAACCTGTAAGAGTGCTAGGCGCTTGCTGGATCAGAAATGGGTTCCCAATCATCAGTGGATTCTGTGGTCTCCCATTCTGGTTCAGCCAGGGATGATGCTGCTCAGCATCACCATGAGTCCCAACACCTAGCCAATGCACGAGAGGTACAAGTGGTATCTTGTGTATTTGTGCCTAGCAACATGAAGCACAGGTTGCGGAGAGATACTAGGCCACCGCGGCCTAAGTCTAAAATGCATTGCACTGAGCATGGTGTGACATGGCGCACAGTGATTGGTGGTTCAGGAACCAGCTGACCCGGTGACCTGGAACCGCCTGATTGGTCACAGGCGACGTCACCAATGGTGCGACAGTGGGGCAGGGCTTAGTTTTTAAAAGGTCCGCCCACAAACATGGTGACGCGCTCAGATCATTTGAGCTAGCTGTTTGGTTGTGCACGCATCTCTCCTGAGCTCCTCTAAGAGCCATATTGAGCGAGTCGACTCAGTCCGGTGGCAGGCCGGCTGAGTGCACGAGTACCTGGCGGAAATCACTCCCGCACACTAGCGTCTTCTCCTTAGCATAGCGCCTGTATCACAGACAGGGCTACTGCTCCTAGTCCGGTCACACGTCTCCCTGCGGTTCTTGGAGAATAGTGTGAACCGCTTTAGCGCCAATCCCCATAGCGTAGCGCCTGCATCAAAGACAGTGCTACTGCTGTTCCCACGGTCGCACGTCTCCCTGCGGTTCTTGGAGATTGTGCGGACCGTCTTACCCTTCCGTGTGCTTTAACACGAAGGGCTAAGATTTTTGTTAGGTGCGTCGCCGGTCGCTCTCCCTCCGTGCAGTCAACGGAGATAGAGCGCACCGCTATACCCTGTCCGGTGTGAAGTTAACATGGAAGGGTTATCTTTAGTTGGTTGTCTTCCCTTCTCACCCGGGAAGAGTTCGGCAGCAGTCCACCAGGCTGCATCGCGGACCCCAGGGTGGGTTGCGTTCCTATTTAATAAAGTGTTTGCAACCGTCCCCCTAACAGTATCTGAGCTCCAGGGTCTTGCCGAACATGGCCGACAACCAGCAGCTGCAGAGTTATATACAGCAACTGGAGACCAGACTCAGGTCTCTGGAACAAACGGTCCCGGTTTCTGATACCACTGCAGTAGCTACCCAGGCGGCTTCTCTAGCAGCCAACATGATAAACTCGGCTGCCACCACTGCAAGTGCTCCATTACCCCGCTTTGCTCTCCCGGAGAAATTTTCTGGGGACAGTAAATTTTGCAGGGGTTTTATAAATTTATGCTCCATTCACTTGGAGATGATGGAGGCATGATTTCCTTTCGAGAGAGCCAAAGTGGGTTATGTTATCTCGTTGCTCTCCCACAGGGCTCTGGAGTGGGCTACTCCATTGTGGGAGCGGAATGGCCCGGTTGTGGCTAATGCAGGTCTTTTTCTTAGGACCTTAAAAAGCGTCTTTCTGGGGCCTCAGGTCACGCATGATACGGCTCTTAAGCTGCTTGCGTTGACCCAGGGTTCGGTCACCACCAGCCACTATTCCATTCAGTTCAGAACCTTCGCGGCTGAACTGGATTGGCCGGAGCGGTCGCTGATCCCGGTGTTTTGGAGGGGGTTGGCTGGGCACATTAAAGATGCTCTAGCTACCAGAGAGATCCCAACCTCTCTGGAAGAGTTAATTACACTTGCTAACCGAATTGATCTGCGTCACTCAGAATGTAAGTTAGAGCTGGAGCTTTACAGACCTCGGTTTCAGTTAGCACCCGCTTTCTCTAGGCCTATCTCCAAACCCGCGGTTTCCAATCCGGAGCCTGAGGCTATGGACATATCCCGGACTAAGTCTAAGTCCCCTCGTTCCCGGCTCACACATCCCCTGGAGTACCCCGTTAATAAGGTCTCCAAGCAATCGGGAAACGAGAGTGTCTAACCACCGTTGGAGGGGGTGTGTTAGATTCAGGGGTCTCGTCCTCCAAATTACTTTATGAGGTGACATTGTCCTTCGGAATAACCGTGGTCACAGCCAAGGCGTGGGTGGATCCTGGAGCTGATGGCAACTTTTTGTCTGCAGCATTTGCCCAGAGACATGCCATTCCTATGGAATTACTGCCTAGGCCAATGAACATCAGGGTGGTCGATGGGTCCCTGCTGGATACACAAATTACCCACCAGTCACCGCGAGGTTATCTCCTTCCTTATTATCCCCGGGGGATTAGATGAGGTGTTATTGGGCCTTCCTTGGCTACGCCATCACTCTCCACACATTGACTGGTGTACAGGGAGAATTTCATCCTGGGGTAAAGACTGTGTGCCCCAGTGTATGGTTACAGCTGCCCGAGGAGCCATCTCTGAGCCTCCTTCCGACTTGTCCGCTCTGCCTGTGCAATACCGGAGCTTTGCAGATGTCTTTTCTAAAAAGGCTGCTGAGACTTTACCTCCCCACCGACCGTGTGACTGCCCTATTGTCCTGGTCCCCGGTACTGAGCCTCCTCGCGGTAGGGTCTACCCTCTGTCTGTACCCGAGATCCAGGCCATGTCTGGTTATATCAAAGAGAATCTGGCTCGGGGGTTTATCAGAAAATCGGTCTCTCCTGCGAGAGCAGGGTTTTTCTTCGTTCAGAAAAAAGCTGGTGATTTGCGTCCCTGCATTGATTACAGAGGATTTAATGCCATCACCATCAAGAATAAATATCCTCTGCCCCTTATTTCTGAGCTGTTTGACAGGTTGCGAGGGGCTCATATTTTCACTAAACTGGACCTGCGAGGGGCATATAATCTGGTGCGAATCCGTGACGGAGACGAGTGGAAAACAGCCTTTAACACTCGTGATGGCCATTACGAGAATCTCGTCATGCCTTTCGGATTATGCAATGCCCCCGCGGTTTTTCAAGATTTTGTCAATGATATCTTTCAGGATTTGCTGCTATCTTCCGTGGTAGTCTATCTTGATGATATTCTTATTTTTTCCCCGGACCTCTCCACACACCGAGGGGATGTTAGCAGGGTTTTCGAGCGTTTGCGAGCAAATTCCTTGTACTGTAAGCTGGAGAAGTGTCAATTTGAACGAGAGTCGTTACCGTTCCTGGGCTACATCATTTCCAGTAAGGGATTGGCTATGGATCCACAAAAGTTGGTGGCAGTACAGAACTGGCTGGAGCCCCATTCTCTTAAAGCGGTACAACGCTTCATGGGCTTTATTAACTACTACCGGCAGTTCATACCACATTTTTCCACCCTGGTGGCTCCCTTAGCCGCTTTAACCCGAAAGGGTGCCAATCCCAAGGACTGGTCTCAGGAGACATCCGAGGCGTTCCGGGAGATTAAATACTACTTTGCTAGAGCTCCCATTCTCCATCGCCCGGATGTGGACAAGCCATTCTTCCTGGAGGTTGATGCCTCTTCTGTCGGAGCAGGAGCGGTTCTCTCCCAAAACAATGAACAAGGTCGGACAAGACCATGTTTTTTCTTCTCCAAGACCTTCTCTCCAGCAGAGAGGAATTATACTATTGGTGACAAAGAATTGCTGGCCATTAAAATGGCTTTTTCTGAATGGAGGTACCTCTTGGAGGGAGCTAAGCATCTGTTCGTGGTATATTCCGATCACAAAAATCTGTTATACCTACAGACGGCGCAGCGTCTTAACCTGAAGCAGGCCAGGTGGTCTCTTTTCTTTTCTCGGCTCAATTTCTCCATTCATTTCTTAAAAGGAGAGAAGAACCCTCGGGCGGACGCTTTGTCCCGGTCCATGGAGATATGGCTGAGGATGAGGACGAGCCAAGGCTCATTGTTCTGCCAGAGTGTATGCGGATGCTGGCTCCAGTGTCCCTGAACCAGGTTCCTCCCGGGAGGACGTTTGTTCCACCAAATTTACAGAACGAGGTACTGTCCTGGGCACATGCCTCTAAGATCGGAGGTCATTTTGGGGTCAAGCGTACCACAGAGCTTCTCCAATGCTTATATTGGTGGCCTCGGTTAGCCCAGGACGTTAAGGAGTATGTCCAAGTATGTGTCTCATGTGCAAGAAATAAACCATCCCGTCAGAAGCATGCTGGTCTTCTTCATCCATCACCTGTGGCGGATAGACCTTGGGAGCTGGTTGGGATGGATTTTATTGTGGAGTTGCCTAAGTCCCGGGGAAACACGACTATATGGGTGGTGTCAGACCATTTCTCTAAGATGGTTCACCTGGTCCCTCTGCCTAGGGTTCCTTCCTCCCGGGTTCTGGCATCATTGTTCATTCGTCACGTTTTCCATCTCCACGGGATGCCTGATAGGATTGTCTGTGATCGGGGACCACAGTTTTCCTCCCGGTTTTGGAGAGAATTGTGTAATTTGCTCGACATTGAACTAAATCTTTCCACTGCTTATCACCCAGAGACCAATGGTCTGGTGGAACGCACTAACCAGACTCTGGTGACATACTTGTGCCATTTCGTTTTGGCCAACCAGAATGACTGGTCGATATTGCTTCCCTGGGAAGAGTTTGCCTTAAACAACGCTGTGGCGGATTCCACGGGTCAGACTCCGTTTCTCCTAAATAATGGCCAACATCCGCGAGTCCCGATTCCTATGCCGGTTTCCTCTGTGGAACCTGGGGTCAGAGATTGGGCTCAGGAGGCACAGGAGGTTTGGGATCATACCCAGGAGGCTATTTTGGCTTCCAAGAATCGGATGAGGGAGTCGGCTGACGCTCATCGTCGTCCAGCCCCCGTATTCTCCCCGGGCGACAGAGTGTGGCTCACGGCTCGCAACATTAGAGTACGCAGGGAATCCGCTAAGTTTGCTCCCCGTTTTATTGGTCCTTTCAGAATCCTGGCCCAAATAAACCCCGCAGTGTACCGGTTACAATTACCTCGACACATGAGGATTCACGACACCTTTCATGTGTCGCTTCTCAAGCCGGTTCGTCTGACCAAATTTTCGGAACCCCAATCTGCTCCAGACACCAGGGGTGATGATTTTGAGGTACAGGCGATTGTGGGGTCTAAGATAGTTCGGGGGAAAAAAAAGTTTACCTCGTACACTGGAGGGGTCATGGATCTGAGGATCGCTCCTGGGAGCCGGTGGACCACATTCATGCCTGCCTGCTCATTGAGGAATATGAGCGTCAAGTGGAGGGGGAGGTTAGAAGGGGGGGATAATGTTAGGCGCTGGGCGCTTGCTGGATCAGAAATGGATTCCCAATCATCAGTGGATTCTGTGGTCTCCCATTCTGGTTCAGCCAGGGCTGATGCTGCTCAGCATCACCATGAGTCCCAACGCCTAGCCAATGCACGAGAGGTACAAATGGTATCTCATGTATTTGTGCCTAGCAACATGAAGCACAGGTTGCGGAGAGAGACTAGGACACCGCAGCCTAAGTCTAAAATGCATCGCACTGAGCATGCCCGTGACATGGCGCACAGTGATTGGTGGTTCAGGAACCAGCTGACCCGGTGACCTGGCACCGCCTGATTGGTCACAGGCGACGTCACCAATGGTGCGACAGTGGGGCAGGGCTTAGTTTTTAAAAGGTCCGCCCACAAACATGGTGGCGCGATCAGATCATTTGAGCTAGCTGTTTGGTTGTGCACGCATCTCTCCTGAGCTCCTCTAAGAGCCATATTGAGCGGGTCAGCTCAGTCCGGTGGCAGGCCGGCTGAGTGCATGAGTACCTGGCGGAAATCACTCCCGCACACTAGCGTCTTCTCCTTAGCGTAGCGCCTGTATCGCAGACAGGGCTACTGCTCCTAGTCCGGTCACACGTCTCCCTGCGGTTCTTGGAGATTGTGCGAACCGTCTTACCCTTCCATGTGCTTTAACACAAAGGGCTAAGATTTTTGTTAGGTGCATCGCCGGTCGCTCTCCCTCCGTGTAGTTAATGGAGATAGAGCGTACAAAAATACCCTGTCCGGTGAGAAGTTAACATGGAAGGGTTATCTTTAGTTGGTTGTCTTCCCTTCTCAACCGGGAAGAGTTCGGCAGCAGTCAACCAGGCTGCGTCGTGGACCCCGGGGTCGGTTGCGTTCCTGTTTAATAAAGTGTTTGCAACCGTCCCCCTAACAAATAGTGTCTCCCTGACTGGTCAGACACCAATATATCTGTTTAAAAGAGTCTGGTGTAGGCCAGAAGAATATAACTGGGGTTTTCCAGTTCCACGGTTCAAATCTCTGTATTATCCAACTTTTTTTTTTTTTTCCGTAAAGAAAAACAGTAATAGTGTCTCCCTGATTGTTCAGACACAAATATATCTGTTTAAAAGATTCTGGTGTAGGCCAGAAAAATATAACTGGTTTTGCAGTTCCATGGTTCAAATATTTGTATTATCCAGCTTTTGGTATTTTTTACGTAAAGAAAAACAGTAATAGTGTCTCCCTGATTGTTCAGACACAAATATACCTTTTTGAAAGATTCTGATGTAGGCCAGAAAAATATAACTGTGGTTTTGCACCTCCACGGTACAAATCTCTGTATTATCCAGCTTTTGGTATTTTTTCCATAAAGAAAATCAGTAATAGTGTCTCCCTGATTGTTCAGACACAAATATATCTGTTTGAAAGATTCTGGTGTAGGCCAGAAAAATATAACTGTGGTTTTGCAGTTCCACGTGTCAAATCTCTGAATTATCCTGTTTTTGCCATTTTTTTCGTAAAGAAAAACAGTAATAGTGTCTCCATGATTGTTCAGACACAAATATATCTGTTTGAAAGATTCTGGTGTAGGCCAGAAAAATATAACTGTGGTTTTGCAGTTCCATGGTTCAAATCTCTGTATTATCCAACTTTTGTTTTTTTTTTCGTAAAGAAAAACAGTAATAGTGTCTCCCTGATTGTTCAGACACAAATGTATCTGTTTAAAAGATTCTGGTGTAGGCCAGAAAAATATAACTGTGGATTGGCAGTTCCATGGTTCAAATCTCTGTATTATACACCTTTTCATATTTTTTCCATAAGAAAAACAGTAATAGTGTCTCCCTGATTGTTCAGACACAAATATATCTGTTTGAAAGATTCTGGTGTAGGCCAGAAAAATATAACTGTGGTTTTGCAGTTCCACGGTTCACATTTCTGTATTATCCAGCTTTTGTTATTTTTTCCGTAAAGAAAAACAGTAATAGTGTCTCCCTGATTGTTCAGACACAAATATATCTGTTTGAAAGATTCTGGTGTAGGCCAGAAAAATATAACTGTGGTTTTGCAGTTCCACGTGTCAAATCTCTGAATTATCCTGTTTTTGCCATTTTTTTCGTAAAGAAAAACAGTAATAGTGTCTCCATGATTGTTCAGACACAAATATATCTGTTTGAAAGATTCTGGTGTAGGCCAGAAAAATATAACTGTGGTTTTGCAGTTCCATGGTTCAAATCTCTGTATTATCCAACTTTTGTTTTTTTTTTCGTAAAGAAAAACAGTAATAGTGTCTCCCTGATTGTTCAGACACAAATGTATCTGTTTAAAAGATTCTGGTGTAGGCCAGAAAAATATAACTGTGGATTTGCAGTTCCATGGTTCAAATCTCTGTATTATACACCTTTTCATATTTTTTCCATAAGAAAAACAGTAATAGTGTCTCCCTGATTGTTCAGACACAAATATATCTGTTTGAAAGATTCTGGTGTAGGCCAGAAAAATATAACTGTGGTTTTGCAGTTCCACGGTTCACATTTCTGTATTATCCAGCTTTTGTTATTTTTTCCGTAAAGAAAAACAGTAATAGTGTCTCCCTGATTGTTCAGACACAAATATATCTGTTTGAAAGATTCTGGTGTAGGCCAGAAAAATATAACTGTGGTTTTGCAGTTCCACGAGTCAAATCTCTGAATTATCCTGTTTTGGGCATTTTTTGCCGTAAAAAAAAAATGTAATAGTGTCTCCCTGACTGGTCAGACACCAATATATCTGTTTAAAAGATTCTGGTGTAGGCCAGAAAAATATAACTGTGATTTTGCAGTTCCACGGTTCAAATCTCTGTATTATCCAACTTTTGTTTTTTTTTCGTAAAGAAAAACAGTAATAGTGTCTCCCTGATTGTTCAGACACAAATGTATCTGTTTAAAAGATTCTGGTGTAGGCCAGAAAAATATAACTGTGGATTTGCAGTTCCATGGGTCAAATCTCTGTATTATACACCTTTTCATATTTTTTCCATAAAGAAAAACAGTAATAGTGTCTCCCTGATTGTTCAGACACAAATATATCTGTTTTAAAGATTCTGGTGTAGGCCAGAAAAATATAACTGTGGTTTTGCAGTTCCACGGTTCAAATTTCTGTATTATCCAGCTTTTGTTATTTTTTCCGTAAAGGAAAACAGTAATAGTGTCTCCCTGATTGTTCAGACACAAATATATCTGTTTGAAAGATTCTGATGTAGGCCAGAAAAATATAACTGTGGTTTTGCAGTTCCACGGGTCAAATCTCTGTATTATCCTGCTTTGGGCATTTTTTGCCGTAAAAAAAAATGTAATAGTGTCTCCCTGACTGGTCAGACACCAATATATCTGTTTAAAACATTCTGGTGTAGGCCACATTACTATAACTGTGGTTTTGCAGTTCCATGGGTTAAATCTCTGTATTATTCTTTTTTTAGCATTTTTTGCCGTAAAAAAAACTGTAATAGTGTCTCCCTGACTGGTCAGTCACCAATATATCTGTTTAAAGGAGCCTGGTGTAGGCCAGAATAATATAACTGTGGTTTTGCAGTTCCACGGTTCAAATCTCTGTATTATCCAGCTTTTGGTATTTTTTCCGTAAAGAAAAACGGTAATAGTGTCTCCCTAATTGTTCAGAAACAAATATATCGGTTTGAAAGATTCTGGTACAGGCCAGAACTATATAAATGTGGTTTTGCAGTTCCACGGGTCAAATCTCTGTATTATCCGGTTTTTGGCATTTTTTGACGTAAAAAAACCCGTAATAGTGTCTTCCTGACTGGTCAGACACCAATATATCTGTTTGAAAGATTCTGGTGCATGCCAGAAAAACATTACTGTGGTTTTGCAGTTCCACGGTTCAAATCTCTGTATTATCCAGCTTTTGTTTTTTTTATTCCATAAAAAAAACAGTAATACTATCTCCCTGATTGCTCAGACACAATTATATCTGTTTGAAAGATTCTGGTTTAGGCCAGAAAAACATAACTGTGGTTTTGCAGTTCCACGGTTCAAATCTCTGTATTATCCAGCTTTTGGTATTTTTTTCCATAAAAAAAACAGTAATAGTGTCTCCCTGATTGCTCAGACACAAATATATCTGTTTGAAAGATTCTGGTGATGGCCAGAAAATTATAACTGTGGTTTTGCAGTTCCACGGTTCAAATCTCTGTATTATCCAGCTTTTGGTATTTTTTCCGTAAAGAAAAACAGTAATAGTGTCTCCCTGATTGTTCAGACACAAATATATCTGTTTGAAAGATTCTGGTGTACGCCAGAAAAATATAACTGTGGTTTCGCAGTTCCACAGGTCAAATCTCTGTATTATCCTGTTTTGGGCATTTTTTGCCATAAAAAAAAATGGAATAGTGTCTCCCTGACTGGTCAGACACCAATATATCTGATTAAAAGATACTGGTGAACGCCGCGTAACTATAACTGTGGTTTTGCAGTTCCAATGGTCAAATCTCTGCATTATTCTTTTTTTGGCATTTTTTGCCATAAAAAAACAGTAATAGTGTCTCCATGACTGCTCAGGCACCAATATATCTGTTTAAAAGAGTCTGGTGTAGGCCAGAAAAATATAACTGTGGTTTTGCAGTTCCACGGTTCAAACCTCTGTATTATTTAAATTTTGTTTTTTTTCCGTAAAGAACAACAGTAATAGTGTCTCCCTCATTGTTCAGACACAAATATATCTGTTTAAAAGATTTTGGTGTAGGCCAGAAAAATATAACTGTGGTTTTGCAGTTCCACGGGTCAAATCTCTGTATTATCCTGTTTTGGGCATTTTTTGCCATAAAAAAAAATGTAATAGTGTCTCCCTGACAGGTCAGACACCAATATATCTGTTAAAAAGATTCTGGTGTAGGCCACATAACTATAACTGTGGTTTTGCAGTTCCATGGATTAATTCTCTGTATTATTCTTTTTTGGCATTTTTTGCCGTAAAAAAATAACTGTAATAGTGTCTCCCTGACTGGTCAGTCACCAATATATCTATTTAAAGGAGCCTGGTGTAGGCCAGATTAATATAACTGTGGTTTTGCAGTTCCACGGTTCAAATCTCTGATTTATCCAGCTTTTGGTAATTTTTTCGTAAAGAAAAACAGTAATAGTGTCTCCCTGATTGTTCAGACACAAATATATCTGTTTAAAAGATTCTGGTGTAGGCCAGAAAAATATAACTGTGGTTTTGCAGTTCCACGGGTCAAATCTCTGTATTATCCTGTTTTTAGCATTTTTTACGTAAAGAAAACCTGTAATAGTGTCTTCCTGACTGGCCAGACAGTAATATATCTGTTTAAAAGATTCTGGCGTAGGTCAGAAAAATATAACTGTGGTTTTACAGTTCTATGGTTCAAATCTCTGTATTATCCAGATCTTGGTTTTTTTTCCGTAAAGAAAAACAGGAATAGTGTCTCCCTGATTGTACAGACACAAAAATATCTGTTTGAAAGATTCTGGTGTAGGCCAGAAAAATATAACTGTGGTTTTGCAGTTCCACGTTTCAAATCTCTGTATTATCCAGCTTTGGTATTTTTTCTGTAAAGAAAAACAGTAATAGTGTCTCCCTGAGTGATCAGACACAAATATATCTGTTTGAAAGTTTCTGATGTAGGCCAGATAAATATAACTATGGTTTTGCAGTTCCACGGTTCAAATCTCTGTATTATCCAGCTTTTGGTGTTTATTCCGTAAAGAAAAACAGTAATAGTGTCTCCCTGATTGCTCAGACACAAATATGTCTGCTTGAAAGATTCTGGTGTAGGCCAGAAAAATATATCTGTGGTTTTGCAGTTCCACGGTTCCAATCTCTGTATTATCCAGCTTTTGGTATTTTTTCCGTAAAAAACATTAATAGTGTCTCCCTGATTGCTCAGACACAAATATATCTGTTTGAAAGATTCTGGTGTAGGCCACAAAAATATAACTGTGGTTTTGCAGTTCCACGGTTAAAATGTCTGTATTATCCAGCTTTTACTAATTTTTCCATAAAGAAAAACAGTAATAGTGTCTCCCTGATTGTTCAGACACAAATATATCTGTTTGAAAGATTCTGGTGTAGGCCAGAAAAATATAACTGTGGTTTTGCTTTTCCACGGTTCAAATCTCTGTATTATAAAGCTTTTGGTGTTTTTTCCGTAAAGAAAAACAGTAATAGTGTCTCCCTGATTGTTCAGACACAAATATATCTGTATTATCCTGTTTTGGGCATTTTTTGCCATAAAAAAAAATGGAATAGTGTCTCCCTGACTGGTCAGACACCAATATATCTGATTAAAAGATTCTGGTGTACGCCACGTAACTGTAACTGTGGTTTTGCAGTTCCATGGGTTAAATCTCTGTATTATTCTTTTTTTGGCATTTTTTGCCGTAAAAAAAAACAGTAATAGTGTCTCCCTGACTGCTCAGGCACCCATATATCTGTTTAAAAGAGTCTGGTGTAGGCCAGAAAAATATAACTGTGGATTTGCACTTCCATGTTTCAAATCTCTATATTATCCAGCTTTTGGTATTTTTCCGTAAAAAAAACAGTAATAGTGTTTCCCTGATTGTTCAGACACAAATATATCTGTTTGAAAGATTCTGGTGTAGGCCACATAACTATAACTGTGGTTTTGTAGTTCCATGGGTCAAATCTCTGTATTATTCTTTTTTTGGCATTTTTTGACGTAAAAAAAACTGTAATAGTGTCTCCCTGACTGGTCAGTCACCAATATATCGGATTAAAAGAGCCTGGGGTAGGCCAGATAAATATAACTGTGGTTTTGCAGTTCCATGGTTCAAATCTCTGTATTATAAAGCTTTTGGTATTTTTTCCATAAAGAAAAACAATAATAGTATCTCCCTGATTGTTCAGACACAAATATGTCTGATTAAAAGATTGTGGTGTAGGCCAGAATAATATAACTGTGGTTTTGCACTTCCACGGGTAAATCTCTGTATTATCCAGCTTTTGGTATTTTTTCCGTAAAGAAAAACAGTAATAGTGTCTCCCTGATTGTTCAGACACAAATATATCTGTTTGAAAGATTCTGGTGTAGGCCAGAAAAATATAACTGTGGTTTTGCAGTTCCACTGTTCAAATCTCTGTATTATAAAGCTCTTGGTATTTTTTCTGTAAAGAAAAACAGTAATAGTGTCTCCATGAGTGTTCAGACACAAATATATCTGTTTTAAAGTTTCCCATGTAGGCTAGAAAAATATAACTGTGGTTTTGCAGTTCCACGTTTCAAAAATCTGTATTATCCAGCTTTTGTTTTTTTTTCCGTAAAGAAAAACAGTAATAGTGTCCCCCTGAGTGTTCAGACACAAATATATCTGTTTGAAAGATTCTGGTGTAGGCCAGAAAAATATATCTTTGGTTTTGCAGTTACATGGTTCAAATATCTGTATTTTTCAGCTTTTGGCATGTTTTCCATAAAAAACAGTAATAGTGTGTCCCTGATTGTTCAGACACAAATATATCTGTTTGAAAGCTTCTGGTGTAGGCCAGAAAAATATAACTGTGGTTTTGCAGTTCCACAGTTCAAATCTCTGTATTATCCAGCTTTTGGTATTTTTTCCTTAAAGAAAAACAGTAATAGTGTCTCCCTGATTGTTCAGACACAAATATATCTGTTTGATAGATTCTGGTGTAGGCCAGAAAAATATAACTGTGGTTTTGCATTTCCACGTTTCAAATCTCTGTATTATCCAGCTTTTGGTGTTTATTCCGTAAAGAAAAACAGTAATAATGTCTACCTGATTGCTCAGAAACAAATATATCTGTTTGAAAGATTCTGATGTAGGCCAGAAAAATATAACTGTGGTTTTGCAGTTCCACGGTTCAAATCTCTGTATTATCCAGCTTTTGGTATTTCTTCCGTAAAGAAAAACAGTAATAGTGTCTCCCTGATTGTTCAGACACAAATATATCTGTTTGAAAGATTCTGGTGTACGCCAGAAAAATATAACTGTGGTTTTGCAGTTCCACGGGTCAAATCTCTGTATTATCCTGTTTTGGGCATTTTTTGCCATAAAAAAAAATTGAATAGTGTCTCCCTGACTGGTCAGACACCGATATATCTGATTAAAAGATTCTGGTGTATGCCACGTAACTATAACTGTGGTTTTGCAGTTCCATGGGTCAAATCTCTGTATTATTCTTTTTTTGCCATTTTTTTCCGTAAAAAAAAACAGTAATAGTGTCTCCCTGACTGCTCAGGCACCAATAAATCTGTTTAAAAGAGTCTGGTGTAGGCCAGAAAAATATAACTGTGGATTTGCAGTTCCATGGTTCAAATCCCGATATTATCCAGCTTTTGGTATTTTTTCCGGAAAGAAAAACAGTAATAATGTTTCCCTGATTGTTCAGACACAAATATATCTGTTTGAAAGATTCTTGTGTAGGCCAGAAAAATATAACTGTGGTTTTGCAGTTCCTCGGTTCAAATCTCTGTATTATCCAGCTTTTGGTGTTTTTTACGTAAAGAAAAACAGTAATAGTGTCTCCGTGATTGTTCAGACACAAATATATATGTTTGAAAGATTCTGGTGTAGTCCACATAACTATAACTGTGATTTTGTAGTTCCATGGGTCAAATCTCTGTATTATTCTTTTTTTGGCATTTTTTGCCGTAAAAAAAAGCAGTAATAGTGTCTCCCTTACTGGTCAGTCAACAATATATCTGATTAAAAGAGCCTGGTGTAGGCCAGAATAATATAACTGTGGTTTTGCAGTTCCACGGTTCAAATCTCTGTATTATAAAGCTTTTGGTATTTTTTCCATAAAGAAAAACAATAATAGTGTCTCCCTGATTGTTCAGACACAAATATATCTGTTTAAAAAATGGTGGTGTAGGCCAGAATAATATAACTGTGGTTTTGCAGTTCCACGGGTCAAATCTCTGTATTATCCAGTTTTTGGTATTTTTTCTGTAAAGAAAAACAGTAATAGTGTCTCCCTGATTGTTCAGACACAAATATATCTGTTTGAAAGATTCTGGTGTAGGCCAGAAAAATATAACTGTGGTTTTGCAGTTCCATGGTTCAAATCTCTGTATTATAAAGCTCTTGTTATTTTTTCTGTAAATAAAAACAGTAATAGTGTCTCCATGAGTGTTCAGACACAAATATATCTGTTTGAAAGTTTCTCATGTAGGCTAGAAAAATATAACTGTGGTTTTGCAGTTCCACATTTCAAAAATCTGTATTATCCAGCTTTTGTTTTTTTTCCGTAAAGAAAAACAGTAATAGTGTCTCCCTGATTGTTCAGACACAAATATATCTGTTTGAAAGATTCTGGGGTAGGCCAGAAAAATATAACTGTGGTTTTGCAGTTCCACAGTTCAGATGTTAGTATTATCCAGCTTTTGGTATTTTTTCCATAAAGAAAAACAGTAATAGTGTCTCCCTGAGTGTTCAGACACAAATATATCTGTTTGAAAGATTCTGGTGTAGGCCAGAAAAATATAACTTTGGTTTTGCAGTTACATGGTTCAAATATCTGTATTATCCAGCTTTTGGTATTTTTTGCCATAAAAAATAATGTAATAGTGTCTCCCTGACTGGTCAGACACCAATATATCTGTTTAAAAGATTCTGGTGTACGCCACAAACTATAACTGTGGTTTTGCAGTTCCACTGGTCAAATCTCTGTATTATTCTTTTTTTGGCATTTTTTTGCTGTAAAAAAAAACTGTAATACTGTCTCCCTGACTGGACAGGCACCAATATATCTGTTTAAAAGAGTCTGGTGTAAGCCAGAAAAATATAACTGTGGTTTTGCAGTTCCACGGTTCAAATCTCTGTATAATCCAACTTTTGTTTTTTTTTCCGTAAACAATAACAGTAATAGTGTCTCCCTAATTGTTCAGACACAAATATATCTGTTTAAAAGATTCTGGTGTAGGCCAGAAAAAAATATAACTGTGGATTTGCAGTTCCATGCTTCAAATCTATGTATTATCCAGCTTTTGGAATTTTTTCCATAAATAAAAACAGTAATAGTGTCTCCCTGATTGTTCAGACACAAATATATCTGTTTGAAAGATTCTGGTGTAGGCCAGAAAAATATAACTGTGGTTTTGCAGTTCCGCAGTTCAAATCTCTGTATTATCCAGCTTTTGGTATTTTTTCCGTAAAGAAAAATAGTAATAGTGTCTCTCTGATTGTTCAGACACAAATATATCTGTTTGATAGATTCTGGTGTAGGCCAGAAAAATACAACTGTGGTTTTGCAGTTCCACGGGTCAAATCTCTGTATTATTCTGTTTTGGGCATTTTTTACCGTAAAAAAAATGTAATAGTGTCTCCCTGACTGGTCAGACACCAATATATCTGTTTATAAGATGCTGGTGTAGACAATATAACTATAACTGTGGTTTTGCAGTTCCATGGGTTAAATCTCTGTATTATTCTTTTTTTGGCATTTTTTCCTGTAAAAAAAACTGTAATAGTGTCTCCCTGACTGGTCAGTCACCAATATATCTGTTTAAAGGAGCCTGGTGTAGGCCACCATAATATAACTGTGGTTTTGCAGTTCCACGGTTGAAATCTCTGTATTATCCAGCTTTTGGTATTTTTTCCGTAAAGAAAAACAGTAATAGTGTCTCCCTGATTGTTCAGAAACAAATATATCAGTTTGAAAGCTTCTGGTGTAGGCCAGAGAGACATAACTGTGGTTTTGCAGTTCCGAGGGTCACATCTTTGTATTATTCTGTTTTTAGCATTTTTTTACGTAAAAAAAACCTGTAATAGTGTCTTCCTGACTGGACAGACAATAATATATCTGTTTAAAAGATTCTGGTGTAGGCCAGAAAAATATAACTGTGGTTTTGCAGTTCTATGGTTCAAATCTCTGTGTTATCCAGCTTTTGGTGTTTTTTCTGTAAAGAAAAACTGTAGCAGTGTCTCCCTGATTGTTCAGACACAAATATATCTGTTTGAAAGATTCTGGTGTAGGCCAGAAAAATATAACTGTGGTTTTGCAGTTCCACGTTTGAAATCTCTGTATTATCCAGCTTTGGTATTTTTTCTGTAAAGAAAAACAGTAATAGTGTCTCCCTGATTGTACAGACACAAATATATCTGTTTGAAAGATTGTGGTGTAGGCCAGAAAAATATAACTGTGGTTTTGCAGTTCCAAAAGTTCAAATCTCTGTATTATCCAGCTTTTAGTATTTTTTCCGTAAAGAAAAACAGTAATAGGGTCTCCCTGAGTGTTCAGACACAAATATATCTGTTTGAAAGATTCTGATGTAGGGCAGAAAAATGTAACTGTGGTTTTGCAGTTCCATGGTTCAAATCTCTGTATTATCCAGCTTTTGGTGTTTATTCTGTAAAGAAAAACAGTAATAGTGTTGCCCTGATTGTTCAGACACAAATATATCTGTTTCAAAGATTCAGGTGTAGGCCAGAAAAATATAACTGTGGTTTTGCAGTTCCATGGTTCAAATCTCTGTATTATCCAGCTTTTAGTATTTTTTCCGCAAAGAAAAACAGTAATAGGGTCTCCCTGAGTGTTCAGACACAAATATATCTGTTTGAAAGATTCTGATGTAGGGCAGAAAAATTTAACTGTGGTTTTGCACTTCCATGGTTCAAATCTCTGTATTATCCAGCTTTTTTTATTTTTTCCGTAAAAAACAGTAATAGTATCTCCCTGATTGTTCAGACACAAATATATCTGTTTGAAATATTCCGGTGTAAGCCAGAAAAATATAACTGTGGTTTTGCAGTTCCACGTTTCAAATCTCTGTATTATCCAGCTTTTGGTATTTTTTTCTGAAAAGAAAAACAGTAATAGTGTCTCCTGAGTGTTCAGACACAAATATATCTGTTTGAAAGAATCTGATGTTGGCCAGAAAAATATAACTGTGGTTTTGCAGTTCCATGGTTCAAATCTCTGTATTATTCTTTTTTTGGCATTTTTTGCCATAAAAATAAACTGTAATAGTGTCTCCCTGACTGGTCAGTCAGCAATATATCTGATTAAAAGAGCCTGGTGTAGGCCAGAATAATATAACTGTGGTTTTGCAGTTCCACGGGTCAAATCTCTGTATTAAAAAGCTTTTGGTATTTTTTCCGTAAAGAAAAACAGTAATAGTGTCTCCCTGATTGTTCAGACACAAATATATCTGTTTAAAAGATTGTGGTGTAGGCCAGAAAAATATAACTGTGGTTTTGCAGTTCCACGGTTCAAATCTCTGTATTATCCAGATTTTGGTATTTTTTCCGTAAAGAAAAACAGTAATAGTGTCTCCCTGATTGTTCAGACACAAATATATCTGTTTGAAAGATTCTGGTGTAAGCCAGAAAAATATAACTGTGGTTTTGCAGTTCCACGGTTCAAATCTCTGTATTATAAAGCTCTTGGTATTTTTTCTGTAAAGAAAAACAGTAATAGTGTCTCGATGACTGTTCAGACACAAGTATATCTGTTTGAAAGATTCTGGTGTAGGCCAGAAAAATATAACTGTGGTTTTGCAGTTCCACGGTTCAAATCTCTGTATTATCCAGCTTTTGGTATTTTTGCCATAAAGAAAAACAGTAATAGTGTCTCTCTGATTGTTCAGACACAAATATATCTGTTTGAAGTATTCTGGTGTAGGCCAGAAAGATATAACTGTCATTTTGCAGTTCCACGGGTCATATCTCTGTATTATCCTGTTTTGGGCATTTTTTGACGTAAAAAAAAAACCGTAATAGTTTCTTCCTGACTGGTCAGATACAAATATATCTGTTTAAAAGAATCTGGTGTAGGCCAGAAAAATATAACTGTGGTTTTGCAGTTCCACGTTTCAAAAATCTGTATTATCCAGCTTTTGGTTTTTTTTCTGTATATAAAAACAGTAAAAGTGTCTTTCTGAATGTTCAGACACAAATATATCTGTTTGAAAGATTCTGGTGTAGGCCAGAAAAATATAACTGTTGTTTTGCAGTTCCACGGTTCAAATCTCTGTATTATAAAGCTCTTGGTATTTTTTCTGTAAAGAAAAACAGTAATAGTGTCTCCATGAGTGTTCAGACACAAATATATCTGTTTGAAAGTTTCTCATGTAGGCTAGAAAAATATAACTGTGGTTTTGCAGTTCCACGTTTCAAAAATCTGTATTATCCAGCTTTTGTTTTTTTTCCGTAAAGAAAAACAGTAATAGTGTATCCCTGATTGTTCAGACACAAATATATCTGTTTGAAAGATTCTGGGGTAGGCAAGAAAAATATAACTGTGGTTTTGCAGTTCCACAGTTCAGATGTTAGTATTATCCAGCTTTTGGTATTTTTTCCATAAAGAAAAACAGTAATAGTGTCCCCCTGAGTGTTCAGACACAAATATATCTGTTTGAAAGATTCTGGTGTAGGCCAGAAAAATATAACTTTGGTTTTGCAGTTACATGGTTCAAATATCTGTATTATCCAGCTTTTGGTATTTTTTCCGTAAAAAACAGTAATAGTGTGTCCCTGATTGTTCAGACACAAATATATCTGTTTGAAAGATTCTGGTGTAGGCCAGAAAAACATAAATGTGGTTTTGCAGTTCCACAGCACAAATCTCTGTATTATCCTGTTTTGGGCATTTTTTGCCGTAAAAAATAATGTAATAGTGTCTCCCTGACTGGTCAGACACCGATATATCTGTTTAAAAGATTCTGGTGTACGCCACATAACTATAACTGTGGTTTTGCAGTTCCACTGGTCAAATCTCTGTATTATTCTTTTTTTGGCATTTTTTGCCGGAAAAAAAACTGTAATACTGTCTCCCTGACTGGACAGGCACCAATATATCTGTTTAAAAGAGTCTGGTGTAAGCCAGAAAAATATAACTGTGGTTTTGCAGTTCCACGGTTCAAATCTCTGTATAATCCAACTTTTGTTTTTTTTTCCGTAAAGAATAACAGTAATAGTGTCTCCCTAATTGTTCAGACACAAATATATCTGTTTAAAAGATTCTGGTGTAGGCCAGAAAAAAATATAACTGTGGATTTGCAGTTCCATGCTTCAAATCTATGTATTATCCAGCTTTTGGATTTTTTTCCATAAATAAAAACAGTAATAGTGTCTCCCTGATTGTTCAGACACAAATATATCTGTTTGAAAGATTCTGGTGTAGGCCAGAAAAATATAACTGTGGTTTTGCAGTTCCGCAGTTCAAATCTCCGTATTATCCAGCTTTTGGTATTTTTTCCGTAAAGAAAAATAGTAATAGTGTCTCTCTGATTGTTCAGACACAAATATATCTGATAGATTCTGGTGTAGGCCAGAAAAATACAACTGTGGTTTTGCAGTTCCACGGGTCAAATCTCTGTATTATTCTGTTTTGGGCATTTTTTACCCTAAAAAAAATGTAATAGTGTCTCCCTGACTGGTCAGACACCAATATATCTGTTTATAAGATTCTGGTGTAGGCCATATAACTATAACTGTGGTTTTGCAGTTCCATGGGTTAAATCTCTGTATTATTCTTTTTTTGGCATTTTTTACTGTAAAAAAAAACTGTAATAGTGTCTCCCTGACTGGTCAGTCACCAATATATCTGTTTAAAGGAGCCTGGTGTAGGCCAGAATAATATAACTGTGGTTTTGCAGTTCCACGGTTGAAATCTCTGTATTATCCAGCTTTTGGTATTTTTTCCGTAAAGAAAAACAGTAATAGTGTCTCCCTGACTGTTCAGAATCAAATATATCAGTTTGAAAGTTTCTGGTGTAGGCCAGAGAGATATAACTGTGGTTTTGCAGTTCCGAGGGTCACATCTTTGTATTATCCTGTTTTTAGCATTTTTTGACGTAAAAAAAACCTGTAATAGTGTCTTCCTGACTGGTCAGACAATAATATATCTGTTTGAAAGATTCTGGTGCAGGCCAGAAAAATATAACTGTGGTTTTGCAGTTCTATGGTTCAAATCTCTGTGTTATCCAGCTTTTGGTGTTTTTTCTGTAAAGAAAAACAGTAGCAGTGTCTCCCTGATTGTTCAGACACAAATATATCTGTTTGAAAGATTCTGATGTAGGGCAGAAAAATGTAACTGTGGTTTTGCACTTCCATGGTTCAAATCTCTGTATTATCCATTCTTTTGGTGTTTATTCTGTAAAGAAAAACAGTAATAGTGTTGCCCTGATTGTTCAGACACAAATATATCTGTTTGAAAGATTCTGGTGTAGGCCAAAAAAATATAACTGTGGTTTTGCAGTTCCATGTTTCAAATCTTTGTATTATCCAGCTTTTTTATTTTTTCCGTAAAAAACAGTAATAGTATCTCCCTGATTGTTCAGACACAAATATATCTGTTTGAAATATTCCGGTGTAAGCCAGAAAAATATAACTGTGGTTTTGCAGTTCCACGTTTCAAATCTCTGTATTATCCAGCTTTTGGTATTTTCTTCTGAAAAGAAAAACAGTAATAGTGTCTCCTGAGTGTTCAGACACAAATATATCTGTTTGAAAGAATCTGATGTTGGCCAGAAAAATATAACTGTGGTTTTGCAGTTCCACGGTTCAAATCTCTGTATTATCCATCTTTTGGTGTTTTTTACGTAAAGAAAAACAGTAATAGTGTCTCCCTGATTGTTCAGACACAGATATATCTGTTTGAAAGATTCTGGTGTAGACCACATAACTATAACTTTGGTTTTGTAGTTCCATGGGTCAAATTTCTGTATTATTCTTTTTTTGGCATTTCTTGCCATAAAGAAAAACTGTAATAGTGTCTCCCTGACTGGTCAGTCACAAATATATCTGATTAAAAGAGCCTGGTGTAGGCCAGAATAATATAACTGTGGTTTTGCAGTTCCACTGTTCAAATCTCTGTATTAAAAAGCTTTTGTTTTTTTTTTCCGTAAGGAAAAACAGTAATAGTGTCTCCCTGATTATTAAGACACAAATATATCTGTTTAAAAGATTGTGGTGTAGGCCAGAAAAATATAACTGTGGTTTTGCAGTTCCACGTTTCAAATCTCTGTATTATCCAGCTTTGGTATTTTTTCTGAAAAGAAAAACAGTAATAGTGTCTCCCTGATTGTACAGACACAAATATATCTGTTTGAAAGATTGTGGTGTAGGCCAGAAAAATATAACTGTAGTTTTGCAGTTCCACGGTTCAAATGTCAGTATTATCCAGCTTTTAGTATTTTTTCCATAAAGAAAAACAGTAATAGTGTCTCCCTGAGTGTTCAGACACAAATATATCTGTTTGAAAGATTCTGATGTAGGCCAGAAAAATATAACTGTGGTTTTGCAGTTCCACGGTTCAAATCTCTCTATTATCCAGCTTTTGGTGTTTATTCCGTAAAGAAAACAGTAATAGTGTCTCCCTGATTGTTCAGACACAAATATATCTGTTTGAATGATTCTGATGTAGGCCAGAAAAATATAACTGTGGTTTTGCAGTTCCAAAAGTTCAAATCTCTGTATTATCCAGCTTTTAGTATTTTTTCCGTAAAGAAAAACAGTAATAGGGTCTCCCTGAGTGTTCAGACACAAATATATCTGTTTGAAAGATTCTGATGTAGGGCAGAAAAATGTAACTGTGGTTTTGCACTTCCATGGTTCAAATCTCTGTATTATCCAGCTTTTGGTGTTTATTCTGTAAAGAAAAACAGTAATAGTGTTGCCCTGATTGTTCAGACACTAATATATCTGTTTGAAAGATTCTGGTGTAGGCCAGAAAAATATAACTGTGGTTTTGCAGTTCCATGGTTCAAATCTCTGTATTATCCAGCTTTTAGTATTTTTTCCGTAAAGAAAAACAGTAATAGGGTCTCCCTGAGTGTTCAGACACAAATATATCTGTTTGAAAGATTCTGATGTAGGGCAGAAAAATGTAACTGTGGTTTTGCACTTCCATGGTTCAAATCTCTGTATTATCCATTCTTTTGGTGTTTATTCTGTAAAGAAAAACAGTAATAGTGTTGCCCTGATTGTTCAGACACAAATATATCTGTTTGAAAGATTCTGGTGTAGGCCAGAAAAATATAACTGTGGTTTTGCAGTTCCATGTTTCAAATCTTTGTATTATCCAGCTTTTTTATTTTTTCCGTAAAAAACAGTAATAGTATCTCCCTGATTGTTCAGACACAAATATATCTGTTTGAAATATTCCGGTGTAAGCCAGAAAAATATAACTGTGGTTTTGCAGTTCCACGTTTCAAATCTCTGTATTATCCAGCTTTTGGTATTTTTTTCTGAAAAGAAAAACAGTTATAGTGTCTCCTGAGTGTTCAGACACAAATATATCTGTTTGAAAGAATCTGATGTTGGCCAGAAAAATATAACTGTGGTTTTGCAGTTCCACGGTTCAAATCTCTGTATTATCCAGCTTTTGGTGTTTTTTACGTAAAGAAAAACAGTAATAGTGTCTCCCTGATTGTTCAGACACAGATATATCTGTTTGAAAGATTCTGGTGTAGGCCACATAACTATAACTGTGGTTTTGTAGTTCCATGGGTCAAATCTCTGTATTATTCTTTTTTTGGCATTTTTTGCCATAAAGAAAAACTGTAATAGTGTCTCCCTGACTGGTCAGTCACAAATATATCTGATTAAAAGAGCCTGGTGTAGGCCAGAATAATATAACTGTGGTTTTGCAGTTCCACGGTTCAAATCTCTGTATTAATAAGCTTTTGGTTTTTTTTTCCGTAAAGAAAAACAGTAATAGTGTCTCCCTGATTATTCAGACACAAATATATCTGTTTAAAAGATTGTGGTGTAGGCCAGAAAAATATAACTGTGGTTTTGCAGTTCCACGGATCAAATCTCTGTATTATCCAGATTTTGGTATTTTTTCCGTAAAGAAAAACAGTAATAGTGTCTCCCTGATTGTTCAGACACAAATATATCTGTTTGAAAGATTGTGGTGTAGGCCAGAAAAATATAACTGTGGTTTTGCAGTTCCACGGTTCAAATGTCAGTATTATCCAGCTTTTAGTATTTTTTCCATAAAGAAAAACAGTAATAGTGTCTCCCTGAGTGTTCAGACACAAATATATCTGTTTGAAAGATTCTGATGTAGGCCAGAAAAATATAACTGTGGTTTTGCAGTTCCACGGTTCAAATCTCTCTATTATCCAGCTTTTGGTGTTTATTCCGTAAAGAAAACAGTAATAGTGTCTCCCTGATTGTTCAGACACAAATATATCTGTTTGAATGATTCTGATGTAGGCCAGAAAAATATAACTGTGGTTTTGCAGTTCCAAAAGTTCAAATCTCTGTATTATCCAGCTTTTAGTATTTTTTCCGTAAAGAAAAACAGTAATAGGGTCTCCCTGAGTGTTCAGACACAAATATATCTGTTTGAAAGATTCTGATGTAGGGCAGAAAAATGTAACTGTGGTTTTGCACTTCCATGGTTCAAATCTCTCTATTATCCAGCTTTTGGTGTTTATTCTGTAAAGAAAAACAGTAATAGTGTTGCCCTGATTGTTCAGACACTAATATATCTGTTTGAAAGATTCTGGTGTAGGCCAGAAAAATATAACTGTGGTTTTGCAGTTCCGTGGTTCAAATCTCTGTATTATCCAGCTTTTAGTATTTTTTCTGTAAAGAAAAACAGTAATAGGGTCTCCCTGAGTGTTCAGACACAAATATATCTGTTTGAAAGATTCTGATGTAGGGCAGAAAAATGTAACTGTGGTTTTGCACTTCCATGGTTCAAATCTCTGTATTATCCATTCTTTTGGTATTTTTTTCTGAAAAGAAAAACAGTAATAGTGTCTCCTGAGTGTTCAGACACAAATATATCTGTTTGAAAGAATCTGATGTTGGCCAGAAAAATATAACTGTGGTTTTGCAGTTCCACGGTTCAAATCTCTGTATTATCCAGCTTTTGGTGTTTTTTACGTAAAGAAAAACAGTAATAGTGTCTCCCTGATTGTTCAGACACAGATATATCTGTTTGAAAGATTCTGGTGTAGGCCACATAACTATAACTGTGGTTTTGTAGTTCCATGGGTCAAATCTCTGTATTATTCTTTTTTTGGCATTTTTTGCCATAAAGAAAAACTGTAATAGTGTCTCCCTGACTGGTCAGTCACAAATATATCTGATTAAAAGAGCCTGGTGTAGGCCAGAATAATATAACTGTGGTTTTGCAGTTCCACGGTTCAAATCTCTGTATTAAAAAGCTTTTGTTTATTTTTTCCGTAAAGAAAAACAGTAATAATGTCTCCCTGATTATTCAGACACAAATATATCTGTTTAAAAGATTGTGGTGTAGGCCAGAAAAATATAACTGTGGTTTTGCAGTTCCACAGTTCAAATCTATGTATTATCCAGCTTTTGGTGTTTTTTCCGTGAAGAAAAACAGTAATAGTGTCTCCCTGATTGTTCAGACACAAATATATCTGTTTGAAAGATTCTGGTGTAGGCCAGAAAAATATAACTGTGATTTTGCAGTTCCACAGTTCAAATCTCTGTATTATCCAGCTTTTGGTATTTTTGCCATAAAGAAAAACAGTAATAGTGTCTCTCTGATTGTTCAGACACAAATATATCTGTTTGAAATATTCTGGTGTAGGCCAGAAAGATATAACTGTCGTTTTGCAGTTCCACGGGTCAAATCTCTGAATTTTCCTGTTTTTGGCATTTTTTGACGTAAAAAAAAAACCGTAATAGTTTCTTCCTGACTGGTCAGACACAAATATATCTGTTTAAAAGAATCTGGTGTAGGCCAGAAAAATATAACTGTGGTTTTGCAGGTCCATGGTTCAAATCTCTGTATTACCAGATTTTGGTATTTTTTCCGTAAAGAAAAAGAGTAATACTGTCTCCCTGATTGTTCAGACACAAATATATCTGTTTGAAAGATTCTGGTGTAGGCCAGAAAAATATAACTGTGGTTTTGCAGTTCCACGTTTCAAAAATCTGTATTATCCAGCTTTTGGTTTTTTTTCTGTAAATAAAAACAGCAATAGTGTCTTTCTGAATGTTCAGACACAAATATATCTGTTTGAAAGATTCTGGTGTAGGCCAGAAAAATATAACTGTGGTTTTGCAGTTCCACGGTTCAAATGTCTGTATTATCCAGCTTTTGGTGTTTATTCCGTAAAAAAAAACAGTAATAGTGTCTCCCTGATTGTTCTGACACAAATATATCTGTTTGAAAGATTCTGGTGTAGGCCAGAAAAATATAACTGTGGTTTTGTAGTTCCACTGTTCAAATCTCTGTATTATCCACCTTTTGGTGTTTTTTTCCATAAAGAAAAACAGGAATAGTGTCTCCCTGATTGTTCAGACACAAATAAATCTGTTTGAAAGATTCTGATGTAGGCCAGAAAAATATAACTGTGGTTTTGCAGTTCCACAGTTCAAATCTATGTATTTTCCAGATTTTTGTGTTTTTTTCCGTAAAAAAAAACAGTAATAGTGTCTCCCTGATTGTGCAGACACAAATATATCTCTTTGAAAGATTCTGGTGTAGGCCAGAAAAATATAACTGTGGTTTTGCAATTCCACGGTTCAAATCTCTGTGTTATCCAGCTTTTGGTATTTTTTCCGTAAAGAAAAACAGTAAGAGTGTCTCCCTGATTGTTCAGACACAAATATATCTGTTTGAAAGATTCTGGTGTAGGCCAGAAAAATATAACTGTGGTTTTGCAGTTCCACAGGTCAAATCTCTGTATTATCCTGTTTTGGGCATTTTTTCCGTAAAAAATAAAACATAATATTGTCTCCCTGACTGGTCAGGCACCAATATATCTGTTTAAAAGATTCTGGTGTAGGTCAGAAAGATATAACTGTGGTTTTGCAGTTCCACGGGTCAAATCTCTGTATTATCCAGCTTTTGGCATTTTTTGACGTAAAAAAAAACCGTAATAGTGTCTTCCTGACTGGTCAGACACAAATATATCTGTTTAAAAGATGCTGGTGTAGGCCAGAAAAATATAACTGTGGTTTTCCAGTTCCATAGTTCAAATCTCTGTATTATCCAGATTTTGGTATTTTTTGCGTAAAGTAAAACAGTATTAGTGTCTCCCTGATTGTTGATACACAAATATATCTGTTTGAAAGATTCTGGTGTAGGCCAGAAAACTATAACTGTGGTTTTGCAGTTCCACGGTTCAAATCTCAATATTATCCAGCTTTTGGTGTTTTTTCCGTAAAGAAAAACAGTAATAGTGTCTCGCTGATTGTTCAGACACAAATATATCTGTTTGAAAGATTCTGGTGTAAGCCAGAAATATATAACTGTGGTTTTGCAGTTCCATGTTTCAATCTCTGTATTATCCAACTTTTGGTATTTTTTCCGTAAAAAACAGTAATAGTGTCTCCGTGATTGTTCAAACACAAATATATCTGTTTGAAAGATTCTGGTGTAGGCCAGAAAAATATAACTGTGGTTTTGCAGTTCCACGTTCTAAATCTCTGTATTATCCAGCTTTTGGTATTTTTGACATAAAGAAAAACAGTAATAGTGTCTCTCTGATTGTTCAGACACAAATATATCTGTTTGAAATATTCTGGTGTAGGCCAGAAAGGTATAACTGTCGTTTTGCAGTTCCACGGGTCAAATCTCTGTATTATCCTGTTTTTGGCATTTTTTGACGTAAAAAAAAAACCGTAATAGTTTCTTCCTGACTGGTCAGACACAAATATATCTGTTTAAAAGAATCTGGTGTAGGCCAGAAAAATATAACTGTGGTTTTGCAGGTCCATGGTTCAAATCTCTGTATTACCAGATTTTGGTATTTTTTCCGTAAAGAAAAAGAGTAATAGTGTCTCCCTGATTGTTCAGACACAAATATATCTGTTTGAAAGATTCTGGTGTAGGCCAGAAAAATATAACTGTGGTTTTGCAGTTCCACGTTTCAAAAATCTGTATTATCCAGCTTTTGGTTTTTTTTCTGTAAATAAAAACAGTAATAGTGTCTTTCTGAATGTTCAGACACAAATATATCTGTTTGAAAGATTTTGGTGTAGGCCAGAAAAATATAACTGTGGTTTTGCAGTTCCACGGTTCAAATGTCTGTATTATCCAGCTTTTGGTGTTTATTCTGTAAAAAAAAACAGTAATAGTGTCTCCCTGATTGTTCTGACACAAATATATCTGTTTGAAAGATTCTGGTGTAGGCCAGAAAAATATAACTGTGGTTTTGCAGTTCCACGGTTCAAATCTCTGTATTATCCACCTTTTGGTGTTTTCTTCCATAAAGAAAAACAGTAATAGTGTCTCCCTGATTGTTCAGACAGAAATAAATCTGTTTGAAAGATTCTGATGTAGGCCTGAAAAATATAACTGTGGTTTTGCAGTTCCACAGTTCAAATCTATGTATTTTCCAGATTTTTGTGTTTTTGACGTAAAAAACAGTAATAGTGTGTCCCTGATTGTTCAGACACAAATATATCTGTTTGAAAGATTCTGGTGTAGGCCAGAAAAACATAAATGTGGTTTTCCAGTTCCACAGCACAAATCTCTGTATTATCCTGTTTTGGGCATTTTTTGCCATAAAAAATAATGTAATAGTGTCTCCCTGACTGGTCAGACACCAATATATCTGTTTAAAAGATTCTGGTGTACGCCACATAACTATAACTGTGGTTTTGCAGTTCCACTGGTCAAATCTCTGTATTATTCTTTTTTTGGCATTTTTTGCCGTAAAAAAAAACTGTAATACTGTCTCCCTGACTGGACAGGCACCAATATATCTGTTTAAAAGAGTCTGGTGTAAGCCAGAAAAATATAACTGTGGTTTTGCTGTTCCACGGTTCAAATCTCTGTATAATCCAACTTTTGTTTTTTTTTCCGTAAAGAATAACAGTAATAGTGTCTCCCTAATTGTTCAGACACAAATATATCTGTTTAAAAGATTCTGGTGTAGGCCAGAAAAAAGTATAACTGTGGATTTGCAGTTCCATGCTTCAAATCTATGTATTATCCAGCTTTTGGATTTTTTTCCATAAATAAAAACAGTAATAGTGTCTCCCTGATTGTTCAGACACAAATATATCTAAGATTCTGGTGTAGGCCAGAAAAATATAACTGTGGTTTTGCAGTTCCGCAGTTCAAATCTCCGTATTATCCAGCTTTTGGTATTTTTTCCGTAAAGAAAAATAGTAATAGTGTCTCTCTGATTGTTCAGACACAAATATATCTGATAGATTCTGGTGTAGGCCAGAAAAATACAACTGTGGTTTTGCAGTTCCACGGGTCAAATCTCTGTATTATCCTGTTTTGGGCATTTTTTACCGTAAAAAAATGTAATAGTGTCTCCCTGACTGGTCAGACACCAATATATCTGTTTATAAGATTCTGGTGTAGGCCATATAACTATAACTGTGGTTTTGCAGTTCCATGGGTTAAATCTCTGTATTATTCTTTTTTTGGCATTTTTTGCTGTAAAAAAAAACTGTAATAGTGTCTCCCTGACTGGTCAGTCACCAATATATCTGTTTAAAGGAGCCTGGTGTAGGCCAGAATAATATAACTGTGGTTTTGCAGTTCCACGGTTGAAATCTCTGTATTATCCAGCTTTTGGTATTTTTTCCGTAAAGAAAAACAGTAATAGTGTCTCCCTGACTGTTCAGAAACAAATATATCAGTTTGAAAGTTTCTGGTGTAGGCCAGAGAGATATAACTGTGGTTTTGCAGTTCCGAGGGTCACATCTTTGTATTATCCTGTTTTTAGCATTTTTTGATGTAAAAAAAACCTGTAATAATGTCTTCCTGACTGGTCAGACAATAATATATCTGTTTGAAAGATTCTGGTGCAGGCCAGAAAAATATAACTGTGGTTTAGCAGTTCTATGGTTCGAAACTCTGTGTTATCCTCCTTTTGGTGTTTTTTTCTGTAAAGAAAACAGTAGCAGTGTCTCCCTGATTGTTCAGACACAAATATATCTGTTTGAAAGATTCTGGTGTAGGCCAGAAAAATATAACTGTGGTTTTGCAGTTCCACGTTTCAAATCTCTGTATTATCCAGCTTTGGTATTTTTTCTGTAAAGAAAAACAGTAATAGTGTCTCCCTGATTGTACAGACACAAATATATCTGTTTGAAAGATTGTGGTGTAGGCCAGAAAAATATAACTGTGGTTTTGCAGTTCCACGGTTCAAATGTCAGTATTATCCAGCTTTTAGTATTTTTTCCATAAAGAAAAACAGTAATAGTGTCTCCCTGAGTGTCAGACACAAATATATCTGTTTGAAAGATTCTGATGTAGGCCAGAAAAATATAACTGTGGTTTTGCAGTTCCACGGTTCAAATCTCTCTATTATCCAGCTTTTGGTGTTTATTCCGTAAAGAAAACAGTAATAGTGTCTCCCTGATTGTTCAGACACAAATATATCTGTTTGAATGATTCTGATGTAGGCCAGAAAAATATAACTGTGGTTTTGCAGTTCCAAAAGTTCAAATCTCTGTATTATCCAGCTTTTAGTATTTTTTCCGTAAAGAAAAACAGTAATAGGGTCTCCCTGAGTGTTCAGACTAGTGTTGAGCCACCCCCGTAGTGTTCGAGTTCGGTTCGGTTCGTCGAACACCCGTGTGTTCGCCGAACTGTTCGTCGAACTGTTCGTCGAACACCTTCGAACACCGTTAAAACCAATGGCAGGCAAACAAAAACACATAGAAACACATAGAAAACACCTTCAAAGGTGTCCAAAAGCTGACAAACTGCTCAGAAGACATAACTAACACATGGAAAAGTGACAAGTACATATAGTCATGCGAAAATAAAAGAGGTGGAGGAGTAAAAGGAGGGGGAGACACAGATATAGGCATGTCATGCCCTTCTAAAATCCAAAAAGTGAGAAGCCGACACGGCCAGTCCGCTCCTGCCCGTGCCACCTCCGTGTCGCCAGGTTTGTGCCAGAGCCGCGGTGAACCCTGACGGCCAGCCCCCCTCTCCCAATACTGGTGCCTGTCCGCTGGTGGGTCGAACGAGCCCCCCTGTGGTGGAGGCAGCTCTAAGCTTTTTAATTTAAATTGTCTCTCTAATTTGAATGAATACACTTTAAATCCATTTACAAGGATCTATTGGAGGGCAAGTCTCATGCCAGCAGCCGTGGTAATTCCAGCTCCAGTAGCGTCCACTAAAGCTGCTGCAGTTAAAAAGCTTTTATAAGGATCGAGCTCGGCTGTCCACCGCAAGGCATCCTACTGCCAGTCCCAGCCCCTATGCCTTGGGGTGCCTCCTGATGCTCTTCACTAAGTATCCCATGGTCCCGAAGCATTTCCTTTGAAAAAATTAAGTGTCTAAATTACAGGTGGTGCAGCTTGCTTAACAGCCGGGATAATCCGCTTACTAGCAGACACTGCTACTAGGCACAAAGTATTTCCTGGGCTAGATGCAGTTAAAAATTTGTAATTAGATACTCTCGTTGGATGCTGAGAAAGCATTCCATAGAGTCTCCTGGCACGCCATATATGATTCTCTTAAAAAGCTTGGGGTAGGGGTCTAGGGGACCCTTTTATAGCCAAAATCACGGCCCTGTATCGCAATACGTCACCTAGGCTGAAGATAAATGGAACTGTAGCACCCTGAGGGCTCGGTTGCTAAAGACGTATTGCACCTCACCCAGAGGTGTGATATCTCACTCTCAGGTAAGGATGGAGTGTGGATCAGGACCCGACACCTGCATGCATTACACCACATTGCCGTGGGGCAGGGCGACCAATATGCCCCTGAGATGGGCACGACAGTCCCTGTCCCTGGCTGGAGTGGGGGGAGGGAACACTGAGGAAGGGGAACCCTGTAGTGCAGGAGCAGGGAGGAAGCAGTTCCTGGGTGCATTGAGAAGGGAGTATAAAAGGTGGGCACCATCTTAGTTCAGTGCAGAGAAGTCTGAGCAGAAGTGGCAGGGAGCAGGGGCTCTGCATGAGCTCTGCTCCGGAGGCGGGCCTAGTAACAGAGGCCCAGGCCTGGAAGAGGGAGAAGGAAGGAAGAGGAGCGGAGAAGGCTCCAGGAACGAGGAATGAAGGGATCCCAGGGGTGCGGACGGGCGAGCCGCCACCGCACGCCCGAATCCACCTGCGTGGAGGGGTCAGGCCAAAGGGGGAGACCGGTCCCCGAACTAGTGGAGGCAGGAAACGACCCTCAGCTAGAAACCGGAGGCTCTGACATTTTATGTGGCGCAGCCCCTCGCTACACCCGCTAGGAAGGCACCACATAGGGTCAGGGAAACTGGCGCCAAGTTTACCAAGAGGAGGCCCGAGGCAGCCGGACAGAAGTGTTGGTAAGAAAGGCCAGACAAAGGACACACAAAGGGGGTCCTGTGAAGTGCTCCAAAGTTATCTGGGAGTTGTCTGAGCCCCTCACCTGGTGAGCACAGTACGACGTGGGCAGCCGTTACCTGCAGACGTGGTCTGGATAATAAGAACTGTGAGTAAAGGCCCTGAACTGCATCACTGACTCCGTGTCGTTACTGCTGCTGCCCTGCACCATCACCCCCATCCTCCGCATACACTGCCCTGAGGCTATACTCCTCCCGTGGGGAGTTATGCTACGCTCTGCTGCACCCACAACACCAGCCTCAGTGGTCTGCCCTGTAGCGGCGGTTCACTCTGACCGCAATCCACGGGTGGCGTAGTCGGACATTTAAACATGAAAACCACATAAATAGTTCCGCCACTGGTTTGACCGCCCTGAGCCACGGAACTGGGTCGCCGCCACGAAGACTACAACCACCAGCATCCACCAAAAAGGGTCCGGCTCCGGGTGTCCCAAGGCCCAGGGGGTGCGTCAGAACATTTTCATCACCTTTCACAATCACCAATGGGACAAGGCAGTGATGTCCTCTGTCCCCTCTCTTATACATCCTAGTGACGGAGCACCTGCTCTCATCAATTCGCCATAACTCCAATATTAGGTGGATTGAGGTGGGAGGCACCGAGTACAAGTGCTCTCTATTTGCTGATGATGTCCTAGTATATATCACTCAATCACATATATCCATCCATGCTGTTATGGCTGAAATAGATCACTTTGTTACATGGTAAAATTTTAAAATCAATGCAGCGAAGTCTGAGGCCCTCGATGTCTCCCTCCCCAAATCCATATAGGATTCCATCCAGTCCAACTTTCCCTTTGCCTGGCCCTCACAGGGTATCAAATACTTAGGAATTCCTATTCATAGAGACCTCTCCCATCTATGTTATCTTAATTTTGGGCCCTTTATTGAACAACTCCATACAGACCACGGTTGGCAAGTTAGAACTGTAAGATTCACTACGTGAACCACTGGTGTTTTGTGGAAAAGCACATGTACACTGCGTTCCAAATTATTATACAAAAAGTGTTTAGGAGTGATAAGGGTAGAATTTGTTTGTTTGTCAGTTAAACTCATTGATGGTGATGTGTGTCAGGGCTCTTTATATCACTGTAAGCAATTGCAGACACCTGTGCTAATTAGTTTGGCAGGTGTGTCCAATGAAAGGCAAGACTACTTAAGAAGGCTCTCTCACATTATTAAGCAGCCTACATTTTCTGCCAAAATGGGAAAGAAAAAGGATGTGTCGGCTGCTGAGAAGCAACAAATTGTGGAGTGTTTAGGTCAAGGCATGACTACAATCAACATTGTGCGATGATCAGAATGAAGTGTCCTGGCAATCAAGAAGTATGTAGCTGATTCACAGTACACACGTGTGCGTGCTGATAAGGGCAAATTGAGGACTCTTTCCTACAGGCAATTACGTCAGGTTGAAAGAGCAGCGGCAAAAAAGCCTTGTCATAGCAGCAGACAAGTTTTTGAAGCTGCTTGTGCCTCCAACGTCCCCCGAACAACAAGATGCAGGGTCCTTCAGAGGTTTGCAGCTGTGCATGCGCCATCCTGTCGACCTCCTCTATCCACTTCACATAAGCAGAAACGGTTCCAGTGGGCCAAACATTACATGAAGACTGATTTCAAAACTGTTTTGTTCACGGATGAGTGCCGTGCAGCGCTCGATGGTCCAGATGGATGGAGTGGAGGATGGCTGGTTGATGGACACCCCATGCAAACACGGCTACAGCGCCAACAAGGAGGAGGTGGAGTAATGTTTTGGGCTGGAATCATGGGGAGAGAGATTGTCGGCCCCTTTAGGATCCCTGAAGGCGCTAAAGATGAACTCCATAATGTATGTGGATTTTCTCAAACAGCACTTCCTGCCATGGTTCAAGAAGAAGAACCGTGTTTTTCACAGCAAGATCATTTTTCTGCATGATAATGCACCATCTCATGCTGCACATAAAACATCTGCATCTCTGGCTGATATGGGCATAAAAGGGGACAAACTTATGGTGTGACCCCCATGCTCCACTGACCTCTAACCCATTCAGAACCTTTGGAGCATCATTAAAAGGAGTGTCTATGATGGCGGGAGGCAGTTCACATCTAAGCAACAGCTCTGGGAGGGTATTCTGTCCTCATGCAAAACAATTGAAGCAGAAACCATCCAAAACCTGACAAATTCAATGGACGAGAGAGTTCAGAAGCTCCTTTCGAACAAGGGGTCCTATGTGAAAATGTAACATCACCTAGAATAAAGTTTTGAGTTGAAAACTGTTTGATTTCAGTTTCTAACAACCTGCTAATGCTTATAATTTCAAAAATGACCATTTTTTTGGTCTTTATTAAAATGAAAAGGTTGATCGAAAAGTTTGGGGGATCTAAGAGTGTGGCAACCCAGTAGTCATGATTACTTCGAATTCTGACAATATGAGGGTCATGCTGCAGGTAGTGCAGCAAGAAGGCACTTATGTGTCTTGCGCATCTCGGAGCCCCAAAATTATTTTCCGGGCTAGATGCAGCTAAAAATTATTTTTAATTTTAAATCTGGTGAAGCTTTAGTATAGATGGCCTAATAGGATCAGTGCTGCACACTGCTACAAAGCCCAAATTATTTTCCAGTCAAGATACAGATAAACATGATTAGTAATTTGAAAGCTTAAAACGGTTGGTAGGGTGATTTTAACCAATCATCAAGCTTTTACTCTCCCCAGGATGACACAGGGGTAGAAAAGTCGTTTCGGATCCATGATTTGTTCATCTTTATGAACGTGAGTCTGTCTACATTATCAGTGGAGAGCCGCGTGCGCTTATCTGTCAGCACACCACCAGCAGCGCTGAACACACGTTCAGACAGAACGCTGGCTGCGGGGCATGACAAGATCTCCAAGGCGTAAGTGGCTAGCTCCGGCCATTTATCCAGATTGGAAGCCCAAAAAGAGCAAGGGTCCAGTGACACAGTCGTGGCTTCAATGTTTACTTGGAGATACTCCTGTACCATCGTCTCTAGGCGTTGACTATGTGTCAGACTTCTTGTCTCCTGTGGCCTTGCAAAGGATGGGCTAAAAAAGTGGTGAAATGATTCCGCAAAATTGATGTTACCAGCAGATACTGTGGTTCTGTCACGGTTTGAGTGCTGAACACTTGACGGTCCCACGGTTGGCAAGTTGGAACTGTGAGATTCACTACGTGCACCACTGGTATTTTGTGGAAAAGCACATGTAAGATTCTGCAACAGTCTCTGCTGATACTCCTGCATGCGTGCATCCCTTTCTATGGCAGGAATAATTTCTGCAAATTTACTTTTGTACCGGGGATCTAACAGTGTGGCAACCCAGTAGTCAGGATTATTTCTAATTCTCACAATTCGAGGGTCATGTTGCAGGTAGTGCAGCAAGAAGGCACTCATGTGTGTTGCGCATCCAGGAGCACCAAGTCCCTGTTGTGTTGGTGGCGAGGTAACAATCATGCTTCCTTCCTCTGTCCTCTCCCCCCAACCTCGCACAACAGAAATGTGATCAAGGTCTCCCTCATCTGATGAGTCTTCCATCAGTTCGTCCTCCACTTCTTCCTGGGCTCCTGCACCTTCCTCACTAGTTTGGCTGCTACCATGCGCCCTGGTAAAACCATCTCCCCCACCCTCACATGCCTGCCGCCTTGGTGCTGCCGACCGTCTGGACCTTGCAGATGTTAGCCCTTCCGCATACAACTCCTCCTCCTCTACTTCCTCCACCTCCTCTTGTGCCACCACCTGACTCCGAATTCTGTTTAACATGTGCTCCAGCATGTAAATCACCGGAATAGTCATGCTGATAATGGCATCGTCAGCACTAAACATCTTCGTCGCCATTTCAAAACTGTGCAGAAGGGTGCATAGGTCCCTGATCTGAGACCACTCCTCCAGCGTGATTTGCCCCACCTCTGAATCTCGTTGGCCCTGGCTATACGTCAGAACGTATTGCACCAGGGCTTGTCGGTGCTGCCACAGTCGCTGCAACATGTGCAGAGTTGAATTCCACCGGGTAGGCACATCGCATTTTAGCCGGTGAAGTGGCAGGCCCAACGACTTCTGTAGAGATGTAAGTCGCTGAGCTGCGGGATGCGAACGGCGGAAGTGAGCACACAGCGACCGTGCCCTCTGCAGAAGGCCATCTAGTCTGGGATAGTGGGCTAAAAATTGCTGGACAACCAGGTTCAACACGTGAGCCATACAAGGCACGTGTGTGACATTGCCCCGGCGAAGGGCCGCACCCAGGTTTGCAGCATTGTCGCACACGGCCTTCCCTGGTTTCAGGTCCAGTGGAGACAACCATTCATGAAATTGGTTCTCCAGAGCTGACCACAACTCCTCAGCTGTGTGACTCACATTTCCCAGACATTTCAATGTAAAAACCGCCTGATGACGTTGAGCCCTACTGCCAGCATAGTAAGGAGGTGTGCAGGATCCCTTCTGCGCAGTTAGAAAGCTTGTGGCATGACCAGACAGGCTTTGGGTGCAGGTGGAAGACCGAGAGGAGGTTGAGGAGGCAGAAGCAGTGGAGGAACTTTGACATAAAGAGGATTGACGCACAACTCGTGGGGACGGCAAGACTTGGACAGCAGCCCCTTGTCCTGCTGTCACCATAGTTACCCAGTGCCCAGTCAGCGACATGTAACGCCCCTGTCCATGCCTACTCGTCCAAGTGTCTGTGGTGAAATGCACCCTGTCACACACAGAGTTTCTCAAAGAAGCGGTGATGTTGTGTGCGACATGCTGGTGGAGCGCAGGCACACCTTTCTTTGAGAAGTAGTGCCGACTGGGCATCTGGTACTGGGGCACTGCGACGGACATAAGGTCTCGAAAATCCTCTGTGTCCACCAGGCGGGAAGGCAGCATTTCTGTAGCCAAGAGCTTGCAGATGGTGAAATTCAACCTCTTAGCTTTCTCATGGCTAGGAGGAAATGGTCTTTTACTTGTCCACATCTGAGGGACCGAGGGCTGGCTATTGTGCTTAGACGGGGTTGATAAGGGTGTCCCCGGCAAACTGCCGGTCTGTGAGGAAGATGCAGGCGGACATGTTAGGTTGCCTTGATCCAAAGGTGGTGCTATCGATGTCGGACAGCGCTCAACACCAGCTGGTGTTACCACCTCCAAAGAAAATGATGACCTGCCAATCACGCTGGCTGTTGCGGGTAAAGAGGTGGCAGGTCTGCGCCCCAAAACAGGTGTGACTGCTGTCCCCCCAGTCACAGAGGATGAAGAGGCCGCGGATGCACAAGATATGGCAGACGGTGATTGGCCCGGCCGGCTAGGCCGCATTGTAGCACACTGAGCTTCCCACTGCAACTTATGCTTCATGTCCATGTGCCGGTTCATGCATGAAGTACTCAAACTATGTATTTTTTGGCCTCTACTTAGCTTTTGCTGACAAATGTTACAGATAACACGAGTTGGGTCATCTTTATCGATCTGAAAAAATGCCCAGGCTATGCAAGGCTTAGCACCCATGCGACCTGAAGAGCCACCACGACTTGTGGTGAGAGGCAGAGTTGTGTTTGAGGATGCAGTTGTTGACGTGCTTCCAGTACTACGTCTCTGTCCAGGAAGGCGCAACCTGACCTCGTCGTCACTAGCATCTTCCTCCACCTCCTCTGCTGACCTCATCTCTTGGCTGACTGTGGGTTGACAGTAAGTGGGATCTCCGACCTCATCATCATCACCCTGTGCGTTATCACACCCGTCGTCCTCAGAGCCAACCTGTTCCTGCCCTGACAAAAAACTAAAGTTGTCGCTCCAATCAGGTATTTGAGTCTTATCATCGTCTTCCTCATTGTCTCCACCAACAGGAGTTACAGTTTGGGAATGAGGGTCTACATTATGGTCAGAACCTTCTGCGTCTGGTCCTGGATCCGACTCATAAAGATTCTGGGCATCAGTGCAGATCATTTCCTCGTCTGGATTCACAGAAGCGCTGGAGTCGACCTCTGATTCCCAGGCTATAGTATGAGTAAACAGCTCTGCAGACTCAACCATCTGTTCTACCTCACACTCAGACGGGCAGCTGGAGATTTGGGAGCTGTGAGGAAGCAAGTGCGATTTGGGTGACACCTTTGAGGACTGGAGTATTTGTGATGTTTTAAGTTGATGTGGAGGAGAGCCCACTTAAAGGAGCACTTGATATCCGTTGAAGCACCTGCTGTTTTTGTGCCTCATCTGGAATTTGTAGCGATTGGCGTGGCCGTAAGAAAGGGATCTTATCACATTGTCCGCTAAAAGAAGTAGACATTTTAGTTTGGCTGGAAGATGGTCTTTCTTCTGCACCTACCCCACGGACACAACCTTTTTTCCCCTTCCCAACACGCCTATTCCCCTTTCCACCAGCAGCAGGCCTTTTTCCACTCATTTTGGTGGTTAACGAATTCACAACTCTGGAGTTGTTTGCACAAAAAAACAATGGATGGTAACCGAGCAGAGCTGAGTGGCCAAACTGTGTTATTAGGCCAAAACTATTGGCTGGGTTAGATGCAGAAAAAAATTATTTTTAATTTGCAACCTGATGGAGGTCAGTATAGATGGACTAATAGACCAAGTCCCACACACCGCTAGAAGCCCAAATATTTTTTCAGAGCTAGATGCAGAAAATTTTTTTATTCAATTTGCAACCTGATGGAGGTCAGTATAGATGGACTAATAGACCAAGTCCCACACACTGCTAGAAGCCCAAATATTTTTTCAGAGCTAGATGCAGAAAAAAATTATTTTTAATTTGCAACCTGATGGAGGTCAGTATAGATGGACTAATAGACCAAGTCCCACACACTGCTAGAAGCCCAAATATTTTTTCAGAGCTAGATGCAGAAAAAAATTATTTTTAATTTGCAACCTGATGGAGGTCAGTATAGATGGACTAATAGAACAAGTCCCACACGCTGCTAGAAGCCCAAATATTTTTTCAGAGATAAATAAAGAAAAAAATTATTTTTAATTTGCAACCTGATGGAGGTCAGTATAGATGGACTAATAGACCAAGTCCCACACACTGCTAGAAGCCCAAATATTTTTTCAGAGCTAGATGCAGAAAAAAATTATTTTTAATTTGCAACCTGATGGAGGTCAGTATAGATGGACTAATAGACCAAGTCCCACACACCGCTAGAAGCCCAAATATTTTTTCAGAGCTAGATGCAGAAAAAAATTATTTTTAATTTGCAACCTGATGTAGGTCAGTATAGATGGACTAATAGACCAAGTCCCACACACTGCTAGAAGCCCAAATATTTTTTCAGAGCTAGATGCAGAAAAAAATTATTTTTAATTTGCAACCTGATGGAGGTCAGTATAGATGGACTAATAGACCAAGTCCCGCACACCGCTAGAAGCCCAAATATTTTTTCAGAGCTAGATGCAGAAAAAAATTATTTTTAATTTGCAACCTGATGTAGGTCAGTATAGATGGACTAATAGACCAAGTCCCACACACTGCTAGAAGCCCAAATATTTTTTCAGAGCTAGATGCAGAAAAAAATTATTTTTAATTTGCAACCTGATGGAGGTCAGTATAGAAGGACTAATAGACCAAGTCCCACACACCGCTAGAAGCCCAAATATTTTTTCAGAGCTAGATGCAGAAAAAAATTATTTTTAATTTGCAACCTGATGTAGGTCAGTATAGATGGACTAATAGACCAAGTCCCACACACTGCTAGAAGCCCAAATATTTTTTCAGAGCTAGATGCAGAAAAAAATTATTTTTAATTTGCAACCTGATGGAGGTCAGTATAGATGGACTAATAGACCAAGTCCCACACACCGCTAGAAGCCCAAATATTTTTTCAGAGCTAGATGCAGAAAAAAATTATTTTTAATTTGCAACCTGATGGAGGTCAGTATAGATGGACTAATAGACCAAGTCCCACACACTGCTAGAAGCCCAAATATTTTTTCAGAGCTAGATGCAGAAAAAAATTATTTTTAATTTGCAACCTGATGGAGGTCAGTATAGATGGACTAATAGACCAAGTCCCACACACTGCTAGAAGCCCAAATATTTTTTCAGAGCTAGATGCAGAAAAAAATTATTTTTAATTTGCAACCTGATGGAGGTCAGTATAGATGGACTAATAGACCAAGTCCCACACACCGCTAGAAGCCCAAATATTTTTTCAGAGCTAGATGCAGAAAAAAATTATTTTTAATTTGCAACCTGATGGAGGTCAGTATAGATGGACTAATAGACCAAGTCCCACACACCGCTAGAAGCCCAAATATTTTTTCAGAGCTAGATGCAGAAAAAAATTATTTTTAATTTGCAACCTGATGTAGGTCAGTATAGATGGACTAATAGACCAAGTCCCACACACTGCTAGAAGCCCAAATATTTTTTCAGAGGTAGATGCAGAAAAAAATTATTTTTAATTTGCAACCTGATGGAGGTCAGTATAGATGGACTAATAGACCAAGTCCCACACACTGCTAGAAGCCCAAATATTTTTTCAGAGCTAGATGCAGAAAAAAATTATATTCAGTTTGCAACCTGATGGAGGTCAGTATAGATGGACTAATAGAATGATGCTATGCCCAAAAGATTTTACTTCACTAGGTGCAGTAAAAAAATTGGTATTCTATACACAGGTGTTATATCTTGCAACACAGATAGGCTACTCCACTGACTAACACACTCTGCAATAGGCCAAAAAGGATTAGCTTTGCTAGATTCAGCCAAATGCTGTGAAAAAAACTTGCACAGCACTGGCACAGACCTGCCTGGCAAAAACTGATAGGAACTCATGTAACCTAGTCCTGAAAAGGACTCCAATTACAATTAGTCTTTACTCCCACAACCTATCTATTTAAGAGCACAGACCTCCCTGATAAAAGTCGTAGGAAATGCTGTAACCTAGTCCTTCAAAGGACTGCAATCACAACTATTCCCTACTCCCAAGCTATCTGTATATTTGTGCGAAAATTGGCTTGAAATTAACAAGGTATAGCACACACAGCAACAGCGGTGCCGTCTAACACGCAGCTGCAGCAGTGAGAAAATGGTGGCGACGGGGAAAATGGCTTGGTCTTATAGGGCAAGGACATGTGACATACACTGCCAATCACACATGCCCTTGCTTGTGTGAAAAAAAGCACTTCGCTCCGTGTGTGCGCTGCTGATAGGCTGACAGATTGCACCTCCCCACTGCAAATGCGGGAAAGAGAAAAAAAAATGGAGATCTTCATTGTTCCTGCAGAGATCCATCCCCTGCCCCTCCCCCCGCCCCGCTGTACACTCAAACTGCGTATTAACATTATTTTTCATCATTACTGAGAAAAAATCCAGTTATGATTTTGGTGCACGAACAGTTATCGAACATAACCTCGAACAGCCGAATTTTTCTCAAATTGTTCGTGTTCGCCGACCGGCTCGAACACCGCCCAAAACAGCTCGAATTTGAGATTGGCGAACAGTTCGAGTAGAACAACGCTCATCTCTAGTTCAGACACAAATATATCTGTTTGAAAGATTCTGATGTAGGGCAGAAAAATGTAACTGTGGTTTTGCACTTCCATGGTTCAAATCTCTGTATTATCCATTCTTTTGGTGTTTATACTGTAAAGAAAAACAGTAATAGTGTTGCCCTGATTGTTCAGACACAAATATATCTGTTTGAAAGATTCTGGTGTAGGCAAGAAAAATATAACTGTGGTTTTGCAGTTCCATGGTTCAAATCTCTGTATTATCCAGCTTTTTTATTTTTTCCGTAAAAAACAGTAATAGTATCTCCCTGATTGTTCAGACACAAATATATCTGTTTGAAATATTCCGGTGTAAGCCAGAAAAATATAACTGTGGTTTTGCAGTTCCACGTTTCAAATCTCTGTATTATCCAGCTTTTGGTATTTTTGCCATAAAGAAAAACAGTAATAGTGTCTCTCTGATTGTTCAGACACAAATATATCTGTTTGAAATATTCTGGTGTAGGCCAGAAAGATATAACTGTCGTTTTGCAGTTCCACGGGTCAAATCTCTGTATTATCCTGTTTTTGGCATTTTTTGACGTAAAAAAAAAAACGTAATAGTTTCTTCCTGACTGGTCAGACACAAATATATCTGTTTAAAAGAATCTGGTGTAGGCCAGAAAAATATAACTGTGGTTTTGCAGGTCCATGGTTCAAATCTCTGTATTACCAGATTTTGGTATTTTTTCCGTAAAGAAAAAGAGTAATAGTGTCTCCCTGATTGTTCAGACACAAATATATCTGTTTGAAAGATTCTGGTGTAGGCCAGAAAAATATAACTGTGGTTTTGCAGTTCCACTGTTCAAATCTCTGTATTATCCACCTTTTGGTGTTTTTTTCCATAAAGAAAAACAGTAATAGTGTCTCCCTGATTGTGCAGACACAAATATATCTCTTTGAAAGATTCTGGTGTAGGCCAGAAAAATATAACTGTGGTTTTGCAATTCCACGGTTCAAATCTCTGTGTTATCCAGCTTTTGTTATTTTTTCCGTAAAGAAAAATAGTAAGAGTGTCTCCCTGATTGTTCAGACACAAATATATCTGTTTGAAAGATTCTGGTGTAGGCCAGAAAAATATAACTGTGGTTTTGCAGTTCCACGGGTCAAATCTCTGTATTATCCTGCTTTGGGCATTTTTTCCGTAAAAAATAAAACATAATATTGTCTCCCTGACTGGTCAGGCACCAATATATCTGTTTAAAAGATTCTGGTGTAGGCCAGAAAGATATAACTGTGGTTTTGCAGTTCCACGGGTCAAATCTCTGTATTATCCTGCTTTTGGCATTTTTTGACGTAAAAAAAAAACGTAATAGTGTCTTCCTGACTGGTCAGACACAAATATATCTGTTTGAAAGATTCTGGTGTAGGCCAGAAAAATATAACTGTGGTTTTGCAGTTCCACGGTTCAAATGTCTGTATTATCCAGCTTTTGGTGTTTATTCCGTAAAAAAAAACTGTAATAGTGTCTCCCTGATTGTTCAGACACAAATATATCTGTTTGAAAGATTGTGGTGTAGGCCAGGAAAATATAACTGTGGTTTTGCAGTTACACTGTTCAAATCTCTGTATTATCCACCTTTTGGTGTTTTTTTCCATAAAGAAAAACAGTAATAGTGTCTCCCTGATTGTTCAGACACAAATAAATCTGTTTGAAAGATTCTGATGTAGGCCAGAAAAATATAACTGTGGTTTTGCAGTTCCACATTTCAAATCTATGTATTTTCCAGATTTTTGTGTTTTTTCCATAAAGAAAAACAGTAATAGTGTCTCCCTGATGGTGCAGACACAAATATATCTCTTTGAAAAATTCTGGTGTAGGCCAGAAAAATATAACTGTGGTTTTGCAATTCCACGGTTCAAATCTCTGTGTTATCCAGCTTTTGGTATTTTTTCCGTAAAGAAAAACAGTAAGAGTGTCTCCCTGATTGTTCAGACACAAATATATCTGTTTGAAAGATTCTTGTGTAGGCCAGAAAAATATAACTGTGGTTTTGCAATTCCACGGGTCAAATCTCTGTATTATCCTGTTTTGGGCATTTTTTCCGTAAAAAATAAAACATAATATTGTATCCCTGACTGGTCAGGCACCAATATATCTGTTTAAAAGATTCTGGTGTAGGCCACTTAACTATAACTGTGGTTTTGCAGTTCCATGGGTCAAATCTCTGTATTATCCTGTTTTTGGCATTTTTAGCCATAAAAAAAAAACGTAATAGTGTCTCCCTGACTGGTCAGACACCAATATATCTCATTAAAGAGCCTGGTGTAGGCCAGAAAGATATAACTGTGGTTTTGCAGTTCCACGGGTCAAATCTCTGTATTATCCTGCTTTTGGCATTTTTTGACGTAAAAAAAACCGTAATAGTGTCTTCCTGACTGGTCAGACACAAATATATCTGTTTAAAAGATTCTGGTGTAGGCCAGAAAAATATAACTGTGGTTTTCCAGTTCCATGGTTCAAATCTCTGTATTATCCAGATTTTGGTATTTTTTCCGTAAAGTAAAACAGTATTAGTGTCTCCCTGATTGTTGATACACAAATATATCTGTTTGAAAGATTCTGGTGTAGGCCAGAAAAATATAACTGTGGTTTTGCAGTTCCACGGTTCAAATCTCAATATTATCCAGCTTTTCGTGTTTTTTCCGTAAAGAAAAACAGTAATAGTGTCTCCCTGATTGTTCAGACACAAATATATCTGTTTGAAAGATTCTGGTGTAAGCCAGAAATATATAACTGTGGTTTTGAAGTTCCATGGCTCAATCTCTGTATTATCCAACTTTTGGTATTTTTTCCGTAAAAAACAGTAATAGTGTCTCCGTGATTGTTCAAACACAAATATATCTGTTTGAAAGATTCTGGTGTAGGCCAGAAAAATATAACTGTGGTTTTGCAGTTCCACGTTCTAAATCTCTGTATTATCCAGCTTTTGGTATTTTTGCCATAAAGAAAAACAGTAATAGTGTCTCTCTGATTGTTCAGACACAAATATATCTGTTTGAAATATTCTGGTGTAGGCCAGAAAGATATAACTGTCGTTTTGCAGTTCCACGGGTCAAATCTCTGTATTATCCTGTTTTTGGCATTTTTTGACGTAAAAAAAAAACCGTAATAGTTTCTTCCTGACTGGTCAGACACAAATATATCTGTTTAAAAGAATCTGGTGTAGGCCAGAAAAATATAACTGTGGTTTTGCAGTTCCACGGTGCAAATGTCTGTATTATCCAGCTTTTGGTGTTTTTTTCCATAAAGAAAAACAGTAATAGTGTCTCCCTGATTGTTCAGACACAAATAAATCTGTTTGAAAGATTATGATGTAGGCCAGAAAAATATAAGTGTGGTTTTGCAGTTCCACAGTTCAAATCTATGTATTTTCCAGATTTTTGTGTTTTTTCCGTAAAGAAAAACAGTAATAGTGTCTCCCTGATTGTGCAGACACAAATATATCTCTTTGAAAGATTCTGGTGTAGGCCAGAAAAATATAACTGTGGTTTTGCAATTCCACGGTTCAAATCTCTGTGTTATCCAGCTTTTGGTATTTTTTCCGTAAAGAAAAACAGTAAGAGTGTCTCCCTGATTGTTCAGACACAAATATATCTGTTTGAAAGATTCTGGTGTAGGCCAGAAAAATATAACTGTGGTTTTGCAGTTCCATGGGTCAAATCTCTGTATTATCCTGTTTTGGGCATTTTTTCCGTAAAAAATAAAACATAATATTGTATCCCTGACTGGTCAGGCACCAATATATCTGTTTAAAAGATTCTGGTGTAGGCCACTTAACTATAACTGTGGTTTTGCAGTTCCATGGGTCAAATCTCTGTATTATCCTGTTTTTGGCATTTTTTGCCGTAAAAAAAAAACGTAATAGTGTCTCCCTGACTGGTCAGACACCAATATATCTGATTAAAAGAGCCTGGTGTAGGCCAGAAAGATATAACTGTGGTTTTGCAGTTCCACGGGTCAAATCTCTGTATTATCCTGCTTTTGGCATTTTTTGACGTAAAAAAAAACCGTAATAGTGTCTTCCTGACTGGTCAGACACAAATATATCTGTTTAAAAGATTCTGGTGTAGGCCAGAAAAATATAACTGTAGTTTTCCAGTTCCATGGTTCAAATCTCTGTATTATCCAGATTTTGGTATTTTTTCCGTAAAGTAAAACAGTATTAGTGTCTCCCTGATTGTTGATACACAAATATATCTGTTTGAAAGATTCTGGTGTAGGCCAGAAAAATATAACTGTGGTTTTGCAGTTCCACGGTTCAAATCTCAATATTATCCAGCTTTTGGTGTTTTTTCCGTAAAGAAAAACAGTAATAGTGTCTCCCTGATTGTTCAGACACAAATATATTTGTTTGAAAGATTCTGGTGTAAGCCAGAAATATATAACTGTGGTTTTGCAGTTCCATGGTTCAATCTCTGTATTATCCAACTTTTGGTATTTTTTCCGTAAAAAACAGTAATAGTGTCTCCGTGATTGTTCAAACACAAATATATCTGTTTGAAAGATTCTGGTGTAGGCCAGAAAAATATAACTGTGGTTTTGCAGTTCCACGTTCTAAATCTCTGTATTATCCAGCTTTTGGTATTTTTTCCGTAAAGTAAAACAGTAATAGTGTCTCCCTGATTGTTCAGACACAAATATATCTGTTTGAAAGATTCTGGTGTAGGCCAGAAAAATATAACTGTGGTTTTGCAGTTCCACGGTTCAAATCTCTGTATTATCCAGCTTTTGGTGTTTTTTCCGTAAAGAAAAACAGTAATAGTGCTTCTCTGATTGTACAGACACAAATATATCTGTTTCAAAGATTCTTGTGTGGGCCACATAACTATAACTGTGGTTTTGTAGCTCCATGGGTCAAATCTCTTTGTCATTCTTTTTTGGCATTTTTTGCCATAAAAAATACCTGTAATAGTGTCTCCCTGACTGGTCAGTCACCAATATTTCTGATTAAAAGAGCCTGGTGTAGGCCAGAATAATTTAACTGTGGTTTTGCAGTTCCACTGTTCAAATTTCTGTATTATCCAGCTTTTGGTATTTTTTCCATAAAGAAAAACAGTAATATTGTCTCCCTGATTGTTCAGAAACAAATATATCTGTTTGAAAGATTCTGGTGTAGGCCAGAAACATATGACTGTGATTTTGCAGTTCCACGGGTCAAATCTCTGCATTATCCTGTTTTTGGCATTGTTTGCCGTTAAAAAGAAAACGTAATAGTGTCTCCCTGACTAGTCAGACACCAATATATAGGTTTAAAAGATTCTGGTGTAGGCCCCTTAACTATAACAGAGGTTTTGCTGTTCCATGGGTCAAATCTCTGTATTATCCTGTTTTTGGCATTTTTTGACGTAAAAAGCCCCGTAATAGTGTATTCCTGACTGATCAGATACCAATATATCTGTTTAAAAGAATCTGGTGTAGGCCAGAAAAATATAACTGTGGTTTTGCAGCTCCATGGTTCAAATCTCTGTATTATCCAGATTTTGGTATTTTTTCCGTAAAGAAAAACAGTAATAGTGTCTCCCTGATTGTTCAGACACAAATATATCTGTTTAAAAGATTCTGGTGTAGGCCAGAAAAATATAACTGTGGTTTTGCAGTTCCACGGGTCAAATCTCTGTATTATCCTGTTTTTGTCATTTTTTGCCGTAAAAAAAAAAACATAATAGTGTCTCCCTGACTGGTCAGACACCAATATATCTGTTTAAAAGATTCTGGTGTAGGCCACTTAACTATAATTGTGGTTTTGCAGTTCCATGGGTCAAATCTCTGTATTATTCTTTTTCTTGCATTTTTTGCTGTAAAAAAAAAATTTAATAGTGTCTCTCTGACTGGTCAGTCACCAATATATGTGATTAAAAGAGCCTTGTGTAGGCCAGAAAGATATAACTGTGGTTTTGCAGTTCCACGTGTCAAATCTCTGTATTATCCTGTTTTTGGCATTTTTTGACGTAATAAAACCCGTAATAGTGTCTTCCTGACTGATCAGACACCAATATATCTGTTAAAAAGTTTCTGGTGCAGGCCAGAAAAATATAACTGTGGTTTTCCAGTTCCATGGTTCAAATCTCTGTATTATCCAGATTTTGGTATTTTTTCCGTAAAGAAAAACAGTAATAGTGTCTCACTGATTGTTCAGAAACAAATATATCTGTTTGAAAGACTCTGGAGTAGGCCAGAAAAATATAACTGTGGTTTTGCAGTTCCACGGTTCAAATCTCTATATTATCCAGCTTTTGGTGTTTTTTTCATAAAGAAAACAGTAATAGTGTCTCCCTGATTGTTCAGACACAAATATATCTGTTTGAAAGATTCTGGTGTAGGCCAGAAAAATATAACTGTTGTTTTGTAGTTCCACATCTCTGTATTATCCAGCTTTTGGTATTTTTTCTGTAAAGAAAAACAGTAATAGCGTGTCCCTGAGTGTTCAGACACTAATATATCTGTTTGAAAGATTCTGATGTAGGCCAGATAAATATAACTGTGGTTTTGCAATTCCACTGTTCAAATCTATGTATTATCCAGCTTTTGGTGTTTTTTCCGTAAAGAAAAACAGTAATAGTGTCTCCCTGATTGTTCAGACACAAATATATCTGTTTGAAAGACTCTGGTGTAGGCCAGAAAAATATAACTATGGTTTTGCAGTCCCACGATTCAAATCTCTGTATTATCCAGCTTTTGGTATTTTTTCCGTAAAGAAAAACAGTAATAGTGTCTCCCTGATTGTTCAGACACAAATATATCTGTTTAAAAGATTCTTGTGTAGGCCAGAAAAATATAACTGTGGTTTTGCAGTTCCACGGGTCAAATCTCTGTATTATCCTGTTTTTGGCATTTTTCGCCGTAAAAAAAAAAACATAATAGTGTCTCCCTGACAGGTCAGACACCAATATATCTGTTTAAATGATTCTGGTGTAGGCCACTTAACTATAACTGTGGTTTTGCAGTTCCATGGGTCAAATCTCTGTATTATTCTTTTTTTTGCTGTAAAAAAAAAATTTAATAGTTTCTCCCTGACTGGTCAGTCACCAATATATCTGATTAAAAGAGCCTTGTGTAGGCCAGAAAGATATAACTGTGGTTTTGCAGTTCCATGGGTCAAATCTCTGTATTATCCTGTTTTTGTCATTTTTTGACGTAAAAAAACCCGTCATAGTGTCCTCCTGACTGATCAGACACCAGTATATCTTTTAAAAAGATTCTGGTGCAGGCCAGAAAAATATAACTGTGGTTTTCCAATTCCATGGTTCAAATCTCTGTATTATCCAGATTTTGGTATTTTTTCCGTAAAGAAAAACAGTAATAGTGTCTCCCTGATTGTTCAGACACAAATATATCTGTTTGAAAGACTCTGGTGTAGGCCAGAAAAATATAACTATGGTTTTGCAGTTCCACGGTTCAAATCTCTGTATTATCCAGCTTTTGGTATTTTTTCCGTAAAGAAAAACAGTAATAGTGTCTCCCTGATTGTTCAGACACAAATATATCTGTTTAAAAGATTCTGGTGTAGGCCAGAAAAATATAACTGTGGTTTTGCTGTTCCATGGTTCAAATCTCAGTATTATCCAGCTCTTGGTATTTTTTCTGTAAAGAAAAACAGTAATAGTGTCTCCCTGAGTGTTCAGACACAAATATATCTGTTTGAAAGATTCTGATGTAGGCCAGAAAAATATAACTGTGGTTTTGCAGTTCCACGGTTAAAATCTATGTATTATCCAGCTTTTGGTGTTTTTTTCCGTAAAGAAAAACAGTAATAGTGTCTCCCTGATTGTTCAGACACAAATATATCTGTTTGAAAGATTATGGTGTACGCCAGAAAAATATAACTGTGGTTTGGCAGTTCCACGGTTCAAATCTTTGTATTATCCAGCTTTTGGTATTTTTTCCATAAAGAAAACAGAAATAGTGTCTCCCTGATTGTTCAGACACAAATATATCTGTTTGAAAGATTCTGGTGTAGGCCAGAAAAATATAACTGTTGTTTTGTAGTTCCACGTTCCAAATCTCTGTATTATCCAGCTTTTGGTATTTTTTCTGTAAAGAAAAACAGTAATAGCGTGTCCCTGAGTGTTCAGACACTAATATATCTGTTTGAAAGATTCTGATGTAGGCCAGATAAATATAACTGTGGTTTTGCAATTCCACTGTTCAAATCTATGTATTATCCAGCTTTTGGTGTTTTTTCCGTAAAGAAAAACAGTAATAGTGTCTCCCTGATTGTTCAGACACAAATATATCTGTTTGAAAGACTCTGGTGTAGGCCAGAAAAATATAACTATGGTTTTGCAGTTCCACAGTTCAAATCTCTGTATTATCCAGCTTTTGGTATTTTTTCCGTAAAGAAAAACAGTAATAGTGTCTCCCTGATTGTTCAGACACAAATATATCTGTTTAAAAGATTCTTGTGTAGGCCAGAAAAATATAACTGTGGTTTTGCAGTTCCACGGGTCAAATCTCTGTATTATCCTGTTTTTGACATTTTTCGCCGTAAAAAAAAAACATAATAGTGTCTCCCTGACAGGTCAGACACCAATATATCTGTTTAAAAGATTCTGGTGTAGGCCACTTAACTATAACTGTGGTTTTGCAGTTCCATGGGTCAAATCTCTGTATTATTCTTTTTTTTGCATTTTTTGCTGTAAAAAAAAAATTTAATAGCTTCTCCCTGACTGGTCAGTCACCAATATATCTGATTAAAAGAGCCTGGTGTAGGCCAGAAAGATATAACTGTGGATTTGCAGTTCCACGGGTCAAATCTCTGTATTATCCTGTTTTTGTCATTTTTTGACGTAAAAAAAACCCGTAATAATGTATTCCTGACTGATCAGACACCAATATATCTGTTAAAAAGATTCTGGTGTAGGCCACTTAACTATAACTGTGGTTTTGCAGTTCCACGTTTCAAAAATCTGTATTATCCAGCTTTTGGTTTTTTTTCTGTAAATAAAAACAGTAATAGTGTCTTTCTGAATGTTCAGACACAAATATATCTGTTTGAAAGATTCTGGTGTAGGCCAGAAAAATATAACTGTGGTTTTGCAGTTCCACGGTTCAAATGTCTGTATTATCCAGCTTTTGGTGTTTATTCCATAAAAAAAAACAGTAATAGTGTCTCCCTGATTGTTCAGACACAAATATATCTGTTTGAAAGATTCTGGTGTAGGCCAGAAAAATATAACTGTGGTTTTGCAGTTCCACTGTTCAAATCTCTGTATTATCCACCTTTTGGTGTTTTTTTCCATAAAGAAAAACAGTAATAGTGTCTCCCTGATTGTTCAGACACAAATAAATCTGTTTGAAAGATTCTGATGTAGGCCAGAAAAATATAACTGTGGTTTTGCAGTTCCACAGTTCAAATCTATGTATTTTCCAGATTTTTGTGTTTTTTCCGTAAAGAAAAACAGTAATAGTGTCTCCCTGATTGTGCAGACACAAATATATCTCTTTGAAAGATTCTGGTGTAGGCCAGAAAAATATAACTGTGGTTTTGCAATTCCACGGTTCAAATCTCTGTGTTATCCAGCTTTTGGTATTTTTTCCGTAAAGAAAAACAGTAAGAGTGTCTCCCTAATTGTTCAGATACAAATATATCTGTTTGAAAGATTCTGGTGTAGGCCAGAAAAATATAACTGTGGTTTTGCAGTTCCACGGGTCAAATCTCTGTATTATCCTGTTTTGGGCATTTTTTCCGTAAAAAATAAAACATAATATTGTCTCCCTGACTGGTCAGGCACCAATATATCTGTTTAAAAGATTCTGGTGTAGGCCACTTAACTATAACTATGGTTTTGCAGTTCCATGGGTCAAATCTCTGTATTATCCTGTTTTTGGCATTTTTTGCCGTAAAAAAAAAACGTAATAGTGTCTCCCTGACTGGTCACACACCAATATATCTGATTAAAAGAGCCTGGTGTAGGCCAGAAAGATATAACTGTGGTTTTGCAGTTCCACGGGTCAATTCTCTGTATTATCCTGCTTTTGGCATTTTTTGACGTAAAAAAAAAACGTAATAGTGTCTTCCTGACTGGTCAGACACAAATATATCTGTTTAAAAGATTCTGGTGTAGGCCAGAAAAATATAACTGTGGTTTTCCAGTTCCATGGTTCAAATCTCTGTATTATCCAGATTTTGGTATTTTTTCCGTAAAGTAAAACAGTATTAGTGTCTCCCTGATTGTTGATACACAAATATATCTGTTTGAAAGATTCTGGTGTAGGCCAGAAAAATATATCTGTGGTTTTGAAGTTCCACGGTTCAAATCTCAATATTATCCAGCTTTTGGTGTTTTTTCCGTAAAGAAAAACAGTAATAGTGTCTCCCTGATTGTTCAGACACAAATATTTCTGTTTGAAAAATTCTGGTGTAGGCCAGAAAGATATAACTTTGGTTTTGCAGTTCCACGGGTCAAATCTCTGTACGATCCTGTTTTCGGCATTTTTTGACGTAAAAAAAAACCTTAATAGTGTCTTCCTGACTGGTCAGACACCAATATATCTGTTTAAAAGATTCTAGTGTAGGCCAGAAAAATATAACTGTGGTTTTGCAGTTCCATGGTTCAAATCTCTGTATTATCCAGCTTTTGGTATTTTTTCCGTAAAGAAAACAGTAATAGTGTCTCCCTGAGTGTTCAGACACCAATATATCTGTTTGAAAGATTCTGATGTAGGCCAGAAAAATATAACTGTGGTTTTGCAGTTCTATTGTTCAAATCTATGTATTATCCTGCTTTTGGTGTTTTTTCCGAGAAGAAAAACAGTAATAGTGTCTCCCTGATTGTTCAGACACAAATATATCTGTTTGAAAGATTCTGGTGTAGGCCAGAAAAATATAACTGCGGTTTTGCAGTTCCAAAGTTCTAATCTCCTTTTTATTACCCTTTTTCCATTGATAGTGCGATTGTAAGCTGTTTTACTTAATTTACAATGGGCAAGGCGCGTGGCAAGGGACGTGGAACTGGATGTTCTGGAGATGGTGCGTGTAGAGGACTGGGCCGTGGCCAAGGTGAAAATGTGCCACAACCAACAGCCACATCTTCTCGCTCCCACTTCTTGACCGAATTACTAGGGAACCACACTACAACACCAGTATTGCGAACTGATCAGTGTGAACATATTTTTAATTGGATAGCAGATGATACTTCCAGTTACCTGGGCACCACCACCTCCGGTCTGTCTTCCACACGTTCAAGTTTTAGTAGCCGTGAGTCTTGACCGCATACTCCTCCTCACCCTGATGCTCCTTCCTCCCACCATGCCGAGTGTCATCAGACAGCAACTGATCCCACTCTTGGACACTCTGAAGAGTTGTTCACTGGTCCATTTCCATATTTGTGCCCCTCGCCTGCTCGGCTTGAAGTGGTGGAAGAGGAGATCCCATGTAGCGATGCCGAAATATTTGAACAGCCACGGCCACAGGAAGTTGACGCTGGCAATTTGTCACATGAGGTGGATGATGATGAGACACAATTGCCACGAAGTGAGGAGGAGGACCGTGGTGCACAAGTGGAAGAGGAGGAGGTGGTGGATGATCTAGTAATTGACCCAACGTGGCAGGAGGAAACGCAGAGCGAGGCCAGCAGCACACAGGGGGTGGGAGGCAGAGTACCCCAACAGGCAGCAAGAAGCAATGTGGTGGCCGCACACAGAAGGCGGGCAACAGTTCCTCATAACACCAACATGAGGGGCATTGACAGTACAACCGGTAGGTCTTCCAGAGTCTGGAAGTTTTTTAAAGACTCTGCTGATAACCCCAAAAAGGCCATTTGTACCACCTGCCATGCCAGCATCAGCAGGGGTGACAAAACTACCAGCCTGTCCACCACCAGCATGATCAGGCACATGGCAGCAAAGCACCCGACTTTGTGGGGCGAACCCCAGGGTCCACGACCAGTGTCAGCGGGTGTCACCACTGCTACTTCCACTGTTGTGCGTGTAATAGAACCCCCTGTTGTGCGTGCAAGGCAATCCCCTGTCCATACTGCATGCAAAGATGCCCCCTCCTCTCAGTCTTCACTTGTTATGGCAGTTTCTCAAGAAACAGCATCAATGTCCACGTCCACGTCCCACCTCAGCGTTCAATTGTCCATATCCCAGACCTTTGAACGAAAGCGCAAATTCACAGCCAACGCCCTCACAGGCCACAGTCCTAAATTCGCACATTTCATGACTGCTTGCGTTGGAAATGCTGCCTTTTAGGCTGGTGGAGACGGAATCCTTCTGCAACCTTATGGCCGTGGCCGTCCCTCTGTACTCGGTCCCCAGTCTACACTATTTTGCCCGGTGTGCCATCCCCGTACTACACAAGCACGTGTCCCAAAACATCTGCCGTGCCCTCAACAACGCAGTTACTGGGAGAGTCCACCTGACAACAGACACGTGGACAAGTGCTTGTGGCTAGGGACGGTACATCTCCCTGATGGCACACTGGGTAAACATAGTGGAAGCCGGGACCCAGTCGGACCTTGGGACGGAACACATCCTCCCCACACCGAGGATTGCGGTCCCTATGTCAGTCAGAGTTGCCACACAGTGTACAGCTCCTGCACCTCATCCTCCTCCTCCTCCTCATGTTCAGCCTCCATCTCAGATATCACCACATCAGTTACAAGCTGGAAGCACTGCAGTACTGCCTCAGCCAAGCGGCAACAGGCTGTGCTGAAACTCATAAGCTTAGGTGATAAACCTCACACTGCTTGTGAGTTGTGGACAGCTGTGAAAGAGCAGGTAGATCTGTGGCTGAGACCGCTGAACCTACATCCAGGCATGGTCGTGTGTGACAATGGCCATAACCTGGTGACGGCTCTGAGCCGAGGCGAGATCACACACGTACCATGCCTGGCTCATGTGCTTAACCTCTTGGTTCAGAGGTTTCTTAAATCGTACGGCGAGTTGCCAGATCTGCTCGTCAAAGTACTCCGCCTGTCAGCTCATTTTCGCAAGTCAGCTACAGCTTCCGCCGCCCTTGCTGTGCTGCAGCAGCATTTGCAGCTTCCGGCACACCGACTGGTGTGTGATGTCCCCACACTTTGGAACTCTACCCTCCACATGTTGCAAAGGATTTGTGAGCAGAAGAGAGCAGTTGTAGAGTACCAGCTGCAACAAGGCCGTCGATATTCAGGTCAGACTCCACACATAAGGCCTCAGGAGTGGACCTGGATGTCTCACATATGTACCATCCTGACAAACTTTGAGGAGTCCACCAAGATGGTGAGTGGCGATGATGCCATCATTAGCGTCAGCATCCCACTTGTCTGTCTTTTGCAACATTCTCTGCAGAGAATTAAAGAGGAGGCATTGCAGCCAGAATATCTTGAGATGGATCAAGAAGCCGTAGCGGGTGATTACACACAGCCCAGCCTCGTCTCATCCCAACGTGCATTGGGGGACAGTGAGGGAGAGGAGGAGGAGGAGGAGGAAGAACAGGAGCTGGTATCATGCGCTGTAGACGGTAGTACCTGTACAACTGTCATACCGTCGGTTCAGCGTGGGTGGCCTGAGGACAGGGGGGAGGAGGAGGAGAGCATGGTCAGTCGTCATCTTGGTGAGGACACGGAAGTCTTGCCTGTTACCAGTCTGGCACGCATGGGGCAGTACCTGAAAGCCCTTGCTGCAGAACTGTTAAAAAATATTCCCATCTGAACACGGTAGCGGCAGAGGTCACAGTTCGTTGACCAACCAAGGCGTACAGGCGAAAGAGACGCAACTCCAATCCAGCATTGGCAGGGGAACACTGTCAACATTCTGGGACAGTTTTCTGAGACCCGCCCAACTTAGAGGCCCTGAGACGCGGGGTACTCTCACAAGGAGTGGAAAGTTTCAAAAGATGGTGAGGGAGTACCTTGCTGACCGTACCAGCGTCCTCCGTGATTCCTCTGTGTCTTTTAATTATTGGGTATCCAAGCTGGACATTTGGAATGAACTCGCTCTGTACGCCTTGGGGGTCCTGGCCTGCCCTGCCACTAGCGTGTTATCAGAGCGTGTTTTTAGTGCCGCTGGGAGAATTATAACTGATAAGCACACTCGCCTGCCAACTGACAATGCTGACAAGCTGACCCTTATCAAAATGAACAAGGGCTGGATTGGGCCAGACTTCTCATCACCACGAAATGACAGCAGAATAACATAAAGTCAAATCCACTGTGTTATTTCGGGAGGTGTATTCCCATGCACAGCTTCACACCCACACATGGGTATACGCTTCCTAATTTCGGCTGTATTTTGCTCTTCTCCTTATCCTCAGCCTCCACTACCACTATACCACCAGGGTGACCTTGGCAGCATTGCAAGTTCCTCCCTCCTAATTTTTGGCAGCTTTTGCTTGAAAGGTATAGGCAAAGACTATGGGATACCCACTCCCCAATAATGGGATTAATGTTTTTAAGATGCTGTACTGCATGGCACTTCCAAGGGGCATTAAAACCGTATTGTTAAGCTACAGCGAGCTCCACCATTCTTCCAAGGGGCATTAAAACCATCTTGTTAAGCTACTGCGACCTCCACCACTCTTCGAAGGGTCATTAAAACCGTCTTGTTAAGCTACTGAGACCTCCACCACTTTTCACAGGGGCATTTATATTGTCTTTTTATTCCACTGTGCCCTCCACGTCTCTTCCAAGGGGCATTAAAACAGTCTTGTTAAGCTACTGCTACCTCCACGTCTCTTCCAAGGGGCATTAAAACCGTCTTGTTAAGCTACTGCGACGTCCACGTCTCTTCCAAGGGGCATTTAAACCGTCTTTTTAAGCTACTGCGACCTCCACCGCTCTTCCAAGGGGCATTAAAACCATCTTGTTAATCTACTGAGACCTCCACCACTCTACCAAGGGGCATTAAAACCATCTTGATAAGCTACAGCGACCTCCACCACTTTTCCCAGGGGCATTGATATTGTCTTTTTATTCCACTGTGACCTCCACGTCTCTTCCAAGGGGCATTTAATCCGTCTTTTTAAGCTACTGCGACATCCATCGCTCTTCCAAGGGGCATTAAAACCATCTTGTTAAGCTACTGCGACCTCCACCTCTCTTCCAAGGGGCATTAAAACCGTCTTGTTAAGTTACTGCGACCTCCACTACTTTTCCCAGGGGCATTGATATTGTCTTTTTATTCCACTGTGACCTCCACGTCTTATCCAAGGGGCATTAAAACCGTCTTTTTAAGCTACTGTGACCTCCACGTCTTTTCCAAGGGGCATTAAAACCATCTTTTTAAGCTACTGTGACCTCCACGTCTCTTACAAGGGGCATTTAAACCATCTTTTTAAGCTACTGCGACCTCCACCACTCTTCCAAAGGGCATTAAAACAGTCTTGTTAAGCTACTGCGACCTCCACGTCTCTTCCAAGGGGCATTAAAACTGTCTTGTTAAGCTACTGCAACCTCCACATCTCTTCCAAGCGGCATTAAAACTATCTTGTTAAGCTTATGTAACCTCGACTTCTCTTCCAAGGGACATTAAAATCGTCTTATTAAGCTACTGCGACCTCCACCACTTTTCCAAGGGTCATTAAAACCGTCTTGTTAAGCTACTGCAAGCTTCATGTCTCTTCCATGGGGCATTAAAACCATCTTGTTAAGCTGCTGCGACCTCCACGTCTCTTCCAAGGGGCATTAAAACCATCTTGTTAAGCTACTGCGACCTCCACGTCTCTTCCAAGAGGCATTAAAACTGTCTTGTTAAGCTTCTGTGACCTCCCCGTCTCTTCCAAGGGGCATTAAAACCGTCTTGTTTAACCATGCTGAACTCCACAGCCCTTCTAACGGGCATTGCAGTTCCTCCTAATTTTAGTCAGCTTTTTCTTTTCAATGCATAGGCGAACACTAAGGGAGACCCACTCCCCAATAATGGGTAGAAGGTTTTTAGTATGCTGTAATCCACGTCTGTTTCAAGGGGCATTGCAGTTCCTCATAATTTTTTGAAAGCCTTCCATTCACTGCTTAGGCCAACAGTGCACAGGAGACCCAGTTGCTATAAATGGAAAAAACAGTTTAGTTAAGGCCCTCTGACCTCCATGTCACTTCCAAGGGGCATTGGAGTGCCTCGAAATTTTTGATAGGCATTGCACTCACTGTATGCCCTATAACTGTGTAGCCGAACCACTCCTTTTGGTACAGAAACATATCCTACAAGACATGTGTGGTTGACTGGCCTGATATTGATGTGAATGGTCCCTGTTCCTCCTGCTCTTTCTCCTTTGCCACCACCTCATCCATCATTCATCACCTGAAGCTTTGTTTTAACGGGAGTCATAGAACTGGGATAGTAGCAGGAAAACATCCAGCAATCCTCAGAGGAGGTAGGATATGTGCCAAAACGCTGACCACCTCAGGCCTAGCCGCTACTACATACATGCGTTTGCATTCCAAGGAACAGAAAGCTAAGGAGATGGATGGCCTCATGATCATGAATAATTAACTCATTGTGTAGGAGACCGACCACTGCTGCTGTCTACCTTTTGAACTTTGTGTTGAAGCCTGATTGACCCAGGACCCGGAATCCTCTATCTCTGCAGGACGTGTTGCATCCCAGTGTCCAACTGTGTCCCGGCTTCCACAATATTAACCCAGTGTGAAGGCGTGAGATGGACCATCCCTGGCCACATTCACTTGTCCAAGTGTTTGTGGTTAGGCTGTCCTTCAAATAGGGGCGGCTGGGGACCGTTTATGGACACCCGGCCATCTCCAGGCGGCTGGGGACCATGTGTGGACTCCCGGCCGCGGGGCAGCTGGGGACCTAGCGTGGCCACCCGGCTGCCGGGCGGCAGGGGACTGAGTATGGATACCAGATTCTGCCTCCACATGCCTAAAAGGCCAAATTTGAAGTGCAAGCAAGCTAGCAGTATGGTATTGCAGCCTGGGGATGGGTGGGTGGCAGGCTGCATACTTGCGCTTACATTGAAAGGAATGGGGGAGATACAATTGAACACTCCCCTGGGACAAGGACTTGCACGGGGATAGTTGCAAGTCTGCGTCTTCTAATGCGGCAAGGATCACTTCTGATGGGCACACTTTTAGGCAGTGACCTGGGTGTCAGAGATGCTTCCAGGGGTCTTCCCCATGCTGTTCCCATGTCTTTTCAGCACTGTATGCATGTGTCACACAGCACATGGCCAGATAAGACTGTAAAATGTTAAAATGACATTTCCCGGTGAATGCATTTGTCACGGTTGAAAGCAACACAAAAGTGCAAAAACGCATAAAAAATGCTACTTGTGAACATAGCCCAAGGTGTGGAGGAGTATTTTTGTTTTTGGTTATTTATTTTACCTTATACACAAGTCTTTACCCTGGAAAGGAAGTTCCTTAACATATTTCACAGGAAAACCATTTCAGTTCATCGGTTAATCCACCTGATGAAGACGGCTTAGACCGTTGAAACGCGTTGTGGCAGTGGTATTGGAGAAAGAATAAAAGTCGGTTGCCATCTATTAAATTGTCCAGTATTCCTTTGGCGCTCCCTGAGACCGCTGCACCATTGTTTACTTGTGAAATATCTCCATATGGAGCGAAAGCAGCAGGAGCAGCCGGGCATATTTGGATGTTTGAGGACCTGCGGTTATCCAGCCACTGGGTTAAACTACTGAGGACCTGCGGTGACGTGGTATCTGGTCCAGCTGGATCGTGTGACCACTTGAGGAGCACGGAGTTGCGAGGCAAACACCGACAGGACGGTACTACAAATAGAGGTGACCCGGAGCCTCATTAATCACACGCTTAATCTTGGTTGTGTAGACGTACACAACCATTACAGGTGAGTCTACACATGCGCCCTTTCTTTTCTTTTCACTATTTTATATATAACTGCAACTATTTTAAGTAAAAAGCATACAATCAAGGCACCACAAAAGCAATGATAAAAAGACATCAGAAAAGACATTGTTTTTTCTAAAGCAACTTTTCTTTTGCTTCAAAAAAAATCCAAGTACACTAGCATCTAAAAGCTGCCATGTGCGCATATTCTTATAAAGAGAAAACTGTTAATTATCAGCTGGAGAAGTTGGGGAAAGCATATCATGAAACCATTAGACTCTTGCCTCATAGTGATTACAGCACAGTGCAAAAATTAAAGGGCTTGTCGGAGACTTTAACATTGATGGCATATTCTTAGGATAGGTCATTAATGTCTGACCAGTAGGGGTGTGATTCACGACACCCCCACCAGCTGTAACCAGTGTCAGCGTCGTCCAGAACTGCTCAGTTATAGAGCTGCCCAGGTATTGCACATTTACCCCTGTTCAAATCAATAGTTGGTGGATGTGCAGTACCCGGCCGCGGCTATTATTCCATTGACGGAGCTATACTGTGTATCCCCGTAACTGAGCATTTCCATCTGCCGACAACACCGGGAACAGCTGATCGATAGGAATGTCTAGTGTTGCACCCCACCGATCAGACATTGATGATCTATCCTAAGAATAGGCCTTCAATGTTAAAGTCCCATACAACTATACATGAAGTCAGGGTATCTTTCGCTCTTTCACTCTGCAATGCAAAATGCTGACAGATTCATTTTAAGTCTCTGAGTGTTGGGTCACATGACTCATATTTTATCTTTAGTTTAGTGATTTATAGTCATGTGTCGAGAAGCAGAACAAAAATGAAAAAACAATGAAAAAATGTATCAGGAAATATCATAGTGGGATCCTGTATTGTGTCACATAATTGCTCTCAACGTGATAATGTACGGTAAGTAAGAAAAGGGAACATGTTTGATAGGCCTGGTAGCAAAGGAAGGAATGTGTCATGTTTCTTTATGAATTTATTAACAGAATTTCAAAGTTAAGGAGAAAAAAAGCAAAAAGGCAGACCTAGATTTTTAACCTGCTCAAAACCCAATGCATGGAACAAAGTGATGAGCACCATGACTATTTCATATGGTGCAAAACAAACCTATGGATGTCAATACACTTCCCAGTGTTGCATAAGAAGCTTCCAGAATCTCAGATAAGCACTAAAGATGGATTCCACAGGCAGAAAAAGCTGAACATGATCAACTGTAGACAGAGTGATCTACTTCAGATTTACATCGCTGGATCCTTATGGGGTGAATAATGACCGAACACCGGATATCTAATACCTAGACTGCCTGGTATTGCACAGGCAACTTCAGCCGGACAGGTTCCTGATTGGCCAGTAGAGTCTGTGGGTCGGCTGCCATAGGGGTAATTAGGGGAATGATGGTAGCATTCTTTTTAAATGCAGGGTACACTCATGCAAAGGAAGGGGAGAAGAACTCACCCTTTTAGAGACAGCAGTCAGAGATCCAAGGAGAGCCGAACAGCTGAACACTCCTGACTGTTGAGAGCTGTTAGCCTATGTGCAGTGGCATCATTGTGGCCAAGAACTGGCGGAAGCAGCAAAGATGTGTGGGAACAGATGGAGAAAGTGGACACAGAGAAAATTAAGGAGAAAAAAGAGAAACTGAAAAAGATGGAAAGGGGTCAAGAAAGAGAAAGAGCGGAAAATAAATAAGAAGAAAGAACTAGAAGTCAAGAGAGGCTCCATAGTCTGCAAGTGTCAGTGCAAAAGGCAAAGGGACCCGATCAGGTGAGGCCACAAATAAGTGTACAGTAAAAAGACCCCATCAGTCCCTTGGCACCAGGCTCAGTGGGATCGAGGTATGGTTCTTGCCGAGCAGATGAAAACTGCAGTAAAAAAAAGCGCATGCACAAAAGCATCAAATGGCCAATGTAAAACATCTGAAATTAAGTTGGATTTTCACAAAATCCAACTTAGTGTCAACTTCAAGTCCTCTTTTTCTCTGAAGAGGCAATTTGCATATTAAATTTCCCAGAGGAGCATTGACATGCCAGAGCCGTTATGTCACTCTCCACAAGGAGAAACTTTACCCATTAGACCTTAGTCCAGAGCCTCTCACCTAGCCAAATCAGATCTCATACTTGGCACTGACGATGGCCAAAAGCCCGAAACACTGTCTGTAAATTGAGATTCTGATTTTGCTTTTATACTGTCATATTACAAGTAAAGATGAGCGTTGTTCTACTCGAACGGTTCACCAATCTCAAATTCGAGCTGTTTTGGGCGGTGTTCGAGCCGTTCGGCGAACACGAACAATTTGAGAAAAATTCGGCTGTTCGAGGTTATGTTTGATAACTGTTCGTGCACCAAAATCATAACTGGATTTTTTCTCAGTAATGATGAAAATTAATGTTAATACGCAGTTTGAGTGTACAGCGGGGTGGGGGGAGGGGCAGGGGATGGATCTCTGCAGGAACAATGAAGATCTCCATTTTTTTTTCTCTTTCCCGCATTTGCAGTGGGGAGGTGCAATCTGTCAGCCTATCAGCAGCGCACACACGGAGCGAAGTGCTTTTTTTCACACAAGCAAGGGCATGTGTCATTGGCAGTGTATGTCACATGTCCTTGCCCTATAAGACCAAGCCATTTTCCCCGTCGCCACCATTTTCTCACTGCTGCAGCTGCGTGTTAGACGGCACCGCTGTTGCTGTGTGCGCTATACCTTGTTAATTTCAAGCCAATTTTCGCACAAATATACAGATAGCTTGGGAGTAGGGAATAGTTGTGATTGCAGTCCTTTTAAGGACTAGGTTACAGCATTTCCTACGACTTTTATCAGGGAGGTCTGTGCTCTTAAATAGATAGGTTGTGGGAGTAAAGACTAATTGTAATTGGAGTCCTTTTCAGGACTAGGTTACATGAGTTCCTATCAGTTTTTGCCAGGCAGGTCTGTGCCAGTGCTGTGCAAGTTTTTTTCACAGCATTTGGCTGAATCTAGCAAAGCTAATCCTTTTTGGCCTATTGCAGAGTGTGTTAGTCAGTGGAGTAGCCTATCTGTGTTGCAAGATATAACACCTGTGTATAGAATACCAATTTTTTTACTGCACCTAGTGAAGTAAAATCTTTTGGGCATGGCATCATTCTATTAGTCCATCTATACTGACCTCCATCAGGTTGCAAACTGAATATAATTTTTTTCTGCATCTAGCTCTGAAAAAATATTTGGGCTTCTAGCAGTGTGTGGGACTTGTTCTATTAGTCCTTCTATACTGACCTCCAGCAGGTTGCAAATTGAATATAATTTTTTTCTGCATCTAGCTCTGAAAAAATAGTTGGGCTTCTAGCGGTGTGTGGGACTTGGTCTATTAGTCCATCTATACTGACCTCCATCAGGTTGCAAATTAAAAATAATTTTTTTCTGCATCTAGCTCTGAAAAAATATTTGGGCTTCTATCAGTGTGTGGGACTTGGTCTATTAGTCCATCTATACTGACCTCCATCAGGTTGCAAATTAAAAATAATTTTTTTCTGCATCTAGCTCTGAAAAAATATTTGGGCTTCTAGCGGTGTGTGGGACTTGGTCTATTAGTCCATCTATACTGACCTCCATCAGGTTGCAAATTAAAAATAATTTTTTTCTGCATCTAGCTCTGAAAAAATATTTGGGCTTCTAGCAGTGTGTGGGACTTGGTCTATTAGTCCATCTATACTGACCTCCATCAGGTTGCAAATTAAAAATAATTTTTTTCTGCATCTAGCTCTGAAAAAATATTTGGGCTTCTAGCGGTGTGTGGGACTTGGTCTATTAGTCCATCTATACTGACCTCCATCAGGTTGCAAATTAAAAATAATTTTTTTCTGCATCTAGCTCTGAAAAAATATTTGGGCTTCTAGCAGTGTGTGGAACTTGGTCTATTAGTCCATCTATACTGACCTCCATCAGGTTGCAAATTAAAAATAATTTTTTTATGCATCTAGCTCTGAAAAAATATTTGGGCTTCTAGCGGTGTGTGGGACTTGGTCTATTAGTCCATCTATACTGACCTCCATCAGGTTGCAAATTAAAAATAATTTTTTTCTGCATCTAGCTCTGAAAAAATATTTGGGCTTCTAGCAGTGTGTGGGACTTGGTCTATTAGTCCATCTATACTGACCTCCATCAGGTTGCAAATTAAAAATAATTTTTTTCTGCATCTAGCTCTGAAAAAATATTTGGGCTTCTAGCGGTGTGTGGGACTTGGTCTATTAGTCCATCTATACTGACCTCCATCAGGTTGCAAATTAAAAATAATTTTTTTCTGCATCTAGCTCTGAAAAAATATTTGGGCTTCTAGCGGTGTGTGGGACTTGGTCTATTAGTCCATCTATACTGACCTCCATCAGGTTGCAAATTAAAAATAATTTTTTTCTGCATCTAGCTCTGAAAAAATATTTGGGCTTCTAGCAGTGTGTGGGACTTGGTCTATTAGTCCATCTATACTGACCTCCATCAGGTTGCAAATTAAAAATAATTTTTTTCTTCATTTAGCTCTGAAAAAATATTTGGGCTTCTAGCAGTGTGTGGGACTTGTTCTATTAGTCCTTCTATACTGACCTCCAGCAGGTTGCAAATTGAATATAATTTTTTTCTGCATCTAGCTCTGAAAAAATATTTGGGCTTCTAGCGGTGTGTGGGACTTGGTCTATTAGTCCATCTATACTGACCTCCATCAGGTTGCAAATTGAATATAATTTTTTTCTTCATTTAGCTCTGAAAAAATATTTGGGCTTCTAGCAGTGTGTGGGACTATTTGTATTAGTCCATCTATACTGACCTCCATCAGGTTGCAAATTCAAAATAATTTTTTTCTGCATCTAACCCAGCCAATAGTTTTGGCCTAATACCACAGTTTGGCCACTCAGCTCTGCTCGGTTACCATCCATTGTTTTTTTGTGCAACAACTCCAGAGTTGTGAATTAGTTAACCACCAAAATGAGTGGAAAAAGGCCTGCTGCTGGTGGAAAGAGGAATAGGCGTGTTGGGAAGGGGAAAAAAGGTTGTGTCCGTGGGGTAGGTGTTAAAGCAACAGTAACATCTGCAGAAGAAAGACCATCTTCCAGCCAAACTAAAATGTCTACTTCTTTTAGCGGACAATGTGATAAGATCCCTTTCTTACGGCCACGCCAATCGCTACAAATTCCAGATGAGGCACAAAAACAGCAGGTGCTTCAACGGATATCAAGTGCTCCTTTAAGTGGGCTCTCCTCCACATCAACTTCAACATCACAAATACTCCAGTCCTCAAAGGTGTCACCCAAATCGCACTTGCTTCCTCACAGCTCCCAAATCTCCAGCTGCCCGTCTGAGTATGAGGTAGAACAGATGGTTGAGTCTGCAGAGCTGTTTACTCATACTATAGCCTGGGAATCAGAGGTCGACTCCAGCGCTTCTGTGAATCCAGACGAGGAAATGATCTGCACTGATGCCCAGAATCTTTATGAGTCGGATCCAGGACCAGACGCAGAAGGTTCTGACCATAATGTAGAATCTCATTCCCAAACTGTAACTCCTGTTGGTGGAGACAATGAGGAAGACGATGATAAGACTCAAATACCTGATTGGAGCGACAACTTTAGTTTTTTGTCAGGGCAGGAACAGGTTGGCTCTGAGGACGACGGGTGTGATAACGCACAGGGTGATGATGATGAGGTCGGAGATCCCACTTACTGTCAACCCACAGTCAGCCAAGAGATGAGGTCAGCAGAGGAGGTGGAGGAAGATGCTAGTGACGACGAGGTCAGGTTGCGCCTTCCTGGACAGAGATGTAGTACTGGAAGCACGTCAACAACTGCATCCTCAAACACAACTCTGCCTCTCACCACAAGTCGTGGTGGCTCTTCAGGTCGCATGGGTGCTAAGCCTTGCATAGCCTGGGCATTTTTTCAGATCGATAAAGATGACCCAACTCGTGTTATCTGTAACATTTGTCAGCAAAAGCTAAGTAGAGGCCAAAAAATACATAGTTTGAGTACTTCATGCATGAACCGGCACATGGACATGAAGCATAAGTTGCAGTGGGAAGCTCAGTGTGCTACAATGCGGCCTAGCCGGCCGGGCCAATCACCGTCTGCCATATCTTGTGCATCCGCGGCCTCTTCATCCTCTGTGACTGGGGGGACAGCAGTCACACCTGTTTTGGGGCACAGACCTGCCACCTCTTTACCCGCAACAGCCAGCGCGATTGGCAGGTCATCATTTTCTTTGGAGGTGGTAACACCAGCTGGTGTTGAGCGCTGTCCGACATCGATAGCACCACCTTTGGATCAAGGCAACCTAACATGTCCGCCTGCATCTTCCTCACAGACCGGCAGTTTGCCGGGGACACCCTTATCAACCCCGTCTAAGCACAATAGCCAGCCCTCGGTCCCTCAGATGTGGACAAGTAAAAGACCATTTCCTCCTAGCCATGAGAAAGCTAAGAGGTTGAATTTCACCATCTGCAAGCTCTTGGCTACAGAAATGCTGCCTTTCCGCCTGGTGGACACAGAGGATTTTCGAGACCTTATGTCCGTCGCAGTGCCCCAGTACCAGATGCCCAGTCGGCACTACTTCTCAAAGAAAGGTGTGCCTGCGCTCCACCAGCATGTCGCACACAACATCACCGCTTCTTTGAGAAACTCTGTGTGTGACAGGGTGCATTTCACCACAGACACTTGGACGAGTAGGCATGGACAGGGGCGTTACATGTCGCTGACTGGGCACTGGGTAACTATGGTGACAGCAGGACAAGGGGCTGCTGTCCAAGTCTTGCCGTCCCCACGAGTTGTGCATCAATCCTCTTTATGTCAAAGTTCCTCCACTGCTTCTGCCTCCTCAACCTCCTCTCGGTCTTCCACCTGCACCCAAAGCCTGTCTGGTCATGCCACAAGCTTTCTAACTGCGCAGAAGGGATCCTGCACACCTCCTTACTATGCTGGTAGTAGGGCTCAACGTCATCAGGCGGTTTTTACATTGAAATGTCTGGGAAATGTGAGTCACACAGCTGAGGAGTTGTGGTCAGCTCTGGAGAACCAATTTCATGAATGGTTGTCTCCACTGGACCTGAAACCAGGGAAGGCCGTGTGCGACAATGCTGCAAACCTGGGTGCGGCCCTTCGCCGGGGCAATGTCACACACGTGCCTTGCATGGCTCACGTGTTGAACCTGGTTGTCCAGCAATTTTTAGCCCACTATCCCAGACTAGATGGCCTTCTGCAGAGGGCACGGTCGCTGTGTGCTCACTTCCGCCATTCGCATCCCGCAGCTCAGCGACTTACATCTCTACAGAAGTCGTTGGGCCTGCCACTTCACCGGCTAAAATGCGATGTGCCTACCCGGTGGAATTCAACTCTGCACATGTTGCAGCGACTGTGGCAGCACCGACAAGCCCTGGTGCAATACGTTCTGACGTATAGCCTGGGCCAACGAGATTCAGAGGTGGGGCAAATCACGCTGGAGGAGTGGTCTCAGATCAGGGACCTATGCACCCTTCTGCACAGTTTTGAAATGGCGACGAAGATGTTTAGTGCTGACGATGCCATTATCAGCATGACTATTCCGGTGATTTACATGCTGGAGCACATGTTAAACAGAATTCGGAGTCAGGTGGTGGCACAAGAGGAGGTGGAGGAAGTAGAGGAGGAGGAGTTGTATGCGGAAGGGCTAACATCTGCAAGGTCCAGACGGTCGGCAGCACCAAGGCGGCAGGCATGTGAGGGTGGGGGAGATGGTTTTACCAGGGCGCATGGTAGCAGCCAAACTAGTGAGGAAGGTGCAGGAGCCCAGGAAGAAGTGGAGGACGAACTGATGGAAGACTCATCAGATGAGGGAGACCTTGATCACATTTCTGTTGTGCGAGGTTGGGGGGAGAGGACAGAGGAAGGAAGCATGATTGTTACCTCGCCACCAACACAACAGGGACTTGGTGCTCCTGGATGCGCAACACACATGAGTGCCTTCTTGCTGCACTACCTGCAACATGACCCTCGAATTGTGAGAATTAGAAATAATCCTGACTACTGGGTTGCCACACTGTTAGATCCCCGGTACAAAAGTAAATTTGCAGAAATTATTCCTGCCATAGAAAGGGATGCACGCATGCAGGAGTATCAGCAGAGACTGTTGCAGAATCTTACATGTGCTTTTCCACAAAATACCAGTGGTGCACGTAGTGAATCTCACAGTTCCAACTTGCCAACCGTGGGACCGTCAAGTGTTCAGCACTCAAACCGTAACAGAACCACAGTATCTGCTGGTAACATCAATTTTGCGGAATCATTTCACCACTTTTTTAGCCCATCCTTTGCAAGGCCACAGGAGACAAGAAGTCTGACACATAGTCAACGCCTAGAGACGATGGTACAGGAGTATCTCCAAGTAAACATTGAAGCCACGACTGTGTCACTGGACCCTTGCTCTTTTTGGGCTTCCAATCTGGATAAATGGCCGGAGCTAGCCACTTACGCCTTGGAGATCTTGTCATGCCCCGCAGCCAGCGTTCTGTCTGAACGTGTGTTCAGCGCTGCTGGTGGTGTGCTGACAGATAAGCGCACGCGGCTCTCCACTGATAATGTAGACAGACTCACGTTCATAAAGATGAACAAATCATGGATCCGAAACGACTTTCTACCCCTGTGTCATCCTGGGGAGAGTAAAAGCTTGATGATTGGTTAAAATCACCCTACCAACCATTTTAAGCTAATCATGTTTATCTGTATCTTGACTGGAAAATAATTTGGGCTTTGTAGCAGTGTGCAGCACTGATCCTATTAGGCCATCTATACTAAAGCTTCAGCAGATTTAAAATTAAAAATAATTTTTAGCTGCATCTAGCCCGGAAAATATTTTTGGGGCTCCGAGATGCACAAGGCACATAAGTGCCTTCTTGCTGCACTACCTGCAACATGACCCTCATATTGTCAGAATTCGAAGTAATCATGACTACTGGGTTGCCACACTCTTAGATCCCCCAAACTTTTCGATCAACCTTTTCATTTTAATAAAGACCAAAAAAATGGTCATTTTTGAAATTATAAGCATTAGCAGGTTGTTAGAAACTGAAATCAAACAGTTTTCAACTCAAAACTTTATTCTAGGTGATGTTACATTTTCACATAGGACCCCTTGTTCGAAAGGAGCTTCTGAACTCTCTCGTCCATTGAATTTGTCAGGTTTTGGATGGTTTCTGCTTCAATTGTTTTGCATGAGGACAGAATACCCTCCCAGAGCTGTTGCTTAGATGTGAACTGCCTCCCGCCATCATAGACACTCCTTTTAATGATGCTCCAAAGGTTCTGAATGGGGTAGAGGTCAGGGGAGCATGGGGGTCACACCATAAGTTTGTCCCCTTTTATGCCCATATCAGCCAGAGATGCAGATGTTTTATGTGCAGCATGAGATGGTGCATTATCATGCAGAAAAATGATCTTGCTGTGAAATACACGGTTCTTCTTCTTGAACCATGGCAGGAAGTGCTGTTTGAGAAAATCCACATACATTATGGAGTTCATCTTTAGCGCCTTCAGGGATCCTAAAGGGGCCGACAATCTCTCTCCCCATGATTCCAGCCCAAAACATTACTCCACCTCCTCCTTGTTGGCGCTGTAGCCGTGTTTGCGTGGGGTGTCCATCAACCAGCCATCCTCCACTCCATCCATCTGGACCATCGAGCGCTGCACGGCACTCATCCGTGAACAAAACAGTTTTGAAATCAGTCTTCATGTAATGTTTGGCCCACTGGAGCCGTTTCTGCTTGTGTGAAGTGGATAGAGGAGGTCGACAGGATGGCGCATGCACAGCTGCAAACCTCTGAAGGACCCTGCATCTTGTTGTTCGGGGGACGTTGGAGGCACAAGCAGCTTCAAAAACTTGTCTGCTGCTATGACAAGGCTTTTTTGCCGCTGCTCTTTCAACCTGACGTAATTGCCTGTAGGAAAGAGTCCTCAATTTGCCCTTATCAGCACGCACACGTGTGTACTGTGAATCAGCTACATACTTCTTGATTGCCAAGACACTTCATCCTGATCATCGCACAATGTTGATTGTAGTCATGCCTTGACCTAAACACTCCACAATTTGTTGCTTCTCAGCAGCCGACACATCCATTTTCTTTCCCATTTTGGCAGAAAATGTAGGCTGCTTAATAATGTGAGAGAGCCTTCTTAAGTAGTCTTGCCTTTCATTGGACACACCTGCCAAACTAATTAGCACAGGTGTCTGCAATTGCTTACAGTGATATAAAGAGCCCTGACACACATCACCATCAATGAGTTTAACTGACAAACAAACAAATTCTTCCCTTATCACTCCTAAACACTTTTTGTATAATAATTTGGAACGCAGTGTACATGTGCTTTTCCACAAAACACCAGTGGTTCACGTAGTGAATCTTACAGTTCTAACTTGCCAACCGTGGTCTGTATGGAGTTGTTCAATAAAGGGCCCAAAATTAAGATAACATAGATGGGAGAGGTCTCTATGAATAGGAATTCCTAAGTATTTGATACCCTGTGAGGGCCAGGCAAAGGGAAAGTTGGACTGGATGGAATCCTATATGGATTTGGGGAGGGAGACATCGAGGGCCTCAGACTTCGCTGCATTGATTTTAAAATTTTACCATGTAACAAAGTGATCTATTTCAGCCATAACAGCATGGATGGATATATGTGATTGAGTGATATATACTAGGACATCATCAGCAAATAGAGAGCACTTGTACTCGGTGCCTCCCACCTCAATCCACCTAATATTGGGGTTATGGCGAATTGATGAGAGCAGGTGCTCGTCACTAGGATGTATAAGAGAGGGGACAGAGGACATCACTGCCTTGTCCCATTGGTGATTGTGAAAGGTGATGAAAATGTTCTGACGCACCCCCTGGGCCTTGGGACACCCGGAGCCGGACCCTTTTTGGTGGATGCTGGTGGTTGTAGGCTTCGTGGCGGCGACCCAGTTCCGTGGCTCAGGGAGGTCAAACCAGTGGCGGAACTATTTATGTGGTTTTCATGTTTAAATGTCCGACTACGCCACCCGTGGATTGCGGTCAGAGTGAACCGCCGCTACAGGGCAGACCACTGAGGCTGGTGTTGTGGGTGCAGCAGAGCGTAGCATAACTCCCCACGGGAGGAGTATAGCCTCAGGGCAGTGTATGCGGAGGATGGGGGTGATGGTGCAGGGCAGCAGCAGTAACGACACGGAGTCAGTGATGCAGTTCAGGGCCTTTACTCACAGTTCTTATTATCCAGACCACGTCTGCAGGTAACGGCTGCCCACGTCGTACTGTGCTCACCAGGTGAGGGGCTCAGACAACTCCCAGATAACTTTGGAGCACTTCACAGGACCCCCTTTGTGTGTCCTTTGTCTGGCCTTTCTTACCAACACTTCTGTCCGGCTGCCTCGGGCCTCCTCTTGGTAAACTTGGCGCCAGTTTCCCTGACCCTATGTGGTGCCTTCCTAGCGGGTGTAGCGAGGGGCTGCGCCACATAAAATGCCAGAGCCTCCGGTTTCTAGCTGAGGGTCGTTTCCTGCCTCCACTAGTTCGGGGACCGGTCTCCCCCTTTGGCCTGACCCCTCCACGCAGGTGGATTCGGGCGTGCGGTGGCGACTCGCCCGTCCGCACCCCTGGGATCCCTTCATTCCTCGTTCCTGGAGCCTTCTCCGCTCCTCTTCCTTCCTTCTCCCTCTTCCAGGCCTGGGCCTCTGTTACTAGGCCCGCCTCCGGAGCAGAGCTCATGCAGAGCCCCTGCTCCCTGCCACTTCTGCTCAGACTTCTCTGCACTGAACTAAGATGGTGCCCACCTTTTATACTCCCTTCTCAATGCACCCAGGAACTGCTTCCTCCCTGCTCCTGCACTACAGGGTTCCCCTTCCTCAGTGTTCCCTCCCCCCACTCCAGCCAGGGACAGGGACTGTCGTGCCCATCTCAGGGGCATATTGGTCGCCCTGCCCCACGGCAATGTGGTGTAATGCATGCAGGTGTCGGGTCCTGATCCACACTCCATCCTTACCTGAGAGTGAGATATCACACCTCTGGGTGAGGTGCAATACGTCTGTAGCAACCGAGCCCTCAGGGTGCTACAGTTCCATTTATCTTCAGCCTAGGTGACGTATTGCGATACAGGGCCGTGATTTTGGCTATAAAAGGGTCCCCTAGACCCCTACCCCAAGCTTTTTAAGAGAATCATATATGGCGTGCCAGGAGACTCTATGGAATGCTTTCTCAGCATCCAACGAGAGTATCTAATTACAAATTTTTAACTGCATCTAGCCCAGGAAATACTTTGTGCCTAGTAGCAGTGTCTGCTAGTGAGCGGATTATCCCGGCTGTTAAGCAAGCTGCACCACCTGTAGTTTAGACACTTAATTTTTTCAAAGGAAATGCTTCGGGACCATGGGATACTTAGTGAAGAGCATCAGGAGGCACCCCAAGGCATAGGGGCTGGGACTGGCAGTAGGATGCCTTGCGGTGGACAGCCGAGCTCGATCCTTATAAAAGCTTTTTAACTGCAGCAGCTTTAGTGGACGCTACTGGAGCTGGAATTACCGCGGCTGCTGGCATGAGACTTGCCCTCCAATAGATCCTTGTAAATGGATTTAAAGTGTATTCATTCAAATTAGAGAGACAATTTAAATTAAAAAGCTTAGAGCTGCCTCCACCACAGGGGGGCTCGCTCGACCCACCAGCGGACAGGCACCAGTATTGGGAGAGGGGGGCTGGCCGTCAGGGTTCACCGCGGCTCTGGCACAAACCCGGCGACACGGAGGTGGCACGGGCAGGAGCGGACTGGCCGTGTCGGCTTCTCACTTTTTGGATTTTAGAAGGGCATGACATGCCTATATCTGTGTCTCCCCCTCCTTTTACTCCTCCACCTCTTTTATTTTCGCATGACTATATGTACTTGTCACTTTTCCATGTGTTAGTTATGTCTTCTGAGCAGTTTGTCAGCTTTTGGACACCTTTGAAGGTGTTTTCTATGTGTTTCTATGTGTTTTTGTTTGCCTGCCATTGGTTTTAACGGTGTTCGAAGGTGTTCGACGAACAGTTCGACGAACATTTCGGCGAACACACGGGTGTTCGACGAACCGAACCGAACTCGAACACTACGGGGGTGGCTCAACACTAATTACAAGACTAGTTAAAGGGTCGATTGTGACTTGTAGGACTGAGTTTACAATAGGTGGCACTATAGAGTTTAAGTCCTCTTTTTCTCTGAAGAGGCAATTTGCAAAAAATAATCTGTATTTTTTGCTGCATCCTTCTCAGAAGCACAGCAAAAACTGAACGTCAATCAAATCTCAATGTCTACTATTAAGTTTCTTAGGCACTCCTTCAGAGTTGCATCTCACTAACAACTCCTAGGTTAGTTCAGGAATTTAAAGAAATTGTGTAAGACTAGGAAATTCATTAAATGAAGGTACTTCAAAATGTAATGTATATATAGTGTGTAGACTGCAGCAGAGACGTGTGGCTATGTCTATATATATGTGTTGATGTAGAAGAGCTGTAAGTTGATGTGGTGACGTCTCCAATGAATGGCACTCACTTTTGCTTTTCTTCATCCAGCGTAGATCACTATGATTTTCCTATCACCCATGACAGCACCACAACGAGAGAGGGGATCCGCCCTTCCAGGACAGGAAACCTACAGAATAAAAGGGTGGCGCCTCTCCACCACCTCAATTGGTTTCCTGTCATTGAGTGGGAACCTTGTTAAAATGGCGGCAGAAGAAAGAAGAGAAGATTATTCCCAGAGGCTGTGCCCTGTTGGAAACCGACCGGCGCCAGGGACCTGGAAGCGCCATGGTGCGTCCAAGGGGGCCTGTTCCGTCGGACGGGCGTGAGCAGCAGCCGCACCACTATCTTATAGTGGCCTGGCAGCTACGCATCCCGGTTGCGCAGGCGCAGGATGCTATACAGGAAATTGCGCCCTAAGACGCACGCCAGTGAAAAAAGAAGTAGCAGAGACCCATGTCTTCTAACATGTTTCCAGCTACTGTTTTGTACCATCAGTGGAGAATCTGCTGTGGAACTGCGCCCCTGTCTGGGGTCAGCAGCTCCAGCTCTGCATGTCAGTGAGAGAGCAGCTGTGGAACTGCGCCCTAGTCTGGGGTCGGCAGCTCCAGCTCCGTGCATCAGTGGAGAATCTGCTGTGGAACTGCGCCCCTGTCTGGGGTCAGCAGCTCCAGCTCTGCACGACAGTGAGAGAGCAGCTGTAGAACTGCGCCCCTGTCTGGGGTCAGTAGCTACAGCTCTGCACATCAATGGGAGCACTTGTTGAGCTGCGCCCAGCTTTGATCGGTGCACTATTTGAGGCGCCCCTGCCTGGGGTTGGCCACCCCAGTATTGCTCAGGCATGGCCGGATAGAGAGGAAACAGGCCTGTGACTTGGTCCAGCCTCCGAATCCGTACAGCTGGTGATGAGTGATCTTCGTGAATGTTTACATTGTTTATTGGGCCCTTTCCTTGTTATGGTTACTAGGAAAGGCTGAAGGAAGTTAGTGCAAAACTCAAAAATGGCTGTGTGTGCACTCTGTAAGACCTCATCTGGGCCAAGGGCCTCGTGCTTTAAATTTGGCTTCAGAACGGAAGCTGGACCTTAGACCTCTAGGCTAAAGTTAGCCACATGTCTGGGCCGCACAGAGCCTCATGATTGGGCTTCAGAATTGACCACAAAAATGAGCCTCAATCTGCTCAGTAAATATTAAAGTAACACTCAGAGGTTTTTACTGTTGTCCTCCAGTCTGTTTACTCCATCCATAGGACGGCACATGGTGTTAATACAGCACATGGTCTTTATGAAAGTGTGCTGTCCTGCTGCGTCTCATCAGTTGGCTCTTTCGGATGGGGCTAGTCTGACAATTGAGATTTACCACCCAAAGGAAAGGTTTATCCTTCATTCAGATGGATTATTCTTTTAAATAAAAATCTGAGCGCAGTGTCTCACAGTGCCTCATAAAGCCTCTTTGCGCTTCACAAAGAGCACATCAAAGTGCTTCATAGCATAGCACTTTATAGCACATCATAGTGCCTCACAGCGCCTCATGGCACAGCATAATGCCTCATAGCACATAGTAGTGCCTCATAGCTCTTCACAGTGCCTTATAGCGCTTCACAGTGCCTCATAGCACATTACAGTGCCTCATAGCACATCATAGTGCCTCATAGCACTTCACAGTGGCTCATAATGCTTCATAGCACATCATAGTGCCATATAGCACCTCATAGTGCTTCATAGTGCCTCATAGAACTTCATAGCGCCTTCTGGCTCTTCATAGCGCCTCATAGCATAACATATCATAGTGACTCATAGCATATCATAGTGCCTTATGGTGCATTCATAGTGCCGCATAGTGCCTGTTAGTACCTCATAGTGCCTCATAGCGCTTCACAGTGCCTGTTAGTACCACATGGGGCCTCATCGTGTCTCTCAGTCTGGATGCCCCTGTGCCTTGTAGTGCTTTATAGGGTGTCTGTGTCTTGTAGCGCCTCTGCGCCTCATAGTCCCACTTTGTAAAGGTACTCGTTACACAACTAAGTTTATGACAAAACCAAGTTCAGCAACTGTAAACTGTGCATGGCAAGCTTACTGAATTCAGGGGGAAAAGTATCCTAGCCTTTATTTTGAGACAGAGGGTGGCAGTATTCCTGGCTGGTGCTCAGCTGGCTCGGTGGAATTCCGGTTGGAGGCAGGTGACAATGAGAGCGCTTCCTTAGTTTTGCAGGTTAATAATAAACCTTGTAGGGTTTCACTCTTAAAGGTAGGAGGCATCACGTAGTGACTGTACAGCCTTTGTGGGTTTGGTCCAATCAAGTGCAGTTTTATTGCTTTTTACTGGTTGCACAGAAGTCATAAACATTAATATTTCTGGTCTTGTCCAAGCGCTGACTAAATAGGACAGACCCTGACTACTTATATACAGCTCAGCTAACTCAGCTTGATCAAACAAAACAATATTTATCCAGTGCAACCACTGATACTTGCAGACTCAGCTCAGGTGGGGTCTGGCTTGTGTCTCTGATTAGCTCCAAGACACATACAGTCTGCTCTACTTTCCAGCTGTCTGACTAAGGTGAATGCCTAGTCTGCTCTGGTGCATAGCTCTCCAGGTAGCCTAATCAAGACCTGTAAAGCTATTATTTAACCCAGGCCTACCTGAGTTTGCTACAACCCGAAGGGGCTGGACAGGTTCCTGAGACTTAGATAATTGGAAATGCTATTAAATCTGCAGTTCCAGATTGCTATATAGTAGTATAAGCGTTTAAGGAGGCATACAATCAGGTTCTAATTCACATGAAACATCAAATTTCCTGAGAATAGTTCTTGGCATAAAATGAGGATGTAGGCTTTCAGTTTGTGTCCTTCCATTCAGATGTTAATGAGCCTTAAGGCTTTATGGAGAGTTAGGACAACTCTCATATCGAAGGAAGAGGCATTGACAATAGTTTACCTCAACTATTTTGGAATTATGGGCAGATCAATCGAGCGCTGCAGAACTCTCTGGGCAATGAGTAAGAGTTGTGGTCATCCAAAGTAGAATAAGGAGTCCTGCTATATGTAAAAATTAATAAGCAGTCTGGCCATAACTCTGAACAAGGCAATATTGCTGTTAATAACTCTAATCTCCTACATTCCAGTAGTAGCATGGTCACAGGTACACACCCGTGGGCTGCCTCTAAAGATCCGGTTCCTCTAACCTAAAGAAGCGTTAGGCAGTATATAAGAATGCTCCATTCATCTATACATGGTCACCATGTAAAGGTCTTGTCATACAACAGAGTAGCTTTAGCTTATGTAAACCATTATGGAGGAACTAGGCCAAGATCCCTAATGACACTTATGTCTAATCAGTTCAGATGGTGAAGTCTCACCTTTTATCTTTAACAGCACCTCATATAAAGAGGAAGAGAATTGCAAGTGGACCTTTTTAGAAGTAGACTACTGGAACAGTGTCCAACCTGCATTGAATAAGCAAGGAATGTGAAAGTGAGTTTTGAATCTAGGCCCATTTTCAGTCCAAAGATGGCACCCTGGGATCTGAATCCAGTGCTTACAGCTCTAACAAGCCTTCGCTTGAACCCATGGATTCAGGGTCTTCACGTTAAAGACTATTATCCCGGTTGCCCTGACTTCAGCATGGTAAGTTAGTGACATTCAAGCTTTGTCGGTTAATCCTTTGTTTATACAGATCCTAGAAGATGGGTCGGTTCCGGAGCTACCCTATCTTCCGAAGATAGCTTCCAATTTCCATAGAAGTCAGGAAATTTTGTACCCTACTTTATGTGCTAATCTGGGGAATCCATGGCAGAACAATAAGAAAGCGGATGTCCCCATCAAGCATTATGTAAGGTTCCGATTCAGTCTTCACTTTGCACCTTCTATAGACACTATAGGCTTGATCTGGAAATTCTGCTGTCCTTTCCTTTAGGAAAACTGTTCTACAGGCTGTGGTCCCACCCTAACTTTAAAGTTTTTTCTCTGTAAATCTCTCGCTGTGGTGCTGTCATGGGTGATAGGAAAACACTAAATTACTTACCGGTAATGTGATTTTCCTGAGCCCATGACAGCACCCTTATATTCCCTCCCATCACTGGTAGAAGTTGATCACTTCATTTCCTTCGTGGTGTTTGATTCACGCGGTGTGTAGAAGGAAAAATCATGGGATATATAACTATTAAGTAGTGTCCTCTCATGCTCTGTAAATAACTGATGCTGTGGAGAGGCACCACCCTTTTATTCTGTAGGTTTCCTGTACAGGAAGGGCGGATCCCCTCTCTCGTTGTGGTGCTATCATGGGCTCAGGAAAATCACATTACCAGTAAGTAATTTAGTGTTTCTTTCAGCCAGGACAGGTCTCTGCAGAATGTAACACCCATACATCTATAAAGTGCCGGGAGTGGAAGTTAATCTGTGCTTTTTGGCATCACAACAAACTAGTAGTAAGGTAAAAATGGGGGTTTATTGTCAACATGTTGAAGAGTCCACCGACTCCTTCTTCAGGACAACCATACATAAACAATGAGGTAAAACAAACATGCATGGTTTAAATACAGAAATGTTTTAAAAAAGGGCACCAAGAGCAGAGGGAAGGGTATACACAGTTATATGCATACAGACTTGTGACTCTATACACCCCTCTCTTTTTAAAAAAAAAATCTGTATTTAAACCATGCATGTTTGCATTACTTCACTGCTTATGTATGGTTGTCCTAAAGAAGGAGTCGGTGGACTCTAAAACGCGTTGACAATAAACCTACATTTTTACCTTACTAGTGGTTTGTCGTGACTCCAGAGAGCGTAGAATAACTTCCACTCCTGCCACTTTATTCTGACATAATTTTAGGAAACTGCTGCATCTGGATTCCAGGCTTTTTAGGGGTTTTGTCTCACCTAAGGTGAGCAGTTCTACTTTTTATCAATTTGTTACCGGGATAAGACCCTATTGCTCTCTTGCATTTTGTACACCCATACATCTATGGCTGACTTCTTCTAGCATGCCAACCCTGGATTTTCCCCACATTTATCTAAACTCTATATTGCCATAGTGCTGGCATGGGGCTCTACAGACCACAAGTACCTTGCTTTTATTCCTACTAAGGTAGCAATGAAACAAAACTAAAATATGTTACAGTAGTGATAGTGTCCCCTATACAATAGTAATGCTTTTTGTACCTTTTGTGGGCCCCTATATTAGTAAAATGTTCCCACATTAAAGGGATAATACATTTAGTGATGTCACAGTACAGAGATAAACACAGTGATGTCACAATACTGGGATAATATACACAGTGATGTAACAGTACTGGGATAATAATATCATTGATGC